>NC_039361.1:107569656-108292856 GCF_003573695.1 Papaver somniferum | reverse complement strand
CATTGCCAGATACCCTGAAGTATGTGTTTTTAGGCCCGTCTGAGACTTTACCTGTGATTGTTTCTTCCGACTTGGATATAGATCAGGAAAGTAGGCTAGTAACCGTCCTTCAAAACAACAAGGAAGCTTTAGGGTGGACCATAGCAGACATTAAGGGTATAAAAGACACCAAACCTTCTAGGGAGATGCAACGTCGACTAAACCCCAATATGAAAGAAGTAGTTCGAACTGAGGTTTTTAAGCTATTAGATGCAGGCATCATCTACCCTATTTCAGACAGTAAGTGGGTCAGCCCCGTTCAGGTTGTTCCCAAGAAATCTGGTATTACTGTAGTCCAGAATAATAACAATGAGTTAATCCCGACCCGAATGACCACGGATTGGCGTGTTTGTATTGACTATAGTAAATTGAACAAGGTCACTAGGAAGGACCACTTTCCCCTTCCCTTCATCGACCAGATGCTAGAGAGATTAGCTGGACATAGTCACTACTGCTTTTTAGATGGCTACTCTGGATATAATCAGATCGTTATTGCCCCAGAAGACCAGGAGAAAACCACTTTTACCTGTCCCTTTGGTACCTTTGCGTATAGACGCATGCCTTTCGGGCTATGTAATGCCCCTGCGACTTTTCAGCGTTGCATGATGAGCATATTTTCTGACATGGTAGAACGGTTCTTAGAGGTCTTTATGGATGATTTTTCAGTGTTTGGTTCGTCTTTCGATGAGTGGTTGCATCATTTGTCATTAGTTTTGACTAGGTGTAAGGAAAAGAATTTAGTGCTTAATTAGGAGAAATGTCACTTTATGGTTCGTTCAGGAATTGTTCTAGGGCATATTGTTTCTTCAAAGGGTATAGAGGTGGATAGAGCCAAAGTTAACCTTATTAAAACTTTACCAGTCCCAAAAACCGTAAGAGATATTAGGTCATTCTTAGGGCATGCTGGTTTTTATCGTCGTTTCATTAAGGATTTTAGCTTGATGTCTAGACCTCTTTGCAATTTGCTTGCAAAAGATGTTAAGTTTGTCTTTGATGATGCTTGTTTAGAGGCTTTTGAGAAGCTTAAGTCATTACTCACGACCGCCCCCATAGTCCAGGCACCCAACTGGAACCTACCCTTTGAGATCATGTGTGATGCTTCAGATTATGCTATTGGTGTTGTGCTAGGTCAGCGAGAAAATAAGTTACTTCATGTGATTTACTATGCTAGCAAAACTCTGAATGATGCCCAGTTGAACTATACCACTACCGAGAAGGAACTATTAGCCATTGTGTTTGCCTTAGACAAGTTTAGACCCTATCTCTTAGGTTCTAAGATCATCATATATACTGATCATGCTGCTTTAAAATATCTTTTGTCTAAGAAGGATACTAAACCTAGATTGATTAGGTGGATTCTGTTGTTGCAAGAGTTTTCTCCAGACATCAGAGACAAAAAGGGTGCCGAAAATGTTGTAGCAGATCACTTGTCTAGGCTAGTTGTTAGTTCCCCAGATGATTCCCTTCCTATAAGGGATAGCTTTCCTGATGAACAATTATTCTTTGTTACCCAATTACCTTGGTATGCGAATATAGTGAACTATCTTGTTACTGGTCGAATGCCCCAACATTGGGGTAAACAAGATCGTTCTAGATTTTTAGCTGAGGTTAAGCACTTTTTTTGGGATGATCCTTATTTGTTTAAGTATTGTCCAGACCAGATTATTAGGAGATGTATACCTGAGAGTGACCAGTCCAGTATTATTTCCTTTTGTCATGATCATGCTTGTGGGGGTCACTTTAGTGCTAAGAAAACTGCTGCTAAGATATTGCAGTGTTGATTCTATTGGCCTTCTTTGTTTAAAGACTCCCACCGTTACTGCGTTACTTGTGAACGATGCCAGAAATTAGGAACCATTTCCCGTAGGAACATGATGCCCTTGAACCCTATTTTAATTGTTGAGGTCTTTGATGTGTGGGGTATTGACTTTATGGGTCTGTTTCCTAATTCTTTTAGTAACCTATACATCCTTGTCACCGTAGACTATGTCTCTAAGTGGATTGAGGCGGTTGCGTGTAAAACAATGACCATAGGGTTGTGATTGAGTTCTTTAAAAATAATATACTTACACGTTTTGGTACACCGCGAGCTATAATTAGTGATGGAGGGTCGCACTTTTGTAATGGGACTTTTAGGCTTCTGATGAAGAAATATGGTATTACACATAAGGTAGCTACCCCGTATCATCCACAGACTAGTGGTCAGGTAGAGGTTTCCAATAGGGAGATAAAACGTATATTAGAGAAAACAGTTAATCCTAATCGGAAAGACTGGTCGTCTAGGCTTACTGATGCCTTATGGGCTTACCGTACTGCGTTTAAGACACCCATTGGAATGTCGCCTTATCGGATTGTTTATGGAAAGGCATGTCACTTACCTGTTGAGTTAGAACACAGAGCTTATTGGGATGTTAAGCAGCTAAATTTTTCACTTGACAAGGTAGGAGCCCATAGGAAACTCCAGCTCAATGAGTTGGACGAGATTCGTATAGATGCTTACGATAGTGTGAAGGAGTATAAGAACAAAATGAAACTTGTGCATGATAGAAACATATTACGGAAGTCATTTTCTCCAGGTCAAAAAGTTCTTCTGTATGACACTCGTTTGCATCTATTCCCCGGGAAACTGCGCTCTCGGTGGACCGGTCCTTTTGTGGTCCGTAATGTTTTTCCTCATGGAGCTGTTGAGATCGAGACACTGGATGGTAGTAGTTCTTCAAAGGTTAACGGTCAGCGATTGAAGCCCTTTTTAGAGTTTTTTCCTACAGGTGATGTTGAGTAGGTCCCTCTGGAGGACCCTGTTTACCCTTGATTGACCATCAAGGCGATTTGTATGTTGTATAATTTTTGTATTCAGTTTTTGGTTTCACTTCACTCAGGTACTATCTTTCCGAACTCTCTCTTTACTATTTCCTCATGTTACTTATATTTTTGGTACTGTTCTTTCATGAGAAACATTGAGGACAATGTTAGATTTAAGTTTGGGGGTGGGGAAGAAACTTTTTGTTAGCTTTTAGTTGCAATAAATAAACTCCAAAGCCTAGAAATTTATGCGTATTCAGGATGGCACTAACTAATCTAAGTGGATTGAAGCATTTTGGTTGTAGGAGTTGAGGAACCAATATGATTATATGGAAACATCTAGAAGAGTCTATTCATAAAAGCACAGAGCTCAGGTGTTAGAAATAACATGATAGTTTCACCATATCTCGTTGAGTCCTTTTCACTTCTATTTTTATTTTTTATTTTTTTTAAACCATGTTTCTCTAAGTGATAGGTGGGGCCCACGATTCAAGTTGTTACCAATGCTAGGGTGAATTAGAGTGATTGAGATACCCAAAAAAAAAAAAAAAAAAAGAAAAAAAAAAAAAAAAAAAAAAAGTTGAAAAAAAAAAAAGTTGAAAAAAAAAAAAGAAGTTGAAAAAAAGAAAAAAAAAACAGTTGAAAAGAAAAAAAGAATTTGAGACCAGACCATTTGACCAAAAGGAATAAATTCAATAAAGTCGACCACTGGTACCCTTGTATATGCCAGTTGTGTTGACATAGAGTTAGGTTATCGACCACTGGTACCCTTGTATATGTCAGTGTGTTGATATTAGTCAGACTAGTATCTCGATCCATTAGGATAGGTTCATTTTGGCGGAGGCCTTCAGACAGATATGGGAAACGTCGTTCACTTAGTAAACATCAAAACCATCTATGTTTTTCTATATCCATCTTCTTGATCTATCCATGTGATTAGTTTTGACTCCGAATATGATGTCCATAGTGCAACTATCTGAGTAGAGATCTGTCACTTTATATGAATTTTAGTATGCTTGAGTGCAAACTCGTGTACAACAATTGGAATTTCGCATCAGGGTACTTCTTCCTGTAGTCAATAAGTATGCCAACCAAGGAGATTCTTTAGTGCCTTCCAAGGTTCTGCGTAGATAGCTAAGCTCTGGAGTATTAAGGTTTTGTTGGTACACCTCTGGTAAATCCCCCGGAGACAACACTCCGCCACTAGGGCCACCTAGTGGTTTAACGACTTACTGCACGTGCTAAGTGTAGTCATTTTATTTTAGATTAGATTTGCTCGAGGACTAGCAAATAATAAGTTTGGGGGTATTTGATAGACGCATTTATGTGTCTAATATAGCTCATTTGTATATATTGTTAGTGCTCGATATCGTACTTATTTGGTTATTTTATTTATTTGTAGGTGTTTTTGGAAAAATAAGGCTTTGTGGAGAAATTGGCTAAAAATGCGGCCTTTGGACCTCCGTTGATAACGTGCCGGAAGCGCCCCAGAATTGTACCGGAAGTACCCAGGAATACCCCGGAGGAACCCCAAAAAAAGTGCGGAAAATGTCCTAGAGAAATCACTAGACGGACCCTCGATTTTGGATAAGGGGTAACCTAATTACTAAGGGGTGACCTATTTCCAGGCAGCTGCTAAAGGGAGAACAGCACAGGATAAGGGCACCCACCTTCTTCACGTTTTGAATTAGAAAATTGGCGGGAAGTTCACTGGCATATTGATAATCGAATTCTCATGGAGTTTTAACGAGATTCAATCGCCGAAATCAGTTGGGCTGGACTTGGATGGACTAAACAGGCCTAGTACAATCGATTGGAACCAACCAATTGGGATGGAATGGCCGAGAGAGGGTTTCAAAGTCTCAACAGAGAGACGTGTTCTGTTCGAGTTTAGAAGATTTTTGAGAGATTTCTGGAGGACTTTGACGCCAGGATATGGATGTACCTGGTCATGTTCAAGTCTTACTTGGAGTTTGGAGAGTTTAGATAACTCAGAAGAGGTCAGAAGACGCGTACAGGGAGGATTGAAGAGAGATATTCTCTTAACTGCACGGAGAAGAAATCTTGAATTTATACGAGATATTTGGGGTCTGTGGGATATATAAGAGTGGTTTCAAGTCATAAAGAGGGTTAGAAACCCTTAGGAGAAAGTTTGGAGTCCAGGAGAGCCGAAACAAAGAAGTTACAGAAAATTGGTGGTGCTGCTGCTGCTGCCATTGAAGAACCTGAAGAACACGAAGAACAGACTCGCAGAGTTCGTTGTTCTTCAGCAGTCTTAATTTCAACACCCAACTGTCGTTGTTTTACAACAGCAGAGGCTTGTATCGTTTATTTTCAGCCTTTTCCACTTGTAACAGTGACGCTGTAACATTTATACAGCGTTGCAAACTTCTTTTTACACCATTTTCATCAATAAAAACACATTATTAAGCCATAGATACATCTTATGATTATGTTTTTGGGATGAGGAGCTAAACCCATTAGCCGAGACGACGGAGGAAGCCATTGGTACAAAATTTATTGGTATAATTCTAATTTTTATATTTATTTGCAATATTATTATTTTATTATTTGCACGAATTAAAATTGAATTAATAGTGTTTATTGAGTAATTGTGAATTGACTTGATGAAGCATGCTGGGTTTTAGTAACTTTTGATGTTTTATACTTTTTAATTACAATTATTACTTCAAAAACTTATCTGAGGCAAATATTAGAATTGATTTTAAAAATAAAATTGCATAAGAACTATTTAGAGTTTACTATTAAAATGGTCATTGGTGGAATCCTAGTCTTGGTATTTTTCTCCAAAACTTTGAATTATTTTATTTAGTTGCCTGTTTAATTTAAATCTATAAAAATTGTTTTCTTCACAAGTCTGATACGAATCCGTTTACCACTATCTCTACAACCAATTGAAAATACATCATGATGTTTCATCTCTTATACACCATTAAGAATAAATAAAGGGATAATTGAATCATGACTTTGTGATTTTTATAGATAAGAAAATGATAAGCATGTGTCTTCCATGTGTAAGCATCGATTTAATAAGTTAACGCGGTGTGTAGGGTTGGGATGGGGGTGTGGAATCCGTACTCCTCTTCGTCTTCCCCTTTGCTTATATGACAAACTTTATTAGAAACAAAAAAAATCACTCTCCTATCTGCACTGCATTTTCAAACTAACTGATAATTATATTATCTTTTTTCCTTTTCTTTTTTTTATCCTCAATATATATCTTTTTTTCCCTCTAATCTTTTCGTACGACAGTTCAACTTTCATGCACCATTGAAGTATAGATAGACGAATACTTGAATCATGACTCTATAAATTTTATAAATAATAAGAAAAAAAATATCAACATGTATTTTCTACATGTATGATAAAATTATTATGCCATTTTCACCACCTCTTTGCGAAAATATACAAAGATATATACGTCGGTAAGTTTGCAATACATGTTCTCATGCATATATCGAGCAATAATATTTTCGTATAAATATAAGTAAATCATTGTATAGAGTAAGTTTTATTATACATATTTGTAATTAAATTTATTCATCATATAAGACGATAATAATCTTATACAATTTATGTAGTAAATCTTCATTTGTTGAATACAATGAGAAGTATCTGTCGTCACGACCATTGTTGTTACAACTTCAAGATATGCCGTTTCTACTCAACATAATTGGCTTAATAGCTGGCTTACTACTCCCAACTCTACTACCAGCTGGAATGCAGTCTTTGATACTATTTGCTGGTTCATCTAGAAAGTCAGATGTGATCTAGTTTTCAGGAATATTACCCCTTCTGCTGATAATACTGGCTTGAAAATAACTCAGCTTATTTGCTCTTTTAATAAAGTGATACATAATCCAGGGCACATTCTGAACAACATGTTCTATCAGGATACTAACAATGAACACCTTACAAGAAATGTTAGGCTTATAATCCACCATAAGGAAAAGTTTGGAATCACTATTAACATTAGTATATTGTAAGTGAATACTTACAATGTTAATGGTGATATATCTCCTTATACTAACTTTGCTTTAATTGCTATGTCCTTTTCAGGACAATATGTGGGAGTAAGGAACTACAAAGACTCAACAACCGGAATTAACAAAGTAGTAAGGACAGACAAAGGAGCTCATCTAGCATTGTAATGGGGCAAAGATATGCAGAAATATAACATAAACTTCGTAGCAGAAGATGATGAAACTTTACATGCCATTAAGAACGGTTACCAGATGGAAGTCCAATAAATAATTCAAGTAGGATTCAACCAGACTCATAGAGGAAATTTTGAAGCTATTGATTTTTTCATAGGAAGCTTAATTAAAGTAGTTCCTCATAAGAACCTCTCGGTGATTAGATTAGCCAAAATTTCCATCCAGTCAAAATTATTACATAAATTAAATTGGAAGGGTCCTAACCTCCAACAGTTTTTTGATACTCTCCAGTCAGTTCATGTTTCAACTGATAAGACACTTAGTTATGACTTTCATCCGACTATGGCTGTTCAAAATGGAGCTAGACTTTGTCTATCTGAACACCGTTTTGTAGCTTAGAGTTAGTTGCTCTTATTGGGCACTCTATCTGTTTTCTTATAAAAAAAGATAGTAGTACTATATATTTTTTTATAAGAAAATAATGAATACACAATTACCTTGCAGCGGTAACATTGTTCAGATACATGGGCCAATTCAAATCAGGATTTGTACTGGTGTCCCTGTCTAATCCGATTTGGTTCCTAGCCATCTGGAATTTAATACAAATTTGTTACATGTGGTAGAAATGTTTGCCGAAAATAAGTCGTCTTTCCTGTTAACTAAAATGAGGGACATAGCTTTGAAATTCACTAACTTTCGTCTGTGATCATCAAAGTGGGTGTTATTCTTATGCCTCTCTTCCCTTGCCTTAGAGTACATTACAATTAGCAGCCGAAGAGTAGGTTGAGAGTCACTTTGAAATTCAATGTGATGTCCACTGAGTTCATTAGCCCATTGGAAAACGATTTCGGCTTCGTTCTGTTCTAAAAGATCGATTCAGTTCTATCCCGATGATTCTCCCCTGGCTTCTCTACAAATTCTTGCATCATCAATCAATGCCAGTCCTATAGCAGAATCACATATATATGGCAACATGGACAAAGCAATGTTAATTCTCAATCTCATGAATGCAGGATAATTGTTGTAGTTCAGGTTTGTGATCTCTAGATTTTCATCCAATAGAGGATTATAGTAAAGAGTTTGAGACAGTTCATAGTAACATTTATGTACTTCACCACTTTGTTAGCCGTAACCCAGCTGTTTTGGTCTTTGTTACTTACGGATTTTTTCACATGGCTTTCCAGATGTGCCATGAAATGGTGCTACAAAGTTCTGCCCAGCCCATATATTCTCATCTCTAAATTTATAATTGAATAAAGTATTAAGCCATTCATGACATGTTGCGGCATTTTTCTTTACATAGTTCATGTTAAAGTTTAAACGGTTTTATACTTGAGCAGCAGAATTACATTCCAGAAAAATATTAGTTAAAGATTCATTTCGTAAATTTCACAATTGAGTTAAAGATTCATTTCGTGAATTGCACCCATTCTTTCACTATTAGGAAGAATAGCATGCAACATTTTCCACATAAAGATCTTAATAGCAGGAGAGACTCTCAATTTCCAGATTAAAGTACACCTTGTTGTGGTGATTGTATTGTTGTTTAATTTGTTGTAAAGGGATTTTACAGAGAATTGACCATCTGGAGTAAGATTCCAAATGGCTTTATCTTCCCTTTTCTCAAGAGGAATATGAATTTGTTTGATGGTATTAATTGTTTCAGTGTCGAAGCACAAAGATAGCTTAGAAATGTTCCATTCTTTTCCCGAGTAATGAGATCACTTACCTTATTTAGGCCTTCTGTTCCCACATCCAAATTTTTATTTTATCTCATTTTCCTATGATCCAGAAACAATTGTTATGAATATGTCCTATTCCTTTTTTTATGCCTTTTCATATCCAACTTTCATTTTTTTTTAGGTTTAGTGTCTATGTGCATTACATCTTTGTTTGGGTAGTATTTAGCTTTAAGAACTGAGGCACAAAGGGTGTTTCGGTTCTCTTTCAGTTTCCATCCCAATCTAGTTATCATGGTAGTGTTAAAATAACGTATGCACTACTATTTTGGGCCATCAATTCTTCCTTAACTATCATGAATTTATGAAATTATTTCTCTAAAGAAGAGAAATTTTTGAGGATTTGATCCATATAAATCAAAGTTGAAGAAGATATAGCGATAGCTCCAACGGAAATGGATAATTCATACGTGCGCCACATAGACTTAAATGGAAAAAAATTGAAATATGATTAGATCAGAATTAAGGTGGAGGGTGATGGAACTCTAGTCATCACTTACAATTGTTGTGATCTCATGTGTTTGCGGGAAAATAGGCTTGGTCTCTCATATATATGCAAGATTGGATGCAAATGCAATCTCAGTTGTTATTCATAAGAGAGGATGGGTCAAATAGACGGAAAAATCAACAATCCTGATCGTGACGGACGAGTAAAATGTTGGTATGGGTGAAATGGATGGGTGTCGGATATTTTTGTAACAGAAAATTATATCCCTGGAAACACATTTGAAAGACAAATAGATCTTTTTGTACAGGCTTCACTAGACTCGTAGAAAAAAAAGCTTCTCTTTCTCCGCCATGGGAACTGTCTTCTTCCTCCAATGTCATGAACCACACTAGTTTGGGTGCTCTCTTTTGTTTTCTTTTAGGTAGAGTAATGGGTTCCCTTAGCTTGTTTGTCTGGTGGTCAATAACTTTGTCACGTGTAGTACATGAACAATAGTTTTCTATTAGTATCCAACTCTACTTTGGATACTCTTTCATGAATTGTTGAATTATTGTTTTCCTGATAAACTCTAATTAAGTTCTTATCTTTTTATCCCAACTTTCCTCTTCTCCCACTTAACCTTATCACAGATTACTCTAAGTATCGATCCTTTGTAGTGTAGATCACTACAAATCGGTATCAGGTCATCTATCATCTGGACCGGTATTGGATAACAAGGCAGCAGTTTAAAATATTACCAAGAAAATCGATGAGCTTGCTAAAGCACAAGCAGATTATACTAAGAAGATGAATTAGCTTACAAAGTCTCAAAGTGATTCGTTTGTGAAGTATAATGTTGTGATGAAATCAGTTACAGAAATCAAAGAAGCTCAGAGTAACCAAAAGCTGAGTTCATGTGTGTCATTAATACAGCTCTAACTTCTCAATTTGACTGTTTCCTTGAAGCTTCAAATATAATTCATATTGTAGGTACACATTTCATCTTACGCCACGTGTCCACAAAGACACACGTGGAGGACATGCGGCTGAGAGCATCAAGATATGATATCACACGTGGACAGCCAAGAGTCACTTTATCCTATCCCCAGAAAGATCTAAGATCTACGGCTGGGGATAATCCGACTGACGCAGACAAGACAGGGGCAGATGACATCTATCTACCGCGGACATACATCTCAACTACCCGCATTAAATACCCTCAAGCAGCATACGTGTCAGTCAGCCTGTGTAGGAAGCGCAGATAGCACTGCGTATTCAAACAGAACACGCATATAAAGCCGGGAACACGAAGACTTCTGCGTAAGAGGCACAAGACACAAGAGGATAAGGTTATAACGGGCTTCAGAAGTGGACCCCACGTAACCACCCTATAAATACCCCTCTCTCCCAAGTGAAGAGGAGGATCCGAGAATATTGAGAGGAGAATAGGAGAGATACAAAGAGAGATAGAGAAAGTGTAAGTTAAATTCCTCCTGTTACGCAGGCCTATGTTGATCTCAAAGTCATTCGACTATTACTGTAACCATCATACATATAAGGAGAAACCCAAATCCGCAGACAGAGATTTGAGTGCTGAATCATATAAGTTAATTGTTTCATCTATATTCATGCATTTATACTTTACATATTCGATTCGATATTTATGGTACATCATGCTCGTATATTTTATACTTCATCCTTTATTTATCTTATTATGCGATCTAAGAACAATCATTGTAATTGATGAGACGAGGAAGAGTTTTAGGACTCTGAGTCAAGGATTCAACATATCCGGTTCATCCCCCACAGGAGCAGCCTATTTACTATATTGTCATGAGTCTGCGCGTAGTATTTGTGAATACTAAGATGACAATGATCTTTGTGTTCACAATCTGGCGCTAGAAACAGGGATCTTCATCCCGGTAAAAGATTTATCTTCTCATGTGACTTGTTTCAGGCTTCGTTCTCTGAAAAAAAAGATGCATGAAACACTACGGTTTTTTCCGTGCATAATTTCAAAAACCAAAATTATGAACATATCTACGTTTACCTAAGCAGATCTGATTTTCCATGCATTTTCTAAGTTTTCACATCTATAAAGGTCAAAACTTCGAACAGATCTACGTTTATCCAAGTAGATCTGCGTTTTCATACATTTTTAAGATGTCACGCCTTTGAAAATCAAAACTATGAATCAGATCCACGTTTATCTAAGTAGATCTGATTTTCTATGCGTTTTCTAAGTTTCACATCTTTGAAAATCAAAACTTCGGACGATCTGTGGTCATCTAGATAGATGGGCGCCTTATGTATTTTCAAAACGCTAATAGATATCACGTGGGTCCCTTTGTCTTCGTGATCTTTTCTCTGTTTTTCAGGAAAACATTAAAAGATGGAGAAAAGCAAAGATGTCGGGAAGGCAAAAGCTTCGTCAAAAGAGACGCCAATGACAACCCCAGTTGTAACCAGGAGTAAGCGGAGAGGTGAAAAGCTAAAGGAAGCGGATAGGGTGCAGGATAATGCAGAAATCACCGCCCCCATTAATGCCAACATCATCGCAGCAAACGCAGTAAATGTCGCGGCAGCCAAAGCTGGAGCTTCAAGAGCTGGAGGATCCAAAGTTGGAGCTCCCAGAGTAACCAATGCTCAACTACATGAACATCAGGAAGTTGTAGCATAGTCAGGAATACAACAACCCCTCTATGGGATGCCCTTAACCAACGAACAGAACATACCCTTTCCAGCCAAACGACCGCTTCTAATAGCAGGCCAACCCGCAAAACAACCGTCGGGGTCCCAAGGTACACGTTTAGACCCACCAGAACCAGTGATACAGATCGTGGATGAGGAACAAACCATAGCCGCTGATGAACAATTACGGGAAGGAACACCAAATCAAGGGTCAAATCATTCCGCTCAGATGATGGTCGAGCTGGCAGAATTAAGGAAGAACCAGAAGGCATACGCAGATGCTGTGGCGATATTAGCACAAGAGAACCAAATGCTCAAGGAAAGAATCATTCATAGCGCAGAGGTATAAAACCAACGCGGCGAAGCTAACTCCAAGGCCCTAGCACCTAATCAAGACAGAAGAATGGTGGTCGAAAACAACCCACTTCCATTGAATCGAAGAGGAGCAAGGAGCAGCCAAAGATCAGACCTGATTACAATCCTGAGAACTCGGACTACTATGACGGTACCACCCTCCTACGAGCGAAATCTACCATTCATGAAGAGCACCAGGTCGCAATGGAAAATCTGCGTGCTGAGATGCTGGCAGAAATCAAGGAGCTAAAGACTAGGAAGGGAGGCGGAATACTAGAACAAGTGATGAAGGAAGCAAACACTACCCCGCTGATGCAACACTTGGCCATGGCTTCCATACCGCAGAAGTGTTCGGTTACCGCCTTCGATTTCTATGACGGGTCAACTGATCCTGCGGCTCATCTTCGATATTATAATCGAATAATGGCCCGTTGGGATAACGAAGACTCCATACTGTGCAGATACTTCTCATCAAGTTTAAAAGGGTCCGCGTTGTCATGGTTTGATAATTTTCCATCAAACTCCATCGACTCCTACGATCAACTTACAGAAAAATTTCTAGCAACATACATGTACAACAAGGTTGTCAATACCGGCATGGACAAGCTATTCTCGCTGGAGATGAAATATGAAGAGACCATCAGAGAATACACTGATAGATGGCATAAGATTTTCCAAGCTATTGGCATCGTAGATCCTGTGGTTAGTATCAACTGCTACAAATGGGGGATCGACAGGATGAGTCCTCTGTTTGTCGAGATCCATGGAACCATCCCAACCACCGAAGGAGATCTCCGGATAATCATAGAAAAGCATGCAAGGTTAGAAGAAATTCAGCGTGAAAATCCCAGAGCTCATACTCAACGTCCCACACGCACAAATTCCATGGATCAAGCCAGCGGGTCCAAAAGAGGAATCACAGAAGAGCGTCCCAACGAAGAAAGGAAAGAACGAAGGGATGATAGACGAAGAGATGATCGAAAATTTGAAGATCAAGTCTATACCAAGCTGAATACCAGTTATTCGCGCATCCTGAGAGAGATCAAGGGGAGAGAGAACCTCGATTGGCCATGGTCCAAGGGAAAGCAGCCTCCTAGGTCAGAAAAATCGAAGGAATACTGTGAATACCACTGTTTCAACGGTCATCAAACAGAAAAGTGCAAAAATCTCAAGATAATGATTCAAAAACTAATCGACGCAGGAGACCTGAAGCAATATATACAGAAGATTGATAACGAAGATAGAACCAAGAGAGGCAAGCAGGTTCAATTACCGGAAGGCAACCGCACCCTCAACACGATTTCATGTTTAGAGATTCAAGGACCATCCCTAACCGCCCAGATTGGGAAGAGATTGAGAAAACAATTCGAAGATTATTGTGAGCTTTATAAGATCGATGGGAGGTAAACGAGCACGAACAATGGATGGACACACCCATGACTTTCGATGCAGACGATGTGGATGAAGACATGGAAGACCATAATGATCCTCTAGTCCTCACACTCCCAATAGCAGGGTGCAATGTCAAGAAAATTCTCATCGACGGAGGAAGCTCGGTCAACGTCCTGTTCTATGACACATTCAAGCGTATGGAACTCAACGACGAGCAACTGATTTCATCTTACTACACCATCTACGGATTCAACGGCGTATCTACAAATCCCCTAGGGGACATTGTCTTGCAAGTAGACGTGGGGCCCATGAAAGTGGACCGTCGATTCAGCGTTGTAGATGCACCTTCACCCTACAATGCCATCATCGGAAGAAGATGGGTTCACAAGATCAAGGGAGTATCTGCAACCTACCATCAATATCTCAGATTCCCAACACCTCTGGGAGTCATGGAAATTAAAGGAGACCAAGTAACTGCGTGGGAATGTCAGACCTTACAGAATCAGATCAATGATGAGCAGGAAGAGAAGCACCATTCCTGAAGAGCCAAAAATAAGAATATAACCATAGATGCGTATCTGGAAGAAATCTCCGGAAAAAGCCTTCTGAACGTAAGCACCACGGGCAGCGCAGAAGCAAGCACCTCCGCGACAAAAGAAGAAGGAGAGCCTACCAAATAGCAACTAAAGAATGTTCCTCTCTTGGGGGAACCAAAACCCACGTTTACACCCGTCGAAGAAGCTAAAGAAGTCAATATAGGGACTGAGGAAAACCCGAAGATGATCAAAATAGGCACCTTGATGGATGAAGAAAGAGAAACCGCGCTAATCAAACTTTTAAAGGAATACGCGGACATCTTTGCTTTGAATTTGGGGGACATGCCGGGAATTGACCCAAATTTAGTTCATCACGAACTTCGAATAAAACCAGGTACCCCCCCTTTTAGGCAGAAGGTGCGCAAAGTAGCTCCAGAATACCATCGAGCAGTTGAAGTGGAACTCCACAAACTACTGGACGCAGGATTCATCAAAGAAGTTAAGTACCCAACATGGATCTCTAACATGGTCATCGTACCAAAGAAAAATGGCGGAGTAAGGATATGCATCGACTTCACCAACCTTAATAAGGCTTGCCCAAAAGATAGCTATCCACTGCCAAGCATTGACCAACTTGTCGACGCAGTCGAAGGATACGAAGAAATGTCATTCATGGATGGATACTCTGGATAGAACCAATTATTCCTAGCAGAAGAATATCAGCAACATACAACATTCTATACACCCCACGGCCTCTATTGCTACGTAAGAATTCCCTTTGGACTTCGAAACGCAGGGGCAACCTACCAAAGAATGGTGGATGCAATTTTCAAACCGTGGATTGGGAGTACACTGGAAGTATATGTGGATGATATGCTCGTCAAAAGAAAGATGCGCAAAGATCATCACCAAGACCTAAAAGATATTTTCCAAGCAATGAGAGAGCACAACATGAAGGTAAACCCAGAAAAGTGCACTTTTGGTGTAACTTCCGGAAAGTTCCTCGGATATTTGGTGACGAAGAGGGGCATTGAGGTCGATCCCACTAAAATTGAAGCCATCGTGAGAATGCCATCCCCAAAGAATTTAAAAGAGGTTCAGAAACTCAATGGTTCACTGGCCGCGCTGGGGAGGTTCATATCCAGGTCCTCGGATAGATGTAAGAACTTTTTTAACATCCTCAAAAAAGGAAGCAAATTCGAATGGACGGCAGAGTGCGAGGAATCCTATCAAAATATCAAAGAATACCTAGCTGATATCCCTATAATACAAAAACCATACCCCGATGAAGTGTTGGCACTATACATAGCAGCAACAGAAGATGCAGTCAGCGCAGTATTGGTTAAAACCAACACGAAGATAGAGCAGCCCATCTATTACATCAGCAAGACTCTGAACGCAGCAGAGAGGAACTACACGAATATCGAGCAGCTCATCTTGGCATTAGTATGGGCAACCCTAAAACTCAGAACTTACTTTTTGACGCACTACGTCCGGGTCCCATGCAAAGCTCCGCTAGAAGCAGTCCTTAAAAACGCGGGGAAAGTAGGCAGAATTGCAAAATGGAATACTCACCTAGATCAATTCAATATCATCCATGAGCTACAACATTCTCAGAAGTCACAAGTATTAGCAGATTTCCTAGCAGACTTACCGTTGGATAACTATGAAGAAGTCATCATCGAAGGGTGAAAGGCAGCAGGACTACCAGAAATGGACGAAGATAAAGACCCTATAGACATCTTGGAACCAAAAAATCTTAGGCAATGGGAAGTCTTCGTATACGGATCGAAAAATAAAGAAGGGGCGGGGATAGGCATCGTAATCACCACCCCAACAGGAGACAAGATCATACATGCTTTCAGGTTAGAATTCAAGGGGCATACCAACGACATAGTTGAATATAAAGCAGTGGTGCATGTCCTTCAGTTGATAATAGAAATGGGCATAACTGACGTGCGTCTGACAAGCGATTCGCAGCTGGTCATCCGACAAATAGGGTTGCAATATAATGTTTACGACATAACATTGTCAGCATACATGGAATTGGTGCAAACACTGGCATCACAAATTCCGACACCTGGCAAGGAAGGAGATCAGGCACGCGGACGCCCTGGCCTACATATCATCGATGCTCAGAAACGAGGACGTCAAAGCAATCAAAGTAACCAGGATTTACGAGCCTTCAATTGATATTCAAGAATTCTGCGCTGCACAGCAAGGGAACAACTCAGAAGAAGATATTGCAGATGATGACGTGGAAGAATTCTTCGCGGATGATTTCCAAGAAGACGACATCATGACTAAGGCAGACCAAGATGAAGACTTCAGCAAAGAAGAAGATTGGAGATCTGAGATTCATCTTTTCCTAAAAAAGGAATACTACCCTCGGATGTAAAGAAAGCTAGAAAAATACAGTCAAAGGTAGGAAGATATGATCTGAGAGAAGAGATTTTGTACAAAAAATCTTTTCTCGGATCGTTATTACGCTGCCTATATAGATCCGAAGGCCATTTTATTTTGAAAGACATACACCGCGGCGACGCAGGAAATCACAGGGGAATGAGATCCCTAGCAGATAAGGTGAAAACTCAAGGATATTACTGGCCAACAATGATACGAGACGCTGCAAGAATGTCACAAAGATGCGAAGAATGCCAGCTTTTCGCCCAAAAAATCCACGCACCCGCAACAATGTTGAACCCAGTAGACAGCCCTTCGCCATTCTCAAAATGGGGCATAAACATCGTGGGTCCCCTAATCGAAGGATCAGGGAAGAGAAGATTTTTGATAGTGGCCACGGACTATTTCAGCAAATGGGTATAAGCTAAAGCCCTTGCAAGGATCCGAGACGCAGATGTCTTCACATTCATCTTTCAAAACATCATTTGCAGGTTTGGCATACCAGCTGAGATTGTATCTGACAATGGCAAGCAATTCCAGGAAAAAAACATCGACTTACTCTTAGATACTTTCAAAATTCGAAAGAACAAGTCAACACCAATTTACCCTCAAAGCAATGGTCAGGCAGAAGCCACAAACAAAACCCTCGCACTCATCCTCAAAAAGCAGTTAGACGAATACAAGAAGTGTTGGTGCGAGCAACTACACAATGTTTTGTGGGCTTATAGGACAACTCGAAGATCAGCCACGGGAGAATCCCCATTCTTACTCACCTATGGAGCCGAAGCTATTATCCCAACAGAAATAATCATGCCAACTACGAAAACTGAAGCATGGGAGAAGAACCTCACAGCGGACATGATGTTGGAAAAGTTGGATGATCTGGAAGAAAGGAGGGAGGCAGCACTGCAAAAAATGGAAAACTATCAAAGGAAACTAGCAAGGGAGTACAATAAGAGGGTTGAGCTTAGAAATTTCGTAGAAGGGCAGTATGTGCTGAGGACCATTCCCCAATACCAACGAGAAAAGAAGTGGGGAATATTAGCACCAACATGGGGGGGGGACCCTTCGTCATACACGATGTTCCAGGAAATGGATCTTATTATCTACGCAACCTAAAAGGGGAGATCCTCAGACACCCATGGAATGCAAAATATATCAAGCCATAATACCCATAGAAAGCAACGCAGACCTGAATCTACGTGAAGAGCACCAGAAGAAGAAAACGACGCTTTGCGATCGACATGTTTCTATCTCTGAGAGAGGAGTAGCAAACCTCAACCTATCAATCAAGCAAACTTTCGTCAAAATATTCAAAATACATGGAGCAACATAATAACAAGATGACCTCGTGTAAATACAACACCTCACGAGAATCCTACACCTGTAAATACAGAGAATTGACCTCCGCGACAATACTTCATTCTCCTATTTTTTGCTATTTACTACCTCAGAGGTTCCATCAATGGAATTCTTCCAAATGTAACTCAACAAACTGAATAGACACTTTTTCACCCGTGGACGTAGACACTCTGCTGTCGAACCACGTAAATACTTGTGTTAATTGTTGTCTTATTTTACTTGGGGAAAGTATTCACCTACAATCTCTCAGGACTCCCCTATCAGCGTTTATAAGTGTAGGACTATGGGGAAGACATCCAACAGAAAGAGATACCCAACCAATCTTATGGCAGCGGGTTTACGGAATGAATGTACATTCCAAACAACTCATATCCTAGAACGCTGCCCCGACCCCCACCGTCTGGGAATCCTCTGGCCCAGGATTAGCCAGCGGGGTGACAGGTCTCAAGACGTTCACGAAGATACACATATCTTCGGGTTCGCACTCAAACACTTCGCTATCCTTGATTACATTTAGTTATATTCCAAATTAACCGTAACAATACTTAATAACAAATCGGACAACACAGATAAAAATTAAGACGATGATCAATTCATTAAAAGTTGATTACAGGCTTGGCAATGATACGCGGGAACAAGAAAATACAAAAGGAATCTCACGAAGCTTTATAATCAACAAAGATCAACTTTCTAAAATAATCTACTTGGATAGTTCAACCCCACCAGCAGGTTTAGCAGTATTCCCCTTCTGCGATGAAGGTACGCTCCCACCCGGGGAAGGCCCTGAAGAACCAGACATAGGAGGCGGGGGTTTCTCACGGCGCGGATAGCCCTTGATAAGGCCATGCTCGGTCTTAAGATCATACTCGATGCTGTCCAGAATCTTGTTAGTCTCTTCCACTAGTTGACATCGAGCCTTGTACATAATAACAGTATTCATCATCTCAGCCTTCGACAACAATGAGGAAAGGCGACTCACTTCCTTCTAAGCGGCTTGGGAAGCCTCGTTCCTTGCTATAGCTAAACCTTTGTGATGACTAATCTGGCTTTCCTGATGCGCTAATTTAGATTGATTATTCGCAAGCTCTTCATTTGCAGTGCGAAGCTGTCCATGGAGCTCTACAAGGAAAAGAAAAATGCAGATGGTTAGATCCAGGAAATTACAGAATCACACTCGATAATATAAGCATATACCTTCGAATCTCGCCGAAGTTATTTCATATTCGTTAACAACAACATCACGGGCTTCATCAAGAAAGTCATACTCATCTGACAACTTCTAATAATCCGCTTGAAGGGTTGAAAGAGCGTACTGACTCGCATCTAATTCTACCTGTTTCATTGAATCCAAATGACGAAGATGGTTGACCTCGTTGTTTAATTCCTCCAGACCCTTGTTGAGCCGATACATATTTACTTCAAGATTTCTCTCAGACTCAGCTTGACGTACCACATCGGCCCTAGGCGCAGCTAAAGCTTCACTAAGAGCACCATCCTCAGCCTTAGTGTCATCTCTCTCCCTAGCAAGACGCTGAATGTAATCTCTAACATCAGAAGACTGAGAAGAACGAGATTGACGCAATTCTTCTTCCAAGAGATTGATTCTAGCTTCTAAAGATGAAACCTGTTCTCGGGATTCATGAAGATTATCACGCGTCCACAACAACGTTCCATTAAACAAACGACGATCATTGTTATATTTGTTCTGCATATAAATCATTTGGACTCGTCTGCCCCGCCACTCCTCTGCCAGAGCATTATGTTCATCGGCACGAGCATTCCACTTATCAGCCTCACTCTTTATCTTCTCTACCAACTCTGTGATGCGAGATTTCTGACGTTGCCGCTCTTTCCGAATCCATACTAACTCGCATACTGATACCCATCAGCCAAGGCCATCATATCAGCAACAGCCGAGGGGGCGTCGACCACTAGAGCATACTCCAAGGCCCGAAGATTCTTATCCCACGCTTCTTCTGCAACCCAGTCCTTGGGAGACAATTGCATCATCTTACGGGTACAGGCATCAGATTTCTTCTCACCCTCCACCACAGGAGATGGATTGGGTACGAACATCAAATTCTTCTTTTTAGACCAAGCTAAGATGGCATCATCACCCTCAAGGATCAATGACTGAGGAAAATCATCTCCAGATGACCCAACCGAGGCCTTACCCGTGTCCGTGAACTTAGCGCCCGAAGAGTTCGAGGCTACTCCCACAGCTAAATTTGGAAGATCTCTAGCACCGCTCCCCTCTGGAATATCACTAGCATTCACGACTCCCTTTCCCTTTCCATACGCCTTGATAGAGTTACCAAGCACATCCCAATCATCGTTTGGGGAAAGCAGGTTGAACTCAGAAGCCAGGCCCAGGGCAGCGTTTATATCGAAACTATTCCCCGCAGAATAAATCCGGCAAAAGGAAAACTCCTGGGACGTAGCGGGAATTTCACCACCAACACCCTGATCACCAAGGGCAATGTTATCATCACCGGCATCACTGAAACCCGCGGGATTAGCTTTGGCACCAGCATCATAGCAACCTGCGGGATTAATTTCACCACCTATACCGCTGCCACCAGCGGTAGTATTCCCTTAAACAAATTCTTCATCATCATGACCTGGAGGGGATGTATCAGTACGCTCTTCCCTATAATACATATCTTCATCCCCTCCAAGCTCAGTCACAGGACTGTTATCTTCTTCATGAACCTCCGCCTCCTCGATTGTTGCGGTGGTGTACTGCTTTGGATTTATCCTCCTCTTCTTCGTCGCCTAAAAAGACAAGGCATATAAGAATAAAAATCCCTGGCTTTGAAAAGAATTAAAATTTCCTCAACTAAAGAAGGACAAGGCATATGGAAATCTTACCTTGACAACTGCAGTATTCTTCGTCTGAAGATCAGCATCGGAACTCTCTTCGTCATCTCCATCAACAACATCGAGGGCATATTGGAAATTCATTCCCTCAAAATTCAAATGCCAAGGACGGAAATTCCCATAATGAGCAGGAGGAGCCTCACGTATCTGGCTATCTGCGGTAGGACGCCATCCTTGCGGACCTGGAACCCACCCCTAAGCCCAGGGACCAACAACCTCAATAAGAGTCGCGTGCCACTCATAGTCATGATCACGCTTGATCCGCTCACGAGTAGGAAACACCAGTTTTTTAGTAGAATTCTCTGTACCCGGGACGTACTTCACCTTAGCACCACTTACTTCACTCATAAGACGGATCTCACCACACGGAGCGGCAATATTACGAAGACTCACACTCCACGGTTTACGATTCCTACTGTTAACATAGTCACCAAAAGACTTGTTAAAATTCTCAGGCGTATACCACTCCCTTTCCTCAGGATTGGGAACATAAAGGGTCATCATTGTGTCTCCTTTTCTCCAAATATAACACTCCCTAAGTGCACGAAGATAATTCCCATGAAGTTGGGAAATAGAGCGACAGTGAGTGTTCTTCGAAGATCCCTCTCGACCAGCCAGCACATCATAATAAAAAGAATCCCCAGACTTGTACAAAGGCAACATAAGACCCGCTTCAAATGCCCCCACCGTGGTCGAAATTCATCAAACTTATACGTCGATATCATCTCATAAGTAATATCATCATCAGCAACGTAAAAACGAACATCGAATATCTGAAGAACATGCTTTTCCTTAAAAACCTCCAGATCAATATGTTTGAAGGTCACTTTCTTCTCCCCAACAACGACGCTGCGTATTTCCTGAGAAATATCTTCCTCCTCCACGGGATCAGGCGTAGAATCCTTCGAAGGATTTCTATCGGCAGCTTTTGTCTTAGGACGAACCTTAGATGCATCATTCTTCGAAACCACTTCTTTCGAAGACCTCCCCTTGGGTTGAGACACGGGAGGGGGAGGTAGAGGATGTTGCTGAGACGCGGAAGGAGGCGCCACTGACCGAAGAGGCGGGACATCCCGCGTTCTCTTGGGATCATCACGCGGATTAACAAAGGGACGAGAAATAGCATACCGGGAACCAGGAGCCTCTTTTTGCCGGTCCCCTTTCTGCGTATTCCCTCTCTGCGACTCACCCTTCTTAGAAGATGAGTACCTCTGACCAGAAGAAGACGAAACCCTATGAACCCGGGCATCACCTTGGGAAGACTTAGACGAACCTCCACCAGGCGGAGAAACATCAGGATCTCTACGCAGACTCGGTGGTGGAGTTTGATAAGAAACCCGCGGACGGTCAGCCATGTCTGCGTAGTACACAAACAAGTTTCAGATTTCCGCGGAGACAAAACGAAAATCAAAAAACCCAATTTCATCCAGTTCTTCATAATCATGAACCAGATGGAAAATAAGAACAAACCCTAAATAAAAAGGGGAAATAACATATAGGGGCAAGCATACACGAAGAAAGAAATCATTACTGGTTGTAATAACGAACAAGGGCAATCATACACACATCTACATATATGTTCTTCATCACAAACACATATAACAACAACAAAAAACGAATATATTTTTCATCAAAAGATAATCAAACATAGTAAAACCACTTACCTATAAACGAAAAATCAGGAAGAAATCCTCGACGAACAACATCAGCAACAGAAAGCCTCGACGAACAACAACAGCAGTAGAAAGCTTCGAGGAACAACAACAGCAGCAGCAGAAAGCTTCGAGGAACAACAACAGCAGCAGCAGAAAGCTTTGAGGAACAACAACAACAGCAACAAAAAGCTTTGAGGAACAACAGTAGCAGCAGCAACAATTAATAACAAGGATACAAAAGCAGAGAACAAAAAATAAAAGCTCTGAGGAAAGAGAAGGAATGAAATTTATGATTAGAGAATTTTCGCATTCCTTCTCATATATATATGCAAAGAGAAATAAAACCGCCTCACTACCCAAGAAGAAGTTATTGCAAATAGTGGGGAATGTGCCCTAAAATCTAGGAAAATAATAAAGAGAAGATGAAGAGAGTAACACGTTTTTCCCCACTACACAAGAAGAAGTTATTGCAAATAGTGGGGAATTTGCCCTAAAATCTAGGAAAATAATAAAGAGAAGATGAAGAGAGTAACACGTTTTTTCTTCCCACTTCGACTAACCGCCCAGTAGGAGGAAAAGGGGCAAATTGTAGGTACACATTTCATCTTCCGCCACGTATCCACAAAGACACAAGTGGAGGACATGCGGCTGAGAGCATCAAGATATGATATCACATGTGGACAGCCAAGAGTCACTTTATCCTATCCCCAGAAAGATCTAAGATCTACGGCTGGGGATAGTCCGACTGACGCAGACAAGACATGGGCAGAGGACAGCTGTCTACCACGGACAAACATATCAACTACCCGCATTAAATACCCTCAAAAAGCATACGTGTCAGTCAGCCTGTGTAGGAAACGCAGATAGCACTGTGTATTCAAACATAACATGCATATAAAGCCGGGAACACGAAGACTTCTGCGTAAGCGGCGCAAGACACAAGAGGATAAGGTTATAACGGGCTTCAGAAGTGGACCCCACGTAACCACCCTATAAATACCCCTCTCTCCCAAGTGAAGAGGGGGATCCGAGAATATTGAGAGGAGAATAGGAGAGAGATAGAGAAAGTGTAAGTGAAATTCCTCCTGTTACGCAGGCCTATGTTGATCTCAAAGTCATTCGACTATTTCTGTAACCATCGTACATATAAGGAGAAACCTAAATCCGCAGACAGAGATTTGAGTGTTGAATCATATAAGTTAGTTGTTCATCTATATTCATGCATTTATACATTACATATTCGATTCGACATTTATGGTACATCATGCTCGTATGTTTTATACTTCATCCTTTATTTATCTTATTATGCGAGCTAAGAACAATGATTGTAATTGATGAGACGAGGAAGAGTTTTAGGACTCTGAGTCAAGGATTCAACATATCCGGTTCATCCCCCACAGGCGCAGCCTATTTACTATATTGTCATGAGTCTGCGCGTATTATTTGTGAATACTAAGATGATAATGATCTTTGTGTTCACACATACAAACAAAAATGTTCCTCTCAACGGTTCAGGAGAAATATTGGGTCCACCACCACATGGAGGCCATATACTCATACACTCATGTGAAACTATTTTACATCAATCTCGTTATTTATTTGGAGATCCAGACAAGAATCAATTTCAACAACCTAAGCCTAAGGTTGAGTATCCAAAATTTGATGGCACCAACCCTCGATCATGGATTCGTAAGTGTAGGAAATTTTTTATTATGCATAATATGACGGATCCATAAATGGTGAATCTGTCTTCCATGTATCTAGAAGGAAAGGTTGATGTATGGTTTCAAAACTATCATATTAGTAAACAAGTTGTGGTATTGGAAGATTTTCTTAGGGGCATCTGTCTACGTTTTCAAGAGTTTTGGCATGATGATATTGTAGGAGAGTTTAATATAATATCATCCAACTAGGTTCAATCCTTGATTACCAGGAAGTTTTTGAAGAACTGAAGGCTTGGATGTTATAACTAAATACCCTCATCTCACAGAAGGGTAGTTCATTTCTAGCTTTATCAGTGGCCTTAATGATGAGCTCAGATTACATGTGAAATCACTTGTCCAAAAGGGGCTATAAATGACGAATAAAGTCTGTTATAAAACATGATTTGTCACGGTTTTCATCTGTCATTCGAACCGTTATTTATTTGGTGTGACTCTTTATAAATGACAAATAAAGAACGTTATTAAGTATGACGAGTAAAATATGTGATTTTAAGTCACGTCCAGAATATATTATCTAGTACCACGATTATCTTATGTTAAATACAATCACGGACGATGTCTGTCATAAAGGAGGTGTTTTCGTAGAAACAAATATACTAATTCAAAACAGAAATGTTCCGTCATTTTCAGACTATTGATTCAGATTTGGTATTTAAATTTTGTTAATATGAAATTCATTCAGATTTAGGTTTAGTGTTTCTGAAACAAAATTTTGAACAAATTCTGAAAATGTAAGAAAATCTTAAATAAAACGGCTGAGATAACTTTATTTAAATTACCCAAAAAGAACAAAGAATATCCGAATACATATTAAACACTAAAAGAGAATTCAATCTACATTCACATAATCATTAAAATTAAATTCAATCTACTGTCACTCTAAGAAATTACATAAGCTTTGGGACACTATGTCACCTCTTGAAACATCTCCAAGTACTCCATTTTTATCGCATAACATCGAACTTGCATCCATAATTCCATCAATCAAGCAGTGATAATAGTCATCATTCAGTGGTTTTAATATGGACATGAAATCAACCGATTATCCATAATCGGTTTATATTGGCATGAACGTAAACCGATTATGGGTAAATTTTCACTTTTTTATCTGTGAATTATGTGTTGTTAAACATCAAATAAAATTAAAATTCATTCTATACCCGAGTTAATTAAATGAAATCGAGTATGATTTCATACTCATTTTATGATCGAGTATTAATTGAAAGAAATGGGTTAACCAGAATCGGTTTACACGATACATATGTAAAAACCGATTCCTGACATTGCACAACATGAATCGGTTTATAAGAATGCTCATGTAATCCGACTCTAACAAAAAAAAAAGATACAGAAAAATTGAGAACAACAATCCGTTTACTCGACACACATATAAAATCCGATTCTAACATTATATATCAACAATCGGTTTTTATAAGTGCTAATGTAATCCGATTCTGGTTCAAATTTCTCGAACCAGAAAACATATCAAGGACAATCGGTTTTTGTGGGCATGAACATAAACCGTTTCTATTTGCAATCGGATCACATATACATTAACATTAACCGATTCTGATAAACCAGGAAAAATTTGACTTCAAAATTTTCAATTTTTGAGCAATTTGATGTTACTAAAACCTAGTTTATAGGATTGGGGTTAGAAGAAAAGAAGAAGAATCAGTTGAAGTGGAGATGGAAATGAATTTGATTTTAGTTTTTAATTTTATGATTTTAGTTTTATGATTTTGATTTTAGTTTTTCAATTTTATGATTTTAATTTTATGATTTTGATTTTAGTTTTTAATTTTATGATTAGGATTTGATGGGGATAAATTAGTAGTACTAATATTTGATAGAGGGTAAAATGGTAGTTTCATCAAATTTAGACATTCCTTATCATTCTTTATGGGGTGGATGAACAAATCCATAAACCCTTATTAAGTGGTTAAAAACTTTATTTTTAACCAAAAACATAAAAAGACTAGTAAGTTTAACGGATAGATAAACGAAAATTAACATCATGATAATGATATAACTAGTAAATTTAATAACAACAACAAATTGCCCGTGTAAACTCAACAACAATGACAAAAAAAAAAAAAGAACAGAAAAAAAAAGTTGCAACAGAAATTAACATCATGACAAACGAAAATTTAGTAAATGAATATTTATGATCTTTATATAAATTTGTACTAGTGCACAAGTTAGCAAGACCCATGAATGGTGTTTATGATTTAACAGATAATGACGAACGGATAGCATCATGGACAAAAAAAAAATGACGACGAACGGATAGTATCATGGTCCTACACCTTTATCAATTATTATGGCGTAATGGTCCCCGGATTCAGTACTGAAAAGTAGGTCAAATTGGTCACTGCCTGGTCTAAAGAAACATAATAAATGATTATAGAAATACGATGACGGCTGTTGTCATGTTCGCCACCATTTTAAATCCCAACAAAACAAACAACACCTGAATTAAATGAACGATGTTAAGCTAACCTATAAAAACGGGCCAATCTGTGTTTCATCTACCAAACCGATGTGCCACGTGGATTTGCGAGAGATTGGTGTGGTGTGGACTGCCAGCTGTGAAATGTGAACATTTGGAATTCATTTCACTTGGGCCTTGGGGGTACAAGAAGTGTCTTCTGCCGACAAAATTGATTCTAGATGCAACAACAAATTGAAAAGAACTCAATTTTAAGTTTCCAGCTTTGTCTTACATGATGGTGGGATGAACTGGTTAGGTGTATATAGATGCAACCATGTTTTTCATGCTATCTTATGTTTTTCGGAGTGAATGTCGTTATGGTTGCATCATTCTTTTTCTTCTTTGCGGAGCCAGGATTTAAGATATGGATGGGTAAGTTATTGATCAATGTATGTTTGAGGGGAACGCTAACCTAATTTATCCTGAACCGTTGCAACCTAGTTAAGAATCGGCATATTTAAATCCATTTATTTTATTTTATTTATTTATTTGATAAAAAGTAAACTTTCATTAATGATCAAAGTAAGCTTACATGATTTCAGTACATCAATGTTCAAATAACTTAAAGAGACCTCGTACATGATCAGTACAAAACCAATAATTCCAACGAAAGAAGAGATAGGATATTGGAGGATGACTAAAAACATGTATGAAAAGAGATCCGATTGAATCGAAGAGGAAATCGTTTTTGGATTCCACCATTTCTGATGATTTTCTTCCTCTAGGGAAAAATATGCTCCAAAGGAGTAATTTACTTGAAATCTTGAACGGAGCAATGAGGTTTACGATGGCTGGGATTCATCGTCGATGCACCTGAAAACTGATAAGTTTAACAGAGAACTGCCATGAAAGCCAACAAAAGGTGTTAGGAACACCATGAAGGTGTGCAGATATCTTGTCGTCGGCAAGGGAATGTTATTAGTGGAGCTAACCCTAAAACCATTAAAAACCCTAGCTAAACTATCGAATAAACTGACAGAAATAAAAAAAAAAAGGGTGCTGCTCAGATCTACCCCAAAAGAGAGTAGATTTGAGCAAAGAAGCTTGTCGGAAGATGGGTTTCTGGGTCGCCTGAAATCGCAGGAAAGAGAGGAGAAAAATTGGGGGATAGAGTTTTTTTCTTTTTTTTCCCAGTTACAACACTAAAAAAATATGAGTATGCTTCATATATATATATATATGTATATATATATAATTTATGAGTAGAGTTTGTGGAAAAATGAAATATAAAATTTTATACTCGTGGAATTATCTAAAGAAAAATTGGTTCAACATGGTACCACTATTTACCCAAATGACTTTTAGAATAATATTTGTGGAAAATTTTAAACTCGTAGAATAATATGAAGATTTACTAAGCATTTCTATACAAAAATAATATAAAATAATAACTAAACCAAATGATTTTTTTTGAGCAATTGCCAAATTCGTGATCAAATCTTGGGCGTCAGAGTCCATATCTTAAGATTCTACAAGCACCTTTACGAGTTTAAAATTAAATAGACGTGACGACACGAAGAAGTATCCCGACTCGATTTTGAATTTATTAAACAAATCAAAAAGACCACCCTCTTCATCAATTTGAAGAAGCATCGAAATGAATTAATCAAACAAATCAAAAAGATCACTTCCGGAAAATTATTCACGATGATATATTTGTGATGAAAGCATCTAATGAAAAGGCCATTACGGCTATAATAATCTTCTAACGTGCAAAGATGACCCATTAGAACTGAAATCAATTGATTACAAAATACAAATAAAATAAACATATATACAAACCCTAAAATCGTTTTAAAGAAAAACGATGATTTATTTAATAATACTATTAACTAATACTTGTAACCAAATCAATCAGAAAGATCTGAAAAAATCGTATCATATCTGATAGATTTGGATGAAAATTAAATGAAATCAGAAAACTTTTGGATCAGAAAGAGGAAAACCAGAGAAAATGGTTATGAGAGAGAGGAAGTTTTTTGAGAAGTACAATTCGGTCTGGGCACAGGGGCACAAGAAGTGTGTTCGTGCAAATAAACAAATGGTTTGACGCAAATTATTTAAAAAATCATTTTATATCACAAATGTTAAGGGGTTCGATTTTAGGATTTTTTTATGCACTTGACTTTTATTTAAACAAGATATGATGAATTTACCAAGTCATAGATGCTCGAAAAGGCACATATTCTGTAAAAAATCATTTTTCTTTCTCTACTAAGATCCGACGATAACTTCCGAGTCAACTCGGTTTTTCCCATTCCAGGATATGATCTAATCTTCACCTCCTTTTACTTATGAATCTAGCTTGTCTTTGTTAAACTTTATTTCTAATTTATCTTTGAAACTTTTCATGTTATATTATTAGTTTGTCATTTTTATTTTCTTCGTAAGAATGATTCTTTAACACTTCCAGATTGGTTTTTGTTACATAATGGGTTGCTAATCTTTTCTTCGTATTTCTCCAATATGTGTTTGTCATTAATGACTTATGTATTCTCGTTTGTTATGATCACAGAGTTTGCTGAGAGTTTAGATGGCCTTTGTCCTCTAAGACTGTTTCAATAATTAAAATGAGAGTTTAGATTATATATGTATAAGTCCTTATTACTTGAACCAAAGTATGCGTACTTTGCGTCTCAGGAAAACCAGAACTAGAGTCAGCGTACCAAGTCCATGTACTTTCGGAGGTTCTCTTCCAGAGAATTTATGCTGGAGTTTGTGAATTCAAAACAAACTCATTCTGGGTACTTAAGTCCGCGTACTTAAGTTGGTTATTTTCTAAAAATGATTATTCGTGAACTTAAACTTATATTAACTAAGGAATGCATGTTTTCAAATCGTGGCTATAAAGTTCATGAATCGATTCAAGTGAATCAAATCGTTTTTGCTTCGATTGTGTCTTATATACTTCTATAAGATCTAAGTAATTTAACAACTCTCCAACTAGTTCATTTGAGTCATTTGAACTAGTTATGGTAAAGAAGAATATGGTTGATATGAAAGTGCTCATATGGCTAACCATTTGGTTAACTATTGTTGAACCAACTAGATGTACATGTTTGGGTACGGTTACACAAACCTAAATAAACGTGCATTTCATTTGTGTGTAACAAGCTAAGTTTTGATCTAACGGTTGAAATATATTAGCTTGAATCTAATCAGGTTTTAATCTAACGGTGAATATTGAATGCTCTGTTACTAAGCTAACATTGATTTCAAACCCTGATTTAAAAGACTATATAAGGGAGAACTCTAGCAACTGGGTAACCTAATCCCTACACCTCCTATGCGATACTAGTTGTATTAACTAGAGTCGATTCTCCTTTAACCTTAGGTTTCTTCTCGAGACCCTGTAGGTTAACGACTTGAAGACTCCATTGGGATTGTGAAGCTAGACAGATACTACTTTCTTGTAGTTGTGTGATTTGATCTTGTTGTTTATATCGTAGTTGAGTATAATCGTAAAATTGGATTGAGACTGATATCTCCGATATGCAAGATATAAAAGTAGTCACAAACACCTTTGTCTCATCGTTTGTGATTCCACAATATCTTCTTTCGCTAGTCGATTAAGATTATAATGAGGTGACTGATAATTCTAGGCTGTTCTTCAGGAATATAAGTCCGGACTATCAATTGGTTCATGTTCACATTGATTTATCAAAAGACGGAACAAAAACTCGTAGGTATTTCTGTGAGAGACAGAGTTATCTATTACCGTAGACTTTTCCGTGTGATACAAATTTGTTTATTAAAGTCTCCGACTTTGGATCCTAGCAACTCTTAGTTGTGGGTGAGATCAGCTAAGGGAATCAAGTGCGTAGTATCTTGCTGGGATCAGAGACGTAAGGAGCGCAACTGTACCTTGGATCAGTGTGAGATTGATTGGGGTTCAACTACAGTCTAGACCGAAGTTAGTTTGTAGTAGGCTAGGGTCTGTAGAGGCTTAATACAATGTGTGTTCAATCTGGACTAGGTCCCGGGGTTTTTCTGCATTTGCGGTTTCCTCGTTAACAAAACTTCTGGTGTCTGTGTTATTTCTTTTCCGCATTATATTTTGTTATATAATTGAAATATCACAGGTTGTGCGTTGAATCGATTAATTGTAAAATCCAACCTTTGGTTGTTGATTGGAAATTGATTGATCCTTGAACATTGGTCTTTGGTACCGTTCAAGTGATTTCTCTTGTATTCAATTAGATTCACAGATTTCTATGTGCTTGAGTAAGTATTGAATCTACAAAGAGAGATATAACTCTTTGATATACTTTTATTAAGATTGAGTCTGACTGTCTAGTTGATTCTCTTAAAAGTATATTGGAGTTAGTCCATACAGATTGCTAAGAGAAATATTTGGTGTGGTTGTTAGGCCCCCGCTTTTTCATCTAGGTGATACTTCTAAAGTTGTAACCTTTCAACAAGCCAACAATAATGAAGAAGGGGAAGAACAACTCTGGGAAGCAAGTGACATAGGCATGGTGATAATATAAGGTAGAATGAAAACTGAAGTGGTTAAAAACTACATCAAGTTTACTTGTCCTTTTTGACTGAAAAAGATGTCAAAATGGTGAAGGTGGAGCCAAGTGTGATGATCTTCAAATTTAGCAAATAAAGATCTTCTCAACAAAGTTATTGATGAGAGGCCATGGAGTATTAATAGACATTTGTTAGGATTATATCCCGGAGATGATATACACAGAGAAGCATTGGGGATTTCAACATTTCTGGATCCAACTCAAGTTCTTATTGTCGGAACATATGAATGTAAATTCAATAACGAAAATGGGCAGTATCATTGGTGAAGTGATAGCTATTGAGCCAAAAGACGTAGTTCCAGTTGGCAGCGATCCAGTGAAGGTGTGTGTTAATGTAGATCTCTCCTTTCCACTGAGACGAAGGGTGAAATATATCACTAATGTTGGGATAATTCGTTGTATTAGGTTCTTCTATGAAAGACGGCCGGCTGGTGTATGTGCTGAAAGGTATGTCATTAAACATTGCAAGGTTGCATGTAAAGATGCAACGAATTTCTTAGTCAAAGAACACGATAAGCCATACTATTTTGGCAAGGAAAGTAGCATAGGGAATAATATTTCCAAGGCGTCAACCTGCAGAGTTCCAGTTGCTAAGCACAATCCAAAAAAGTTTACCAAATATGCAACTTTCATCCCTCAAAAAGATGGTGAAATTGTTAATATGGAGTTTTTGTTGAAGAAAGGATAAAATGATGATACAAAAGCCATTAGACTTGGGAAAATAATTAGAATCACTGAAGATCCTATTGCTGAAGGACATGAAGAATATTTCATTATCAATACTTCTGATATCAACATTGACAATCATACATCTCAAAAGATCATAGAGAAAGATAATCAAGTTGCCAACTCACAAAAGGAGATACATGTACACAAAATTTTCACTAAAATCATCAAATTCCGTTACGTTTTTATTAATCTCTTTATCTTTTATTATTCTTCAAAGTTTCGTATTAATTTAAAATTTCTACATACTAATATTGCATCTTTGCATGTCGTTAACAGTTCTTACAAAATAATTGCATATATTTTTTTTTTACTTTAGTTTACTTTAATTGTCATATATAGTAAAAGTGAGGTTTTAAATATGAAGATCATTTCTTGGAATGTTCAAGGATTTAATTAATAAGGTCAATACTAGAAATCACCTGAGTGACTTAATAAGAACTCAAAATCCTGACATCATTTTTCTCTGTGAAACCAAAATAAGTCAACAATTAAATGCATACCTTGTTAGAGCATCGCTCGGTCGAACTCGCAAGCGTTATTATCTCAAGATTTTTTGTCAATTTTAGTTGATCAAAACTATAGATTTGATTTTTAGTCTACCTATAGGAGTTTCAGACTATGATAGATTGTATAGTTGAGCTTTAGACTTAACGGTGCTTACAACTGAAGGAAAAGATCTACTGAAGAACTCGGAGGAACTTCATCAATAAAAGGTATGTGGAGAATAAAACTTTTCTATCACTCAAAAGTTTATTCTATTCTTACTTATCTCCTATTGAGACAAAAGTCGTATACGATATAGTCTTTTGTATCATACACATTTGAGATTTCGAGCTGAGTTTAACTCGCTTATATTTTTCTCGAAATATGTGTTGGTAGCTTTCTATCTTATCCACGTTCATCATTATTCTTGACATTATGTCAAAATATGATCATATGGAAATTGCCTTGAAACATCTTACATGATTTGTGTGAGACAGTCATTTGATGTCGACACAGAAAGTTTCGTATTGATCATTCGATCACTTGGAAATTTCTTATTAACTAATGGTATTGTGAGACATCCATTGTCATCTTCTAAGAATGCTTCAATAGTTGAAATTGGAGTTCAGAGCTAAAACTCATTTCTGGATACATTACAGTATGCGTACTAAGTATGCGAACGGTACTGGAATAATTCAGGACCGGAAACTAAGTTTGCATACCCGTTCGCAAACGGTTTAAACTGTTAAGTCAGCTACTTAAGTCTCCATACCCGTTTGTAAATTGATTTAACTGTTGAAGTATGGGAACTAAGTTTGCATACCCATTTTCGAACTTATTCACCTGAGTTTGGTCCGGAACTAAAGTTTGCGCAGCCGTTTGCAAAACTAAGTGGTTCAAATTCTAAAATCAGCAAAATATGTTTCCATACTCATGAACAAATACATTTATATAATAAGGAATGTAGTATTTGCAAACAGTGGCTTAAATTTTCATGAATTGATTCTTTTGAATCAATCCGATTTTGCTTTAATTGGATCACATATAATTCTATGTGATTATTAACAATTGAACAACTCTATCAAGAACATAATTAGATTCCCTGATTATCGTTCATGATTGATTAATCATCATAGTTGATCTAGATTTGCTATATGAATGTGGATTAGACAGAAGTGTTCATATGGCTAACTTTGGTTAACTAATACTGAGCCAACCCAATGTACACGTTTAGGTACGGTTACCCACGTCTAAATGAAGTATATTTGATTTGTGTATGACATGCTAAGTCCATATAACGGTGAAGAGAAATTTCTTTGGTTTCAAGGAAAACTTAGCTTGCATCTTAAATCAGGATTTCATCTAATGATGAATAATGAATGATTTGTTTCTAAGCTAACTTAACAACCCTGATTTGAAAGACTAAATAAAGGAGAACTCTAGCAACTGGGAAACCTAATCCCCACACCTCATATACTATACTAGTTGCGACTAGATTCGATTCTCCTTTAACTTAGGTTTTCCCTAAAACCATTATAGGTTAACGACTTGAAGACTTCATTGGGATCTAAATCCAAATCCAACTATTTTCTTTGTAGTTGCTTATTCTGATCTTACTTGTTCTATCGTACTGAGTACTATATATCTTCTCTAAGATTTGCTCGAGAATTATCTCCGATAGGTAAGATATAAAAAGTAATCACAAAGCTCTTCGTCTCATTCTTTGTGATTCCACAATAACTTGTTCTACCAACATATAGTTAAGTTATTGTGGGGTGATTGATATTTCTAGGATGTTTTTCGGGAATATAAGAACGGATTATCAATTGGTTCATGTGCACCTTGATTTATCATAGGATGGAACAAAACTTCATAGGTATTTTTGTGGGAGAGATTTATGTATCATAATAGACTTTTATGTGGGAGAAAGATTGGTTTATAAGTCTTCGACTTTGGGTCGTATAAACTCTTAGTTGTAGGTGAAATCAGCTAAGGGAATCAAGTGCGTAGAGTCCTGTTGGTATTCAGAGGAATAAAGAACGCGAATGTACCTTGATCAGTGGGAGATTGGTTAGGGCTCAACTACATTCCAGTCAGAAGTTTATCTTATAGTAGGCTAGTGTCTGTAGCGGCTTAATACAGTGTGGTTTTTTTGATCTGGACTAGGTTCCTGGGTTTTCTGCATTAGCGGTTTCCTCGTTAACAAAATTAATGGTGTATGTGTTGTTTATTTTCCGCATTATATTTTATATAATTAAAATATCACAGGTTATGCTAGTTCAATAAATTGGTAAATCCGACCTTGCTTGTTGGACAGAAATTTATTGACACTTGGATATTGGTCTTTGGTACCATTCAAGTTATTTCTCATATCGATCAGGCTCACAGATTTCTATCTGTTCGATTGCAGATTGATTTGAGAAATTGAGATATAACTCTTGGACACTTTTCTGTGATTGAGTCTGGTTGTCTAGTTGATTCTCTTGGAAATTGCGTTATAGTTGTCCATCTAGATAGCCGAACGAAATATTGGGTGTGGTTGTTAGACCCCCGCTTTTTCAATTGGTATCAGAGCAGGCAAACATGTTAAAGACCTCATAAGTATGTGTTTGTAGTAATCTGACTCTATGGACAGTGATATCTTTGATAAACACATCACCAGAAAGAAAGACTTTGTTTCTTTGAAATCTATTAAAGAGAAAGACTTGTCTAACTCAAATATAGATGAACATGTTGTTTCCACGAAACAAACAGATATTGATAAGTGTTATCCTAATTATCTTACTGACGAGTCTGACTTTGAAATAAAAAGGGAAGACGCCAAAGAAAGTGCAGGCGATTCTAAGCTTTGTTAGAATTAATCCAGGCAGCTGAAATAAATAGGCTGTGATTCCCATCTAAGAATTCTTCGTGAGGAAAATTCCGCTGTTTGTTCTTCTAAAACTCTCCTCAAGGAAAAACTCAAAGAGGATGCCTTAGAAATTGAACATTTATTGAGTAAACTCTCTATTCAATATAAAGGATGTTCTGGGGAGTCAATTATACCAATTACTTCTGATCCAACTATGCTATTACATGTAATCATGTTTCTCTGATGAAACCAGTCTCATAATCTAAATTGAAAACTCCTTCGACTGCTAAATATGAGCGCATTTTTTCCTCTAATCAAGGAACTACTGCATCTCGAGGAAGGAAGAAAACTTCTAACAATTCTGTTAAAACTGCTGAATCTAATCACTCATGTGATCATAAAGTATGTTTTTTTTGTGTTTCAAGAGGACATGTTCGACGGAAATGCAAATTAAGGTTGGATGAAGATTATGTCAATCGGCTCAACATACCTTGGTTTTAATACTCGAAGATGTGACTGATATTCATATGTATAAACCAATCGTTTTTAGTACTCACCCTGTGAAGTGTTCCAGGAAGATCAGTTCAATTTGCTCTTCAAATGTTCGAACCTGCAAAGTAGCTTTAACCTGAATCGGTCAAGGAAGTTGCAAAAGAATTCTTCTCAAACTAGAAAAAGGGAAGATATTCAAGATGTGAAAAAGTACCAGAAGAAGTCAATCTTATTGGAGATACGGATGATGATCTAAATCTTCTAATGGAAAGATATGAACATCTCATTAACAGACAGTCAAAATTCATCAGGCAAACTTCTTCAGGTAAAGATTCAAACTTAATCTTGTATTTTGATGACAATATGCTTTATGATGGCTTTTCACATCAAAAAGGGTTTCCTCGGAATATTAAAAGGAAAAAGAGGATTAACCGTGGGAATGTTTTATTTGATGAGCTTAAAGCTCATACTTGTGCTAATTAATCACAAGGTTGGAAACCTTACTCAAAAATCCTGATGAGTAAGTTGAGTCAATAATCAGGTATACTTGTTTGGAAAATATGTTTTGTGTTTAGTCAAACTATTTTCTTATTGTTCTTAGTGGGACTATAGTATACAAACATCTTTGCATAAGTAGTGTTTGTTTTTTTTCTCCTCTCAAAAGTTTTGAATTATATATCTTGGGGGTAGATCTTATTATGGCTTTTTTCACTACACCATTTCCATGATTTTGTCACAGGCTATACCTGTTACTAATTGAATTTGTAACGGTTATAACCGTACTAATTAGGCCGTTATTAATAACTGTGATTGTTTTTTTTAACGGTTTTATCTGTGACAAAACGCAGATACAGTCACATCTCAAAAGAGTTACAATAACTAATATCCACAATTGGCCTAATTTTATGATAGCGACACGTGTCTTATTTGTCAAATTTATCTTAACGGTTTTAACTGTTACTCTCTATTAAGCACAATCCAAAGTATGACACGTGTCTTTAAAAGTCACATTTACAACAACGCTTATAATTTTTACTGAATCTTTGCAACGATTGCTCTGGCGACAGGTGTCATTTTTGCCACGCTTATAGTAACATATGTTATTGTTGCAATAATTTGTAACAGTTACTAAGAGGACACCTGTCTTCCTTTTGTCACGTCTTAAGATGACGCGTGTTGTTTTTTCTTTAAAATTTGTGTCACAGTTATAACCGTGACAATTCTTTCTGTTACAATTATAAAAAAATGGGTAGCCCAGAACATTTTCGTGGACCTGGATTCCAGTTTACAGGCCTGTAATGCAATTAAAACTGAACTTGGAACCCAGGCCTGCAATTTCTTATTTTGTATTCTGCAGTTCATGCATTCTCAAAGAAGATTCATACATTCATTAGGAATACAAGTACAACAGACTTGTTCCATTCGTTATGAAATTTAACCCAAAACTATTCAAAGCTAACACCCTGAGCTGCCATAAAGCTCCTCAAAGTAATGTAGCCCTTTAATGACGCGTAATTTGTCCAGCATGTGCCTCGCCATCAAGCCTTTAATATTTAAAAACCCAAGCTGATGAAAAAAATGGTATTCAACAATCAATGACTGACATGATGACTGATTCAATCATTCAAGAAAGTGAAAACACATTGTTCCGTAAAATTTTATTAAGAGCAATAATTGTACGTTGTCCTAGTGTTGGTGGCAACTAAAATGATTTGGTACAGGTTTGGCCACTCGGCATTACTGGAGAATAAGAGAAATGCTAGTCACTAACTAGGTAGCACCTAATCTAGGCTCCGCGTAATTTTCATCTAAATGTCAATATACAGCATATCAAAGTCTTTTTGTTCCGGAAGGCTTACTACTCTTCTCAAACACTCCAACAATAGAAGGTTCACATCAGATTAGTATCACACCGCCCTGAAGTTATCTATGAGTGAAGTAATCTATTGCCTACATTCCGAAAAAACAGAAACTGACCATCTTGTACCATCTAAAGTAGTGATCAAAGTTATGATACAAATATTCTTACTTGAGCCAAGTAGTTCACAGATTGCTCGCTGGCGGTGGAGGGCATCCATATTTCCAAATGATCTACCTTATCACTGTTTAAAAGAATGCTTTCCATTAGTGAGAAATCATAATCATGCCCGTGAGGCACTCATCATCCATGATATATATTTGTAAAATTCCCATCCCATTGAAATTCCAAACAAATTAGACAGTGCACATACACCATATGGGTTTGTTCAGAATGATGAAGAATAAAATAAACAGGACGCTCAGAATCAACAAATAATTATATTGGTGAAATCAAAAATAAATCTACACTAGTTTTTAAACTTCTTTAGGAAGATGGTTGCAAAATAGCTAGGCCAAGAAAATTATTAACATACTCGATCTCTTCTTTATTACTATATTATGCAGCCATACGCCTGACTAATACTATCGCTGTGAAGGTTATAACTAGGAACAAGTTCATCAGGAAATGGTGGAAGTTTATAACCATACTCAGACCTATCAAAGCCTCCTCCAGAATCACCACCTTGTAATCAAAAGTAGAATAGAAAACCGGACTAACAAACATAAGCTTGTAATGCAAATGTATGAATGAATAGCAGATAAAACTTACATCGTGTCAGCCTTCTCCTCTATTATCTTGATAAATGCCTCAACCAAGTCTGCAGACGGACAATTCGTCTCAGTTATCTTGCAATGCTTTTGATTATTATTTCCTTGAACAACTGTATGCCTACAAAAAGAAAGTTGGGGTAAATTAAGTCTACAATGGTGGATCAGCGAAAACCAAATGGTGTTGTTTCTCAGTTCAAAGATAATCGGTAAGTTTAATCAATTACTTGATATATTACAACTTTGACATTTTTTTTGTGCTTTCTTCAGTTTTGGAGTTTAAGAGATGGAGTTAGTGCTTTTCAGATGTTATATTGAGAAACTTCAGGATTAAAAACAACCAATTTATGTTCCTCTATTGCATGCTACCGTTGCAACTTTTTTGGAACAGGTTCTAAAGTATACATGGATAAATCTATTGCGCAGAAGTTAAATACATACTAACACAGACCACACTTATTGGAAATAACAATAACAATTAAACAGGTAGATAATCTTAGTTAAAGTACATAGTTGTGTTATCCTGTTGAAATGCTAACCACAAAAATCATAGTTCGACAGACACTTGGTAACAAACGGTTGACTTTACTTTCTGAAACCCTTCTTTGTTAGATTATGGCTTCAACTTGTTAAAATTTATAGGTTTTAGTATAATACCAGTACGTTAGTTTAATGAAGCTAACAACAGGGCAGTTGTAAATCCTCCCTATGCCAGCTCGATCAAGGGAAGGCAAATACGTCAATGATAGACAGGGGAGTTGTTAATCCTCCCTACCAAGCAAAATAAAAGAAAATACATCTCCTGGCCATTGATAGACAAGACACAAATAGCATACATAATTGCACAGGAGCTAGGAAAAGATATAACCATAAATATAAGTAGACAAAAATTCTTACTTCTTATCCAAGTATAGTTAACTGATCCATTTGGACCAGCTTCATGCCATAATGGAATACATAACTTCACAAACATTATTTTCGGTTAATATCAGGTATATCAGCTCTCTTCTTTCTCATTACCTGCTCCAAATAAATCAGTTTGGTAAGAAATTTCATTCGTAACAAATTTAACCCAACACATAGGATAAAAAAGGCTACTTTTTAATAGAACACAATACCAAATAAGGTCACATTGTAATGAGTACCAGCCAAGACAGGAACATAGCAATGCGATTAAACATGTAGAGTTTAGAGCCCTTTTGTCCAGCCAAATCCAAGTATCTGACAAATTTGGTTGATAAGGCAACAATAAATTGGTGAACATAATCATTGTAAAAGTGAAGCATACAAAGTTAGGTTATTGAATTTACCATCTTAAATTGACTAATGGAGTCGCGCGTTCTGAAAATAGAACCATCAATATGTATATTTGTCCTTCGCCACTTATAAGTGAGAGAAGGATCGAAAACATGGAATGTCAACGATCACGTCAGGTTAGGATTAAATTTCCATGAGTTGGTTATACAACGCATCACCGAGTTTGAGGGACGCCCAAGAATGAGTAGTATGGAGTTGGTTAATCCTACTTTTAAAAGAAAAAGTAAGGGATTAGTAAATACAATTACTCTGCTAAAGATATATATAAATTGGGTGCAAATCAAGCTTACCCCGGAGATGTTTTGAATCAACCATGTGCCTGCAAAAAATAGCACACCTTTTTCCCTCTTCCTTTATCCGGGCTTGGGACCGGCATTGCAATTGCAATGGCGGAGTTAAAAAGGGTGTGATCAACAAAGACAATAACAATAAAGAAACTACATTCCGTAATTAAAATAAGAGCACAAACACTGTCTTTCAGAAAGAAAAAAAGCCGCACAGAACAACTATGCCAAAATGCATTTGCTTCAAAAAATACATGTACTGTCACACATGTAGCTAAACAAGCAAGAACTAAACCATAATAGATTTGCTCCACAAATACAGTTAAGCATGTAACTTAAGGATCTCATAAAGAGAAATCAGCCACATCATATTCATTTAGGTGATGGATGGTGCCATGCCATTTCTTGTGCTACTGTAGGTACAACATTTAACCTCTTGACCCTTGTCCTAAGGGGAAAATATGTCAACACTTCGGGAGGTTCTCTCGAGGATGACTTCATCCCAGCTTGAGGATCAGCAGCAGGCTTTGGTAGAAGACCAGCTGCTTCAGTAAAGTTTTCACCTTTACTCATATACAACAAATGAGCTAAACTTCCATCAACAAGGCATTATGAGGTTAAACATCTACGATATTAAAATGCTTCTAAGGACAATAGTTGTTATAACATTCTTTCACACACATGACTTACATCAGTATACTCTGAATCTTCTGCAACAGAGGCCTCCCAACTGGCTTGGTGATTGGCATCACCTGGTTTTTCCATGTATTCCATGGCATACCCAACTGCTTCATTCAAGAGGTTGTCCTCCTGGATAGACCCTTCAATGTACCTTGCCCTGTATCAGTTTGTACTCATTAGAAAAAAAGGATTTTATAAAAAATAACAAACATCACATAAGCAAGGCAAAATTCATGCTAAGAACTCCTGCATTGCACTTTCAATTGTTAACTCTACTTAATTCTTACATGCTCAGAACTCTGAATAACCGAATATCAACAACATATGCAAAGATTCTTTTCCCTCCTAATGATATTAGAAACAGACCCAAATTTTTGAATAACTGAATATCAACAATCTAATTCTCAAACCCCTAATTGAAATAGCATAACAAACCTAATTAAAAACTTTGAACGAAAATTAAGAACCCTAATTCTTAGACAACAGATCGATCGAAACAAGGATATAATCACAAATACTCAAACGTCAATTAATAAAAACACTAAACTTGAACCAAAGCGTATAGATATGTAAGAAATAACTTACATTTTTGAGCAAATCGGAGTTAGGGTTCAGAGAAATTAGGTCTGTGAATAACGAAGAAATTAAGTTGGAGACGAAGATAAGGTTTTTTTAGAGAGGATTTGAGAAAGATTTGGGTTTTTAGTTTGAGGAATTGACAAAGACGAGAGGGTTTTTTTTCTTCTTCGTTACAGGTTTTGAGAGTGACGATAGGATTTGGATCTGAGAAAGTGAAAGGAGTTAGCGATAAGAGAAAAAGAAGAAAGAGAAGAGGATAAGGATGAGGGATAACGAAGTGAAAAGTGAAAGAAAGGTTTAACGGCTGAGATTTGTCCATCAAAAAACATGGAAGATTGACATTTTGTTGATGTTCTCATACGGATTGAGGAGGAGTGTGTGAGAAGCATGTGTGTTCTTCCGAGAATTACGAGTTTTATTGACCTGAGTTTCTCGTTCAGATGAACTGCAGACAAAATATATCAGACTTAAACATCACAGGTTAAAAGGCTACTATAGTTAGACCTAAGTTTCTCGTTCGGATGAACTGCAGACGAAATATATCAGACTTAAACATCACATGTTAAAAGACTACTACAGTTAGACCTAAGTTTCTCTTTCAGATGAACTGCAGACGAAATATATCAGACTTAAATATCACAGGTTAAAAGATTACTACAGTTAGACCTAAGTTTCTCGTTCGAATGAACTGCAGACGAAATATATTAGACTTAAACATCACGGGTTAAAAGATTAATACAGTTAGACCTAAGTTTCTCGTTCGGATGAACATATCAGACTTAAACATCACAGGTTAAAAGATTACTACAGTTATACTTGAGTTTCTCGTTCAGATGAACTGAAGACGAAGTATTTTAGACTTAAACATCACGAGTTAAAAGAATACTACAGTTAGATTGAGTTTCTCATTCGGATGAACTGAAGACGAAGTATATTAGACTTAAACATCACGAGTTAAAAGATTACTACAGTTAGACCTAAGTTTCTCGTTCGGATGAACATATCAGACTTAAACATCAAAGGTTAAAAGATTACTACAGTTATACTTGAGTTTCTCGTTCGGATGAACTGAAGACGAAGTATATTAGACTTAAACATCACGGGTTAAAAGATTACTACAGTTAGACCTAAGTTTCTCGTTCGGATGAACTAGAGAAGAAATATATCAGACTTAAACATCACTGGTTAAAAGATTACTAAAATTAGACTTAAGTTTCTCGTTCGGATGATTTAAAAACGAAATATTTCAGACTTAAACATCACGGGTTAAAAGATTACTACAGTTAGACCTAAGTTTCTCGTTCCGATGAACTGGACACGAAATATGTCAGACTTAAACATCACGGGTTAAAAGATTACTATGATTAGACTTGAGTTTCTCGTTCGGATGAACTGTACACGAAGTATATTAGACTTAAACATCACGGGTTAAAAGATTACTACAATTAGACTTGAGTTTCTCGTTCGGATGAACTGTAGACGAAATATATTAGACTTAAACATCACGGGTTAAAAGATTACTACAGTTAGACCTAAGTTTCTCGTTCAGATGAACATATCAGACTTAAACATCACAGGTTAAAAGATTACTACTGTTATACTTGAGTTTCTCGTTCAGATGAACTGAAGACGAAGTATATTAGACTTAAACATCACAGGTTAAAAGATTACTACAGTTAGACTTGAGTTTCTCGTTCGGATGAACTGGAGACGAAATATATCAGACTTAAACATCACGGGTTAAAAGATTACTACAGTTAGACTTGAGTTTCTTATTCGGATGAACTGAAGACGAAGTATATTAGACTTAAACATCACCGGTTAAAAGATTACTAAAGTTAGACTTGAGTTTCTCGTTCGGATGAACTGCAGACGAAATATATCAGACTTAAACATCACGGGTTAAAAGATTACTACAGTTAGACTTGAGTTTCTCGTTTGGATGAACTGAAGACGAAGTATATTACACTTAAACATCACGAGTTAAGAGATTACTATAGTTAGACCTAAGTTTCTCGTTCAGATGAACCGCAGACGAATGATATCAGACTTAAACATCACCGGTTAAAATATTACTACAGTTAGACCTAAGTTTCTCGTTCGGATGAACTGGAGACGAAATATATCAGACTTAAACATCACGGGTTAAAAGATTACTACAGTTAGACTTAAGTTTCTCGTTTGGATGAATTGGAGACGAAATATATCAGACTTAAACATCACGGGTTAAAAGATTACTACAGTTAGACTTGAGTTTCTCGTTCGGATGAATTGAAGACGAAGTATATTAGACTTAAACATCACGGGTTGAACATGCAACGGACTTTCTCAAAGCCATCCCAATTAGTGGACTTAATCAGACAGTTGGGCCAAGACAGTTCAGTTTTGTACTCATATATCGTCTAGTCATCCCATTCGTTGCCAAAGAAAGTCAGTGTAATTTAGGCATGAGATGGTTAGAGATGTCTTAGAGAATATATGTTAATTATAAAGCTGGTGTGACTGCGAATCATGCGTAATTTTTTAAGAAATTATTATTATTATTATTTTTTAATCTTATAATAATAATATATATATTTTTAAATCTTATTATAATAATTATTATTATTTTGTTTGCTTTAAATTATGCTTCTTTAATAATAATAATATTATTATTTTTTAAAGGAAGGTCGCACTTTGGGAATTTTACGAAAATTGATTTTTTAAGAAAATTATGTATATATATATATTTTTTCCAAAATTAAAAAAAATATATAAAGTAAAGAAAATTGTGCTAAAACGTTTTTAACCACAGGATTTAGTTGACTATGATTTAATCATGCGTGGAAAAAAACGTGTCAAACGTGTACTGATACAGAAAACCTACATCTAAAACAAAATCGAAGAAACTCATTTTTCTTTTCACCATTCGTTTTCTTCCCTTCCTTCTACATTCCCGCTCCATTCTCCCTCCCGATTCTATCAATGTCACTGAAAGGATTTCAAAATCTTTGGAATCCTGTGATTTCAGTTTCCCACCAATTATTCCCCCCAATTTTCCATCAAAATCTCTATATAATAGGTGTTGAATCTCCTGCTCAAACCAAACCATCTCAGCTTCTCCTGTTGTTGCAGATCTCACTTATAAATCATCCATTGTATTTTTATTTCACTCCTAAAGGTGTTCATACAGATTAGTTAAAAGGTATTCAAACGATTAGGTTTCTTTTCTTTTTAGATTTTGCTATTACAAATTTTAGGGATTACAAGTATTGAGGCAATCTTGACTGAGTTCAAATCTGCTTTCAATTTTTGTTTATACAATATTTTCAAGTATTGGGTTTGTTTGTTTTTCTTGTTAGGTTTTGCTGTTTATTCAGACTTCAATTTTTGTTTTGATATAATAATCATAGTAACACTGTTAGAGCCCTTAGCATTGAAATGGTTAATGATTTGACTAATCGCCAAAAATTACAACCCTTAATGCTTCTTTCAGTTTTTCTTTTAGCCTTTTGTTTGTACATACAGACTATTGAGTCCAAATATGCATTCAATTTTGCTTGTCCAAGTATGTGTAAAGTGCTAATTGAGAGCCAGACATTCGTATTAAGGCTTGTTATTGTACTTGTGTTGTTTATTAGTAACCTCTCTGACATGTCAATAATGCATAAGTTTTGATAATCATAGTATTGTTTCTATGAATAAACAATACATGACATACTGAAAAAGTAGAACTGATATCATTGTTTTCTCATTGTTTGTTGCAGATGAAAAATGCAGCTGATCTTGTACCTAATCCTGCTGCTGATCCTCAAGATGGCCATGAAGATGATCATGAACCTGTTGCTGCAGGTGGGTTGAGATTAATGGTGACTATTGATGGTGCTGGGAGGGCTTATGGTGAAAACTGTGAAAAGTTTGCTACTCTTGTTGGGAAGCTTGTACGAACGCACATCCCTGTTAACATTGAAGATTTGAGATTAGTTCCCCAGTTTTTCAAAGATGAAATATGGAACGGTTTGATGGTAAATTTTCATGGTCTTTGATCTATTCAAGCTATAGTGTTATAGCTTAATCATGTTTCTGATCTTTTCTTACTGTGTATTTCAGCTGAAGTTTACATTTGGCGCGCCATCAAGTCTTGTCCGCCCCAAAGTTGAAAATACTTACTCTCAAAAATTTAGGACATTCAAATACAAGTTGAGACAGAAGCTCAAAGGAAAAGTTACCACTGAAGATTTATTAGCTGCAATTCCGAGAGGCTACCACCTTCCGTTTTGGCAACAGTTTATTGATAATGAACGTAAACCCGAATCTTCAGCCAAACGAGCCAAGTACAAGGAAAATTGTGAGAAGAAAGTACTCAGACACACTCTTGGAAGGCTTTCATATGCCAAAAAAAGTTTCAACCTTGTAAGTATTGTATTCAATAACCGTTCCCCGCAAATTGAATCAAGTTGGTGTTCTGTCATGGAAACTTAAAATCTTTTGTTTTTTCCCAAATGTATGCCTACAAAAACTGAAAGATAAAGTCATTATTGATGGGCGCCCTGAAATTTGGATGGAATGCCACAAAGGAAAAGATGGAGTAGTACATCCTAGCGCGGTTGAAAAATTTGTGAGTATATATGTGTGTTAAGTGGTTTTCCTGATAATATTTATACTCTTAGGTGGTGTTTGTAATAGTTTTCTTGTAATGTTTGCAGGAACAAGTAAAGAATTCCCATGAAAATAGAAAGAATCTCGCCAAAGATGGTGACTTATCTGGGATGGACTTTGACAATGATGCAATTACTGATGTGTTTGGACCGGATAAAGGAAAAGGTTATTCCGTGCCTTCTCTTCGCATCTGACAAAGAGCCATGCCGCAACGTCAACACTTGCAATGACAGTGAATGCTAGTAAAGCAAGCTCAAGTGAAGAACCAAAGGAGGACAGTAGGTTGGTCGACAAGATTAATAAGCTATCAAAGGTGAGTTTTATTGTATATTCTCAGATCTCAATTAGTAGTTGTTTGATTTATTTCGCTACCCTGGTTAATGATGGTTCATTGGTGATGCACAAGATTTTCATGAGTATGTGTTAAGTCAACAGACCAACAAAGTACCATTTGTTGATGCTTCTAGTCCCACCACTGTTTGCTCTACTTCAAGTGTTGTTGATGCTATGGGTAATCAAGAGACTACCGATGGAACGACTCAATATGTGAACCTACTCAACAAAAAAAAAGACAGGAGCTGCTAAGGGTTACATTATGCAGGGACTGGAGGGCAGAATGTTTCATGGAGAACCCCTTGCAGCAGACGAGAGGAGAGTGCAGATTGAAACCATCTTGGATGAGACTTGTGTTGTATATGATGCACCGCAGGGGGATGATTACATGACTTTGAAGGACTTTTTAGGTATATCTGGATGGTTAGTATGGCCTTTAAAACGGCTGGAATTTGTGGATGAATGAATATGTTGTGGGTGATGGTATCTTTTTGAGCAGTTTAAGTTACATGCGTAACGGTGTGGAGCAAATCACTTTTGGTTTTAGTTCTTGGTTGTTTTGAGAACTTAGTGCAGCTTTCGTTACATGTGTAACTTTTTGGTATAGTTTTTTGTTTTGTGAACTTAGTGCTGATGTGCAGCTTCTTTTGATAGTAAGTTCTAAAAATACTTGTATTCCTCTTATAATTACTAAGAAATATAATGTCTTTTTGTTTCTCAAACTGTTCTTCATGTCCTATTACCATCTAATCTTTGTTACGCTCTTATCATATCATTGCTTCTCTTTCATTTCCTTTTTTATGTCTTTCATTTCAGAGGTTGTATTAAATAGAAAATGAGCCAAGCCAAGGCCAGGCTTACAAGATTTACAAGTATAGATGAGACTGCAGTAAACTTCACAACCAAAGACTGCAGAAAAAAAGACTCCAAAACAACCCAAAAGTGAAAACAAAACATTGCCTACGAATTACAGACCAAACAAAAGTAACCGCAAGTTTTTCCAGAATTCTAAACAGTGCTGTAGGGATAGTGCAAAAGATTTGCAAACCTCAATACACTTGACAAACAAAGGCAAAAAGACATTTCCAAAACTGCAAGATACTACAGAGCAATACACAAAAAGTTGAAAACTCATACATAGATTAGGCACTTGAGAACTCCTCCTGCAGAACACCAAAAATGCAGACAACAAAAAGCTGATTTTTTTATAGAAGTTTATGTAGTTTATGTACATAGACAAGGCAGTTCACATACACCAAACAAAGTCTAATAAAAACTCATACATTTAAGCTCCTAAATTCATCAAAGGACGATTAAAGTATATTACAACGACTGCAAATTTTGAAAATTAGTCAAAGGACGTAACAAAGGGCGTAAATTAGGTTCATCTAACAATAGTTGTTGAAAACTGCCAACTACGGGTTTCTCCAAATTATCAATTCCCCGCATCATCTTCTGGGGTGAATGGATAAAAACCCACCAATCAGCATTTTTTAAATATTTGGAGTAGAACACTCCACTTGCCTCTTCAGCGAGAATTGCAGGCTCGTCCCTCATATTATCGGAATCCCTCATTCTCTTCAGATTCACCAAAACCAAATCCGAGTCCGGACAAATTTTGCTTCCACTTCCAGCTTTCACCCAGTCACAGTAAAACACAACTTCATTAAATTGACCATAGTCCAATTCTAAAATTTGATTAACAACCCCATACCACTTGGTCAATACAGTTTTGGGATTTTTATCGCCTTTCTTGCTCCTAAATGTGGTGTTTGCTGTCATGCAAACACCACTGTCTTGACAACCAACTATTTCTTCATGATACCTGGGAGAGAAAACAAACCCATTCACAAGGTACATAACAAACTCTTTCGCATCAACATGACCTCTTACATATCGCCACAACAATGTATCCGTTTTATTTTCTCTTAACAGCTATGCAACCAAAAAGAGACACAAGTAGTAAATGTTTCATCAGTTCATCATAATAAACTAGCTAAATAGACTAGCTAAATAGAAAGTTGTATGCAAAAAAAGTTAGTAGAACTGATGCTTTTAGCTAAATAGAAAGTTGTATGCAAGTCTAAACCAAAAGCTGTATAGTTTCATCAGTTCAAAGCTAACCATCAGTTCAAGCCTAACCATCAGTTCATCAGTACAAGTATATTACTTTTCTAATTACGTTCATTTCATCATAATAAACTAGCTAAATAGAAAGATGTATGCAAAGAGAGCGCGGTAGCAAAAACAGATCAAGGCTAACCATGTATCACCTTGTTTAAGAAACCTATCATGTTTAGAAATTGCATAACGTGTGCTATTGCTAACACTTGTAACATAAGATGTCTAAAACGTATTATTCAGGATTCATGACAGTTCCATGTACCCATTAGTCAGTTTTTATGCATCCAAGCCAAAAAAATGTATATTTTCAGGTCGAAGATGTAATTCAGTACCTTTTCATACAACCACTCGATGAACTCTGTTTGTTTTTCAACTTCGTCGTCCGAAACCTCATTTCCAGCATCTCGTGAAATCAACAAAAGGTTTTCACAATAGTAGCTACATAAAGCAAAATCAGATTTGTAAGATAAGCAAAATCATCATTGCTTATGAATGAGTTAAAATTCACCATGTGTATAATTGAAAGACTAAAGATATTTATACGAAAATACCTATAATAATCAGCAAGACCATCTGGATTACATCGAAAAAGCACCCACCTCCGTATCTGTATAAATTGCATGGAAGAGAGCATTACTGTCGTTCCTTTTTTACCCATAGGACCTACATCACTATACTCTGACTCTTCTCCGAGAGAGGCCTCCCAACTGGCTTGGTGATTTCCATCGCGTGGCTTTGACTTGTACTCCATGGCATACGTGACTGCTTCATTTACGAGGTTGTTCTCCTTAATAGACCCTTCAATGTATCTTTTGTTATTGGGAATGTTTTTGAACTCCTTCATTGTCCTGTATCAGTTTGTACATTGCAATTTCATTAGAAAATATAGGCCGAATCCAGAAAAACAACATCTTATAAGCAAAACATAAACTCACCTTTCAAAGGGGTACATCCACCGATATCTAACGGGTCCACAGACCAATGCTTCATCAGCCAAATGAACCATGAGGTGAACACTTATATCGAAAAATAAAGCTGGAAAATACTTTTCCAACACACACATTGCCTCGGAAACCATGAATTTAGCCTCTTGCAGTCCACCTTTGCTTAGGAGTTTGGAGAAAAGCAATCTGAAATACAAACTGACCTGGTGAAGTGCGCGACGCAGTTCAGGGTGCTTTGGAAAAGCATCCTGAAGACAAACAGGTAGCAAATACTCCATAATGACGTGATAGTCATGGGATTTGAAGTTACTGAAACTTGAATTCTTTATATTAACATTGTTGCTCAGGTTCGACGCAAAACCATAAGGGAATTTGAGGTCTTTAAGAATCTTGCAAAATGATTCCTTCTCAGCTTTGCTTAAGACAAATATTGGTTTTCCAGCAACTGCGCTCCCAGGTTTACGGGTAGTCCACTGTCCACAATGCAAGACAAGCTTATTCAATTCATCCCTTGCATTCCACGATTTCATAGACTTATTACCAATATCAAAGATCGTCTCAAGTATATGCTCCATTACATTCTTCTCAGTGTGCATTACATCTACACAATGACGGAAATACAGGATACGATAGGTCTTCAGTTCCCAAAATATGGACTCCTTATAGAATGCACCGGTAAGTTCTTCGTCAACACTATCGCCATAAGTATCATCATCGGCATCGGGATCATATCTCTTTCTTTTCGGCGCCTTGCTTCTTACTACCAATTTACCAGGTTTGTAAGTCACATTTGCTAGTTTCTCCAACGACTTCTTTCCTGATAGTCGCTTTGGAGCATTTTTAGTTTCATCAGTTTCTAATCCCAAGTTCTCTCCCTTCCTTAAAGGATGATTACCCCTGAGGTATATCCGATAATTAGGGTAAACATTCTTTCTTGTGTATAACAGATACGCACTTCGAGTCTTGTATGCACAATGTACACATGCGAAATATCCGTGCGTGGTACATCCAGACATATTACCTTGTGCTGGCAAGTCATGAATACCAAACATTAAAGTAGCCCTCAGCTGAAACGATTCTTCTTTGTGTGTATCAAAAGATGATATCCCATTCTCAAACACATCTTTCAGCTCGTCTACTAGCACACGGAGACATACATCAATATCTTGCCCCGGTGCCTTAGGCCCAGGAATCAACATCGTCATGATTTCGAACTCAGGTTTCATGCACAAGGAATGAGGAAGATTGTACACAACCACTATCACAGACCAACAACTATAATTCAGAGACTGCATACCATGAGGATTAAATCCATCAGTTGCAATTCCAAGCCAAACATTTCTGCCCTCATTTGCGAACTCAGGAAACTTCTTCTTCACTAAATCCCATTGAGATGAATCAACCGGATGACGCATATAATCTGTAGAAACTTCTGCTCGATCGTGCCATGTCATTGCACGTGCTATCCAAGGTACCGTATATAATCTCTTGAGCCTTGGCCCGAGGGGAAAATATCTCAATACCTTGGAAGGCTCGTTCGATGAAAACTTTTCCCCAAATTTATCAACCTTAACCTTATATCTTGGTGCGAGGCATTCCGGGCAGCTTGTCAAATCTTCATTCTCTTTGTAATACAAAATACAATGATTCTCACACATATGAATCGACTTTTCTTTCATCCCCAGATCTTTGAGCATCGACTTCATCGCTGTGTATTTTACTGGCAAATTGTTTCCTTTCGGCAACCAACCCTTTATCACACCCAACAAACTATTTACACAGTTAGCTGAAATCTTATACGTTTTCTTCACATTGTGCAGCTCCACAATTGCAGCTAGGATGCTAGTATTACAACCAGGATACAACTTGTCTTCAGACAACTGTTTGTACCTGTAATATCGCTTCCCCAAATCTGGTTCAGGAACAAATTCTTCAGTTTCAACTTCTTCATTACCACTAACACCATCACCCCGATCAAAAACTCCATAAGCAGCATCGACAAAGGAACCCAAATCTTCTATTACACCTTCTCTAGCTTGCTCATCATTCATTTCAGTTGGTATAAAATTACCACTTGGACGTCTTATCGTACTATCACCCTCTTTTTCTCCATGAAAGAACCAAACAACATAACTCCTATCAATACCCTTCTCAGAAAGATGTTTCCTCACTTCCCACATTTCCAAACGTTTCCCATTTTGACACTTAGAACATGGGAAAGAACATGTTGTGTCCGAATTACCATATGTAGCTGCATAATTCATAAAAAATTTAACCCCATCTCTATATGTTTTGCTAAATATGTCTGGTTCATTCATCCAAGCTTTATTCACAACAGCCGACATTCTAAAAATATGTCTTAAATCTCAAGCTTTTAAATAACTTCTTTCTTTCAATGAACAGGTCATGTATTCTTCAGTTTCATCTAGCCTGACAAATTCAAAAAATATCGAAAGTTAAGCACATTGCCATGTTTCTAATTTAGTAATACTAAAAAGGGAAACAAACAACTCTTATTATGGTTTGGATCAGAACTCTCCAAGATGAATCAAACCCATGTCTCAAGCGATTGTTTGGCATTTTCTATACTTACTGAAAGTTCAAAACAAACAACTTTGGGATCAAACACTAAACCTACTAATATTAATGAAAATTGAAGGAAACAACTTTGGATTTTGTAACACATTTCATCAAACACTTAACCTACTAAAAATTATACATCATCTTAGATTGAGTACGGGGATTTATATGAGCTTCCAACTAGGATAATGGAATACAAATACTAGATACGGTAGGATTAGGGATTACAAACAATGATTACTCTTTCTCCCAATTTCATATAACAAAACAAATTATCAATTCATTCCTAAGAAATTTGGAACTCATAATCACTTACCTTGCCGAAGAAATGGAAGAATCAACGAAATTTATCTTCACCAGAATCAAATCTCAGCCATCTTCTTCATTTTCATCGTTCACAATTTAGGTTAAATCAATCGACATGAATACCAGAATATATAACCTAGCTAAAATTGATCGGGTTTAGATTAAAATTCAGATGTTTTTTTGGTGAACGACTAACTTTCAGAAAATTTTACACTCTCAGAGGGTTTCAATGGCGGCACGCACGAAGAACAAAGGAGGAAGAGTTCTCTTATTTTGTATTTGTCTGGAAAAAATTCGATACAAAAGGGATTACATTTGTTCAAGTCAACTTTTTGCTAAGTCATGGACTGTTGACTTAGTCTTGATGCCTTTTTTCTAATATTAAGAAAATGAAAAAAAAAATTGATTTATAAAAATTAAATACAACTGTTAGTTTGTGAAAATGTTGGGAAAATTGTGACAAGAAAATTTCTAAGAGTGATAAATTTGGGGTTGTTTTAAATGTGTTGAAAATTTTGGGTGGAATCATCATTTCTGATTATAATTGTTATTGCTTAGATAATTATCAACAAATATTATTGTGATTAGAACAGATATTTTGGAGGAATGACTTCCACAGAACTTATGGAGCTGAAACACTTATATTTATATTAGAGATAAGTACATTGAGATAACAAGATATTCTAAATAAAGATAACTATCCCATGTTATTAGTCGGATCTTATTGTTGCTGACCAGACTTGGTTGTTGAGTCTTCAGATTTGTTACTTGACTGAGTTGATTGAGAGATTCCAGGGTACACCACACTACCTTCCTTAACACCCCCCTTTAAGTTGTACTGGAGTTTACGGATGTGCAACTTGTCTCTTATAAAGTGAAACCTTGGTGCAGACAAAATCTTTGTGAAAAATTTCTTGTTGATCTTTTGAACTTATGAAACGAACTTGTAACTGCCCCTCAAACTGTTGTACGAGAAAATTGGTGTTTCTCTTCAAATTCATAATGTGAGATAATCAAAGTACCTCTTCAAATGGTTGTGTGAGATAGTTGAAATACCTCTTCAATTGGTAGTACTGACCTGTGTTGGTTAACAGATGTAATTGGTAATGGTTACATGTGTTTTGGTATTGAAATTTGTTTAGAACTGGTTTTTAAGAATGTTTTTAATACCAGATCTAAAGTGTTGATACATGGCCTTGCCACTAGCTATAGACATGTGAACAAGCTTGCTTAGCAGAAAACGGTGTTAATGGCGGTGGTGAATTGTTATGATTTGGTGATAGAGACTTGTGTTGCAGGTAAAATGGATGGATGATGTGAGTAAAGTAGGTGATGGAACTGGTGATATGGGTGAAAAACAAACACCTAAAGATGATGTAGAGTTTAAAACTCTCTGAAGTATTTTGATGAGCAGATTAGGGGTATATTATTTCTTTCACAGTGGAAGAATGAGGGGATTTGAGTGTTTGGATGCTGATATGAAAGTGGTTTTGAAGTTTTTTTTTTTGAAGTTTTCTTTTAGTTTTTTTTCAGTTTTTGAAAGAGAAGCGTGGGTTGGTTCTCTGGCTGATACCAACTTAGAACAGATATTTTGGAGGAATGACTTCCACAGAACTTGTGGAGATGAAACACTTATATTTATATTAGACATAAGTACATTGAGATAACAAGATATTCTAAATAAAGATAACTATCCCATGTTATTAGTCGGATCTTATTGTTGCTGACCAGACTTGGTTGTTGAGTCTTCAGATTTGTTACTTGACTGAGTTGATTGAGAGATTCCAGGGTACACCACACTACCTTCCTTAACAAGTCCTAAGTATTATCACGAATACAAAATTTAATAACAGTTATAGGACTTATCACAGGTGTATCTGTGACTGAAAAATAAACTGTGACAGGTTGCACTGTTACAAAATCCTGGTTTTGGTGTAGTGTTTGTTAATCTGATGCTCTAAATTTTTCTCTTTGAGAACATAAATGTATAGAGCTAAAGTTTGTGAAAAATAGAAATTTCACCTAAAAATATACTGTATTTTGTATTCAAGAAAATGGACATTTACAGTATCTCTAAAACTTTGTTTTCAAGGGCTATATTAGTTTTCCTACGAGTACCCACATTACTTGTCACAAACCAATTTTTAGAAACCGTAAAAATTACTCCTTGAGCAACCGTTTATATACTTATCCTATGATGTTGATATTATCTCACTCTAGGTTATTTTCTCATATCAAGAAATAGTGGATTGTCCGTGCCATAATGGCACGGGGATTGATGTCAATGCAAAACATCTCTGCAGGTAGGCTCGTCTCTCTAGTCGCCACCAAAGCAAGTTATAAGTGGCAGTAAAAACGAACAAAACACTAAAGGCAGCAGTATATTTGAATGCAAAAATCATTTAATTAGAAATCCTTTTTAGCGTCAAGATGGCAATAAATCCAAATGAGGCTTCTTATCATGGGACCAACAGTTTTTATAATCACGTAATAATCGTGACAAAAGTAAACAGGAAAATCATTAGCCTAACCTTTCATTATGGACAACACGTGTTAAAGTGTCTTCATTCTTAGTTTTCTGCTGAGCATGACATCTCACCGTCGCTGCCGGGGCGACATCACTACAACCTCTCAGCCTTGATCATTCGTATCCAATACAATCAGTAATGGTGAAAATGTTTTTTGGAAGAAAAATTTGGATACCGTTGATTGATGCCCTAATTCGGGTTCTTTGATCTCCTGTAATAATCGATATATACAGTTTTGTGTTTTCATGATTGAATGATCTGAATTTGTGATTGGTGCAACCATACGATAATTTGAGAATCGTAGACTGGCTAGTGGTGTATATCTAAATTTTGGTTTGAATTTGTTCCCACAGAGATTGAAGACGGTGATGGTGACGGGGGAGGAAATTGTTTGGTAAATTACTGGTTATGATCATGGTTCTGATGTAATTGCAACAACTACTTAAAAGTTTTAACATAAACGGTGACGGTGGCTCTGAAAATGATATGGGGGCTATGACGGTGGTTATGGGTTTGATTTGTGAGGTTGGGATAAGTACCCATCATCTCAACCGAGATCGAAAATAACAGCTTGAATTTGGGTTTGAATTCGAAAACAAAATCTAAGAATGTGTATGTACGGTGCTAATGCGGTGGTTGTTTTTGGTGAGGTAGTGGTGGTGGTGAACGACCGATTTTGGTTTGGGTGGAAAAAATTGATTATTGTATTTGTGATGCTGACGGTTACGGGGTGTTTCTGGTGGTGAAGGAATGATTAAGGAAGTGAGTAATGGTTAATGTTTAAAATTTCCATCCAAATTCTCGGTAAAAACACGGATGTAGTAGTTGAGTTTGGAAAAACACAAAAGGGCACAGTGATATTTTCGGGAGTTGCAGTGGTGACGACGGTGGTGTTGACGCTGATGCTTGGCAGCGGTGATGATGATGTTTGCGGTGTTGTTGGTGATTATGTCGATGGTGGTAGGTGTAACTTATATTTAATTTGACAGGGGAGGATGTGGTGTTGGTAGGGCGGCAATGATAATATCCGCGTTCTTTGATTGGAAAAGGCGGCGGTGGTGGTGGAAAAGGCGGCGGTGGTGGTGGAGGCAGTGGTAATTTAAATCTTCATTTGTAATTTAGCTTTAAAAAGATACAAAGGGATAACTTAAAATGAATGAGGGTATTTTGGTCCAGAAAAGGGACCATAGACACTAAACAAATCATTTTGTGTTATATTATAGATGTCATCTCCTTCTCGCACTTGTGATTTTATGAAAGGGTTTCTTGATAAAGGTATGGGTAACGGTTTCAAAAGGAAGAAGAAAAGAACCCTAGTGGATGCTGACGATATCAAAGATCAAAATTCTGATTATTATTATGATGTCTCATGCTATTATGCATATACTCATCAAGATGTGAGCATGATGAAATGGTTTCTACTGAAGTGGTTCATGATTTTCTTAGATACTTTGAGGAAGCAAAATTGCAGCTCATTGATACTATGAAAGGTCTCGATGAGTTTCAAGCTGAGTTGAAATTTTTTAACGCTGACCCTGTTCTCATGAAGACACATGTTAAGGACCTTCTCAATGAGGATATCTTCTCTGAAGAAGCTATAGATGTTGTCAATCACAAGCTCAAAGGTCTCAAAACCCGTGAAGATTCCCAAAGTGTACTTTGATTTAGTATACATTTAATTTTTGTTGTCTAGGAAACTTCTTGTGAGAATGTATTCTTATGTTTTAAGAATAATAACTAGGGTTTGAAATAGCAATTATTGTGATTACACATAGCTATTGTCAACGTTTTTCATCTTGCAATGTTTTTAGATTTATTTATTTAAATTCTAAGTTATTTGAAAGATGATTTTAAAGTATTAATCTTTATTGGTTTTATATATTGCAAAAAAATATGGTATGGGATATGCGGTTTACGTCCGTGAACTGTGATTATTCCATATATGCTCAAAAGTTAAGTATATTGTGTCATTATGCATATTTTGATGGAAAATAGAATAAACTTTTGAATATTCCGCAATATTGATCTTTCCGTGATCCAATTTTATGTGAAAGTATTGTATGGCTCCGTAAGTTTTCTTATGTTGAGCAGTTCCGATTAAATTAATCTATGATTTTTCCTTGTGGATTAATTTATTCGAGTTTCTAGATACAAATTCATGTCTCATGTGATTTGTTAATGTCCAAAGAAATCCTTTTTTTCTTGTAAAAGAAATGTCGCTCTTGTTGTTCCATTGGGAATGACATTTTATGGGGGAGAGTTCTTAATTAAACTTGTGCTTGATTGCAAAATCTTTGTGTGGGAGTGCGGCTGTGGAATATTGTAGGAGTTATCTTGTATCTTTATTGACTCCTTGGTGAATACACTAAGTTTCGACTATGTGAAATCATCGAAACAAAGTTGATAAGTTTTCTTTTAGTCATGAAGTATCTCTATGAGAATTTCTTAATGTCCCATAATTTTTTTACCTTTGCCAATTTATATTGACAAAAGGGGGGAGAATTAATTGTAGTTTACACTACATATATATGTTTTACGGATCATTATGTAAGGGGGAGTGGTTTTCATTGTGAGATAAAGTATTGACTAAGAGGGTGTGATACATATCACCATAGTATTATGTTGAAAGTTGTGGTATAATTGAACTTTGATGATGTGTAATAATACTATGACACTGTATAGCAATATTTGAGAACAATTGTTTCCGTATTGTTATAGCTACGAGATCTTGAACAAAAATGATGCTAAGAACCTGTTACAGCACTACTTGTTCGAACTCGCAAGCGTTGATATCTCAAGCTTTTTTGTCAAATTTAGTGGTCAAAACTATATGTCTTGATTTCTAGTTTACTTATAGCTAAGTCTCGGATTAGGATAGTTAAGTGTAGTTGAGCTCCAGACTCCACGACGATCATCATATGAATACGAAGATCTACTCAAGGAACCACTAAAATTTATGTGGAGACATGAATTTATCTATCACTCAAAAGTCTTTCTATTCTATCTCATATTTTGAGACAAAATTCGTATAAGTATATAGATTTCGATTATACACATTTGTTATTTCGAGCCGAGTTTATCTCGCTTATCTATTTCTCGAAATATGTGTTGATAAGCTTTCACTTTAGCCAAGTTCATCTTTACTCATGAAAAAAGTCATGTTGATATTTCAATATCTTGAAAATCTCTCTGATGAAAAATAGTTTGTGAATAACAACTATATAACATCCTCTAAGAAAGTTTCAATGATTGAAATGAGAGTTTAGATCATGTAACCATCTTTGGATACAAGCATAGTTTGTTTGCACATTAATGTACAAGTCCATAAACCGGGAACCTAATATATGCATTCTTGAATGTGTGCAATTGGCGGATGGAGACTAGATAAGTATGCGTACCTATATGCATACTGGCGGAAGTTCACGTCCGTGAATTTCCGCTGAGTTTTGAAACTAAAACAAACTCAATCTGGTTACCTAAGTACACGTACCCGTATGCATACTTGCGGAAGTTCACATCCATGAATTTCTGCTGAGTTTGGAAACTGAAAAAAAATCAAAACCGGTTACTTAAGTACGCATACCAGTACACATACTTAAGTGTGTTACTTTCTAAAATCGGTCCATTCATGAACTCAAACTTTTATATAATAAAGAATGAAATCTTTGCAAACCATGGCTATAAAGTTCATGAATCGATTCAAGTGAATCAAACCGATTTTGCTTCAATTGTGTCTAAACAATTGAACAACTCTCTAACTAGTTCTTTTAAGTCATTTGAAGTAGTTGTGCAGAAGATGAATATGGTTGATATGAAAGTGATCATATGGATAACCATTTGGTTAACTACCGTTGAACCAACTAACTGTACATCTTTAGGTATGGTTACCCAAAACTAAATGAAACGTGCATTTCATTTTTGTATGACAAGCTAAGATTCGATCTAACGGTTGAAAGATATTAGCTTGAATCTAATCAGGTTTTCATCTAACGGTGAATATTGAATGCTTTGTTACCAAGGTAACTTTGATTGAAAACCTTGATTTGAAATCTATATAAAGGAGAACAATAGAAACTGGGAAACCTTATTCCCACACCTCCCGTGTGATACTAGTTGTATTAGTTAGAGTCGATTCTCCTTTAACCTTAGGTTTCTTCTCGAGACCCTTTAGGTTAACGACTTGAAGACATCATTGGGATTGTGAAGCCAAACCTAACTATTTTCTCTGTAGTTGCGTGATCTGATCTTGCTGTTTCTATCGTACGAGTACAATCGTAAGATTGGCTTGAGATTGATATCTCCGATAGGAAAGATAGGAAAGAAGTCGCAAACATATTCGTCTCATCATTTGTGATTCCGAAATATCTTGTTTCGCTAGTCGATTAAGATTATTGCGAGGTGATTGATAATTCTAGGATGTTCTTCGGGAATATAAGTCCGGGTTATTGATTGGTTCCTGTTCACCTTGATTTTATCAAAAGACAAAACAAAAAATCGTAGGTATTTCTATGGGAGTCATATTTATCTATTACCTTGATTTTTTTATTAAAGTCTTCGACTTTGGGTCGTAGCAAATCTTTATTGTGGGTGAGATCATCTAAGGGAATTAGTGCATAGTATCCTGCTGGCATCAGAGATGTAAGGAGCGCAATTGTACCTTGAACCAGTGTGATATTGATTGGGGTTCAACTAAAGTCCAGACCGAAGTTAGTTTGTAGTAGGCTAGAGTCTGTAACGGCTTAATATAGTGTGGTGTTCAGAACTGGACTAGGTCCCGGGGTTTTTCTGCATTTGCGATTTTCTCGTTAACAAAACTTCTGGTGTCTGTATTATTTATTTTTATGCATTATATTTTGTTATATAATAAAAATATCACAGGTTGTGTGTTGAATCGATCAATTGTTAAATCCAACCTTTGGTTGTTGATTGAAATTGATTGATTCTTGCACATTGTGTTAGAGCATTGCTCGGTCGAACTCGCATGCGTTGCTATCTCAAGCATGTTTATCAATGTTAGTTATCAAAACTATAAGTCTTGATTTCTAGCCTACATAGCTAAAGGTCTCGGACTAAGATAGAAAGTGTAGTTGAGCTCAAGAACTTCATGGAAATCATCATACAAGACGAAGGACTACTCAAGGAACTGGTGGATCTTCATCGACTAAAAGGTATGTGGAGACTTGAACTTATCTGTCACTCAAAAGTCTATCTATTCTATCTCCTACTCTTGAGACAAAAGTCGTTTTGATATATAAACTTTCATTATGCACATTTGCTATTTCGAGCCGAGTTTATCTCGCATATCTATTTCTCGAAATATGTGTTGGTAAGCTTTCGCTTTAGCCGAATTCATCTTTACCTAGTGACGAAAGTCATGTTATGTTTTAATCACTTTGAAAATTGCTCTGACGAAAAATGGTTTGTGAATAATGACTATATCTGTCTCTGAGAATGTTTCAATGATTGAAATGAGAGTTTAGATTACATAACCATTGGTAGGATATAAGCATTGTTGTGGAAACACATATATTTATAAGTCCTTATTCCTTGAACCAAAGTTTGTGAAATTTGTTGATCAAGAGAAATGGAAGTGGCGTGAGCCAAGTCCGCGAACTAAGTCCGCGAACTAAGTCCTCGAACTCCGTCCGTGAACTGGCGGAAGTTCTCGACCCGAGAATTTCTGCTGGAGTTTGTGAACTCCTTCCATGAGCTTAAGTCCTCGAACCCAGTCCGCGAACTTGAGAAGGTTATATCTAAAACCGGTTGTTCTTGAACTCATGTTTATTTAAAATAAGGAATGCTTTTGCAAACCGTGGCTATAAAGTTCATGAACCTATTCGAGTAAATCAAACCGTTTTTGCTCCGATTGTGTCTTATGTAGTTACATAAGATCTAAGCAATTGAACAACTCTCTAACTAGTTTATTTGAGTCATTTGAACTAGTTATGGTGAAGAAGAATATGGTTGATATGAAAGTAATCACATGGCTAACCATTTGGTTAACTATTGTTGAACCAACAAATATTAATGTTTGGGAACGGTTCGTAAACCCAAAATTGGACATTTCATTTGTGTGTAACAAGCTAAGTTTTCGATCCAACGGTTGAAAAATATTAGCTTGAACCTAATCAGGTTTTCATCTAAAGGTGAATATTGAATGCTTTGTTACCAAGCTAATATTGATTGCAACCCCTTATTTGAAAACTATATAAGGAAGAACTCTAGAAACTGGGAAACCTAATCCCCACACCTTACGTGTGATACTAGTTGCATAGATAGAGTCGATTCTCCTTTAACCTTTGGTTTCTTCTTCTAAACCAGGTTAACGACTTAAAGACTTCATTAGGATTGTGAAGCCAGACCGATACTACTTTTCTTGTAGTTGTGTGATCTGATCTTGTTGTTTCTATCATACGAGTACAATTGAAATAATTGGCTTGAGATTTTATATCTCCGATAGGCAAGATAGAAAAGTAATCACAAACACTTCGTCTTATTGTTTGTGATTCCACAATATCTTTTTTCGCTACGTCGATTAAGATTATTGTGAGGTGATCAATAATACTAGGCTGTTCTTCGGGAATATAAGACCGGTTTATTGATTGGTTCTTGTTCACCTTGATTTATCAAAAGACGGAACAAAACTCGTAGGTATATTCGTGGGAGACGGATTTGGTGCGCGTCGTTAGCGCAACAAATTAATTACTTCTTTTCACACAATTAACTGGTAATATAATGGCAAGGAGTTCGTTCCCACGAAGAGCAGGCAGTTTCTAGTTATTAAAAGTAATCAAAACGGGGGTTTTTAGATTTTTAAATTAAAGTAACTAGTAAAACGGAAATAATAAATATTGGTTTAAAACAATAAGGAGAAAGATGATTATGGAATCATTCGCCGTCACTTAACCGAAGCTTAATTAAATAAAATTTTATCTCTTATTAAATTTATATTGTTACCAACCATAGAATAGCAATAAGCTCTGCTATCCCCCGGATTCCTACTGTCACTGGATACAGAAGCGCTCGACTACCAGCTTCTATCCAACCAACCCACCAAGAATAAGCTCTCAAGGTGTAAGTTAGTCGAATGCTTTACACTCTATGAATCAGGTTGATCCCAACATCAGACACATAGGCTCGGTCTGCTTACTAGTGTTATCTTTACACACAATTGCTTAACAAAATTACTCTGTCAGCTCTTGCGATTTACTACTGTGTAAAGAGTTGATGTGACAATTACACATATCACACAATCCTAAACTAGTAGAAGAAATATTGATTGGTTAATTTAATTGATCATTTTTAAATAACCCCTCAATATTATTAGACACTAAAAATAATAAAGATAATCAACAATAAAATAAAATTCGAAATAAAGTGGTTAAAGAAAATAATGCTTCATTGTTCAAGACTTTGAAATCATCCCTAATCAATTAAAAGTTTAGCTAGTCATAATTAAAAGTACGCAAATAAACAAACAAGAAGGAATTAATACGAATCTACTCTCTCCGTTTTTATCTTTCTGGATGGAGAAAAATGTTAAAAGAAAACACGATTTATAAAGAAAAATAACATCATTACTAAGTGTCGATAACATTTCATCGATCCAACGGTTAGGATCGGTGGGATTTTTTTGTTTTATATGAAATAGTATCAACACTTAGTAACTGTTATCCTTTATAAATCATGTGTTATTGTAGCCGCCTATTTCTTCCTTCGCGTGCAGACCACTTCACGAAAATTCCGCCATTGATAACTACAAAATCAGAGACAGAAGTTATCTGTATTGGCAAAGTAAATACTTCTGCTACGATATGACATGGAGCAGCTTAATAAGATGTACATGCTTTCTTAGTGGACCAAAATATAGAGGGATCCGTGTAGATTGAAGTGTCTTCTTCTGGTGCTACCTATACATCCAAATTGATACATGGTGCTACACTGAATTTCTACCGGAGCCCAACATGTCAGAGTCATTTTCTGCAAACTTCTTCTGCCGGGTCCCACCACTGAATTTTCTTTTCCCAGAATTCTTCTCTTCCATTACCGTCGCCATTCTTCTTCCGTCCACTGCCCCGTTCGAACTTCACCCCATTCATCTTGATCATCACAGCAGTGTCGATTACTGCGTTATCTTCTGCCATCAATAACAGCTCCATTCTCTCGTTCACTGCTCTGAGCTTCCATCACTGATAATGGTAGCAATCTTTCGAGCACAACAACAGACCTTGCTCGTGTTCTCCATCTCTGCCAGGATCATTAGCAGCTTCCTGAACTTGCTCGAGATTCTCCCTCAGCAGAATCGATCACTAATGGCAGATGCGAATTCCATCAATGTCCTTTCTCTTCCATGCCAGCAAACCAAGCTCGACTGCAACCGTCGTGATCATCACGACTTCTCGAGCTCCAACTTCAGTCACCGATCATCATCAGCTCGACTCCATCAATGGCAGCAAGCCAACTTCTCTGACTATATTTCCTCAACTGCTCATCTCCATCACAGATAGCTCCTCTTCCTTCTTCTATGCATCTTCACCACGACCCATACCGTCATCGTCGAGTTCAATGGCAGCAAACGAATAATCCACTGCCAAATTCGAGTATGAGTGATGTTAGTGAGCATACTGACTCAGCTGCACCTTGTTAACAATAACAAGATAAGCACTATCACCGGGTCTCATTGAGTCAGTCTGAGCAATCAACTATGAAGTATTCTTAGGCTATATTTACGGTCTGTTTTTGAATAGTCTGTAACAACTTATGTAACTGCTTCACATTACCTTTTGAGTATAAATAAGAACTCTACTCCACAGTTTCAGGTGTGGAAGTATTTCACCCAAATATCATCTTCTAGCTTGGTATCAGGCTCAAGATCCAAAACCCAGCTTCCGCGCTTATTCTAAAACCTATACAACCAAAAAAAATCCAAACAATGGCAGAGGTTACTACAACTCTACGCCAGGTTCAAATCCATCACCTTGTTACCTTAAAACACACTGGTACTAATCATGTTTTATGGAAGGCTCAGTTCAAGCCTATACTGAAAGGCTATGACCTAATAGGTTTTATTGATGGATCAAAAGAAAAACCACCAAGAAATCTACCAGAAAGTGAGGATATTAATCCTGCGTTCACTGCATATGAGCACCAAGATTCTTTGATCGTTGGTTGGCTGAATTCTACCTTGACTCCTGAGGTTCTCAGTGTAGTTGCAGAACTTGAAACTGCACAAGAGATATGGGACACCTTGGAGTCTGAGTTTGCTCCAAAAACATTTGCTCACCAGATGAATTTAAAGAGACAACTCCATAATCTGAACAAAGGTAATAAGTCTCTGAAGGTGTATTTAAATGATGCTAAGCGTATGTTTGATCAGCTTGCAGCCACAGGATATACCGTACCAGCTCATGAGAAAAAGCAATCCATTTGCAATGGATTAAATCATACATATGACCCTATTGTTACTACTTTAAGTACTGCTGACACAATGGACATATCCACCTTCATCACTCATCTTCTGACATTTGAGATGAGGTTAGAACATCAACTATCTCAGTTGCAAGAACCAGTTGCAAATTATGTCAGCTCTTCCTCATCTTCTGCAAGCAGACCTGCACAAAGAGGAGTCCAACAAACACCGAGAGGACCAAATTCGCCAAACAATAATCGTCGTCCTCAACAGCCTCCAAGAAATTCTGGTAATAGTACAGTCTATTGTCATATTTGCAAAAAGCGTAACCATACTGCAGATAGATGCTGGTTTCGCTATGACAGAGATGCTCAACAACCTGCAAAAACGCCTGAGGCTTATATTGCCTTACCAGGTGGTCAAACTAATGGACAATGGGTAATTGACACTGGTGCGACCCATCAACTAACTCCTGATGTGAACAACATCTGCATACCACATGAGTATGAGGGCACGGATCAAGTTCGTGTAGGTAATGGTAATGGTCTGGAGATAGCACATATTGGTAACGCAACATTCACTCATAATTCACGTTTCTTTATATTAAATCATATTTATCATGTGCCTAAGATTAAAACAAATCTTCTATCTGTTTCTAAATTCTGTAAGGACAACAACGTGATTTTTGAGTTTCACACAAGCTTTTTTCTTGTGAAGGACAAATGCACAGGGGCAGTGCTGCCAAGGGGGAGGAATGAGAATGGGTTGTATGTTTTTGATGGCGTAGGTGACTTTCATTCATCCAAAATACCTCAGTCTTTTCTCTCAGCCAGTTTACCTGTTTGGCACCAGCGCATGGGTCACCCCATGCTTGGAACTGTTTAAAAAATAATTAGGAATTTCTCTCTTCCTGTTTTGCATAAGAAGTTTGATTTCTGTCACTCTTGTCATGTTAGCAAGAGTAGAAAACTTCCCTTTTCTCTCAGTACTACTGTCTTTGATACTCCTTTAAGTTTGGTTGTTTCTGATATTTGGGTTTCTCCACAACTATCAAGGAATGGTTTTCGTTATTACCTGTTGTTAATGGATGTTTTCTCTCACTACACATGGGTATTTCCAATGGTTCATCGTTCTGATGCTTACAATATCTTTGTTCACTTTCACAAACAAGTAGAAAATTTGACTGGTTTCAAAATCAAAGTTTTCCAATCTGACAATGCTCTTGAGTACAAAAGAATTACCTCCTATTTAAATAGTTCAGGCATTCAACATAGATTTTCCTGCCCTCACACCTCGGCTCAGAATGGCCTTTCTGAGCGTCGTATAAGGCATGTCACAGAAAGTGGTCTTGCACTTCTATTTCATGCTCACTTTCCTAAAGACTTTTGGTCAGAGGCTTTTACAACTGCTTGTTATCTTATCAATATGGTACCTAAAACTAAATCAGATTCAAAAACACCTCTAGAATTGTTGTACAAAAAGAAACCAGATTATACCTTTTTAAGGGTGTTTGGTTGCTTGGATTATCCCTGTCTAAGGCCATACAATGCAAACAAATTAAAACCCAGGTCACTTCCTTGTGTGTTCTTAGGATACAGTTCAGCGCATAAAGGCTATATTTTCCTTCATCTGCCAACCAATAGACAATACATTTCACGTCATGTGAGATTTGAAGAAACCACATTTCCATTCTCTCCTCAACAGCAGCAAGCTCTTGCCGTTTGTCAGCCGATTCCTGCATCATGCACAGACATTCTTAGCTCTGCAGTTTTCAGCCCATCATCTCCTGATCAGCTACAGCTACAACAGCCGCTGACACCAGCATTAGAGCTGCAGTCTCAGGCAATTGGTCCAAATTCTCCAGATATTTCTCCAGCAACTTCAGATGTGTCTGCAATGAATGACTTGTCTACTGCTCCTGGAGTTTCTGGGATTCAACCTACTACTCAGCAAGTGCAACAGGGTCACATGATGGTCACACGTGCAAAATCAGGCATTACCAAACCAATTCAGAAATTGTGTCTTGCCGCCACTAAATATCCTCTGCATGATGAAGTTTTTATGGAGCCGACTTGCTACTCTAAGGCCTGCAAAATTCCAGAATGGAGAGACGCAATGGACACTCAGATAAATGCACTCATACGAAATGGAACTTACTCATTTGTAAAGTTTGTGTCTGGCATGAATGTAGTGAGGTCTAAGTGGGTCTTTCGGATTAAGCGCAACCCGGATGGTACTGTACAGCGCTATAAAGCACGCTTGGTTGCTAAAGGGTTTACACAGCAAGAGGGGGTGGATTATGGAGAAACTTTCTCACCAGTGATCAAACCATGCACTATCATACTTGTGCTTTCAATTGCAGTGATGAATGGCTGGCAGTTGCGTCAACTTGATGTTGAAAATGCATTTTTGCATGGTGTCTTGGAAGAGGATGTCTACATGAAGAAGACTGCTGGCTATGTCGATCCTAACTTCCCTGATCACGTCTGCAAGCTCCATAAATCTTTGTATGGTCTCAAATAGGCACCGCGTGCATGGTTTTCTCGTCTCAGCAGTCATCTTCTCCAGTTGGGGTTCAAGGCGTCAGTAGCGGACTCATCTCTTTTCATCAGAATTTCTGGTAATTCTACAACATATGTGTTGATATATGTTGATGATATAATTGTGACAGGCTCTTCGTCTGACTTGATAAATCAGCTGGTGACTGATTTAGGCACTGCATTTGCTGTGAAAGATATGGGTCTTCTTTCTTATTTCCTAGGTGTTGAAGTTTTACGTCAAGGAAGCAACTTAGGGCTTTCACAACGGAAATACATCTCAGACTTACTCCATCGCACTAAACTAGATGGGGTTAAGCCGGTTTGCACTCCACTGGCTACTAACCTCCAAATTCGTCGCCATGGTGCTGAGTTGTTTGATGATCCCACTCTTTACAGAAGCGTTGTGGGAGCCTTGCAATATCTGCACATCACCCGGCCTGACATAGCAGTGGCTGTTAACAAAGCCTGCCAGTTTATGCATGAGCCTTATCTGGAGCATTGGGAACTTTTTAAACGAATCTTACGCTATTTGAAGCACACAATTGACTACGGCTTGTCTTTCTCACCGGCCTTGAACTATTCTCTCAATGCTTATTCGGATGCAGATTGGGCAAGTAATTTGGATGATAGGCGTTCCACTAGTGGCTACTGTATCTACTTTGGGGGGAATCTTATTTCTTGGAGTGCCAGAAAACAAAAGACAGTTTCAAAGTCAAGCACTGAATCAGAGTATCGAGGCATTTCTATTGCAACTTCAGAGCTTATTTGGATTCAGTCTCTGTTGCGTGAATTAGGGGTTCATACTTCTGTGCCTTCCTTATGGTGTGACAATCTGGGGGCCACTTATCTGACAGCAAACCCTATCTTCCATGCACGGACAAAGCATATTGAGATCGACTATCACTTTGTCCGTGAACAAGTTGCAGCTAAACAACTGCAGGTGCACTTCATTAGTTCAAGGGATCAAATAGCAGACTTATTTACTAAAGGCCTGCCTTCCGTTAGGTTTCAATTTTTGCGTGACAAGTTGAACATCCGTAAACTCCAGCTCAACTTGAGGGAGGGTGTTAGCATACTGACTCAGCTGCACCTTGTTAACAATAACAAGATAAGCACTATCACCGGGTCTCATTGAGTCAGTCAGAGCAATCAACTATGAAGTATTCTTAGGCTATATTTACGGTCTGTTTTTGAATAGAGTCTGTAACAACTTATGTAACTGCTTCACATTACCTTTTGAGTATAAATAAGAACTCTACTCCAAAGTTTCAGGTGTGGAAGTATTTCACCCAAATATCATCTTCTAGCTAGTGATTTATGGAAATCAGACTAGTACCCAAGATTTTTGTCGTCCCCATGATCCCAATGATATATTTAAATTCGAATATAGTTGTTGATCAAAGTCCATCACCGTCGTGATCATCATGATCACCAAGTTCCGACTGCCATAGCCTGTGTTTTGTTTAGAAATAGGGAAGACGAAGTGCCCTGAATAAGAGGTCAGGTGCCTTTAGTATTATTTGAATTCTTGCCTTCCTCTTTGTAAAAGACCGAACTTCCCTTAGCAGTTCCCATGAAACAACCTTCCCCTTAACAGGAAGGTGTCCCCTAACAGTCGGTTGGGTTTCCAATAGCACTTCCTTAGAAAATAACCATGTTTCCCTTTAGTCTTCTAAGTTCTTGTTTTGCTCATAACTTCTTCATACGAACTCAGAATGACTCCGTTCTTTCGCCATTGCCTTTGTCTTCTCTTCCTCTACATAATGAAAAGTAGAAATATTGTACTTGAATGAGTTCCACTTGGTATTTGACCCTTCTCCACTTGTAACTAGCTTCCTTTGTTGCACATTTAAGCACAAATTCACTTCTTTTCAGATGATTCACCTAATAAAACACAAATAAGAGAAAAGAAGCGTAATATACAATAATTTGAAAGAAAACCAACAAATACTAGCATGGAATTAACACCAAATATATGTGTAATATGCACTTATCAAATTCCCCCACACTTGGCTTTTGCTAGTCCTCGAGCAAACTATCTAACCTAACGTACGACAACTTCCTTTCGTTGGGACCCGGTTGCACTTAGCATGTGCAACAAGCCTTTAAACTCCTAGGTGTCCCTATTGGACGAGTTATAGTCTCGTGAGGGCTTACTAGAGGTATACCCACAAAACCTACTCCAACTTCAAAGCTTTCCAGCGTCCCAAGCATCCAAAGATCTATGAGGATATAAAGTTTCTGCATGCTAGTAATAAGAAGTTAGAAATACCAAAGAACATATTCTCATTCTTAACTGTTGAGTGAGAAATAATCACACCATAATGAGAGAACGCGTGTTTGAGAGCGACCAATAAGCATTTCGCCTCGACTTCTGCCTCACTTAAAAGGATTTTATGATAATTGCACTCAATAAGACGACTTTTTTATGGGTCTCACATGTGTGCAGGTAGGAATGAAAAGATAAATCCTACACACGTTGAATGGTGGGAAGGAATCCTTCCGAATTATTTCTGGAGGCCCCACAAGATCGTGGGAAATAAAAAACTTTTTCAGATGATCTCTAAGAAAGGAAATCAACCACTACAACAAGGATGGGAGTACGTACCACCTTCACATCCGAATGGCAGTGACGAAAGCACCACTCTCACAGCATCCAATAGAAACGTCTTCGGCTCGTCTTCTTCAGCTTCTTGGCCTTCGGCTTCGACTTCAACTGTTGATGATAACCCTTGAACTTCATAAAACTTTGACAATTTGTAACTCTTTTCCTCTATTTCCTTGTTGTTTGAAACTTCTTTATAATTTTTTCTTCCTCATGGTTTTATTGATAAAATAAATCCTAAATGCAAATATTTTTGTTTTTGTTTTTGTTTTCTTTTTTGATAAAAAGATTGTAACTACAGTAAAAATTAAATTAAATTAACATGTCCACGAAAGAAGTACTTTACCACTTGAATATTCACAACTTGTAATGTCTTCGTATCATAAACTTCAATAACTCTCATCTTTTGGTTACCTTTGCTTTTGTAAATAAGTCTTCGTACTTGGAAATAGAATTATGCTCATTGTATTGTAAGTTTTCAACATGTATATAAAATCTGCTCATTGTAAGTCTTCAACATGTATATAAAATCTGCTCTTGTAATTGAATGAGTTCCACTTGCTCTTTGGCCCTTCTCCACTTGTAACTAGCTTCTTTTATTTCACATTTAAGCACAAATTCACTTCTTTTCAGATGATTCACCTAATAAAACACAAATAAGAGAAAACAAGCGTAATATACAATAATTTGCAAGAAAACCGACAAATACTAGCATGAAATTAACACTAAATATATGTAAAATATGCACTTATCAGATTTATTTATCACCGTAGACTTTTCTGTGTGATACATATTTGTTTATTAAAGTCTTCGAATTTGGGTCGTATCAACTCTTAGTTGTGGGTGGGATCAGCTAAGGGAATCAAGTACGTAGCATCCTACTGGGATCAGAGGTGTAGGAGCATAACTGTACCTTGGATCAGTGTGAGATTGATTGGAGTTCAAATACAGTCCATACCGAAGTTAATTTGGAGTAGGCTAGTGTCTGTAGCGGCTTAATACAGTGTGTGTTCAATCTAGACTAGGTCCCGGGGTTTTTCTGCATTTGCGGTTTCCTCGTTAACAAAATTCTGGTGTTTGTGTTATTTCTATTCCACATTATATTTATTTATATAATTGAAATGTCACAGGTTGTGCATTGTTCAATCAATTAGAATATCCTAATTTTTGGTTGTTGATTTAAATTGATTGACACTTGGATATTGGTCTTTGGTACCATCCAAGTTATCTCTCTTTGATAAAGACTCGCAGATTTCTATTTGCTTGAGTAAAGATCAAATCGAGAGATTGAGATATAAACTCTTTGATATACTTTTATCTATATTGAGTCTGACTGTCTAGTTGATTCTCTAGAAAGTATAGTGGAGTTTGTCCATACAGATTGCTATTCGAATTGTTGGGTGTGGTTGTTGTACCCCCTCTTTTTCAATTGGTATTAGGGCAGGCAAACACGTTCAATACCTTACAAGTCTGTGTTTGTAGCGATCTGATTATGGAAGAATCTATCTCTAATAACGTACCAGTTCAGAAATTACCAGATGTTTCTAAAATCTTGGATTCACCTGAGAGAACTGTCACATCTAAGTCAATATCTAAACATTCTCTTGATGTAAAAACTGTTGATTGGGAAACTCTCCTAGAAGAACAGTTGGATGAACTTTCTGATGAAGGTGATTCACATATTGATAGAGATGTTGATGAGGAAGTCTCAGAGTATGTTAAGTTTATGGATTCGTGTAATATGAAGAAGATAACAAATTCTCATGTCTCACCTCTTCTGACTCCTCTCTGTCGAGAAAATAAGAAGTTGAGAAGATGTTACGCAGGTGTTTATTTTTCGAATCGTTCAAACGAATCGATCCTCAAGGATTCTGAGGAAAACCTACGTATGAAGACACTTGAATGTGATAATCTTTATCAAAAATACTTCTTGTTGGAAGAGAAACTTGCAGAATCTGAAGCAAGATATGACTCTCAACAAAAATATTTAGATGACAAAGAACTTAGTCTTCTTTCCAAAAAAAAATCCTTGGAGACTGACCTTGCAGTTGCTCTTGATAATGTGAAACCACTGGAAGAGAGTCTGAGAATATTCAATTCTATCTCTACAAAATTGTCTTCTATGATTGGAGCATGTAAATAACATCGTGATACACGTGGTCTGGGCTATAAAGGAATAAACGCTCCAAAAACTAGTAAGATCACCTTTGTTAAAGCTATTGATAATTCTTCATGTGAAAAAACTTTCGCAGCTGGTAATGCACCTAAAGACAAGGAGTCTACTTCTTCCAAATCTACTCACACGAGAACGGTTAAGAATAAATCCTTTAACTGATATTTCTGCGGAAAGAAAGGACATTCTGAGCGAAGATGTCGGTTTCGTTTAAGGAATGAAAAACTTCACAACATGCTTGCATGGATGTCTAAAGAAGTTATCAAACCGCTCTCTCACATTATTGGAGTAAAAGGCACCTTCGACAATCAAGAAAACTACTATGATAGGTCTTTTCTTAATTGTGCATTTGAAACGAAAAATGGTAGAAGGAAGAATGGTCGAAGAGTAACTGACTTCTTAAATAACTCTGAAAAGAGGAAAAGACATAGGAGAAAGAAAGAAAAGTAAAGTTTCTTGTCTCTCCCTGGAGAAGGCCGCAATTCCAACAGTTCATCTCCAGATTGCTTACATATCAATAATCGAGTCTCAGAACTAAAGGTAAGCATAAACAGACTCAAACGGGGCATCAAAAAATCATGGAAAGCGATTGACTCAGGTACTCCTAGTTCCTCTCTTAATAAAACTCCTTCAACTATGTCATGTGATTTGTCTTTAAATCCTTCTGAAGGAGTAAAAGAAGAAGTCAAAATTGATGAGCAAAATGCTCATCCTAATACACCATGACTGCCCAATACATCATCCCTGTTTTAATTTAAGAAGGATGCTCATTGTTCTCAAGAATTGTGTCTTGAGAAGTGCTTTCCATGTTGTATTTTTTTCTCTTCTTGTTTTTTTTTTGATCATTAAATTCTGTTGAGCTTCGCTCCATTTCTCTTTTGTAGATAATCATGATCTTTTGTCCTTGAGAATTTTTTTCTTGTTTGCGTGTACTTCCTCTAAATAGTTGGTTCTCAACTATTTGTCATGACTTTCGAACTCCATTCTTCTTTTAGTCACATCTTAAGGTCGTGACCACCAGTGCACGAACTCCTGGTCCACACGAACGTGTACAAGTCCTAGGGTTTTCCGTGGAACGTATTTATATACTTGGGTGTCATCCCGTGTTACACTGTTCTGAAAGGTCAAAGGGTTTTACCAATTTGGTTTGCACCATGAATGGAGGAAACGAAGATGATGAAGTCAAAGAAGGGAAGACTATCGAGTTTCATGAGAATCATGTTTTCATAACATGCTTTCATGCCATTGATCATGAAAACAAACTACCAGTTCAAATATCATCACAACTGGTAGGAAATATTCTTCAAGATTTTGAAGTCGTACGTGCACAACTCGGAATTGCAACAAGGAATCTTGAGTTTTTGAAAAACGAACTGAAAAAAGCATATGATGAGCTCGTCCATGTTCAATCTCTGGTTGCTTATGGGATCTAGTGTTTTTCAGATCATGTTCTCTATAGGAGTTTCTTTGTCTAGTAAATCTTATATTTTTCTTGTTTTTATTAGAAGAATAACTAGTGTTTGGAATAGCCATTATTGTGATTACACATAGCTATGTCCAACTTTTTATCTTCATGTTTTTAGATTTATTGGTTTAAATTCTAAATTTGTTTGGAAGATGATTTTTGCAGTATTAATCTTTATGGTTTTATATATTGCAATATTGTTATCGGATGTGTGTGTTTACGTCCTTGAACTTGACCGTCCCATATCTTGTCAAAAGTAAAGTCTTTCGTAAGTCGATATGCATGTATTGATAAAAGAATGAATGGACTTTTGACAAATACAAAATTTAAGCCTATATTGTCAATTATTTATGGAAGATAGGTTAAAATATTTTGTTTTCAAGGATTATATCTATTGTATGTCATTGTGCAAATAGTGATGGAAAATAGAATGAATCCTTGTGTATTCCGCAGTAATTGATCTTCCCTGATCCATATTTTATGTATTACTGTGAGGCTCCGTAAAGTGTCTAATGTTGAGCATTAAATAACCAATTTGATTATTTTTGATTAGCTACGTTGTTGTTCCGTGAGGTACTTTATGTCGAGCATTTTCAACTAAGTTAATCATCTTGTTTGGTTATTTAGTTGTTGCTCCGTAAGTTTTCTTATGTAAAGCATGACCAATTAAATTGATTACTTTTGTGATTAATTTGGTTGTGTATTTCAATTAGATTAATTATGGGTTCTCTTGTGATTAATCTAATTGTATTTTTTAAGTCTCCATAAGTTCACTTATGTTTGAGCATTTGTCGATTAAATTAATCATGGGTTCTCTTGTGGTTAATTTAATTGAACTTTTTGGATTCAAATTCATACTTGTATGTAATTTGTTATTTCCAAATAAATCCTTCTTTTTTTTCAAAATTAGGGTCGCTCTTGTTGTTCTTTCGGGAATGACATTTAATGGGGGAGAGTTATTTTGAACTTGCGCTTAATTGCCATATCTTTGTGGAGAGTGCGGATGTGGAATATTATAGGGGTTGTCTTGTATCTTTATAAACTCCTTGATGAATGCATTTATCTTTGGCTTTATGATTGCATCTAAAGAACAAGTTGATATTTTTGCTTTCTTTTGGTCAAGAAATGTCTCTTTCGGAAATTTCACTAGGATCCCGTTCTTGTACCTTTGCCAATTTTATTGACAAAAAGGGGGAGAATTAATATGTACTTCACACTACAAATACATATGGTTTTCGGATCATTATGTAAGGGGGAGTGGTTTCCATGTGAGATGGAGTATTGACTAAGGGGGAGTGATGCATATCACCATAGTATTGTTGTTGAAGTTGTGATACAATTGGACTTTGACGTTGTGTGATAGGTGTTTAAAAACACCTCTCTAAGTATCGATTGGTTATGCTTTCTTAGCTAGTTTTCGTGTGAAATTGCATTATTATCTTTCTTTTATATTTTATGGGAATTTTGGAGCTTATTCCCGAAATGAACAAGAAATCGTCCAATTGGCCACAAAAGAGATAGAATTATCATTGCATGGGAAACCACTACTGGCAGTCGTGTGGGTGTTAAGAAATAACCGGTTTAAGTCCATTATGAATTACTGGAGGTAGCCAAAGAAGGCAACCATTTGATTCTAAACGGGTTCACTATAGGCACCTGATCAAGTTACTAAGGGCCACCAGCTCTCATTGACTACTTGTATAGACAGAACTAGGACATTCACGTCTCAGCTCATTTTCGTTCATCTTATGCTGCACAAGGGTTCACACCGGCAAGCCATGAGTCCAGGCTCGTGCTCGAAGGGTTAAGAGGGATATTAGAAGCCATGACGGAACTAAAGATTCAACCAGTTAAACTAATCTTGGAAGATTTATTCAAGCCGCGACATGAACAAGAAGAAGAAGTTTGTTTCATTGCCATTAAGGAAGGAGGTTGCTGTCACTAAGTTTTATGGTTGAGTGGTTTGATTTTGCAGAATTTGGAGCCTGTGTATGTTTGAGAACGGTGGGTTTGTGCTGGAATGTTGCAGGGAAGGAGTTAGAATGATCTCGAAATCAACACCAGCAAACTGCACGAGAAGTATTTGTAAAAAGGCCTGAACAGCCTAGTCTGCTGTGACCAAGAATTAAAGGGTTTGGGAACATTTATTTGGCAGCAGTTTTAGGACTCGTATCATAAGGTTACACAGGTCTTTGAGATGGAGATCAGGGACTGAACGAAGGTGGCGTATCGAGGCTGATGGAGAGTATTGTTGCTGCTCGAATCAAGGAAGAAGATTCAGGAATGGGTTTATGGCAATGAATAAACTGCAACAAAAGCCAGGGAGATGTTCAAGGGAGTAAAAGAGGAAGTTAGGAGGCTAATCGGTCACTGATGGCAGGGAGGAATAATGGGAAGTTAAGGAAGACTTGGTTCTCGCCGAGAGATTAGTTTGCTGTGGAACAGATATGTAGTGATGCTCGGTGATGATGGACTGCTGCTGCTGCCATGAGGGAGATGATCGAGATGTTGCCAGTGAAGGTGGTGTTGATGATTGATAAATGTTTTGCTGCCATGGAGAAGAAAGAGTTGGAGTTGTTGACTGTCTTAGTGGAGCACGAGAGAGATACAGAGGACTTGGAGTCCGAGTTTGCTGTGCTACCGTTATCGGATGATGAAAGAAGAACGACTCGCGTCTTTGGAGGAGATCGAGTCAACACAGTGATGAGATGGACAATGGTGAATACGTTAATGGTTGGCTGGCGAGATGGAGTTTGCAGTTGAGTCTCGACCATGGGAGTGAGGAATTTGATGGTTTGCTGTTTCTGTGGTGATGGATGATGGAAGCAATGGCTGGAGAGTTGTTGCCAATATGGTTGATGCTCAGAGAAGAAATGCAGTCACTGAGAAGATGGGATGGAGTTTGTTGTGGGTTTGTTTGACGATGAGTCGAAGTTTGAGTCTGTAATGAACGGAGAAGGTTTTGGCTTGCTGCCAGCACTGGAAATCAATGACAAGGGAGAGACGAGTTCAGCTGCTGCTGCTGCTGTTGATTCTCGATGATGAATGATAGCACGGATCGATGGAAGGTAATGAGCATAATGGAGCTGATTAGGGGTGTTGCACGAGTTCAGTTTATTTAAGGGGGGCGAGAATATAAATGATACAGAGAATGTCCGAGGGAAGACTGAAGGGTATACTTGTCAGTTCCGTAGAACTGACAGTTGAACGAATTTAGGTGGGCTGGACCTTCACCACCTACGTGGGCCTGTAAGCTAATTGCAACCATTTTTCTCGACCAGCCTTGGACGTGTGATTTTGACGAGTTTTGGCAACTACTTTGGCACGGGGTATGATGCACCGGACACAATTCTTAATGGGGTGTATTTTCCTATTTTTGCTAGGTTTCCTGGTTTTTTCAAGAAGAAGTTATAAAGCTCTATATATAGGGAAGTTTAGATACAATTAGGGATATCTTCTATTCACCGTTTTTCTCCCCATTAGGGGGAGAACTATCTCGTTTCTATATTCTTTTTATTGTAAGGATGAATTCAAAGTTCTAATTGTGAAGCTCAATTATTTACAAGTTTGTTTCAAGTTTTAAAGTTAATCATTGTGGATTGTTTTTACTATATCGAAGGTTTATGATTGATTCTTAGATTGGTTTGCGTGGCCAACTAGATTAGTCTATTAATCATTCTAATGCCAGTAGAGAGTTAAGTCGATCCGCAATTGTCGCTTATCTCCTACACAAGTAGAAATCGCAAGACCTCACGGAGGGATTCTGTGGAGCAATTACGAGTAAAGACAACACCAGTAAGTGGACCGAGAGTACCGAGTTTAACTGCTGGGATCAAACCTAAATTCATAAATCTTAATGCGTTCGGGGAATTACATCTTGTAAGCGAACTTCAAGGTGGTTCTTTTGAATAAAATCCGGTAGTCGAGCGCTTCCGTATCCGGTGATACAAGGAGTTTTGGGGATAGCTAAGCGTACCTGCTATTCTACGGTGGGTGACAATTGATTCTAACAAGAGATAAACGGGTACATGTTGAGTTAACGGTTAGTAACGGCGAAGGATTTCTTCATCCTCTTTATCTTATTATTTTTTTTATCCTTCTTTTATATTTTCGCTGATTTAGATAACATATCAATTGCATTACTCCTCGTGGGAACGATCCTTACTGCCGCTTTATTACTTGTTAATTAGTGGGAAATATCTTATTATTTTTTGAGTAAACAACGCTCACCACTGTGTAATGATACTATGACACTGTATAACAATGATTGAGAACTATTGTTTTCTTGTTGTTATAGCTACGGATTTTCAACAACGATGATGCTAAACTTGCAACCTTTGGGATCATTGGAGTACTTGGAAATGACGAAGATTTCGAGTAATGTTGAAGATTACGCATGAGGAATAGGAGCTACAAAAGTTAATTTATTTATTTTTTGTATTCCATATGTATTAATAGCTTTTCCACTAAAATTGACAAAGGGGGAGATTGTTAGAGCATTGCTCGGTCGAACTCGCATGCATTGCTATCTCAAGCATGTTTGTCAATGTTAGTGATCAAAACTATAAGTATTGATTTCTAGCCTACATAGCTAAAGGTCTCGGACTAGGATAGAAAGTGTAGTTGAGCTCAAGAACTCCATGGTAATCATCATACAAGACGAAGGACTACTCAAGGAACTGGTGGATCTTCATCGACTAAAAGTATGTGGAGACTTGAACTTATCTGTCACTCAAAAGTCTATCTATTCTATATCCTACTATTGAGACAAAAGTCGTTTTGATATATAGACTTTCATTATGCACATTTGCTATTTCGAGCCGAGTTTATCTTGCCTATCTATTTCTCGAAATATGTGTTGGTAAGCTTTCGCTTTAGCCGAATTTATCTTTACCTAGTGACGAAAGTCATGTTATGTTTCAATCACTTTGAAAATTGCTCTGACGAAAAATGGTCTGTGAATAACGGCTATATCCGTCCTCTGAGAATGTTTCAATGATTGAAATGAGAGTTTAGATTACATAACCATTGGTAGGATATAAGCATTGTTGTGGAAACACATATATGTATAAGTCCTTATTCCTTGAACCAAAGTTTGCGAACTTTGTTGATCAAGAGAAATGGAAGTGGCGTGAGCCAAGTCCGCGAACTAAGTCCGCGAACAGGCGGAAGTTCTCGACCCGAGAATTTCTGCTGGAGTTTGTGAACTCCTTCCATGAGCTTAAGTCCACGAACCCAGTCCGCGAACTTGAGCAGGTTATATCTAAAACCGGTTGTTCTTGAACTCATGTTTATTTAAACTAAGGAATGCTTTTGCAAACCGTGGCTATAAAGTTCATGAACCGGTTCGAGTGAATCAAACCGTTTTTGCTTCGATTGTGTCTTGTGTAGTTACGTAAGATCTAAGCAATTGAACAACTCTCTAACTAGTTAATTTGAGTCATTTGAACTAGTTATGGTGAAGAAGAATATGGTTGTTATGAAAGTAATCATATGGCTAACCATTTGGTTAACTATTGTTGAACCAACAAATGTTAATGTTTGGGAACGGTTCGTAAACCCAAAATTGGACATTTCATTTGTGTGTAACAAGCTAAGTTTTCGATCCAATGGTTAAGAAATATTAGCTTGAATCTAATCAGGTTTTCATCTAACGGTGAATATTGAATGCTTTGTTACCAATCTAACATCGATTGCAAACCCTGATTTGAAAACTATATAAGGGAGAACTCTAGCAACTGGGAAACCTAATCCCCACACCTTACGTGTGATACTAGTTGCATAGCTAGAGTCGATTCTCCTTTAACCTTTGGTTTCTTCTTCTAAACCAGGTTAATGACTTAAAGACTTCATCAGGATTGTGAAGTCAGACCGATACTACTTTTCCTGTAGTTGTGTGATCTAATCTTGTTGTTTCTATCGTACGACTACAATTGAAATAATTGTCTTGAGATTTTATATCTCCGATAGGCAAGATAGAAAAGTAATCACAAACACTTCGTCTCATCGTTTGTGATTCCACAATATCTTTTTTCGATGCGTCGATTAAGATTATTGTGAGGTGATCAATAATACTAGGTTGTTCTTCGGGAATATAAGACCAGTTTATTGATTGGTTCTTGTTCACCTTGATATATCAAAAGACGGAACAAAACTCGTAGGTATATCCGTGGGAGACGAATTTATCTATTACCGTAGACTTTTCTGTATGATACAAATTTGTTTATTAAAGTCTTCGACTTTGGGTTGTAGCAAATCTTAGTTGTGGGTGAGATCAGCTAAGGGAATCAAGTATGTAGCATCCTGCTGGGATCAAAGGCGTATGAGCATAACTGTACCTTGGATCAGTGTGAGATTGATTGGAGTTCAACTACAGTCCAGACCGAAGTTAATTTGGAGTAGGCTAATGTCTATAGCGGCTTAATACAGTGTGTGTTCAATCTGGACTAGGTCCCGGGTTTTTTTTAGCATTTTCGGTTTCCTCGTTAACAAAATTTTGGTGTCCGTGTTATTTCTATTCCGCATTATATTTGTTTATATAATTGAAATATCACAGGTTGTGCGTTGTTCAATCAATTAGAATATCCGACCTTTTGGTTCTTGATTTAAATTGATTGACACTTGGATATTGGTATTCGGTACCATCCAAGTTATCTCTTTTGATAAAGACTCGCAGATTTCTATTTGCTTGAGTAAAGATCAAATCGAAGATTGAGATATAAACTCTTTGATATACTTTTATCTAGATTGAGTCTGACTGTCTAGTTGATTATCTAGAAAGTATATTGGAGTTTGTCCATACAGATTTCTAATTGAATTGTTGGGTGTGGTTGTTGTACCGTTTTTTCACATTGGTCTTTGGTACCGTTCAAGTTTATATCTTTTATATTCAATCGGGCTCGCAGATTTCTATTTGCTGATTGCGGATTCAATTGAGAGATAGAGATATTAACTCTTTGATATATCTTTCTTAAGATTGAATATAGCTGTCTAGTTGATTCTCATGAATGTATATTGGAGTTAGTACATACAAATTGCTAAGCGAAATATTGGGTGAGGTTGTTAGATCCCGCATTTTCAGAACCATGTAAATCAAGCATGATGGATGAGAAGCTATAAAGTTTATTTATTATGTAATCCATATGTATTGATAGTTTTGTCACTAAAATGGATAAAGGAGCAGATTGTTAGAGAATTTCTCGATCGAACTCGCAAGCGTTGCTATCTCAAGCTTGTTTGTCAAGTTTAGTTGATTAAATTACTATTAATTTCTAGTCTACCTATAGGAGTTTCGGACTAGGATATATTATATACTTGAGCCTTAGACTTTCACGGAGCTTACAACTGAAGAAGAAGATCTACTGAAGAACTCCGAGGAACTTCATCAACAAAAGGTATGTGGAGACTAAAACTTTTCCATCACTCAGAAGTCTATTCTATTCTTACTTATCACCTATTGAGATAAAAGTCGTATACGATATAGTCTTTCGTATCATACAAATTTGAGATCTCGAGCTGAGTTTAACTCGCTTATTTTTTTTTTGAAATATGTGTTGTTAGATTTTTGTCTTAGCTTCAACATTATTCTTGACATTATGTCAAAATATGATCATGTGGAAATTTCCTTGAAACATCTTACATAATTTGTGTGATAAAATCATTTGATGTCGACTATGAAAGTTTCATATTAATCATTCGATCACTTGGAAATTTCTTATTAGCTAATGGTATGTGAGAGACATCCATTGTCGTCTTCTAAGAATGCTTCAACGGTTGAAATGGGAGTTAAGAGCTAAAACCCATGTCTGGATACATTGTAGTACGTGTACTAAGCATGCAAACTGTATTGGAATAATTCAGGACCGGAAACTAAGTTTGCATACTCGTTCGCAAACTGTTTCAACTGTTAAGTCAGGGTACTTAAGTTTGTATACCCGCTCGCAAAATGATTTAACTGTTGAATTCTGGGAACTAAGTTTGCATACCCATTTGCGAACTTATTCACCTGAGTTTGGTTTGGAACTAAAGTTTGCGTACCCGTTTGCAAACTATTGGTTCGTGACCAAGTCTGGAACTTCAGTTTGCGTACCTATTTGCAAACCGAAGTGGTTCAAGTTATAAAATTTGCAAAGTGTATTTTTGTACTTATGAACAAATACATTTATGTAATAAGGATTGTAATTTTTGCAAACCATGGATTAAATGTTAAATAATTGATTCTTTCGATTCAATCCGATTTTTCTTCTATGGGATTGTTAACAATTGAAAAACACTATGACGAACACAATTAAATTCATTAATCATCTTTCATGATTGATTGATCATCATAGTTGATCTAGATGTGTTAGATGAATGTGGATTACACAAAAGTGTTCATATGACTAACTTTGGTTAAATATTATTTCTTTGGTTTCAATCAAAGCTTAGCTTGCTTCTTAAATCAGGATTTCATCTAACGATAAATAATGAACGCTTTGTTTCTAAGCTAACTTATCAACTATGATTTGAAAGGATATATAAAGGAGAAGTATATCAACTGGGAAACCTAATCCCTACACCTCCTATGTGATATTAGTTGCGACTAGAGTCGATTCTCCTTTAACCTAGGTTTATCTTAAAACCATTGTAGATTAACGACTTAAAGACTTCATTGGTATTCTGAAACTAGATCCAACTATTTTCTCTGTAGTTTCATATTATGATCTTACTTGTTCTATCGTAGTGAATACTATCTTCTCTAAGATTTCCTCGAGAATTATCTCTGATAGGTAAGATATAAAAATTAATCACAAAGCTCTCCGTATCATTCTTTGTGATACATAATAACTTGTTCTACTACTATATAGTTAAATTGTTGTGTGTTGATTGATATTTCCAGGATGTTCTTCGGGAATATAAGACCCGATTATCAATTGGTTCCTGTGCAGCTTGATTTATCATAAAAGGCAACAAAATTTCATAGGTATTTCTGTGGGAGACAGATTTATCTATCAGAATAGACTTTTATGTGGGAGACAGATTAGTTTATAGGTCTTCGACTTCGGGTCGTAGAATCTCTTAGTTGTGGGTGAGAACACCTAAGGGAATCAAGTGCGTAGAGTCTTGTTGGGATTCAGAGGCGTAAGGAACACGATTGTACCTTGATCAGTGGGAGATTGTTTAGGGCTCAACTACATTCCAGTCCAAAGTTAAGCTTGTATAGTAAGGTAGTGTCTATAGCGGCTTAATACATTATGGTGTTTAATCTGGACTAGGTCTCGGGATTTTTCTGTATTTGTGGTTTCCTCGTTAACACAATTTCTGGCGTCTGTGTTATTTCTTTTCCGCATTATATTTTATATATAGTTGAAATATCACATGTTGTGCGTAGTTCAATCAATTGGTAAAATCCGACCTTTCTTGTTGGATAGGAATTCATTGACACTTGGATATTGGTCTTTGGTACCATCCAAGCTATATCTCATATCGATCCGGCACACAGATTTCTATTTGTTTGATTGCAGATTGATTTGAGAGATTGATATATAACTCTTGGATACTTTACCTTGATTGAGTCTGACTGTCTAATTGACTCTCTTGGAATTGTGTTGAAGTTGTCCATACAGATTACCGAACGAAATATTGGTTATGGTTGTTAGACCCACGCTTTTCCATACCTCTTCTTCAGAAGTACCAATACCCAAATTATATTGAGCCAGTTGGTCTTTTCGGTGGCTTTGTGTTACTTTCGAAAAATCTCTTTACTTTTGATGTAGTTGATACCTATTGTAACATATTTAATGTAAGTGTTCAGGGAGATCCTAATAAACCTGAATTTCTCTTAACATGGATGTATGGCTATGGTAATTACGGCAAGAAAATAGATCAATGAGACTTCATTCATAGGATTGGCAGAGCTAATAATAATCCTTGGATTGTTTTAGGAGACCTTAATTTTCATATTATTGATAAGGATAATAAGGCATCTTCCTCTTCTGATGGTTTAGTTAATGGATTTGTGACTGACTATGGGTTAGAAGATATTGGTTATAGGGTATATTAATTATATGTCCTTCCTTTTCAAACCCAAAAAATATATCCTTATTCAACAGTAAATATGTCCCTACTTTTTTATAACCTTATCCATTTAATATTACATTACCTTAATACCCTCATCCATGTAATATTTTTCTTTATTTCAAAATGGAACAAATTTCTTCCTTTACCACTTTACCACCACCACTAGCACCACCACCACCAACATTCAACTACCGTTCCACCACCACCGTTCAACCACCACCACCTACCTACCGCCACCACCACCAATATTCCACCACCACTCCTTCATAACCACCATTACACCACCAACAGTCCTCCACCACCACTAGTCCATCGCCGCCACCACCACTAGTTAGCCGCCGTCGCCGCCACCGCCGTCGCCGCCACCGCCGTCGCCGCCACCGCCACCACTGGTTCATATATTTTTGTATCAACAACAGTAGTTGATCCATTTCAGTTGGATCAACAATGGATGTTTATCCATTTTAGTTGGATCAACAGTGGATGTTTATCCATGATGATGGATCAACAGTAAGTGGCATAAAACTGAAATTGATACATTTCATAGTAGAAGCTTATCTATTGCAGTTGGATCAACAGTAGAAGTTTATCCATTGCAGTTGGATCAACAATAGAAGTTTATCCTTGCAGTGGGATCAACAATATAAGTTTATCCATTTTAGTTGGATCAACAATGGATGTTTATCCATGCTGATGGAAAAATGCTACCATTTCATCAGCTGCAGTTTCAAATCCACCAACAAAACCATCAACCACCATTAATAATCCATAGCAGCAACCACCGCCACCGTCGGTTCGGATAATTTTGTATCAACAACAGTAGTTTATCCATTTCAGTTGGATAAACAGTGGATGTTTATCCATGATGATGGATCAACATTAAGTGGCATAAAACTGAAATTGATACATTTCAGTTGGATCAACAGTAGAAGTTTATCCATTGCAGTTGGATCAACAGTACAAGTTTATCCATTTTAATTGGATCAACAATGGATGTTTATCCATGCTGATGGAAAAATTCTACCATTTCACCAGCTACAGTTTCAGATCCACCAACAAAACCATCAACCACCATTTATAATCCATAGCAGCAACCGTCACTGTTTTCTATGAAGCTTCAACACCAATTCAAACCACCACCACTGTCGCTACCAGAACCACCACCGCCGCTACCATTATCATCCTTACTTCTCTCTTCATAATTATATATTCCCTGTAATTCCTACACATTCATCTATTCATTTTAATCACAATTAATCCATTAGAAGCATCAACAACTTTAGATTCGAACACACCCATTACTTATCAGCAACAACAAGTTCATTATCTCCAACATATCCTATTGATTCACACACCATAACCATTTCGAAATCAATTTTATCGCAACAACTCTCAGATCCCCATTTCTTAATCGAATCGAACCACCAAATCGTTCGCAAACATTGCTCAAAACTTGATTTCAAAACCTAAAAAATCATATCTAATTTTCTTTGGGTATGATTTTAAAAATCGATTATAGAAGAAGAAGGTTCATATGTTAGTGATACATCTCAATTGTCGGCGGCGAAGGTAGGAGAATTTGCAAAGGTGGTGACGATGGAGATGCTGGTGGTGGTGGTGGAGCAATGGAGGGTTCGCTGCTAAATGAAGAAGAAGAAGAAGTAAGTAGGGATAGACCTAGATAAAAACAATAGATAAGAGGGCAAATTTGGAAGAAATAAAAACCTTATTGGACCCATGATGGGCTTAGGGATGAAGAGGGACATATATATTGTGTGATAAGGATATTTGTATAAACCATCAAAAATAGGGACAAATATTCAATTACCACTTGGTTATATAGGAAAAGATTATACTTGGACTAATAACAATCTAGGTACATGATAAGCACGCAAGTGTGATACTTTTATATCCACATTTATACTAGCTAGGTCTCGATATTTTTTCGAATAATTATATTTTAGAACTTTTGCAGGTTCGTTCACCTGGAAAATGAGCTAATTGGCATTTGCAACATAAATGACCGTAGTGTTTTTCCTGGTATCTCTATTTATCCGCACCGCTCACGGCATCAAATGGAGATGGAGAGTTGTGGGCTGGTAGGCACGTGAACTCGCTCATGTGGGCTAAGGGGAAAGAAAGACCTGGCCAATTATGTACCACATTTCTCTGTGGTCATCAAGATAACATCATCTGTTCTTTCTCCGTCGTTCTTTTTCAAAGCCAGGAAATTCATTTCTCTTTCAACAGCTTCCGTCCATGGTGGTTAACATCTGTTGATGCCACCTCTAGACCGAGACATAATAGAAACGGAGTCATGAGGGAGAGAATGAAAACCAAAACAAAGTAATTTTGGCATCTTATTTCCTATCTGCCGATGGAGTATGAAATCTCGATTGAGATGAGAAATTGCAGCAACCAAGTTGGGTCCGTTCGTCAGCTGGATTGGGTGTATTCAGGGGTTCATTTGTGATTCAAAGTATCATCAGTTGAAGTTATTTGTGAGAAGAAGAAGTTATGATCTGATTTATCTATGGGAGTGATAGTGAATGGAGATGGAATCAACTCCATGGAACTGCACAGAGATGAGGTTTGCGATGGGAGAAGATGGGAGAAGATGCAAGGATGAATTGGTTGTGTTTTGTGGTGAGATTCAAGACAATTCGATTTTTCTCAACATCAGTGATTGAATCCGGAGATGGTGGTTGTTAATCTCGTTTTGGGGGTTCTCGACATTTGTTAAAGTCTGCGGGCATCCAACTCAAAACCAATTGACAATGAGTGGAGCGACCCTTCCATATTATATTTTAAGTTAATTAAGAATGCGAAATTGGGGGATAAAAAAAGTAATTTGGGGATATTGATTACTTCCCCCAACCCATGGTGTGTGCTAAGGGGTGATTTTTTGGTATGAAAATACTAAAATACCCTTTGATTAATTAAAAACATTATGAAAAGACCATTATACACTTTCTCCTAAAACATAAAAATCAAATAACCAAATAATATCCCACATTCTCTGAATTCACTACCGGCACTCTTAGGGTTAGGTTTTGAAAAAAAATTTCATCGTTCTTCATCGATTCTTCGTCGATTCAAAAATTTCTTCGTCGATTAACCTACCCGAATCATAAACAATGCCTCCACGAAAGAAAACAAATGCCCAATCGAACTCAAACTCGATTGCTCAACAAAAACAGGAACAAAGAATTGCTAAGATTGCTCAAGATCAAGAAGAAGAAGATTCGGAGAATCAACCTCTCGCAACCATGGCTTCTGTGAGAAGGTAAGTGATTTTACTTTATGAGTGTTTAAATCGATTTATATCAATGGGTTTAGGTTAGAATCGCGAACCCTAACTGAAACAGTTGAGTTTCAGTGAGTATGACACTGAAATATATATGAATACAGTGCCAGTTTTGTGTTCCGGCATTTAATATTGGATGAATTCAATGCCGTTTCCAACCCCAGATTCACCTGAAACTGAATTTTTTCCACCGACATAGAATTTGGGTCGAAGTCTATGCTGGTTTTTAGTATCGGCAGTATTTAATAATAATTCGTGTATGCCGGTAGTAGACTTAAAACATACATGAGAGTTTATGAATTTGTCACCAGTACCGGCATAGATTTCGGGTTGCATTATATGCCGGTTTTGGGTACCGGCATTCTTTTGTAATAATTCGAGCATGCCGGTAGTGAACTTAAAACATACAGGAAAACTTAAGAATTTGTCACCTATACCGGCACAGATTTTAGGTTGATTTGCTTTCCGGTACAAAGTTACGGCATGGAATTGATTTATTTCGAGAGTGCCGGTAGTAGTCTTTTGATATCCAGGAGAATTAATATGAATACCGACATTCTCGATAGTCAATGTTCACTGCCGGAACATTTAACCGGCGTGGTTAGTTAAAGTAAGTCAATGCCGGTACAAAAATTAAAAGTGAGTTGTCTCACATTCATTTCGTGTTCTTATGAAATAGGTCAAAACCCAAGGAAGCTAACAAAAGAAAAACTAAAGATGCGGTCACTAAGAGAAGAAGGAAGGACGGTCTTGATACTCCTCAATCTCTCCCTCCTCGAGGGAAAGATGAAGGTCGCAAAAAGCGTTTGGGGGCTGAGACAAGAGGGATAATTTGGGAGAGTGGTGGTGACCGTAGTCGAGTTGTAATCCATGAGCACGATGAGCAAGATGAAGAGGAAAGTGAGGATGAAGATAATGTGGTTCCTCCAAGTCAATTAGCAAGCCAAAGTGAAGTTGGTGCGCCAAGTCAACAACCAACACAATGCAATGGCAAGAAGGGCAAAGGAAAAGTGAAAGTTAAAGGTTCCCACCTTCCTCATATTAATAACATGATACCTGACCTTGAACGTGGTAGAATTTTGGGTGAAGCTCCGGAACCGAAAATATTATTTGGATACAATCACTCGTGGGCTCGTACTATCTATCAAACATATGTAAGCATTTTTTATCTTGTGCATATGTATTGTTGTGTATTTATGTAAAATATCTTAATCGTATTGTCTCTCAATTGTAGGATCATAATAAGGCTGTGCGTGTTTGCCGAAACCAAGCCGCGGATTGTTGGAAATTGTCCGAGGAATGTGAATAGGTCCAACAAATAGTAATGGATTCTGGTCTATATGCTTTGGTTGAAAATTATGTGAAGCCTGATTCTGTGACTGTCAATTGCTTCGTCGAAAGGTATCATGGTGCCGATACCATGAACTTCCCTTTTGGGGAGATGACCTTCATCCCTGAAGATGCTCAGAACATTCTAGGCTTGAGTGTTATCGGCAAATCAATTGCATAAGGAGTTGAGTCTCTGTACCTAGAATGGTCGAAGTTGCACGCTCTGACTAACAAGCTGTTTGGTTGGGACTACAAAACTTCTGTGTAGAGCTTTTATGAATCCACGTCTGGTAAGACAAAGACAATCAAGTTGACGCTGCTTAAGAAGAAGTTTCAAAACACAAATCAAAGAAGTTTGGAGGATGGATGGGACCCTAAAAAAATTCGTTATACTGCCGTTGCATACCTATTATACATCTTGGGCACTAGGGTATTCCCTGACACTAATGGCAACAGGGTTAGTGCGAACTACCTTCAGTACTTGGATCCGTTGGAAGATGTCTATGGGTATTCTTGGGGCACCGCGGTAATGAAACATTTGATGACGGAGATGAGAAGGGACTCTAAGGCTAAAACCAACCAATTTGTCGGGAATTTCACTCTACTGCAGGTAATTTTGTTTTTAAACTTATGTTATTATGTATATTGTTCAAATGTACCCTTATCGTGAACTTAGAAACAAAACTTATTGCTTCACCTTGGAATAGGTGTGGGATTATGAACACTTCCCAACCTTGTTCAAGGACTGGACCTCCTTGAAGATCAAAGACCTTCCCGAACCCGATATGCCTATAGCTAAGAGATACGAGTTCAAAAATACTCCGAAGTCCGGTAACATGGGTTGACTGATTGATATGAGATTGGATTTGGACGCGATGAGTACCAAAGATGTTGTGTTCGACCCTTACAAGGAGGTTAGAGGAAACCACCAAGTTTTGAGGTTTGGTAACGTTTCATTCTACCATGGGTCGTTGTTCCACCCAAAAGGATACGTTATGGCCAATCCTACACGTGTGATGCGCCAACTTGGATATAAGCAATTATCACACATCAAGACGGACTCTTTTCAATGTTTTGTTATTGACCTTTCTCGGTGCTTTTCAACTCCTAATCGGTTGTATGTAGAGTATAATCCAAAATCGGATCCAACAGATTGGAGGGATAGGGAACCACGTCGTTTGGTAGATATTAGTCAGTGGGATAAGTGAGAGCTTGCAGAAAATGGTGATGAGGTTGATGCCGACTACATGGAAGATACCTGCAATGGTCACATCCTTTTGTCGTCCTCCCGGATGACGTCCAAGTTCCACCCCGGAAACACCCTCCCGTTCCAACTCCCGCACATGCACCACCTACGATCGCCCAACTTAATAAGACCGTTGGATTTCTAGTAAGTACTGTTAATTACTTAGTCGTTTAATGTACACATAATCTTATATTAGCATATATATACTAATTATGTGTTGTATGTATGAAACTAGCAGCGTCTGCTTGGCAAGTTGAGGAAGCAGTTATGTTGCAAGTACGATGAAGGAGAGGGGCTATCCAATGAAGAAGTGAAGGAAGTCGTGGAGAATCTTGATAAAATTGAAGAAACCGACCCTAGTGCAAGAGATTTGTTTGGGAAAATTAAGAAGAAACCGTCACAAAAGAAGCAAAAGACCAAGTGATTAACTATTTAGTTGTGTTTCTTTTTCTGGATGGTGGTTGTTACGTCTTGAACAATTCCGAACTTGTTTTCGTTTGTACCTCATGGTTAACTCTTTAGTTGTTTGGCTTGCTTTTAGTTTATGTTACCTAGATTAAGAATATTTTAGCAGAATCCCGTTGTTTGGTTTATGTTGAACATGTTTAGATTTCTAGTGATTGCTTTATGTTGAACATGTTTAGATTTCTAGTGAAATGTTATTTTTGAAAGATTTATTTACGACTGCTTCCGGCATGGAAAAACTTAGGTTCAACAACGCCGGTACTCGTTCCGGCATGCACGGAAATTACAGTTTATTGCCGGTTCCTCGTACCGACAATGAAATGTTTTATAAAACCATACCGGAACTAGAAGATTAAAAATTTCATGTTCCTGTATAGAAATTGGAAGGTACCGGCATAGTCGTTTTTCTAACATCTATGCCGGTTTTATGATTTTTTCCAAACTTTCATAGTTGACAGAAAACCGGCACTGTAAGCTTGGTTGCTTCTATGTCGGCACTATGCTAGTTTTGAGTATAAATCCATTTCAAACACTATTTTATTTCATTCCTAAGTAGTCTATCACATTGGATTTGAAACCTTAAATTAAAACATGCTAAAAAACATAGAATGGATTACATTTGGTTAAAGATTATCTATTTCCATCCCTTTTCAACAATTGGGGAACCTTTGAGCGTTTCCCGAATCTGTTCGAAGACATCGTTCGGGATGGGGGTGTCAAGGATCATCTTCATTGGTTCTTCTTCTCTTTCAACATATTCCTTTCCCTTCATATAACACCCATCACACCCATCGATAGGCATGCATTGGCCCTTGTGGTTTTCTCTTGACTCTGCTAGTTCAACAGCTTTGTCAAACCATTGAAAATCATCGCACTTTGGATGATTCAAACACCTTAGAAAAATTCTTCCATTTTCATCATCATCAGTTTTTGCAATCCAAAACCGGCGTGTCCCATCACAGCTTCTACACTTTGAATAAATAAAAGGACAGTCCATGGCTAGATGAGAAGGTGACTTGCAAATTTGACACTTGCAATGATGACTCTGTAAGAGAAGATTATATTAGTTATGCGTCATAGTAGTGAAGATTATATTGTTAGTAATGTTTAATCTACTTACTTTGCAAATAGAGATAGATGATGGATCTCCCATTCCTTGTGAAGCTTTAACCGTGCTTGCTTTCTTGAGAGAAGGATTTTTTTTATTTGGTGAGTGGTTTGTCTAGATTTTTCCCAAGGAATGGGGAGTATTATATAGAAATGAATCGCCAACGGTCTTATTTTTCAAAAAACTAGCTGTTTTTTTTTCTGAATCTCACGAACGCCGGCGTAGTCGCTATTATAGATCCAATGTCGGTTCCGTGTAACGACATTGATTATTGTTGTAAAACCATGCCGGTAATGGTTGCATATTTGGCCAAATCTCTGTAAAGAAATTCCCTTGTACCGGCATGATTAGCTTATGGCAACACTGTACCGGTACTTGGTGTCGGCATCTTATGTCACAATTACTACAATGCCGGTTTTGGTGATTTTCAAAAAAAATAGCCGTTGAGGTTTTTATCTATATAAAGTAAGCTAATACTTTGACCCAAAAGTCCTAAACTGGTGTGTTCTTATATATCTCCTTGAGCCTCTTAACTTAGAAACCCTAAACCCTAGAATAATTATCTATAAATAGCTTAGTATAGTACCTAATCCCATATACAACAAATGACATCGTTCGACTCGGAGGAAGATTTAGCAATCACCCAATCATGGTACGCCGAAACTCGTCCTTCAACTATGGATAACAACACGCGGGATTCCATGTGGTTGAAGATTTTTAACAAATTTATTCATGATTACGGTAACCCGAAAGGAAGAACTGCCAAACAAATCGAGGAACGACACGACATCATCCTAAATGCGGTGGTTGAGTATCTAAAAATGAAACACCGAATCAATCACGCTACCCGCAATACATTTTCCCCTCAACAACTCGTAAGTATTTTTATGATTAATTCGACATAATCTACTCGTTTGCAAATTTTATGTAACAAACAAAGTTTATGTGTTGTTTTTGTAGCATGAAGCCGTGAAAACGCGTTACTTACAAGAAAAGGGGGAAGCATTCATGATTGAAGCCAACGTCAACCATATCGTAACCAAAGTCACGGAGTACCACCAGCTGGGTGAATCGGAGATGGATTCTTCTTAAGAAGATTGATAGTTTAGTGGTGTTTTCTTAGGTTTTTAGGGCATTTGGTTAGGTATTTATTAAGGTTTCGTGGGTAGATCTCTACGTAAACCATTACGAGACTATAACTCGTCCACTGGGGTCTCCTAGGGGTTTAAAGGCTTGATGCACGTGCTACTGATTTCTCTGGATGTTTTTTCTGTATTTCCGGCATGATTTCAAAACAATAACCGGTAACGGCGTCATAATTATAAAACACAACTACGTCGGTATTTACAATTCAAATTTCCAAAAAAAAAAGGTTGCGTATTAGTGAACCACATATATCGAAATTACTCATCATCGCTTCCACGAGTATTAACTTGAATCTCCTCCTCTTGAAGAGGTTTCTTTGGTAAGGCCAACGCATCCCAAAATTGGTGATTCTCCTCATACAATGCCATCCATCCCTTTCAGATATTGGGATCTAGATCCTTGTTTTTTACCATCCCACAAACAGGTGGCAATGGACAATTGTCCTTGAGTTTTGGAATAACGAAATGATTACCGTTCACGAACGCCAAAACAACTCTTCTCTTCTTAAGGGATCCTTCGCATTTTTTCCACTTTGGGGTAAATGTTACTTCTACGGTGGGGTAAAATAATGAACAACACATCTAAATGTATCCGCCACTAGATGCCCACAAAGCGGCATTCTCATCCAATATTGAGAAGGAAGAAAGTCATCTCTTTCTCGGGTCCTAATACTTGGGAATGCATATCATCAAACCCCTCGCCTACACCGAGCAATTGCTCATAAAAGCTCTTATTGTTCACAAGTTGTTCGACAATCCTCGTTCTAGCATATCGGCATGGTGTCATACCTCTACTAACCGCCGTGTCAAAGATTCCTAATTGTTCTGTCACAGCATGATAGCCACAATTTCCATCTCCATCGACATCATCCGTATATACAATATACTCACGAATAACCTTAGGAAGTTGGTCTATGTAAGACTGTATCTTGGTATGATAACTTCTAATTGTCCTACCTGTTCTTGGATCCTTATACATCTTCATATTACCCTTTTCTAACTTGATTATGTCCAAACCATCCTCTGCAATCTCTACACTTGCACTGTCTTCGATATGTGATGCGAGTCCGTACTTCCTAGGCCTACCCCTTCGCCTTGGAACTAAAACTACATAAACTTTGCTATCACTTGGGTTTGTCACCACCTTTGCCTCGTCACCTTGTTGTTTTATATCACTTGATGTTGATACCTTTGGAGGCCTACCCCTTTTCCTTGGAACTTTCGCTAGATCGACTATGGGTATGGCTTCAAAATGCTTACCTTGTTGTTCTATGTCACTTGATGTTGATACCATTGGAGGCCTACATCTTTTCCTTGGAACCTCCGCTAGATCGACTATGGGTATGGCTTCAGAATGCTCATCTTGTTGTTCTATGTCACTTGATGTTGATACATTTGGAGGCCTACCCCTTTTCCTTGGAACCTCCGCTACATCCATTATGGGTATGGCTTCAGAACGCTCACCTTGTTGTTCTTTGTAACTTGATGTTGATACCTTTGGCGGCTTACCCCTCTTCATTGGAACCTCCGATGAGTTGGCTTTTGGTGTGGATACGGAATCCTTCGTTTGTTATTGACTATATAGCGGTTCCTTCCTCAGCCTACCTCTTTTGTTTGGAACCTGCGCTTCCACGAACCTTTGTTCCGAAATCTCACATGAGGTTAGATCTCGTTTATTAGTTGTCGCGCGTTCTTCTTCACGTTGAGTCATTTCTTTCAATTCTACCCTTTGTTTTCTCCTTGACGTTTTAGTTTGTGGTTTACCTATTGGATCTCCCTTTCTTGGATCTTCGCTTTGTGCGATCCATGGACGAGTAATTAGCCTTAGTTGGCTCAACAAGACTTGCCGGCTTACCAATGTGCCACGTGAGTAAGCTTCGAAGAATTCCTTTGCTTCGTTCGTATCCCATGGAGATTGCCCGGGATCTCCCAAAGGGGGAAAGTCGAAAGATAGTTGCTTCCAAAACGGATCAATAACCTCAATAGGTATCACTTTTTCATACTTCACAAGAATATGACGACACATAATCCCCAATGAAGACATGTCGGGACAAATACACACATCACCAGGATTTCCGTAATTTTTCTCATATTCCGTTTGTCTCATCATATGTTTTATTTCCCAATGAGAGACGTTGAATTCTATTCCTTGGAGTAACTTACCATAACGAAGAAATTGAGTCATCCTTTCCATTGAGATTTTCTCAAAAGCCTCCTTGATCCTATTGATATCAACCTTAAAGTATTTCTCCATTGCCTCGGTGACCGTAACCACATTGCCTTGAATGGACTGGATGAGATCTTTAAATCTCCCATGAGCGGACTCCGCTGCACTAGTTGCTTCATTCTTGAAGTGTCTATACCGGTTTGTCCATGCACGCACAAATTTTTTCTTGAACTTATCCAACTATTGAGTCCGACAATACCAGACGGCGGTCTGATAAACTTCATTTCAATCGGCAATAAACTTCTCCAATCTCTTTTCGTACATAACCTCGGTAAGAGACCAATAAACTTTGTCCCAATCTCTTAGAAATTCCAACCACTTTTTACGATTTTCCGCATGTTCTTTGTCCACTCGCTCCTTTATCTTGCCTCTCTCATCTTCTTCTTCTTCGGGGGATAGTTTGTTCTTTCGAACATCTTCCTCTAGTTGAACAATAATTCTCTTCTTAATATCCGCCTTAGTGGATTCAAACAAGGCATGACAAGTTTTTATGATATTTTGACGTATATGATATGTACATAGGAAATTTTATGCGTCCGGGAAGACGTCGGATATTGCTTTCATTAATGCGTCATCTTGATCGGTTACGATGACCCTCGGAAGTTGATTTTCCCGGAAGAATAATTTCAATTGTCGTAATGCCCAATGATAATTATAATCTCTCTCGTTTTCCATTAAACACCAAGCCAATGTGAATGTTACCTTATCCGAGGTTTTCCCCACGATGTTGAACAACGGCATATTGTACTTGTTTGTCTTGTAGGTACAATCCATCAAAAGAACACCACAACATGTATTTGCCAATTGTGAAAGCATAGGATGCGAAATAAATATTTGAAGGGGCTCCTCGTCCGACCCTCTTTTAATGATACGCGTGTAGTTGTAATCCCAAGCTATCTTCTCAAATTCTTGCATAACGGACCTCCCTTACCATTCCACCCTTCTAATAGTTGCTTGTGTGCTATAAATTGTACGTAGAGAATACACGTTAGACACATCTTTCTCCTTGAAGCCTCTGAGGATTTGTATAGGTTTGATAAGTGCTTTGGTCAATCTCTTTACATCCTCGAACTCATGAGGTTTTAGTTTTGCAACTAGGGAGTGACCAACAAAATCTTTCGGATGCCGGTGGTTATGACATCCACACAAAACCTCACAATCCTAATTGTTCATGTCATTTAAACGGAATACAAGATTAAATGGGTAATTATTCTTCCTCGTACGAGTCTTGTATACCCTATTAGTCTTCTTTGGATATACATAATCCTTTCTCGTGTGGTTATTCTTCTCCTTGTATTTCCCACTTCTCTAGCAAGCCATCTCAAAACGCCTCTTTGAACCTTCGGTATTCCTCACCAACACACACATGTTCTTAAGAGGCGTCTCTTTATCCCAAGTGATTGCTTCATTTCGATCTATTATTCCCTACATAAGATCAATTTCACGTTCATTAGAAGGTTCATTACTAGCAATACATTAGTGAAGTTCAAGATACTAGGTGAAAAGTATTCTTTGGTCACATACAGAAGGTATTTTATAGTATTCCGACGTATCCCGATGAAGCGGCTTTGCATTTGTTGGATCAATATATGTCACCACCTAAAGATCGAATGAAAATTAGTTCCAAACGAAATTAAAATACTATGTCGGAAACCCGTACCGGCATGCTCGACCAATGTTCCGGCATTTTCGAACTTAACCAAAACTGAAGACCAAATTTGAAACATATTCCGGCATAAAAGATTCATTAGACAGCAACGCCGGAAGCCAAGGTGCCGGAATTCTCGTAATTTATTGGCCCAAGCCGGTACACGCTTCCGGCATTAAAAATAAATGATATGTAATGCCGGTATTTAGCTTTGGAAAACATTTATTCCTGTGTGTTTTATGGTAGGTACCGACATTGTAAAATTGAAACTTAACAATTCCGGTTGCGCTGCCGGCATTTTCGATATTGATGGTACCACGCCGGTACGGAGTTCCGGCGTTGATGTTTATTAATTTCCCATGCCGGTGTTTGGTTTTAGATGGAAACGTTTCCTGTATGTTTTTCATGCAGTTCCGGCAGAAAAACCTATCAATGAAACCATGCCGGTTGAATATTCAGTAGTATATTCCTTGGTAGGTAAAAAAGTTGACTGGGTATCGGCATAGTTTTTTGGTAGAATACTATGCCCGATCAATATTCAAAATGGGGGATATCGCTCTACCGGCATGGTCGTAGTATGAATACCATACCGGTATTGAGTCTGCCGGCATGGTATTCATACCATTTCTATGCCGGCACCTAGGTTTTAAAGTTGAAAAAATGGAGGGTTTAAATAAAAAAATCGATTTTCAACCTCCTAGCAGCTTTACCTGTGTATTGGGGATGCTTGCATGTTGTGCAAGTTTACTTTCTTGTGTAGCTTCTTCGAAAAACTCTCCATACTCGTCAAAATCATCATTCAAGGGTGTTGGCTCAACAAAGAGTTGCAATTGCGAGTTGTTGTCGTTAGCTCCTTGTTGTAGTTGAGCTAAAGATTCAGCAGCTGCAATTCTCTCCTCAAAATCATCTTCCATTTTCACAAAAAAATTTCCACTCCTTCTACTCTCACCTCACTCACCTAAATTCAAATAAAACACACACTAATCATTTATCAAAAATCTTATGATTTTACTAATTATTATTAATCACTAATCCTGATTAGTGAGGGGTAGATTAGGTAATACGTAAAATACTTAGATAAGGGGTGACCCCGAATTGATATCTGGATCCAGTTTTTATCCTATTCTTATATCCCCCAATTATTTTTTTTATCCCCCAATTTTGCATTCTTAATTAAGCGGATTATAGCGATGTGGGATTATTGTCCTTTCACACGCCCCCTCACGTGTAAGGCCAATCACTGGGCCTCACACGGGGACCTACGTATCCTATGACAGGTTAGCACATAAAACTTGTAAATATGAAGGCTAATCTTAGAAACGTGGATATTTCAAGCGTGGCACCGTCGATGAAATGAAAAAAAATAAGCTACCCTATAGGCATTAGATTAGATTAGCCAAAATTCATATATTCCAACCGATCAAATTACTAATCTCTATATGTTTTTTATGCTTCAAATCAAAACTAATGGCACCTTGAAGAATTCCCTCAAATCACAAAAGAGTTAAAATGGCCTATCGCAATGATTTTTTATCCAAACCCTTTCTAAAGCATGTTTTGATGATTCAGGCATGAGGGTTTATATCAAGGAGTGTTATTTTTTTCCGTTATAATATGAGTTTGTTTTATGTCCTGATGATGATGATTCTTCATGAGGGTTTTATAAAAATAATTCTTCCTAACACCCCCTTCTTTTTTTTTCTATGAAAATTGGTGGTGGCTGTGATAGGTATTATTCTAGTTTTGCTGTTGATTGAATAATGCACTAGTTCTTGGAGGTACCTGCGAAGTCAAGCTACTGGTGGAGACGAAAACTTCATGTTGGCAGTGACGATTGGCTGGGTAGTATGGATGTTTTCTGGAATGGGCAGTGCTGCATAGAGGAAGGTTCTTCAATGGAAGTTGTTGCAAGACAAGGAGCTGCAGTGGAGAATGGTATGTAGTCCAGCTGAAATTGAAGATGACTGGAGATGGATTCTCGAAATGGTGTCTGAACTGATCTTTGAGTCGAATGGAATGGAGTTGGCCTAAGATCTCTAAACATACATAATGGAGAAGAGAAATTTTCTATGTTCTGATGTTCGAAGGACAGAGATCAAGGAGTGGTGCCCGTGGTTGGCTGTGGCCGGAGTTGAGATGGATAGGTCATTGTTGTGTGGTTCTTTCTAGTGGGTCATATTAGCTTTTGTAAACCAGTGCCGGAAACTGCCTGAAGCCTTGAAGGGTCGGGGAATAGTAGTTGGCTGAGATGTTTTAATTGGTGATGTTATGAAATCTCGGTAATTTTCCGATGATTAAATATTCCACAATAACAACAATGCATTTGGAGGTCCATGTGCAGTCTGCAATTGGAACTGTGGTGACGGGATTTGGATGGTCTAGGAAAAGAATGAGTACTATGGTCGATATTTGGAAATAATTGGAATGGATTGGTGGCATGGTGTACTGTTGGTGGTGAGTCATGAATGAACTGATATTGGACTAGTGGTGCAATGGACTGACTGGTGGTGATGGATGCCAGCATATGGTGATGTCAAGGTGGTCATGAACTAGTGACAGTGGAAGATGTTGATGATGGAGAATCGGTGATGGGTTTTCTGTTGGTGTAGGGATGGTGGGGAAGTACAGGAGAGGGTGAAGAAAGTATGCTCGTGTAAAGGGTTTGCCTATATTGGAATTTCAAATTTGGCATTTTAGAATTTTTGTATGTATCTGAATCTCAGATATGAAGTATGTGTATTTCAAATGTTTTGTATTTCATCTTAATTAAAGGAATTTATCTTTATGGAATTTGTAAATTCTTTTAAGGCTGCAATGGGAAATAGAAGATACTGAATTCATTTAAGATAGTGGTAAAACAAACATAAATTTAAGAAACACTATGTAGTAGTTTTTATATAGAGATATAGGTTTACCTCTATGTAGAACCCTTTACCAATATAGAGGAAAAAACAAACATGCTGTTAGTTAAGTCTCGGTCTAGGATAGTAGAGTTGAGAAACGAACCAGTCATAATTTGCGTTCTACCATTTGAAGGCGAAGATCAACCGAAGCTTTTGGAGAACTTCATCAACAAAAGGTGAGTGAAGCCTGAACAACCCAATTCCTATTGAGCTTAACTCGCTTATCTATCTCTCGAAATATGTGTTGGTAGATTTTTGTCTTAGCTACGTTTATCTTGATTATTGACGTGTCTAGTTGGAAACTATTTATTTGTTGAAACTAGATTATATGTCGAAAGATGATCATTTGGAAACCGCCTTGAAACATCTTACATGATTTGTGTGAGACAGTCATTTGATGTCGACTTGGAAAGTTTCGTACTTGATCATTCAATCACTTGAAAATTGATTATTAGCTAATGGTTTGTGTGACAAAGCCGTTGTCCTCTTCTAAGAATGTCTGAATGATTGAAATGGAGTTGAGAACTAAAACCCATGTATGGATACATTATAGTATGCATACTAAGTATGCGAACTGTTTTGGCACGATTCAGGTCCGTATACTAAGTTTGCATACCCGTTTGCAAACTGTTTTAATTGTTAAAGTCCGGGAACCAAGTTTGTATACCCGTTTGCAAACAGTTTTACCTGAGTTAGGTCCGGAACAACAGTTTGCGTACCCGTTTGCAAATTGTTTGTTCAAGAACAATGTTCGGAACTTAAGTATGCATACCCGTTTGTAAAACTTAAGTGGTTCATGTTCTAAAATCAGTCAAGTATGTAGTCATACTAAGGAAAAAAATACATTTATATATTAAGTAATGCAATTCTTTTAAAACAACGGTTTAAATGTTCATGAATTGATTCTTTCGAATCAATCCGATTTTGCTTAAAATATTGGACCATATATACTTTTATGTGATTGTTAACAATCGAATAACTCTACGAAGAACATAATTAAATTCATATTATTAGCATTCATGATTGATTGATCATCATAGTTAATCTAGATGTGTTAGATGAATGTGATTTAGACAAAAGTATTCATATGGCCCAACTCAATATACACGTTTAGGTACGGTTACTTATATCTAAATGAAAATATATTTCATTTGTGTGTGTCAAGATAAAACCATCTAACGGTGGAGAGATATTGCTTTGGTTTTAAGCAAACTTATCTTGAATCTTAAATCATAATTTCTTCTAACAGTGAATATTGAATGCTTTGTTTCTAAGATAATCAAACCCTGATTTGAAAGGATATATAAAGGAGAACTATAGCAACTGAAAAACCTAATCCCCACACCTTCTGTGTGTTACTAGTTTCGCCTAGAGTCGATTCTCCTTTAACCTAGGTTTTTCTAAAGACTTCATTGAGATTATGATGTCAGGTCCAACTATTTTCTCTATAGTTGCATATTCTAATCTTACTTTTTCTATCGTATTGAGTACTATCTTCTAATATTTGATCGATATTTATCTCCGAATATGTAAGATATAAAAAGTAACCACAAAATCTCTTCGTCTCATTCTTTTTGATTCCACAATAACTTGTTCTACTACCATATAGTTAAGTTATTGTGAGGTGATTGATATTTCTAGGCTATTCTTCGGGAGTATAAGACCGGATTATCAGTTGGTTCCTGTGCACCTTGATTTATCATAAGACGGATAAAAACTTCATAGGTATTTTTGTGGGAGACAAATTTAACTGTTAGAATAGACTTTTCTGTGGGAGACAATTAGTTTATAAGTCTTCGACTTTGGGTTGTAGCAAATCTTGGTTGTAGGTGAGATCAGCTAAGGGAATCAAGTACGTAGAGTCCTGCTGGGATTGAGACGCGTAAGGAACGCGACTGTTCCTTGATCAGTGTGAGATTGGTTAGGACTCAACTACATTCCATTCGGAAGTTAATCTTGTAGTAGGCTAATGTCTGTAGCGGCTTAATACAATGTGGTGTTCAATTTGGACTAGGTTCCGGGGTTTTTATCCATTTGCGGTTTCCTCGTTAACAAATTTTTTGGTGTTTGCGTTATTTCTTTTCTCCATTATATTTCTTTATATAATTGAAATATCACAAATTGTGCGCAGTTCAATCAAGTGGTAATTCCGACCTTGTCTGTTGGATAGGAATTGATTGACACTTGGATATTAGTCTTTGGTACCATCCAAGTTATTTCTCATATCAATCAGGCTCACAGATTCTTATATGTTCGATTGCAGATTGCATTGAGAAATTGAGATACATCTCTTGGATGTATTTCCTTGAATGAGTCTGACTGTCTAGTTGATTCTCACAGAATTATATTGGAGTTTGTTCCATTCACATTGTCGAACGAAATATTGGGTGTGGTTGTTAGACCCATGCTTTTTCACCTTGTACTGGAACTCAAGGAGCCACCCTTCAGAACATGGCCTGATCCTTAATCCATCAAACTGGATTATTCCATGGTCATTCTCTTATGATAGAAGGATACACAAGTTTGTTTAAGGATTAACTCTTTCAGATCTATTTGATTTGAGGTCTGATGAGAGGACTAGTGATACTCCAAAGTTAATAGACACCGTTCTATGCGTGATCGATTATTAATATGAACCAAGTTGATTGTGTAGGTACTTTGAAGATTGGAGACTATAAATTTTTATTTTTGTTATTCTGAACTTTATGATACTCCTTGGGTACTGGATTCCTGGGATATAACATGCAGCTTATTTTATAAATGTCAAACTAGTGAAAAAGATCAGGAAAACTGGTTAGTGGCTTTTCCTCGAGAATCATTTTACTAGAGTTTGTCGATTTAGATAGATTATTTCTATAACCATTTTATTGTTTTTGATCTTTTAACCAAAGGATTTTATATTAACTAAACTGAATTTCTTTAACATACCTATATCACTGAACTACCTAGGTTTGGACGATACACAATGAGGTGGTTACTGAAACATGTAAGTATTTTTATTATTTCGGGTTACGGTCTAAAGGATCTGAGATAGCAGAAGTCTTCATTACCGGTGAATCAAATTGAGATAGTTGACTCTATCTCGGGATTCACGTGCGTATACCTGGTTTTAGTCACATGGATACTGAAGGAATTGAGTAACTAAAAGTAGTTTACTTGGTCACAACTATACGAAGTTGCGGTAGTTTATTTGTTGTTTTCTTCGTTAACAAAATATTACGTGTCGTGTGATTTAGTTTATTCCACATTATATTACTTGTCTTTATAATTAAAGTAAATACAATTAAAGATAATCAAACTTGGTGCAATCCCATAGATTGGTTTTCTGACCAACTTAAGCTATTTACCAAGTTAAATCTTACTGAAGTAATCTTTTGACAGTTTCTATTTCTATAAGATTACACAAGATGTATGAGTCGTAGGTTGATACAAATGTTTGAGAATCACTCTCACTTACCAAGAATATTTGAAGGATTATATTGCATATTGATCTCCCATTTAATAAAAGTTGGAAGTTTCTTGCTATTGCAGCACAAACCCAAAGTTGGAAGTTTCTTGTTATAGCAGCACAAACCCCACACTCCTTTAGGAAAAGCTCCCATACACATTATTTTTAGTCAGTCAGGTGGTGCGTGTTTGCAAGATAAAGTATTATCTCTTCTTCGCATCAGTTCATGCTATAATGCCATCCTCCATAGGTTGATAACACAGAATTAGTTCCCTAATTATTTCTTCTGAACCCTAGTCGAGAGGAAACTAACGAAGCACATAATAATGCAGAAGTAAATGTGGTGAAGCCTAAGTGAACAAAGTTTGCACTTTTTACCAGTATGAGGAATGCAATTTTCCCATAGAGTTTAGGGTAGCGAGGTCATCATGAACAAATCGCCGGGTAAAAATGTGAATTGTAGGAGCCAAATTCTTTACCTCGGAAAATTCTTCCAATGAAACTGCTTGCTGTGAAGGTTTGAAGTGTAAAGATGTTTAGAATTTCCGATGTCACTTTAATATAATGATAAATCCACTGGGTGATGATATCAATGACTTGAGTTCAGAATTCACCAACACCAAATTTTTTACCGATGAAAAAAGAGAGGATGATCTTGATTTAAATCTCCTCATCTCGGTATGGATCAATATTTGCGGAAGTTGCTAAATTGTGTTGATATAGAATGAATTCTGAATCAACTTCGCTTTTCACCTTCTTGGATTTTGAAACATTAAATATTTGAGTTTATTCGACTCGTCTCTTCACTCTTTGAGTAGTAATGATGTCGACCTATGAAACTAGGGACATTTGGGATTCAAGCATCTTTTTCTCACCAAGTTTTCATTATTTTCAAATGAGAAAGTTGTATAACTTGACTCTGTGGGCTAGCTTTAGGATTTAAAATCCGTGGGTCATTTACCATATGGTACAGAACAAATTTGGATCAAATGTGCCCAAAATAGAGACACTTGATTCGTGTTTTATTTTTGCAGATTATGAAACCAGAGTTTCCCTTGTGTGCTAGGAGGTTGTGATAGCTTGTAACGTGAGTTAATTCGTCATGCCAGCCTCGTGTCTACATAACTTTTTGATAAGCATAGCCAAATGTATACCTGTGAAATGTAGACTTTTAATTCGTATATCCTGAACCCGTCCAGAAAAAGTATTGCATAAGGGAAGTTGGTGTTGGATACATTTTTAAATATCTCTCTACCGATGCAGGTTTTAAGATTAAGTGTAGTGATTGTGTTGAACGTAAAGAAGATGCTGGTGGATGCATTAGTTACAGAGTAATTGGTATCACGGATACAGCTTAAGTCATTAGTTAGGCTACAAATTCTGATACAGAGAGTTTACACAAATCCTCATTAAAACCAAAACAAATTTTCATTCTCATTTGTGAACCACTAAAAATGTCTTTTGTAGTGCTCACCATGAAAGATTAACTAGGATTCTGATATTTAAAGAACCTTCATTTTCGCCGACAATCTCATTAGGAATTCTTTGCACTACTGGTTGGTTACTTGTGTTGGGGTTCAGGACCATCTACATGCTAATACTGCGGAAACAAAATAGCTAACAAGAAACACTTGATCTTTCGGATTGCTCCATGAACCTCACTACGATCTAGGATAAGAAGAAGAGAAAGAGAACCACATAGATGCAAGCCATAAACAAATAAACAAGAAGTAAAGTACTCACAGATTTAACGTGGTTCAAAAATATACACAATGTGTGAATATTTTCTACATCCACCAAATGGCTACGAACTCTTTATTAATTATAGAATCACCACCGAGAATTACACAACTAATTGACTAATCAACCCAGCGACTCACCATAACGTGACCGAGCACAAGAACTCTCACAAGAACTCTATAAGATCCAAAGTAGAATCTTCACCCATACGAGATAACGTTTACCACATTATCTACCACAACGAGATGATCTTCTCTGCACACCCTGATATAGATTACTGTGGACGCCTTTAGTTCAACATCAATAATCTAATCCAGCACCACCAAGATGATCTTCTCCTTAACAATATGTCTTACCAACATCTCCATATGTATACTCCATAATGACATATCTTCCAACATCGATAAGTATCCCATAAGCACCATAATGGTGTACTCCTTCCACCATTAGGTCTATCATATAACCACCTCAATAGGTCGGATGAATCCCTCACATCTCTACGAGATTTACATTGAGTATTCCATGACTAAAACACTTATCCTGGACCTCCTTATATAGGAGTCACAAACTTGGTTCCCAAGTCTTGGCCTCCCTGGATTAGGAAACCGACTCATACTAGGAAACCATGGTCAATTTAGGTATCCCATATTGCTATGGAAGTTGACCCTAATTAGGAAACCCAACGTTTCCCCATAATTCTCCATCTCGGATCATGCATTAATGCATGAGACGATCAACTTGTTATACCTCCATCTTATGAACATCGATTGCACCATCACTGGTTGCCTACATATCGTCAATAGGAATCAAACCGAAATGTAGTTCATCCAAAATTGTTCCATAAAACCTCCACCAGAAGAGAGCAAACCAAACTTGAATGTCACCAACTAAGACTTAACAATCCAATCTACCGGTGATTGTACAAATCTCCACCATGGTGAAAAATCTGACCATCTTAACAAATCAACATCATATGATCATCCGTTATGCAACATCTTGAGAAAATACACCTTACTCCTTTATGTTCAGAACTCCACATTGATTGGCATCATTCTAGGTGTATTGCTTGCCAACTCAATCAGACCATATAACATTATTATCCATATGCTTCCATCGAACTTAGTTACAGTCATTATGCGCCCTTGAGACTTCGCCAGCTCCAAACTTGCTCCATACTACGAACAAAGCTCCGTCTTGGATTTCCTTGCTCCACCTGAGTCAATGTTCCGCTCTTCTAAGCCACTAACTCCAAGTTACGCACTATATCCATTAGGGTTGACATCCATAACTACTCGATAAGCAAATGAAACTACCAAAATAGCCTCCATGCATCTACCTAAGTATTACCTTAGCAGAACCATAGTCTTCATCTTCATCTCTAAACTCCAGCCGAGTCAATTGCTTACTTAAACAACTGATCACATACTTGCTCTTTTCCATGAGCATGTCATCCAAAGCGAGTTAAAGAGAAACCTTGCGTTAGTTTGTCATAAACCAACCTTCATGTTAGCTTCCAAGAAACTAACCATCTTGTATGTACCCAAGCATATTGAGCATGACTTTAACTGCGCAGCAAATACAACCAATCGATGGACCATTGCCACTGCGTACCAATCTCGAGTTCATCTCTTATGAATCTAGCTTTACGAGCCTATCTCCGACTGAATCATGATTCTACAACCATATTTCCCCAATTGAGTTTACTCATTCAAAAAAGCTCATCATATCTTCAACTAATGCATACATACCATACTAAATATGTCCAGCTTCACAGAGTCTTCAACAGCTGACACACCAATCATCTTCACCACTTCAGAAATCTCTACGGTCTTTGACAACAATGTCCTTTTACGGGATTTAACATAATTTTCAAGATAGTCTTTTATCAATTTCTTAGCAAGCATGTAGTTTCGACTTCGCGACAGTCAAACCACAACATAGTCGGACTCGGATATTACTGTGACGAAGAGTTCACTGCTACCCTCGTAACAATGCATAATGTCACATTCTCTCTTGTACATATCCCTTTTCCAATCTTGCTCCAAACGTACACCAAAGTTCGCAATCTGATAATCCGTCCTCCAAAGAAAGACCCAATCACACCCATCCATAATATGAAACATTTGGTAACTTCCTCAAGCTCCAAAAAATTCAATACGCTGTTGTGTTTATCTTCTCGAAGTATGTATACAAAAGAACATGACGGAAACTATATCGTTGCTGAACCAAATTTCTCAAAAGAAATCTTTACCTTCATCCCTACAGGCTCTGTCACTATTCATATTAATTTCAATAACTATAGCAGACAAGCAAACCCCCAAATATTATCATTGTTATAATGTATCTCTCTCCAGCAGAAAGCCTCATACTGATCATCAGGAAATCAAATAGCCAATGGATAATAAAAGGTTGTCGGAAAAACACACCGAATCATAGCCCTTCTCAAATTCATGCACCGTGTTTTCTCCAAATAGTATGCGCTAGATCGTAGCCACACCACCATACACATTGTAGTATTGTATCTTTATTGTTTAAACTCTTGAAGTGTCCAAGTGATACCTTTTTAATTCCTCACAACGGGTCTTTACCAAAGTAGGATCGTGTCCGCAAACCAAATAGACCAACCTGTTTCTTCCAATGGTCTTGCACTTCAACCAGCTCCGATCGACTTCAAATGGTGTACAACCAAACAACTCTTCGACTGAACATCATCTACAAGAATCAAAAGATCACAACTATATAGCTTCTCCATCAGAAACAGTACGAGAGAAACTCCAGAAAACATTGTTCTACCCGACACAATGCCATACTCAACACAGACAAACAAACCATACAAACTGTGTCGACAAACTAAATCTTATACAATAATAAGAAACCATAACTCCACCACAACCAATATCACATCTCATCCAACGATCAATGTCTTGCAACTATTTGTAGCCACGTGCTTCAAATACTAAGACTGAATATCAAACTCTTCACTTATGGAACATATCAAACCCTGGCCAACAGTGAATACTTCCAAAACGAAACCTACTACGAGATTTCCGAAATCCTTATTGTAACTAACAACTAAGGCAGAATGAGTATGAATTCATCTTCACATTCTTCAACTTCAGGTTAAAGACAACTCAACAACATGATCCAACGAATGACGATTGATAACCAAATTATTGTTTCCCTTGGTATGGAACAATAATGATAATTTGACATGCTAATATTCCATATTTACTTCCACCAATATACAAACTAATATTTGTATTCCAACTACGATATTCTTTCCTTCTTGTGTCTTGCCAACCAAACACCGATTAATTGAAAAACAATCTAAGAAGGTCTTTCAAACAGTTCACAAGAATATGGTACGAAGTATAGAGAATAAATAAACTTACTTGAAGCCATGTATATGGTTTATGCTCCAATAAGTGTCCATATCAAATCTCCAATGTAGAGCACCAAAACATCAAGACCCTACATCTTGACCACATCGAATGAAGATCACCTGATATAATCCCATTCCTTTAGAAGTACACTTTACTTTGCTTTGTTCCCAATACCGATGAAACCAAATCTCATATTTATTTGAGAACATCAAATCCTCACATACTTGATGAAACCCAATCCTTCGTCTTCAAAAATTTTCTGCCGATGCAGAAAACTCAAAACTTCTCTCTTCAAATCTTCTACCCAGCCTAAAGCTCTGATACCAATTGTTGGGACAATTGGATCGCTTTGATACCAATTGTTGGGGTTCAGGGCCATTTACATGCTAATAGTGCGGAAAAAAATAGCTAACAAGAAACACTTGATCTCTTGGATTGCTCCATGAACCTCACTACGATCTAGGATAAGAAGAAGAGAAAGAGAACCACATAGATGCAATCCATAAACAAAGAAACAAGAAGTAAAATATTCACATATTTAACGTGGTTCAACAATATACACAATGTGTGAATATTGTCTACTTCCACCAAACGGCTACGACCTCTTTATTCATTATAGAATCACCACTGAGAATTACACAACTGATTGATTAATCAACCCATCGACTCACCATAACGTGATCGAACAGAAGAACTCTCACAAGCACTCTATAAGATCCAAAGTAGCATCTTCACCCATACGAGATAACGTTTACCACATTATCTACCACAACGAGATGATCTTCTCTGCACACCCTGATATACATTACCATGGACGCCTTTAGCTCAACAACAATAATCTAATCCATCACCACCAAGATGATCTTCTCCTCAACAAGATGTGTTGCCAACATCTCCATATGTATACTCCATAACGACATATCTTTCAACATCGATAAGTATCCCATAAGCACCATAATGGTGTACTCCTTCCACCATTAGGTCTCTCATATAACCACCTCAATAGGTGGGATGAATCCCTCACATATCTACGAGATTTACATTGAGGATTCCATGACTAAAACACTTAGCCTAGACCTCCTTATATAGGAGTCACAAACTTGGTTCCCAAGTCTTGGCCTCCTTGGATTACGAAACCGGCTCATACTAGGAAACCATGGTCAATTTAGGTATCCCATATTACTATGGAAGTTGACCCTAATTAGGAAACCCACCGTTTCCCTACAACTTGGTCAGCTTTCTACACAAGATTCTCTTCTTCTTTTTCTAAACTAAACACAAAAAAATCCGAATATACTCCAATTCTTATAGTTACTTTGTGATTTGTTGTACTTTACGTAATCAGTTTGAAGTATGGTAATCTAGAGATGACATCAAGAATTTTTGGTGTAATTCATTTTATTGGCTGATAACCCGTTTGTTTTCTCATGACTCACGCTCACCGTCTGGACTCCTGACTCGTCACCAGTCACATGCCAGACCGTTTTTTTTTCTTTTTTTGATTTTATCACATCTGACTCGATATCTGACTCGCCACAACCCCTGACTCGATCCCTGGAATCGGGTACCAAAATACCCCTGTGACTCGTGGGGCTTGACATCTGAGTCAACTGAAAGGATCAAAATGTCCTCGATCTTTTAAAACCAAAGTTTCATTTTCTTTTTCATTTCTCTTCTTTCTTCAACAGGGTAAGAAAATGGAAGAATTAAAAAACCCTAGAGGCTAGATCCCAATCTCTCTCAGGCGATCTCCTTCCAAGAAGATTATAGTTGTGAATTGAGATCTCCTTGGGAACATGGGTTTTCTGCTTTTGATGTTGTTGTTACATGGCTATTATTTCATCTTCTAATTTGAGTTCTTACATGGCTTTCAATGGAGAAGGGTTTTCTGCTGTGTGAAGGTATAACTGTATTCCATGTACATTTTGTTAAGAAATTGGGTTTTTTAGACCAATGGTAATTAGGTGTTTGTGTTCATTGGGAACCCTAATGAACATTATGAAAGAAAGGGGCAATATTTTTCTGGAATCCTTGAATGTAGTCAACACCTGCATTATCTGTTTCAATTTATGCATCTGTCCAGTTATTGCTTTTAACCCATCTCATTGCTTCCAACATTGCCCAAGCTTCAGCTTGATGTGCATTTTGTGTACTTGTTAATTGTATTTTGTGTACCTGTAAGAGTTCCTTCACTGCCACGTATAATCCTGCATCATTTTTGGTTAGTGAAGCAAGTCCTGATATGTATAGATTCTAGACCTGTATTGTAGTTTGTCCGCTTTGAAAGTTCATATTTCCATTCTAGTAATATATGAACTGTATGCGAAACTTGTTGTCTGCCATGTTTCAATTTTTCCTCGTCTTACATCTGTTTTACTTTATATTAGTTCTCTATGGAGAAGGAGAAGAAAAAGGATGAGGCACGTAAGATTAATTTTAGGACTACCCCAGATTTTAGAAAGTCATTTATTGAACAATGTTTGGCGCAGATGAATGAGTATGGCTATGCGGGAACTTTGTGGAAAACATACTTAATTGGATAACTTGTGCGAACAATAGATTGGATGAGAAATGTAAAGACTGTTAAATTTCCAATGGATTGGATGAGAAACATAACAAGAAATGTGCAGATAGTATAGCAAAGTGGATAAGAGTGGAGTGTGTACAAGTTTTTGGGTTCAGAGACCACTCTATTAGTGTTGAACAGCCAGTCATGTGTGTGCACAAGTAGATTTGAACAGTGGTGATTGGGAACATCCAATGTAGTTTATGTATTTATGCTTCCCATATATATAAAAGAAGAACTGATGAATGATCTTCCCATGTTTTTATAATTTTATTAGCATTTGTATTTTACGGTCATTGACCAGAGTATTTGATAAAGTGGAATCCCTAGTCAAATCATTTTTGAGAAAGTAACCAACTTGTGAAATCTAACAGTAGATCCAGAAGAGAAAGTTATGGTGATTTCTGTTGATGAGAACCCTTCAATTGTAGTGTAGGAAGCTGCATCAATTATTTCATCTCGAATAAATGTTCCAATTGAAGAAGTAAGTAACAAATATTATGAATATCATTTTAACTTCAGATAATTTCTAGTCATGCATGTTTATGGAATCTGGGTTTGTTGCTTTTCATTCAATCACAAATAAGAATATTGTTTTTATGTATCAAATCAAAGAATAACCAATTATAACCACTATCTTATGTAGAATATAATATAAAGTCCCTAGTATTTAGAATTCTAGTGGTGATCATGAAGCCGAACTGTTCTCTTTAGGTTTCAAACTCGTTGGAAATTTGTAATTTAGCAGGAAAGTTAGGACCTGCACTGTTCTACAGATTGGATTTGGGTTTGATGAATAAAAAATCCAAATCCTTGGTAAGGTTTGTGTGGCTGATCTTTGATCTAATGGAATGCAGTGATTCGGAATATTGACCAGGACACATCTTCCAATAGATAGGATGAGAAATGTAAAGACAACAATATTTCCAATGTACATGCTCAATTCAAATGATTTGAGAATTTTTTTGAAGCCCCCCTTGTTTGAATTGCTGGTTTCACCACTGGCTAGCTTTATTCTTTTGTGAGTGGCAAATGTTCTCAACAGAAACATTTACTTGGATGGAGAATCATGTGGTTGTTTTTGCGTATTATTACTTTTCTTATGTTTATGTCTAACGACTCTAATATTGCAGGATGCAGGATCATCTGGTACAAAGCCAATCGACAATTTGGAGCGGCTAGGTGCTGGACAGCTTATGCAGACTCAATAATCGATGCTGAGGCACAAGCTTTGTCCTCTGCAATTCTCTGGTCTTCACAAATCCAGCTGCAAAAGGTTATATATGTGTCTGACAATCTATCCCTAGTCAATGCAATCAATGGAGCAACTTCGTCACTGCACTGGACGAAATTCTCTCTTGTTCATAACTGTAATGTAGGCCTAGCTTCCCTTGTAGCATCTTGTTGTGTGTTTGTAAATAGTAAATGCCTTAGCGAAACTAGCACGGAAAAATCATGTAACTAAGGAATGGTGTGTGTTTCCTTCTGAAGTAATTTCTGCGGAAACTCCTTTTGGTGTGTAATTTTCCCTTTTTAATAAATAGCATTTGCTTTCAAAAAAGGGTGCGGATCAATTAACGAAGGATTTTGACAAAGCCTTTGTGATCTGAGTCAGATACAGATGATTCTGGTGTTCTGAGTCAGATCCAGACGACTCAGATCTGGGAAAACACAAACAAACCCAGTTAGAAGGCAATAGTTTTAGTAAACCACAAATTTACCGTGGCTTAAAGTATTTTTGCTTTTCTTTTTGAAGCTCCAAGTTACAAGTACAACAGGCCGAATATATCGTACTACGACTACATCATTTTAGGTGGAGTGGAGGAACTGCCGGGGTGTCCCTTCTTCAAACAGCAAAGTGTTGTTAATAGTAACGGGAGGATTACTCGAATAACAAATTTAGGTCCATTTTGCTTGTGATGGGGTTCCTAATGCGCGTTCATGAGATGGGTTACTTGACAATGGATTTACTTGTGATCGTATAAATGGTAGTTCTAAAGCTGGTGGTTCAATCTTTGACCGTGATGTTTAGAAGCAAAGGTACGCAACTACGCATGGATTTTACCAAATGTATTGAAAATTTCATGCCCCTTGGACTTCGACTGTTGGCATTAACTGAGCTGACTCCGTAAAAACGTCCGAGTCCATCTCAAACCGATCAACCCAGTTTTTAAGCTAGGAGAACAATATGAGAGCATGATTATTTTGGGTTAATGTTGACAGTAAAAGAAAAGTGTTATTCGCCGACCGATGTGTCAGGCGTAAAACGCAGGGCCTACTTGAACATCATAATCTCAGCACATTGGGAAATCATCATGCATTATATGTAAAACTGGTGGCGATGGCACATATAAAATCCAGAATTTGCAGCTCGTCTTATTGCTCGGTAGCATTTATAAGGCACGGATAGCTTTTCTGAACTTCAGCAAAACTATGTATACCAAGGTTTACAAAGCTTTTCTGATTCTTCTAATTCTAGCTGCTCTCCTCCAATATCCTGCCCATAATGTTTGGGTCCTGTAAACTTCACGAAATAATGAGAAAGAAGACCTGAAGAAGGGAGTTCAGCTAAAGAATCAACTTTTATTTTATCTTTAACAAGAGTTGACAGTCGGCAAAAGTTCTTTAACATGAGAATGACTCACATGAAAAGAAAACAAAATCTAGTACTCAAAAGCACTTGGTAAACTCTCTCAAACCACCACATAGGTTTATTTACTCCGAATCCTTGGCATCATCACCATTTTTATCCTCAGACTTCTTCTTCTTCTTCAGTGGTGACTCTTCTCGGGAGTTTCTGTTGGCTTCCTGCTTAGCCTTAAACTCTTTCCCACAGCGATCAACTAATTCTGCATACCCCAAAATAGAACTTTATAAGGACAAGAATGAAAAGTACTAATATTATAGATGAGCTGAATTGGATAAAATAAAAAACAAAAGGTGTCTCTATTTATTCCACAAAATTAGTGTCATCTGATTAAATAAACTAATAACAAATACCATATCAAGACTTATGAACCCACATGGAAAACTTTAAATCCCCAGAATTATCAAAGAAATTTCAGTCCATCAAACTGGGCACACTGACCATGATATGTAAATGACAATGTGCAAAATAGAAGTAATCCTCTCAGAATCACTTGAGAAACAAAGAAAGCATAAAATTTCCTTTGTGAAACGGCAATGAGACCCTAACAATCACCAAATTCAAGAAAGGTGTCTAACTGACAGCAAAAATTTATAAAGGGATCAATCAAGATATCTGATCTTGTTTTAGGTATAGGCCCATCATATACCCAGGTAAACATTCATGTCCAAGTAATTCTGGAAACAGATTTCTTAAGAGTGCTGTTTTTGGAAGATTACAAGCATATGGTAGATTCTTAGAATGACTAGTAATCCTAATTGTTAGCACTATTATTTTTTTCGTTTAGCTATTGTCATTGGGGTCTAAGATTGATACCAATTCTATTGACCTTAACAGATCAAACTCAGCAAAGGCCACGATAGAAAAGAAGACAGATTTAGGCCTGGCTACAATAATATTAGCATACACTACAAACCATCAACTAGCTTCATCCACCCTCCACTCAGAAACAACTTCCATAACAATTCATTCAAATGAAAGAAGAAAAGAAACTTGAATTGAAGGCAAGTGTGCATACCAGTCTCTTTGCTTCTATCAACTTTATCCTTATCCACTATCAAGTATCAAGCCATAGTTTTCGTCAATCACCTTAGCTTTGGTTTCAACATTCTCCTTACTATTATCCTCCTCTACAATCTTCACTAGTTCCTCTTTCAGGGATTTCCTGTTGGCCTCATCCCCATGTCTAACACTCGAATAATGCGAGCGTACAATGCTGGTTTTATCATCACAAAGAAACAAATTTAGCATGAGAAGAAAACTGAATATAGGCGAGCTGAACCACGAACGAGTAAACAAAAAAAAATGACGATATGTTGAATTAACAATTTAAATTTAAATTAAATATGGAAAACTTTAAATTCCCAGAATTAACAGACAGTGGTCCATTCATAATGACGATGTGTTGAACAGAGATGTAATATTTTGTGAATGATGATCCTAATATCATGGCCAAACAATAAAACCGTCTCAACAATTGTAGGGTTGTAATTGCCCATACGGGGATCCGCGGGTTATGCAAGAATCACGCATGATTACAATCCACGCTAAGCAAATAATATGAAACTGTAATAGGTTTTCTTTTTACAGGACAACCCAATTGGTAATAGTGGTGTTTAAGTTGAAGGTGGTGATCGGGATTGTAGCCTCAGATATTTAATATATTATATTTACAGAACCCAAGAGTACGATATAAAGTGAATATGAGCAGCTAACCAGGTGATGATGATATGTTACCACTTGATAAACAAAAAAAGCATAATAATCCCCAAATTGGAAGCCATAACAATCACCAAATTCAAGAAAGGCATCTAAGGGAGAGCCAAAATTTAGGCCTGGCTACAAACCTAACACGGGTACACAGTACAATTTGGCATACGTAGTAAACAAAAAAGAATGGATGCTAATGCAAACCAAACACTCCTACAACAATTCATTCAAACTAAAAAAACACAGTAGAAGGCAAGAAGCCAAGCACACTTACCAGTATGTTCGGTACTACCAAACTTAGCCTCCTCCACTATAAAACCATCGTCTTTATCAAGCACCTTCGGTTCGGTCTCATCGTTCTGCTCATTAATTTCCTCCACGAAAATCTTTGGTAGTTCCTCTTTTAGGAGTTTTCTGCTGGCCTAGTTTCCAGCATCTAACGCAAAAATAACATGAGCATATAATGAGTTGGATAAAATAAATAAAAGTGCGTTCATTCATCATGTCTAACGTGTGCCCGAGAAAGAAATTCATCTGATGGCTTATGAATCAACATGGAAAACTTGAATCTTCAGGATTAGCCGAAATGTTCAGTTCATAATTCGATATAATTAACAAGACATATGTCAACGGCAATGTGTAGAATAGATGTAATATTTTCTGAAACATTTAGAAACAAAAGAAAGAGCATAAATTTCTATAGTGCTGTAACCATCTGCAGGGGCAAAATCAAAGCCAGGTGGGCATGGCTATTAATACCAAAAGACAAAATAAAATAATAAAAATTAAGTAATTAAAATATTCGGTGTTGTTTTTATGTAATTTTAGTTAAGTTCCTTGGTTTTCATACATGAACTATTCACTGCTCAAACTGCAGAACAGATTCTGAACATCTATGTGCCATTAAGAAGTCCAGCATGACAAGCTGATATGGACTAAGCACCCTAACGCAAAAAATTTCCAGAAAATGCTAAGGACTGAACATTCCACTTCCACAAATTCTCAAAATGAGGAGATCAACTGGACAAGATTTTGGAGTATCAAATACATCCCTCCTAAAATCCAAATCTTATGTGGAGAGTAATCCAAAAAGGGGCTGCTTATTGCTACAAACATTCCCAGGTTTCAATTAAGACTGCAGGTTGTGCAACAATGCCTTAGAAAACTTGGAGCACCGGTTCAGTTATTGTCCTCTGGCAAAGACTATTCTGTTTGCTTCTCCCATGAACTACAGGTCTTTTCTTAACCCAAATTTCTCTATTAAAAGATGTGTTGCTGATTGGTTGGAGGAAGGGAATGTGTTTAATACTTTCAAGTAGGCGGGTAGCTTATTCTGAGCCATCTGAAGTGCAAACAAACGATGCTAATTTCAATAACGTGAAGCCTGATGTGAGGAAAATTATTAGTAATACTGATTATTGGCATCAAAAGTTGAAGATTGTTTGAATTCTGAAGAATCTATTGCTAATTTGCTATAGTTGAAAACAGTCTTTATACCAAGTTCTGCCAGTAAGTGGTGCTCTTTAGAAGAAGATGAAATAAAAATCAATGTTGATGGGGCTTTTGTTTTGGGCTACACAGGTGATTGCATCACAACTCGAAGACAACATTAACTCCACAGAACATTAAAAGTGTGGCAGGAATATGTGGCCCATTTGGATCTTTCTAATGGGTCAGTGAAACAAAATGGTGACCACTCAAAGCCATGAATATATTTTCAAATTTGCGCAACCCACGACAGTTAAACCTTGATTACTAGTTTCTTCCCAGAAATTGGAAGATGCATAGTAAATATTTAAACAGCATAAAAACTACTAGCTAAGACAGATTGAAGTTACAGTAAATGAAAAAATTATCAAGTTATACAGACAAACCTTCATTTTCCGGATCATCTCTACTTAACCAGACCCATGTATGTCAAACCCATTCATTCCACATTGACCAATGAATATCTCACATCAATTCCTATTTCATGGTGAAATATCTCACATCAATGTTCAAAACCTCCCCGTAACTCGTATGTAAAGCTTCTCTATCTTCTAGACTTTCATCTATATAAAATTTATGGGTATTTATCTTAGTAGCCAGGAACGGGAGCGAGATAGGAAGCGAGATTCGTAAAATTTTCAAAAAATGAGATACGAGGAGCGTGTCCGGAACCTAAATTAGGTTTCATAGGAATAGTAGTAACTACTAATTTTGTTGCATTATCTCATTCGTTCAAGTTCTTTTTCTTTTTCGTCTTTTGGGAGCATTTTAAAGCTAATTTTATGCTTTTGTGCAAGGGAAGATGTTGGGCTTGGGCTCGGGGTCAAACTTAGCGAGTACGCACATGATGTTTTTAATGAACGATTTTTTAGGGACCATGGTTTTTCTGAGAGGACCATGGTTTTATTAGGCCACCTTCCATATAGTTATAAGGGGTGTCCTAAAGCGTTTAAATGACTAACCTATCCTTAACCTAATTTAATTTAAAATCAACCTAATAACCACCTATATATATATATATAACCACCACCTCGGCCCACCATCGCCGATTACCACCACCAACACCTCCTATTATCACCACCACCAACCAACGATTACCACCACCACCAACCACCACCACCTCTATATGTATAGCTTAATTTAAATCATTAACAAAGATATTCTCACAAACCCATTATTTGTAATTTGTTTTTGGTTGAAAAAATGAAAAGTAATCATCAAAATGAGTTGAAAATGGAAGTTGCAGAGAGGTTTAATGGAGGGTTTTTTTTTTCAGGAGAAAGGTTCGGTTACGTCGCAAACAACAAGTCTCAGCCGAACTTTTAGTTCGGTTACGTCGCAAAACGTTTGGTTTCGTCGCAAAAAGTTCGGTTATCACGAATTAATTTTTTCTTAACCGAACTCACGGTTCAGTTGATTCACAAAAAAATACTTTTAATCGAACTCCTTGTATTAGAACAACACAAGTCCATAAGTTCGGTTCCTTCCCAAAATAAGGATGTCACCGAACTTTAGTTTACGAAAATAATGAAAAGTCCAAAAGTTCGGTTCGTTCGTAAAAATGTTAAGTTTTCTTTGTAACCGAACTATGGGATAATTCTATATAGGCATTTGCAAGTTCGGTTCGGTTGGATCGCAAAAATTGTAAAGTTTTTACTTTAACCGAACTTTACTCTGATATTGAGTTCGGTTAGATATGTTGTTGGGTAAAAGTTTGCGAACCAACCGAACTTCTTACACTTGGTAAAATCTTATGTTCACGTAAAGTTCGGTTAGATATTGTTTGCGAACCAACCGAACTTCTAGACCCTAAAGTTCGGTAACATTACGGGCAAACCGAACATTACTCTGTAAATCCTATAAACAAAGTTCGGTAACATGTCTATTAACCGAACGACTAAAAACCTCCATTAACGAGCGAGTTCGGTAACCTGCGTGTTTGGAAAAAAGTAACCGAACTACACTTTCAGATGTGTTTGGTTACATGTTCTTCACATAAGGTAACCGAACGAGGGCAAATCTACTTCAAAAATTTACATTTTTTTGAAAATTTGGAGCAATTCAACCAACATTATCTAAGTTTGAAGCATACCTGGGTACCCAAATACTCTTCCTCCGGTTTTGTTCGGTTACATGATTCAGATGAGCCATCAATTGAATCATCACTTGAATACTCAAGCTTAGTGAACTCAATTTTTTTTTCTTTTTCCATGTTTTTCTTCTTCATCTTCTCTAACTTTACTCAATAATTCTACTTCTTTTTTAGAAAATCCATCTGATTTTTTTAATCTCAATAATTATCTTTAACTTAATCATTTCACTAACTAATATTAACAATAACTAATCATTACCCAAAATTAATCAGGAGGGTAGTTTAGGTATTAATATAAATATCTAGATAAGGGGTGACATAAATTTACTTCTAAATGTCTTACTAAAAATAGAACCATGGTCCCCCAAAAAAATCATGATCCTCAGAAAATCGTTCTTTTTCATTGAAAACCAAATGACCTTAGGGTTTAGAACAACCTTCTTTTTCTTCTCCAAGCACTAGCAGCCGTCTTCTTTCCTTTATTCTTCCTTTTTCTTTATTGCATTCTCTTCCTCTTTCTTTTTCTCTATTTTCTTTTCCCCCTTATTCTTCTCCCTGTGTGATTTTTTATAATGGAACGTTTCTGCTAAGACAGGATCGCGTTTCTCCCGTGATAGGAGCGTGCTCTCATCGCGTTTCTCACTGAGAAGCGGAAAATCATGTTTCTCAGGGAGATACATGATGTGTTTGGGCGTTCCTGGATACTAAGGTATTTCTAGGAAGATCCCCCTCGTTTCCATTGTATTTGCAATGGTCAAACCTTCTCGTAACTCGTATGTAAAGCTTCTTTATCATCTAGACTTTCATCTATATACAATTTGTGGGTATTTCTCGGAAGATAACGACTAATACTAGTCGGCAAGGTCGACAAAAGAATACCCTGCCGACTATTACAAGTCGTCCAGGTTGATAAAAAGATACCATGCCGACTGTTGATAAAAATGTGGAATCATACAGGATCGAGTATGTCTCAAAACCCGTATGATCCAATTTTCAGTTTCTTCTCGATTTCTTTTTGATTTTTTTTCTTTTTCTGTCGGCAAGGTCGACAAAAAAAATGCCCTACCGACTATTACAAGTCGGCCAGGTTGATAAAAACATACCATGCCGACTGTTGATAAAAATGTGGAATCATACAGGACTTAAGGTTGGGTATGATTTTGTACCCAATCTCAAATCGAGTATGTCTCAAAACCCGTATGATCCAATTTTCAGTTTCTTCTCGATTTTTTTTCATAATTAGAGTTTCGGAAAAAGATCTTGAAATTTTTTTGGATGGATTTTAGTCGGCATGATTTTTTTGGGACAATTTGGTCTTTTAACATCTTTTAGACACCCCTTGACACAGTAGATATGGATTTAAATTTGGCATACTCCAATTAATTTGGATATACCCCAATTTGACCAGAATTATTAAAACACCGATTTGATTTCTTTTCCCAGATTCCAATCTGGTTCCAGAAAATTAATACATTCTTTGATACAATTTTGTTCCATCAAATGATTCAGACTTGTTCCATACTGTATTGGACAACTACATAAATGGTGTTTTTAGGGTGTAAATGGTGTTCTTTATAGAGAAGCTGCACTACAAAAAATAGTTTTAGTAAACCACAAAATTACCGTGCGTTAAAATGTTTTTACTTTTGTTTTTACAGTTCCGAATTCCAAAGGTGCCGAGTATACACTACTAAGATGATGATAGTAGGTGGAGGAACTGCGGGGTGTCCATTTGCTGCTATAGTCTCTCTTTAAGCAACAAAGTCTTGTTGATAGAAACGGGAGGATTACTCGTTCAATTCATTTGGCAGTGCTTTACCAAACTGTTCTCCGAGTTCACCTTCGCAACGTTTTATATCGGAAGATGGGGTGATTTATTAATGCGCGTGCATGATATGTCGACAATGGATTCATTTGAGATCCCTCAACGTTACAGTTGTGGTTGATTAACCACTTGTTGAGGTTTCAATTGGTATTGCTCCATTTGGAAGTTACACTGGGATTCATAAAAAGTCTGTATTTTCTACTGTCTCCATCTTAAAAAGATATGCTGGTTTGTGTGTAAATATTTTACACAAACCGGCCTATCATTTTGAAATGAAGAGAATAGTATTTTTCTACGTACGTCAAATATGCAGTTTCGGTGTATTGTTTCGGTGAATGAGATTTATTTAACTTATCCCGATCAACAAAAATACAACTATAAACAAATGACAATTTTAATAGGATTATTTATCTGAATCCTGATAACACTTTTCAGAATTTCAACCAGGAAGATTCATTGATTGGTGGTAAATTCCTAAAATATTCTTGCTTAAAAATTAATTAACAAAATATCAGTTAATTTAAAATGATAAAGAATGATAAATGGTGGTTTTCTATTAATTCCGGCGGTGCCATACAAAACCACCCCCATCAAAAATTCTTTCCCTTTTAACTTTATTAACTTCAAATAGAAAAACAAACAAAAACAATCCTGGTGAAAAATCTATGCATCAATAAATAAGTGTTCTGATAACTTCTCCAGCCAAAATACATAGCAATAACCAATGATATGAGACCGATACATGCTCCTATTCCTGCAAAAATATTCGCACGCCTGGACCAAGATGATTTTTTACCGTGGAACTCGATCCCAAATGTACACAAATCTTTCAAAGAAGAACCATTCTTTTGAAATGCAGTCACAAGCTTGTAATATATGCTCTCCATTGAATCGAATTTTTCTTGCCACAGTTTTGGAATATCCGTATCAGCCCTCTTTACTCTCCCACCAATATATGCCTTGCATGTGGTTAAAACCGTCTCAGCTTGATCATGAAAATGCTCAACAACAAATTCCTCAAAGCACTTTGGAGGCTTGTTAAGCACGGAAACCATCGTATTCCAATTGTTAGCGAAGACTTCTTCCTTATACATCAGAGTTTCTTGTTCAGCATTATACCAATCTCAATAAAGAAGAGTATTTGCAGTGTAGACTTGGGATTCATGAATCGTAAGCAAAAGTATTATAAGAGTATCTTTTCCTTTTAAAAATAACTCCTTCACGAAATCTGATTGAATATAGCGATTCATGGACACAACATCATAACAGCAGTAATGAATTTTAGGGGGTACATCAGGATACTTTGAAGGGAATTGGATATCGAAGAAAAAGAGACCGTCATGGTAAGGACTACCTTGAGGTCCGATGATTACAGCTCGCAAGAGATCAGGCCTTTCCCTGCTAGCCCTGACGAAGATCGAATCTGGGAGCCGATTCTTTAAGATGTCCCATTCTTGAGATATGGTATTTCTCCATTGGTCGCTGTATTTTTTCGGGCGACAATTATAATAGTGATGATCACTAAAAGATGCTGCTTCTTCCATGATGTCAAATTGCTTAAATTTGCCTCCATGTATCCTGATCTCGATTGTCTCTTCTGCATCTTTCGTCTTTTCCATTGTGAACACGAACACCAAGTTGGTGTTGTTTTTCGAAAAAGAATACCTAACCTTCAAAGTTGAGTTCCTTAGATTTGTTGTTTAAAATTCATGAGCAAAGTACTTTATAAATAGATATCCACTTCCCCGAATCATTTATGGGGACTGATTTTGGGTAGAGTTTTTGTGGGATTCGGTATTTTGGTACGAAAGCACTTCTTCTACTGAGAAGATATCACACTCGTACATATCTCAGAGTTTGTTATGCAGGAGGTAGGACGACGAGACGAGTATTAACTGGACCCACTTTTTGACTTTATTTTAATGACTGATATTACAAGCTTACCCCCTCCGCATTACGTTTCTGTCCAGTTTTGTTTGCGCTCTCACGCTCGACATTCTTTGGCGGAACATTCCAGATCTATGTACGTGTACGTATACATTTTGCGTGGAGAAATTTTATCTTCTAAGATATACCAAAATTACCCCGCTACACATCTTATCGGATATAGGAAAGCAGTAGAACTTCCACTAATTTATTCAACCCTCCTAAAAATGTAAACTAATGTTGTTTGATTTTGATAGAAGGTAATTATTGGTATTACGCACAAAAATTAAACTATGCGAATAGTTTTTTTGATTTTTTTTTTTTATAGAAGGTTGTAATTTGTATATTATTTTTATTAAGGAGGAATAAGCTGATACGAGGAGTGGAAATTTGAGGGTGGAAATAGAACAAATTATTTGAAGCTTTGTTACTTGGACAATTTAACATTTTCTAACATAAAATCTACTAATTTTTAAAATTCTAGAGAGTCGAATTGTAGACCGCAAATTTAATTTAATTAATAGTCTGGATTTTGAATCTGTAACTCACCTGGAATTCATGTTTCATGACTTAAACTTCATACTTAAAATCTAGTATTTGTGCAGCTCGGTCATCTAGTGATCTACTGGCCACAGTCACCAAATTAGCATTGAGACAACATTTGCCAAGTAACCTAAAATCTGAAATGCGGACCTTCAACATGTTTGCATGCCTTCATCAATAAAAAATTGTAGTATGACCCATAAATTACTTTGTGACCAAATAATTATCCTATTGATCTATATGTGCCATGGAATGAAAAATCTGCATAAAAATCCAACAACATATGCTCAATTACTAGCCAATAATGCTTGGATGCGGTCAAACTGTGCAATTAGTTCTGGGCCTCATTACTTACTCCGACCAGAGTGGCCAAATGAAACGGCTATCTGTTGATACATGAAAATGATTAATCATACAAATAGCTTCTTCTTAACCTACCAAGGCTCCCCTTTTTAGAAATAAAAAAGACTTGAGACTAGGCCTAACCCATTAAGATGGGAAGTCCTAATCCAAATAAGAACGTACTAAGGAAATTGGGCTTTGGCCTAAAGAGGAAGCCCTTTAGGGTTTGATATTAATTTAAGGAGAAGGAAATGGTAGTTTAGTAATATGTTAATCTTATGGGTGTTTATCCATAAGAGAGATATTATAAAAGGGAAAGAAGGTACACTTCTTAGGGGCATCATTAATTCCCCATTATTTCCATAAACTTATTCTCTCATTGGAAGTACTTTCTGTGATTAGGGCTAGTTTCTCCTTCTTACATTTTACCACTCAACATTGCGATCACAGTGGGACGTTCTTAGCCTCTAGTCCAGCATGATACTCCCAGGTGCGAGCCAGGAGATACCAGCGGGTGGAACACTTCCTAACCCGGACCTTGTTACTATGGAAGATCTACAAGGAGAAAGCGATGAAGAGATACATGCGAGCGGTAGTTGCTAAGCCTATCGTACAAGGAGCAGGAGCATCTCAAAGGAAAGAAGAAGTGCTTAAAGAGAAAGTCGCGGCTGATATAGACGAACACGAAATTTCTGCAATACAAGAAGAGCTAGATGCTTCCATCAAGAAGCAGCAGGAGCTACGCAGACGCCTCAAGCGATCAAGGGGACATAACATGATAATGCAAAAGGTACCGTCCCGGGCATGACGGAAGACGCGATTGCAAAATACTTAGAGGCCAACTATCGAGTAACAAAACATGATGCTTATGATTCATTGAAACCCCCGTATTCTGTAGAGGTCGCTAACTACTCATACCCTGAAGATTATACATCACCAAAGTTTAAAACATGTGGAGGAAAAGGAAACACACGGGAGCATGTCAGTCGTTTTATTTCTGCAATGAACGCGTACGCTCAGGATGAAATCCTTTGTATGCGCGAATTCCCGAAATCACTTACGGATAATGCTTTTACCTGGTATGATAATAACTTGAAGCCCGGTAGTATTAGTTCATGGACTGCTATGGTGCAACTTTTTTTGAAAAAAATCTATTCCGCGCAAAGAAGAGTTACGACGACAGATTTAGGAAGATGTACCCAGCGAGTGGGAGAAGAGATTAGGAAGTTTATCACCCGCTTCCGAGACTTCACACTAGAATGTCATGAGGACATCCCAGAAGAGCGATTAGTCGAAATTTGCATCCGAGGAATGGACGCTATCTTCTGGTTAAATTAAAAAAAAAATACCAAATTCCAAACTTTTGTTGTAGTCGAGGAGGCTGCAGCCCGGATTTCAGCTTGTGCGGATGCTGTGCATACTGGAGAAGGTGGTCATCCTTGGAAATCGCATTCTGTCAATATTGCTTCCGCATCAACTTTCAACGATCAAGGGAACGATGAAGGAAAGGGAGGAGCTGCCTCCAATTCTTACCGCGGAGGACAATTTGGAAGAAGAGGAAGAAGAACGGACGGAGGAAGGTCCAATCCGCCACCCCCGTTACCCTGCAGCAAGGAACAAATAGTGGGACTTCTCGAGCAATGGGTGGAAAATAAAGAAGAAACTTTACCTCCAGTACACACAGAGCCTACGGTGGCGGATAAGACGCATGAGCAATACTACCATTACCATAGAAGAATCCATCACCCTACCACGGAGTGTTTTTCCTTACGATATATCGTACAAAGAAAGCGTGCTAGAGGAGAATTGGAGATAAGATAGCAAAGCATTAAGAACGATCCACTTACCCAGCATCAAGTTATGATGATTTCACACGAGCTTACAAACGAATGAGTCTGGAGACCTTGGGAAGATCCGGAGGAAAAAGAAGCATGTGAAGCTTCTGAAGCGGTCGTTTTTTCGGACACTAATGAAGTATCTAGTAAATTTTCTCGGACTGTATTAGCCCAGCAATTCTTTGACTCCCTGGGTTTCATCGAGGATCAGATTCGCAAAGCATCTAAAGCTATCACTGCAATAGCATCCGGAAAGGAATATAATCCGTTACCGAAGGAAGCTATCACCTTTACGGACGAAGATATATGTTATCCAGGAGAGCACCTCCAACCCCTATACTTAACTGCTTTTATAAACAAGCAACATCTTAAGCGAGCCTTCATCAATGGAGGAGCTTATCTAAATCTAATCTCATTGCACGCATTGGAATCTTTGGGAGTGTCAAGAGCAGCAATCAAGATGCGATCAACAACTGTGAGAGGATGTGGAGGACAGACGCAAACAGCGATCGGGATAGTACACCTAAAGATGAAGATCAGATCGATCAGAGCTATCACTCCTTTTTACGTATTAGAAGATGAAACAACTTTCCATGTACTGCTAGGACGAGGATGGTTATTGAATCACAAGTTAGTTGCATCGACTTACCACCAATGTGTCAAAACTAACATTGGTGGGAAGCAATTTCGGATTCCAGCTACAGGAAACCCGTTCGCACCATAGGAAGCTTACATGGAGGACGCTGTCTTTTACACGCATCTAGTTCAGGATCAGGAAAAACATCCAGAGCATCTGACACCGTTGCCAAAATGGGAGGAATTTCTACCGGAAGCACAAGCAAAAGGGAAAGGTAAATCGGTATTTATCCCTTCACGGATGGGACCTGCCGTAGGGAATAAGAGGAATATGGTTGAGACAAAGAATATGCAATTCAAGCGTTTCTCACGACTTGAGGGAGGACATGTCTATCGCTTATAGCAATTAGCCGGGGAAGCTTCTAGTTCTAAACATGATTGTGTTATGTCATCAATATATGAAAAAATGATGTAATCGACCCCAATATTGAAGAATCGCCAAGAGAAGGGAAATCTCCCGCCTCAGAATAAGAAATAATCAATAGTCTGCCCAAAGAAAAGGAGAAGGTTGACCCGACACTTGATACACTAGAAGAAGTGAACCTCGGCTCGGAGGACGAACCTCGTTGCGTACGCATTAACAAACACCTTGAAAAGGAAGAGAAGTCACGAATGATCAAATTACTTCGAGAATATCGAGATGTATTTGCCTTCACATACGACAAGATGCCTGGAATCGACAGAAGCTTGATAGCATATAATATTAAGGGGTATTTTGTGTTTGCTCCCCTCTCAAGATAGCTAATTAACGTTTCATCCCCATAAAAATTGAAATTAGTGAATCTTCTCATCGTTAGTTTTTCCATCCACAGCTCGGTTAGATGAGTCAGCGTGAACATACGCGTGGAAAATAAACACACGTGTCAGACAAAGTTACCGAAATACCCTCATCCGCTTCATTAGATTGGTATGAGTTTCAGATCTGTTCGTGGAGTATTCAAAAGAAAAAAACACAAACCCGTCACCTGTATTAATGATGAGAGCTATGATTTCCGAATTATCTGTTTTCATCGAGAGAGAGGAGACCACCATGGCGAACGGAGCATTTCAAGAAGCTGTCGTTCGAACTTCTGTTGGGTTTCGTTGAACGTTCTTAAGGAAGAAGAATGAGCAGCAAGGGAAAGAAGGCGGCTGAGTTAAACGATGCATTTAGATCGAATTTCGTGGTTGATTCGTGGATTAAATTCAATCAAGAAAATAGATCAGGGAAGAACTGATCTTGATGTTATCATAAATCATCAAGCAGTGGTGGTTTCTACAATGGGTTTCAACCTAATTTTGGTGTTGGCTAATGGTGGATGTTGGAGCAGTTCTGTAGATGTAATTGGGGATGAATTTAGAGATTTGATGGAGGATATGGTCTGAATTTTTGGGGTTTTGAAATTGAGAGGAAGAACAGTTACAGAAAGGGGATCTAATTGGCATGTATGTTTAATTTGTCAGCTTGGATGTGTGGGGTTCTTGTACGAGGCTAAGTTGGGTTTGAATGACATCTTTCAACTGAGAAATGATTAACAACAACTTAATTTGGGGGCTTATGCCATGGATTCGAGTGAATGATTGGGTTCAAGAATGAAATTTGTAGATGGGGTGTTTAGTGATTTTAAGAGCTGGTTCTTCTAGTGAGTTTTGGTCTCGTAACTGATTGGTGTTCGTATTGCAGTATCGTTTGCAGCAGCAACAACATGGAGGTAAAGATGGGTTGTGATAGTTGATAGGGTGATGGTTGAATGGTAGTTCGGTGGTGTTGTTGGCTTACGTTTCATACGGGGTTGATACAATTTGAGACATCACGGGAAAGATGGTTTGATGGAGAATTCTTCCAACAACATCGTGTATGGTGTTTAGGGATGTTGGCTCAGTGAAGTGAGTCTGATGTTGAGGAATTGTTGCAACGGAGCTTGTGAATTTGAACGATGAGGGTATTTTGGGTAGTTGAGGAGACACGTGTAAATTTTATCCATGTGTTCATTCTTGCTGACGCATCTAACTGAGATTTGGATGGAAAAACTAACGATGAGAGGATTCACTAATTTAAATCTTTTTAGGGAGGAAATGCTAATTAGCTATCTTGGGAGGGGAGGAAATGCAAAATATCCCTAATCTTAATGTGTTGCCCGAGTATAAGCTAATCAAGCAACGAAGCCGCAATTTTCCGAAGAAGATAGAACTGGCGATCAAATAAGAAGTGGAGAAATTGCTAAAAGCGGAGTTCATCAAACCGATCCAACATCCGGAATAGTTAGCTAATATCGTGCCTATGGAGACTAAAGATGCCTATGGAGACTAAAGAAGAATGGGAAAGTTCGTTGTTGTGTCGGCTATCGAGACTTGAATCGAGCATGCCCTAAGGATGATTTCCCAGTACAAAATATAGATGTAATGGTGAATAACACATGCGGGTATGGTATGTTCTCTTTCATGGACGGATTCAGCGGATACAACCAACTAAAGATGTCTGCAGAAAACGCGCACAAAACGGCGTTCCAAACTCCGTATGAAAACTTCTATTATGCAGTAATGACATTTGGTCTAAATAATGCGAGCGCCACTTACCAACGAGCAATGGTGGCAATTTTCCATGACATGATGCATCAGATCATGGAATTTTACATAGATGATGTGGTGGTCAAGTCTCGAGCTAGATAAGACCATCTTGGCCACTTGAGACGCGTCTTCAATAGATGTAGGAAGTACCTTTTAAAGATGAACCCTCTCAAATGCGCTTTCGGAGTTACCTCCGGGAAATTCTTGGGATTTGTTGTTACAAATGAAGGAATACAGATCGATCCAGATAAAGTCGAAGCAATAACTATTATGAGGGCACCCGTGAACGTAAAAGAGTTGCAAACTTTCATTGGGAGATTTTCTTATGTCCGGAGATTCATCCCTGGGTTGGCACAGTTGCTGTCAGCATTTACACCACTATTAAAGAAGAATAAACAGTTTGAATGGGGAGAAGATCAAGAGCGGGCCTTTCAGAAATTAAAAGGTTAGCCCGAAGGTCCTACGACCTCCCGCCAAGGGTGAACCCATATATTTATACACAGTGTTCACCAACGTGGCGATTGGGGCACTTTTGGCTCAGGATCTCGACAATGATCAGTTATGTCCGATTCACTACATCAGCAGAGGCTTTAGGGATGCGGAGTTCAGGTACTCGAGAGCGGAACATGCGTGTTTGGCGCTCGTATACGTTACACAGAAATTAAGATCCTACCTGCTCTCCCACGAAACCATAGTAATAGCAACCGCCAATCCAATCGCTTACCTAACCACAAAGCCTGTATTGTCCGGAAGAACAAATCGTTGGTTACTTCAACTATCTGAGTTCGAATTGAAATACCAACGATCTAAAGGAGTGCGCGGGCAAGCATTTGCGGATCTGCTGGCTGCATTCACAGGATGGGATATGACAGAGATAAGTGATGAAATACCGGGGGAAGTCGCGGAAGTTGAAGAGGAAGAACGATGAACGATGTTTTTTGATGGATCGTCATATGGCTCCTACAGAGGAGCACGGATAGTTTTTGAAACACCAAAGAAAGAACTAATGTCGTTTTCTTTCAAGCTAGACTTCAAATGCAGCAATAATGTTGCGGAATATGAAGCGTTAATTCTTGGATTACAGATGGAAGAAGAGCTCAACCTAGGGGCTATCAATGTCAAAGGGGATTCCAAGCTGGTCACATATCAGATATCCGACGAATTTCAGGTAAAATAAGCACATCTAGCACCCTATCGAGCGGAAGCTCAAGAACTAATAGAAAGAAGAGGGAGAACTGTGGTCGAGCATACTGGAAGATCAACCAATAGGCATGTGGATGCCCTGGCCACCTTGGCAGCAAAGCTACCTTTGAATGAAGCCGATGAAGGAACCATAGTGGTGAAAAGAAGAGTGTTGTCTAGTACATGGAAAGAGGATGCAGCGTTTGAACTGAAGGATGATTGGAGGGCAACATACCTCGAAGACTTGACTAAAATAGCGGATGAGTAATCACTGCCTACCAAAGTTCTAAACAATTCGTCATGGTCCTAGGAGCATTGTCACGATGTGTAGGAAAAACAGAAGCACAAAAACTATTAAATCGCGTCCACGAAGAGTCATGCAGACAAACATGAGGAATTCCGTTATATCGTAGATTGCAAAGGATGGGTGTGTACTGGCCAAATATGGCAGTCCAAGCCCCAATAATCCAAGATAAATGTGAAGACTTCCAGGTGCCTCCACAACAAAAGGAAGTATGCAGTGCGGAGATAGAGGACTGGAGACAACCATACATTGATTATCTCCATCACGAGCGATTTCCTATTAACAGACAAGATGCACCGAAGATCCAAAAGAAATCCGGGTGATTCTTCATGAGCGAAGGCATATGAAAAAGCGGGGGTCTAACAACACCACCCAATATTTCGCTTAGCAATCTGTATGGACTAACTCTGAAATACTTTGCTAGAGAATCAACTAGACAGTCAGACTCAATCTAGATAAAATTATCTCAAGAAGTTAATATCTCTCTCTTGATTTGATTTTTACTCAAGCTAAAAACAATAGCGAGTCTTTATCAAATACAGTGAATATTTGGACGGTACCAAAGACCAATGTCCAAGGATCAATCAATATCAATCAACAACAAAAGGTTGGATTTCTAATTAATGATCATGAACGCACAACCTGTATTATTTCAATTATATAAAATATAATGCGGAAAATAAATAACACAGACACCAGAAATTTTGTTAGCGAGGAAACCGCAAATGCAGAAAAACCACGGGACCTAGTCCAGATTGAATACACACTGTATTAAGCCGCTACATACACTAGCCTACTGCAAACTAACTTCGGACTGGACTATAGTTGAACCCCAATCAGTTTCCCACCGATCCAAGGTACAATTGTACTCCTACGCCTCTGATTCCAGCAGGATACTGCGCATTTGATTCTCTTAGCTGATCTCACCCACAACCAAGAGTTGATGCAACCCAAAATCGCAGACTTGATAATAAACAAATCTGTCTCACACAGAAAAGTCTATAAAAGGATAAATCTATCTCCCACACATAAACCCTAGGTTTTGTTCCGTATTTTGATATAACATCAAGGTGAACAGGAACCAATTAATAATCCGGCCTTATATTCCCGAAGAACAACATATATTAATCAATCACCTCTATACAATCCTTCCTGAATACACAAGCAGATAGTCGAGGAATCACAAACAGTGAGACGAAGATGTTTGTGACTTCTTTATCTTGCCTATCGGATAAATCTCACGATCTCAAGTCAATCAATCGATTGTACTCGTACGACAGAAGATGCAAGATCAGATCACACAACTACGATAAAGTAGTATCGGTCTGGCTTCACAATCCCAATGAAGTCTTTAAGTCGTTAACCTGATTTTAGAGAAGGAAATCAAAGGTTAATGGAGATCGACTCTAGCGGGCACACTAGCAGCACACAGACGTGTGGGGATTAGTTTTGCACAATGCTAGATGTCTCCTTTATATAGCCTTCAAATCAGGGTTTTTCCTTTGTTACAAAGCAATCATTATTCACCGTTAGATGAAAACCTGATTTAGATTCAAGCTAATATTTCTCAATTGTTAGATCGAAAACTTAGCTTGTCACACACACTTGGGTAGACGTTTACTGGGTTCGTGAAAACCATGCCCAAACGTGTACGTGTATGTTAGTTCAACATAGTAACCCAAAAGGTTAACCATATGAGCATTTCATATTAACCTTGTTCTTCTTCACCATAACTAGTTCAATTGACTCAAATGAACTAGTTAAAGAGTTGTTCAAATGCTATGAGATATTATGTAACTACACAAGACACAATTGAAACAAAGATGATTCGATTCGATTGAATCGGCTCATGAACATTATAGCCACGGTTTGCATAAAGCATTCCTTAGTAATTTAATATTTCATGTTCAGAGCACATCTTTCGATCATAACCTCTTAAGTTCACAAACAAGTTCGCGGACTTAAGTTAATCGGTTTAGTTTTCCAAACTCAGCCGAAATTCTCGGAAAGAGAACTTCCGCCAGTTCGCGGACTGGGTTCGCGGACTGAGCACACAAACGAGTTTTGGAAAATCCAGCATAAATTCTCGGTCGAGAACTTCTTACAGTTCGCGGACTTGGCAAGCCAATTCCACAAACCTCCCGATTTCTCTTGATCAACAAAGTTCGAAAACTTCGGTTCAAGGAATACATGGTTATTTAATTTAAACTCTCATTTCAATCATTGAGACATTCTCAGAGGACGCTATGTAGCCGTTTTTCACAGACCGATTCACGTCAGAGCAATTCTCAAAGTGATTGAAACTTTTCATGACTTTCGTCACTAGGTGAAGATAAACTTGATCAAATCGAAACGCTTTACCAACACACGATTTCGAGATAAAGATAAGCAATGAATGCTCAGCTCGAAATGTCAAATGTGTATGATCTAGTCTATATAGCATACGACTTTTGTCTCATAAGAAGTAGGAGATAGAAGAGATAGACTTTTGAGTGATAGATAAGTTCAAGTCTCCACATACCTTTTTGTTGATGAAGTTCCACGGTTCCTTGTATAGATCTTCGTCGTTGTATGCACTGCACCAAAACCAGAATTTTGTAACAGTGCAACCTGTCACAGTTTATTTTTCAGTCACAGATACACCTGTGATATGTCCTGGAACAGTTATAACTGTTATTAAATTTTGTATTCGTGATAATAATTAGGAATATTAAATTCTTTTATTAGTCACAATAATATTTGTTGACAATTTTACAGACAATCACAATTATAATTCAAAGTGATGATTCCACCCAAATATTTCACCACATCTAAAACAACCAAAAAATTATAACACTTTGAATTTTACTTGTCACTAATTTTCCCACATTTGGACAAACTAACAATTATATTTCATTTCTGTAAATCAAAATACATTTTTTTTTTCTTTTTAATTTTCTTAATATTAGAAAATAGGATCAAGACCAAGTCAACAAGTCATGACTTTATAGAAATTTGACATATCTGTTTCTTCCGAAGACGGTAAAAATTACCAGACTACCCTTATCGGAATAAGTGCAATAAAAATTCTGAAGATTGTGAAAATGACCAGACTACTCTTATCGGAAATAAGTAAAGTAAATATTACAAACTGTTAAAATGACCATATTACCCTTAATGGAAAAAAGTGCAGCAAAATATGCAGACTGTGAAAATGACCAGACTACCCTTATCAGAAATAAATGAAGTACATATTACAGAATGTGAAAATAACCATATTACCCTTAATGGAAACTAGTGCAATAAATATTATGGAAAGTGTGAAAATGACCAGACTACCCTTATCGGAAATAAGTAAAGTAAATATTACAGACTGTGAAAATAACCATACAACCCTTATAAGAAATAAGTAAAGAAAATGTTACAGACTGTGAAAATGACCATTGTACCCTTACTGGAAAGAACTGCAATAAATATTATGGAGACTATGAAAATGACCAGACTACCCTTATCGGAAATAAGTAAAGGAAATATTACACATTTTGAAAACGACCATATTACCCTTACTAAAATAAGTGCAGTAAATATCATGGAGACTATGAAAATGACTATATTACCCTTACTAGAAATAAGTGCAATAAATATCATGGAGACTCTGAAAATGACCAAACTACTGTTATTAGAAATAAGTTAAGTAAATATTACATACTATGAAAATGACTATTTTACCCTTACTGGAAATAAGTGTAAAAAATATTCTGGAGACTATGAAAATGACCAGACTACCCTTATCAGAAATAAGTAAAGTAAATATTACAGACTGTGAAAATGACCATATTACCCTTACTGGAAATAAATGCAATAAATATCAAGACTATGAAAATGACCAAACTACCCTTATCAAAAATAAGTAAATTAAATATTACAGACTGAAAATGACCATATTACCCTTACTGGAAATAAGTGCAATAAATATCATAGAGACTATGAAAATTACCAAACTACCCTTATCAAAAATAAGTAAAGTACATATTACAGACTATGAAAATGACCATATTACCCTTAATGGAAATTAGTGCAATAAATATTATGGAGACTATGTAAATTACCAAACTACCCTTATCAAAAATAAGTAAAGTAAATATTACAGATTATGAAAATGACCATATTACCCTTAGTGGAAATAAGTGCTATGAATGTTATGGAGACTGTGAAAATGACTAGACTATCCTTATCATATATAAGTAAAGTAAATATTACAGATTATGAAAATGACCATATTACACTTAGTGGAAATAAGTGCTATGAATGTTATGGAGACTGTGAAAATGACTAGACTATCCTTATCGTAAATAAGTAAAGTAAATATTACAGATTGTGAACTGACCATATTACCTTTATTGCACTTATTTCCAGTAAGGGTAAAATAGTCATTTTCACAGTCTGTAATATTTATTTTACTTATTTTTGATAAGGGTAGTCTGGTCATTTTCACAGTCTCCATAATATTTATTTCACTAATTTCCAATAAGGATAGTATGGTCATTTTCACAGTCTATGTGATATTTAATGCACTTATTTCCAATAAGGGTAGTTTGGTCATTTTTTCAGTCTCCATAACATTTATTGCACTTATTTCCCCTAAGGGTAAAATGGTCATTTTAGCAGAATGTAATATTTACTTTACTCATATCCGATAAGGGTGGTCTGGTAATTTTCACAGTCTCTATAATATTTATTGCACTTATTTCCAGTAAGGGTAGTATGGTCATTTTCCTTGTCTGTAATATTCACTTTACTTATTTCGGATAAGGATAGTCTGGTGACTCTGGTCATTTTGACAGTCTCCATAATATTTATTGCAGTTATTTCCAGTAAGGGTAAAATAGTCATTTTCACAGTCTGTAATATTTACTTTACTTATTTTTGTTAAGGGTAGTCTGGTCATTTTCATAGTCTCCATAATATTTATTTCACTAATTTCCAATAAGGGTAGTATAGCCATTTTCTCAGTCTGTGTGATATTTATTGCACTTATTTCCAATAAGGGTAGTTTGGTCATTTTGACAGTCTCCATAATATTTATTGCACTTTACTTATTTTTGATAAGGGTAGTTTGGTCATTTTCTCTGTTTCTGTGATATTTATTGACTTATTTCTAGTAAGGGTAATATGGTCATTTTCACAATTTATAATATTTACTTTACTTATTTTCGATAAGGGTAGTATGGTCAATTTAACTGTCTCCATGATATTTATTGCACTAATTACTAGTAAGGGTAATATGGTCATTTTCACTGTCTGTGTGATATTTATTACACTTATTTCTAGTAAGGGTAATATGGTCATTTTCAAAAATTTAATATTTATTTCACTTATTTCAGATAAAGGTAGTATGGTCATTTTCACTATCTCCATGATATTTATTGCACTAATTTCTAGTAAGGGTAATATGGTCATTTTCACTGTTCGCACTATTTACATGACTTATTTCCGATAAGGGTAATATGGTCATTTCATCTGATATATTTCGTCTTCAGTTCATCCGAACGTGAAACTCAGGTCTAACTCTAGTAATCTGATATATTTCGTCTTCAACATCCAAACGGAAAACTCAGGTCAAACTCTAGTAATCTTTGAACCTGTGATGTTCGAATCTGATATATTTCGTCTTCAGTTCATCCGAACGGAAAACTCAGGTCTAACTCTAGTAATATTTGAACCTGTGATGTTCGAATCTGATATATTTCGCCTTCAGTTCGTCCGAACGAGAAACTCAGGTCTAACTCTAGCAATATTTGAACCTGTGATGTTCAATTCTGATATATTTCGTCTTCGGTTCATCCGAACGAGAAACTCAGGTCCACCTCTAGTAATCTTTGAACCTGTGATGTTTGAATCTGATATATTTCGTCTTCCGTTCATCCGAACGAGAAACTCAGGTCTAACTCTAGCAATCTTTGAACCTGTGCTGTTCGAATCTGATATATTTCGTCTTCAATTCATCCAAACGAGAAACTCAGGTCTAACTCTAGCAATCTTTGAACATGTGTTGTTCGAATCTGATATATTTCGTCTTCAGTTTATCCGAACGAGAAACTCAGGTCAAACTCTAGCAATCTTTAAACATGTGGTGTTCGAATCTCATATATTTCGTCTTCAGTTCATCCGAACGAGAAACTCATGTCAAACTATAGCAGTCTTTGAACCTGTGTTGTCGAATCTGATATATTTCGTCTTCAGTTCATCCGAACAAGAAACTCAGGTCTAACTCTAGTAATCTTTGAATCTGTGATGTTCGAGTCTGATATATTTCGTCTTCAGTTCATCCGAACAAGAAACTCAGGTCTAAGTCTAGTAATCTTTGAATCTGTGATGTTCGAGTCTGATATATTTCGTTTTCAGTTCATTCGAACAAGAAACTCAGGTCTAACTCTAGTAATCTTTGAATCTGTGATTTTCGAGTCTGATATATTTCGTCTTCAGTTCATCCGAACGAGAAACTCAGGTCTAACTCTAGCAATCTTTGAACCTGTGATGTTTAATTCTGATATATTTCGTCTTCAGTTTATCCGAACGAGAAACTCAGGTCAAACTCTAGCAATCTTTAAACATGTGTTGTTCGAATCTGATATATTTCGTCTTCAGTTCATCCGAACGAGAAACTCAGGTCAAACTATAGCAGTCTTTGAACCTGTGTTGTCGAATCTGATATATTTCATCTTCAGTTCATCCGAACAAGAAACTCAGGTCTAACTCTAGCAATCTTTGAACCTGTGATGTTCGAATCTGATATATTTCGTCTTCAGTTCATCCGAACGAGAAACTCAGGTCTAACTTTAGCAATCTTTGAACCTGTGATGTTCGAATCTGATATATTTCGTCTTCAGTTCATCCGACCGAGAAACTCAGGTCTAACTCTAGTAATCTTTGAATCTGTGATGTTCGAATCGGACATATTTCTTCATCAGTTAATCCGAACGAGAATCTCAGGTCTAACTTTAGCAATCTTCGAACCTGTGATGTTTGAATCTGATATATTTCGTCTTCAGTTCATCCGAACGAGAAATTCAGGTCTAACTCTAGCAATCTTTGAACCTGTGATGTTCGAATCTGATATATTTCATTTTCAGTTCATCCGAACGAGAAACTCAGGTCTAACTCTAGCAATCTTTGAACCTGTGATGTTCGAATCTGATATATTTCATCTTCAGTTCATCCGACCGAGAAATTCAGGTCTAACTCTAGTAATATTTGAATCTGTGATGTTCGAGTCTGATATATTTCGTCTTCAGTTCATCTGAACGAGAAACTCAGGTCTAACTCTAGCAATCTTTGAACCTGTGATGTTCAATTCTGATATATTTCGTCTTCGGTTCATCCGAACGAGAAACTCAGGTCTATCTCTAGCAATCTTTGAACCTGTGATGTTCAACTCTGATATATTTCGTCTTCGGTTCATCCGAACGAGAAACTCAGGTCTAACTCTAGTAATCTTTGAACCTGTGATGTTCGAATCTTATATATTTCGTCTTCAGTTAATCCAAACGAGAAACTCAGATCTAACTCTAGCAATCTTCGAACCTGTGATGTTTGAATCTGATATATTTCGTCTTCAGTTCATCCGAACGGGAAACTCAGGTCTAACTCTAGTAATCACAGAACCTATGATGTTCGAATATGATATATTTAATCTTCAATTCATCCGAACGAGAAACTCATGTCTAACTCTAGTAATCTTTGAACCTGTGATGTTCGAATATGATATATTTCGTTTTCAGTTCATCCGAACGAGAAACTCAGGTCTAATTCTAGTAATCATTGAACCTGTGATGTTCGAATATGATATATTTCGTCTTCAGTTCATCCGAACAAGAAACTCAGGTCTAACTCTAGCAATCTATGAACCTGTGATGTTCGAATCTGATATATTTCGTCTTCAGTTCATCCAAACGAGAAACTCAGGTCTAACTCTAGCAATCTTTGAACCTGTGTTGTTCGAATCTGATATATTTCGTCTTCAGTTTATCCGAAAGAGAAACTCAGGTTAAACTCTAGCAATCTTTAAACATATGTTGTTCGAATCTGATATTTTCGTCTTCAGTTCATCCGAACGAGAAACTCAGGTCAAACGATAGCAGTCTTTGAACCTGTGTTGTCGAATCAGATATATTTCATATTCAGTTCATCCGAACAAGAAACTCAGGTCTAACTCTAGCAATCTTTAAACCTGTGATGTTCGAATCTGATATATTTCGTCTTCAGTTCATCCGAACGAGAAACTCAGGTCTAACTCTAGCAATCTTTGAACCTGTGATGTTCGAATCTGATATATTTCGTCTTCAGTTCATCCGACCGAGAAACTCAGGTCTAACTCTAGTAATCTTTGAATCTGTGATGTTCGAGTCTGATATATTTCGTCTTCAGTTCATCCGAACGAGAAACTTAGGTCTAACTCTAGTCATCTTTGAACCTGTGATGTTCAATTCTGATATATTTCGTCTTCGGTTCATCCGAACGAGAATCTTAGGTCTAACTCTAGCAATCTTTGAACCTGTGATGTTCAATTCTGATATATTTCGTCTTCGGTTCATCCGAACGAGAAACTCAGGTCTAACTCTAGTAATCTTTGAACCTGTGATGTTCGAATCTTATATATTTCTTCTTCAGTTAATCCGAACGAGAAACTCAGATCTAACTCTAGCAATCTCCGAACCTGTGATGTTTGAATATGATATATTTCGTCTTCAATTCATCCGAAGGGGAAACTCAGGTCTAACTCTAGCAATCTATGAACCTGTGATGTTCGAATCTGATATATTTCGTCTTCAGTTCATCCAAACGAGAAACTCAGGTCTAATTCTAGCAATCTTTGAACCTGTGTTGTTCGAATCTGATATATTTCGTCTTCAGTTTATCCGAAAGAGAAACTCAGGTTAAACTCTAGCAATCTTTAAACATATGTTGTTCGAATCTGATATATTTCGTCTTCAGTTCATCCGAACGAGAAACTCAGGTCAAACGATAGCAGTCTTTGAACCTGTGTTGTCGAATCAGATATATTTCATCTTCAGTTCATCCGAACAAGAAACTCAGGTCTAACTCTAGCAATCTTTGAACCTGTGATGTTCGAATCTGATATATTTCGTCTTCAGTTCATCCGAACGAGAAACTCAGGTCTAACTCTAGCAATCTTTGAACCTGTGATGTTCGAATCTGATATATTTCGTCTTCAGTTCATCCGACCGAGAAACTCAGGTCTAACTCTAGTAATCTTTGAATCTGTGATGTTCGAGTCTGATATATTTCGTCTTCAGTTCATCCGAACGAGAAACTTAGGTCTAACTCTAGTCATCTTTGAACCTGTGATGTTCAATTCTGATATATTTCGTCTTCGGTTCATCCGAACGAGAAACTTAGGTCTAACTCTAGCAATCTTTGAACCTGTGATGTTCAATTCTGATATATTTCGTCTTCGGTTCATCCGAACGAGAAACTCAGGTCTAACTCTAGTAATCTTTGAACCTGTGATGTTCGAATCTTATATATTTCTTCTTCAGTTAATCCGAACGAGAAACTCAGATCTAACTCTAGCAATCTCCGAACCTGTGATGTTTGAATATGATATATTTCGTCTTCAATTCATCCGAAGGGGAAACTCAGGTCTAACTCTAGCAATCTATGAACCTGTGATGTTCGAATCTGATATATTTCGTCTTCAGTTTATCCGAAAGAGAAACTCAGGTTAAACTCTAGCAATCTTTAAACATATGTTGTTCGAATCTGATATATTTCGTCTTCGGTTCATCCGAACGAGAAACTCAGGTCTAACTCTAGTAATCACAGAACCTGTGATGTTCAATTCTGATATATTTAATCTTCAAGTCATCCGAACGAGAAACTCATGTCTAACTCTAGTAATCTTTGAACCTGTGATGTTCGAATATGATATATTTCGTCTTCAGTTCATCCGAACGAGAAACTCAGGTCTAATTCTAGTAATCGTTGAACCTGTGATGTTCGAATATGATATATTTCGTCTTCAGTTCATCCGAACAAGAAACTCAGGTCTAACTCTAGCAATCTATGAACCTGTGATGTTCGAATATGATGTATTTCGCCTTCAGTTCATCCGAGCGAGAAACTCAGGTCTAACTCTAGCAATCTTTTAACCTGTGATGTTGCAATCTTATATATTTCGTCTCCAGTTCATCCGAACGAGAAACTCAGGTCCAACTCTAGTAATCTTTGAACCTATGATGTTCAATTATGATATATTTCGTCTCTAGTTCCTCCGAACGAGAAACTCAGGTCTAACTCTAGTAATCTTTGAACCTGTGATGTTCAATGATGTTCAATTCTAATAGATTTCATCTCCAATTTATCCGAATGAGAAACTCAGGTCTAACTCTAGTAATCGTTGAATATGTGATGTTCAATTCTGATATATTTTCTCTCCAGTTCATCCCAACGAGAAACTCAGTTCTATCTCTAGTAATCTTTGAAACTGCGATGTTCAAATTCTGATATATTTCGTCTCCAGTTCATCAGAACTAGAAACTTAAGTCTAACTCTAGCAATCTTTGAACCTGTGATGTTCAATTCTGATATATTTTATCTTCAGTTCATCCGAACAAGAAACTCAGGTCTAACTCTATTAATCTTTGAACCTGTGATGTTCAATTCTGATATATTTCGGCTCCAGTTAATCCATTTCATTTTTCATTTCCTCTAGAGCAATATATTCTTTTTCAAGTTCTCGCAATTCAGTGATTGTGATCGTATTCTTGACTCTGAAAATTTGGATATACAATAGGTTGGTTGCAAACATAGCATTGATAAATGATAAGATAAGATATCTCTCATCCACAAGGCCAGCCATTTCGCTACACATAGTCCCCCATCTTTTAGTTAGGTGCTTTAAACTTTCGCCAGTTCTTTGTTTTAATCCAATCACATCTTCAATACCAAGTCGCAAAGAATTATTACTTATATATGCTCCTAGGAATGTAGTCTGCAAATGATTAAAGGATGTTATTGTATTCTTTGGTAGACCTTCGAACCATTTTAATGCCTCCCCTGTTAGGATGGATGCAAAATACTTGCATAATACGGCATCATGATTTTCCCATTGCAACATAAACCTCACATAGGCTTTAATATGTTGAATTGCACAAGTTATTCCATAAAAAATGCTAGTTAATGCGGGAAAATTGCATTTCGGAGGTATTCCTCCTAGTTGTACATCCCTTGTAAATGGAGTTTTCGCAGCTTCTTCTATAGCTTCATCCAATTGTCTTCTGCCTACTTCTCCTCTATTATTTAGCATTCCTCTCATTTCTTTTAATTCTTTCAAGATTTGTTTATTTACACCTGAATTTTGATCCATTGGTCTTTTTAATTTCGCCTCCCTTCTTCTACGTTCATGTCTTTCTTCTCTCGCAAAATTTTGCATTTCTTCTTCATTATCCTCATCTCGTCTTCTTCTGCGAGTCTCTTCTTCATCTCTATCTTGAATTCGCATATGATGATGTCTCTCATTTTCCCCTTCATGATTTTGTTCATTTCTTATTAATTATATTCGTTGTCTTTCATCCATCCTCTGTACTCTATCGTACTCTTCATTGATATTACCGTTATTCCGGTTTTGTGTACGCCTTCTTTCTCGATTGTCGTGATTGTTCTGGCGAATTGTCTCCTGAAGCTCTTGTTCTTCCATTTCCGCTCTCAATTTTTCACGTTCGCAAATTAAACGTGCTTGTTCAGCATAATGTCTTTCAATTTCTTCTTCAATTGTTTGTTGATTTCTTTGAGTTTCTCTCTCATGTAAAATTCTCCTTCCTTCCTCTCGATTCCCTTCACCATCTTGATCATTTCGTTCCTGACGTTGTCCACTCTCTTGATTTCTACCATTTTTCCTATCATCAAAAGTTTCAATTTGTGGAACGTAACGATCATCAGTTCTTTCTCTATTTTCGCGATATTCTTCATTAGGATTTGATATTTCTTCTTGAATATTGTTTCCAGCATTAGTTGTGGGTGAGTTTCTCCTCATCTCTCTTCTAGTCGATCTTGAATATGATTTTGTAATACTTCTCGATCTTCTACTCTGTAGTCTCATGTTTTCCATCCTCAATTCGTGATTTTGCCTTGTTAGATTTGCACGTTCTTCTCCCTCAGCTCTTCTTTCTTCATGTATTCTTCATCTCAACGTTTCTAACGCTCCAATTTCCTCATCTCCATGAATTATTCCTTCATCTGCCTCTTGATTTCTCTCTACCTGTCTATGGTTTCTAGTTTGATGTTCTTCTTCTACTTCTTCTGCGGAATTTGATTGCCAAGTGTGTATACTCACCCTATCATAATCCATATTCCTTCCTTGTACTAGTGTTTGTTGAACTGGTGGTTGAATTTGATTTTCTTCATTATTTCTCATTCTAGTAGATTCTCCCATTTCACTTCTTTCTCTTCATGCAATTCTCTTGCTTTTTATAACAGTAGTTGGTTGTTCTGATGTATTTTTTCTCCTAGCCATTTCTTCAATGGTAACGAATTGCAAGAAATTATGTAAAATTCTTAATCAATCACTCCAAATCTTCACAAATCTCAATATTAATCTTCAATTTTTTCTAGAATAATCTTCAATGTTCCCTGTTTCTAGTGCCATTATGTAGTTGCAGGAAATCCTACACTACACCCCTCACAAGATTTCATTAATATTCAACTCATTTTAGATTAACAATCTTAATTTTATTGATCAATCTTTGAACAATCTTACAAGAGAAGATAAAGGAATCAAGAATAACCACTGCTCTAGATTTTCTCTCTCCTATGTACTTGCTTCTCACTCCGAAAAAGATCTATTTTCTTTCCTTTACAACTGAACGACTATTTATAGGGAAGTACATAGTGGATGACAGCTAATCTGTCCTTTATTTTCAGATATGGCTTGCGACATTCTCGCAACCTTACAAATGTTAATCTCGCAAACTCTCTAATTTTCGCAGGACCATCACATTTTTCTCATGATTTTAGCTGACGTCGTTTATTATGTCATTTCTGAAATTGTTCTGCGACACTGTTGTGTTGTGTTTTCGATAATTTCGCTGAGACATTATTGCTACGAGATTCTGATCCTACATACACTGCTGTTGTACATAATCTAGGGTAGTATTGTACGATTCTGCTTTTGAATCTCTACAAGACGATAACCAAAGAAAGGCAAATGGCCTTGCTGTATGATTCACTGCACCTATGCATATGTTTCAGCTTCTCAAGATCCTAAAATGTATTCTAACCAAGGCTATGGGGTATTCGATATGGTAACTATCAATAGAACCAACATCAGGTATGATCTCGTTCTTCCCCTCATTTTCGGATTTGAAGTTTCATTATATCATGTAAATTATAGCTAGGTTAATATCGAACTTAATTTTGGTTTTGCTTTATCCTGTGATTTGGTCAGATAGCCAGAGTCAATGTGGTGGGCAGATGAAAGCTATATTTTTCAAGTAAATAAGAGGTCAGGTCTCAGTAGTCTAAGACTCTAATGGTTTAGATGTATCCTAGTTAGATCTCCTATTTTCCCATTTCCTGTTGCACGATGGATTGGACTGCTAACTTAGGGTAGTAAACATGAAGAGATTGTTATTTTCCATTGTTTTTTTTTCCTTTCTGGTTTTATGTCTGTGTATGACTTTTTCTTCTTGTGATGATGTGTATGAGATTTGGGTGATGACAATACTACGCGACATCATGTGGAAAATTCATTACTAAGAAATTCATTCTTACACCGTTATATGCTTCTGTTGAATGCTCTCACTAGGCTTCTACATCTGATTATTCTGTACCTTATTTGTTTATATATGTTTGATGGAGCCTTGAAATTTTTTATTATTTTACCTCATAGTCATTTTTTTAGCGTAGTCGTGTCACTTGTGCCTGTACTTTCTTAACATGACGTCTGTTGGTGCATTAGTATAAGGTTACTCATTTCTACCCTAGGTAGCGAGTCTTTTGAACCTTCCGTTATACATTTTTACTCATTCCTGACTTAAACATCTTGTTGTTGTAGGTTGGTGTGTGATAACATAAGTGGTAAAGCGAAGCTATTCCATTTCCTGCCTCAAATCTAGTTGATGTTCATCCAATTTCAGTCTCAGACAAGTTCAAAGTCTAATGTTTGCTCTTCATTGTCTTTATCTTGAATTGAAGCTATAGATTTTCTAATAAATTATCTGTCTAAATTTTTGATAATCAATTTTCATGTTTTCATATTCTTGCAGCCTTTACATGCACATAAAACTTCCACCCGTTGTGTCGTTGCTTCACAACCACCTGCCTTCCGCCTTAGAGTGAGAGGAAGATGTGGACAGGCTACTGATCCCCATAGTATTGTCGAGCGAGTAATACTGGATTTTATACTAAAATAAGCATATTCAATTAATAAACTCTAATTTATATTTTCTATTTTAACACACTCCCTTGTGAGCTGTATGACTTGTAGAATTGGCTGAGTGAAGTATACTCTAGTAACTTATTTAAGTTATTTTGTTATACTGTGTATTAAGAACTGAACGAAGTCATTGTACTGATGTTGATTAGCTTTGAAGGAATGACGTTCTTTGTCGTATGTGAACCAGAGACACAAAACATGGATGCTCTACTTGACAATTCACACACACAGATATCCACGTTGGGAAATCTGAGTTAGCTCTTTCAAGATTTAGCAGCGTAATTAAACATGTGAGTTAGCCCCTATCACATGTTGAACCATGTCTATTATCAACTTTGCATATGCAATTATAACTCTTGTCTGAGACTAATGAATAAGATTGAATTGTTTTTGGATAAATTACTTCCTTTGAGCTTCTATATTGAATGTATTGACTTCCTTTATGAAGTTTGTGAATGTATGAATTGCAATTCCAAAAAGAATGAATGGTCTGTAATTGGGTTTCAGGTTTAATTGTATTGTAGGCTTGTACACTGGAAGTCCCAGTCCAGGATGAGGACTAGTATTATAGGCCCGTAAACTGGAAGCCCAGGTCTATGATCATGACCTGGGCTGTACATTTTTTTTAATTATAATTAAAGAATTGTCACGGGAAAAACCGTAACAAAAATTGTCAGTAAAATAAACACGTGTCTTTTAGGTGTCTTCTAAGTAATAGTTGCAAAATAATAGTAACACTTATATCCGTTACTGAAGTCGTAACAAGAAGATGACACGTGTCCCTTGGTGAATTGTTGTAGTTATAGTATAACAATTAAAATCGTTGGATTATATGTGGCAACTAAAACACGTGTCGGTATTGTAGTTGCAGGAAATCCTACACTACACCCCTCATATGATTTCATTATTACTGAACTTATTTTTAGATTTACACTCTTAATTTTATTGATCAATCTTTGAATATTCTTACAAGAAAAGATAAAGGAATCAAGAACGACCTTTTCTCTAGACTTTCTCTCTCCTATTTACTTGTTTCTTACTCAAAAAGGATCTCTCCCTTTCCTTTACAACTGAACGACTATTTATAGGGAAATACATAGTGGATGACAGCTAATCTGTCCTTTATTTTCGAATACGGCTTGCGACATTCTCGCAACCTTACGAATCTTAATCTCGCAAACTCTCTAGTTTTCGCAGGACCATCATATCTTTCTCATGATTTTAGCTGACGTCGTTTATTATATCATTTCTGAAATTTTTCTGCGATGCTGTTGTGTTGCGAGATTCTGGTCCTACAGCTATCATAAAATTGTCAATTGTGACTATCAATTGTGACTAAGAATTGTTGCAAAGTTAGAATAACAATTAAATCTGTTATAATTGTTGTGACAAATGAGCCATGTGTCGTTATCCTAAAATTATCTTAACTGTTACTATTAGCTATTGTAACAGTTTATAAATGTGACTGTAATCCAATTTTGTCGCATCTTTTTAAGTTCTTATTCATCTTCATACTATTTCTTCTGCAGATCTTCATCATTTGTAATTCTCTTCGAAATAATCATTCTGCTAGTGTTTTCCATGGATTCATCAAGGTTAGTTTTCTTTTTTCTTCTTTATGGGTTTTGCTGAAATTGATCTTGTTTACTGCCTTATTTGATGTTGTTTATGTGATTTCCATACTCTTGTTATTTCAGCAAAAGCGCCTCCAACACTAAATTTACAGTTCAGAACCCTAACATTCCCAAACCGCAGCATAAGGTTGTTGCACATAAAAGAAAGTCTGCGAATGAGAAGGTAGTAAGAAACATTATCCTTTTCTAATAACAATATTGTTACCTCTGTTTCTTATCTGGATTGTAATTCGCAGGGTGATAAGGATGTCAATAAACCTCTCAAGAAATCTCGCCACCTTAAAACTGTTCAAACTTCTGTTCCATTCCACTTACTTATCTCTTCTAAATCTCCTGCGACATCTTCGCAAGATAAACCATTATCTCCAATTCGCGAAAAAGCTGCCTCAGCCTTCATTTCTTCAGCTGACCTTTCAATGATTGAAACCCCCCTTGTTGATCCTTCTGTGAATAAAACTTCTTCTCTTCCTATTGACAATGTTTCTCAACCTTCTATCACTGCCAGTTCTCTACCTGAGTCTCTTCCTCTTTCGAAAGAAACCGTGGAAGGAATAGATATTGCTTTAAAGTTTTGTCTGAACTCCTGGATGATGGCAAGAAATCCTCCATTGATCCTGTCAAGTATAATGTTTGCGAAATTATGAGTAAGCATTTAGGTTCTGACAGAGCTGCTTCGCAGACAGCTTTGGAAAAAGAATGTAATGCTATTCGTCTCGAAAATCAAAATCTTCAGAATGTTTTATTGGATCTTGACAATCTTCGCAAGAAGAATGATGAATTGAGAGGTATGATTTTCTTATCTGTGTCTTCAATTTTCCTTTTTAATGGTTTTATCCTTCCCATATTTAATTATCCTTGAAATCCCTCTTTCGCGTGTTAAGCCTTAAACCAGAAACGAATAATGGAGAGATATCAATTTGAATCTGCTGTTGAAGAAGCCCGTGTTGATAAAGAAATTTTGATGGATCAATATAACCAATTAGATAATCTCTATTCATATTCTATTCATCATATAAATAATCTTTCCAATGAAAATACCCAATTAGTTCAGAGACAAGATTTATTAAGTAATGAAGTATGTCGCCTTTCTTATTCTTTAACTAAAGCTAATTTAAGGATGGAAACTTTATCAGATGAGAATAAAACCTTATCTCAAGAGAAGCGAACTTGTTTAAACAAGATGGAGATATCTCCGCAACAACTTAGCATTCTTCAGAAAGTATATGATGACCAAGAGCAGTCTCTTCGCTCTTTGAGAAATGAACTTAAAGAAGTAACAGAGTCATCTATCGCTGAAAGAGATACACTCATTCAAGGTAGAATAGCTTTAAGTGTAAAGGCGAATCAACTTAAAGAACAATATTCCAAATTAGAAGAATCTTATTCTTCTCTTGCGAAGAAAAATGCCTTTTTTATTTCTAAAGAGAAAAATCTTCAGTCTCGACTTAAAGGTTTAGTTGGAGATAAATTTGATAACGAAATGGACCGTTGGGAGAATAGTTGTCTGTCCTTGATTCAACACCTTATTTCGAAAAAGGAAGGTAGTCATAATAGTTTGACTGCCTTAACTATCTTTTATTTGTCATATCTTTCTGAGTTCTTCATATTATTGTAATTTTGTATTCTACCTTTCGCAGAGTCTGAGAAGAATCCTCATTCCTCCATTTCTGTTTTGGAGGCTAAATATGCCAAAATTCGCAAAGAAAATGCATTGCTCGTCTCTACTGATAGACGCATTTATGTGTCTATTTTGTTCTCAATATTCTGTATTGTTAGACTCGATTAAGTACTTATTGTGTTATTTTGTGTTTTTGTAGATGTTTTTAGAGAAATAAGCCCTTGCGGCGAAATGGACTCAAAAAGTGGTGTTTTACACCCCGGAGAAATGTACGGAAGTACCCCGAAAGTATGCCGGAAGCGCCCCAGAAATACCCCGGAGGAACCCCGAAAAAAAATGCGGAAAAAGTCCCAGAAAAATTACTAAAGGAACCCAAGTTTTGGATGTTTCCACCCCAAATATTTTATTTCAGCCCCAATTGTTATTGGCACCCCATCAGAGGATAGGGGGCAACCATCTTCAAAATTTAAATCATGCAAATTGGCGGGAAAAATTGCACACAGCGAACAGATTTTTGACTTGAATTCTTGGGCTGTTTTAACGAGATTCAATAGCTGGAAACCATTGGGTTAGTCTTGAATGGAGTTAACAGGCCTGGTACGTCTGTTTTGATCGATGAACTTGGGCTAGAATAGCCGGATTGAGCTAAACAGAGAGACGGGAATATGGGTTCTGTTTTGGCAGTTACGTATGATAAAAGGAAAGATATGGGAGAAGATAACACTAGGTTTTGGTATATATTCTCTCAGGATACTATACGACCATGTTGGGATAGTGTCGACATCTACAAACGCGTGCAAGGGAAGAAAATCGAAATAAAATACTCGAGAATATTTTCTTTCACTGCCGAGTGATGACAGGATTTTTGGAGTTATTGCGCATGATTTATTCGCCCTGTTGAGTATAAATAGGTTTCCCTGGTTGCTAAGAATAGGGGTCGAGAGTTTGGGGAGTCGATAGGAGGGCCAGAGAAGCAGAAATCAAGAGTTGATGAAACTCTGTTGCTGCTGCTGCTGCTGATGAAGAACACCAAGAACACGAAAAACGGACTCGCAAGGATAGTCGTTTATGAACAGTGTCTAAGACGCACAACCGTGGATCGCAGCACAGTCTAAACAGCAGCAACACTTGTCATTTATCGTTCATTCTGTGATGCTTTTTGTGCGTCGCAGATTACAGTTTACACCATTTTCTCTTCTTCTCATCATTTGTAAACCATTTTTGAGCCATAATAAATTATTTTGAGAGCATTTATACTATGATGAGCTAATTCCCTCGTAACCAAGGAAATGGAGTAAGCTATTCATGCAACATAAATGGGTAACTATTTCATTTAATTTGATAATTCACCTAATCGCTGCTTTTGCAGAGTTTTAAATTGTTTGAATGATTGTCTTAATTATTTGTTATTCAGTTTGATAGGTTATGCTTGGTTTAATCTCTTGATAATCTATGCTTAAGGTTTGCAAATAATGTTTGAGAATCTGTATGATTGATAGTGAATTAAAGATAGAAGAGGACTTAAGAATTGAATAGAGTTTTGAAATATTTATCATTCAATTTTGCATAATAGTGGAATCTAGTGTCTTGGTTACCTCTCGCCCAAACTGTTAATAATTTTGTATATAATTTTATTAAATCTTTAAATTTAATCTTCACAAGTCCGAGTGTTTGAACCTCATTACTACAACCACGAAAAATCTTTAATCATTTTGGCGCCGCCGACGCGGATTTGTGCTTAGGTAGAATTTTTAGGTTTTTATTATTATTATTATTATTATTATTTTACTATTATTTGTTCCTTTTTACGTTTCTTTTTGTGTCTTTGATTTACAGGTTCGAAGTGGAATACTAAGGACTTGGGAACAAAAAGCTTAAAGCTAAAAGCTAAAAGAGAAGAAAAAAAGACATAATTTTTTTAGGATTTGTAAAGAGGCTTTATTTTTCATAATTTTTGTAATTTTTGGACTTTTTATTTGGACTTTATTCTGGACAATCAGACTTTTTTTTTAACCCTACGGAAGGGTATTATTAAAAAAAAACAATTATATAAACTGTGTGCAGGGAAGGACGACGATTACTATATCGTCTTGGCCCCTCGGGTTCGTACACGGTGGCCCAAGTCGACGACAACGGTTCATCCCACGTCTGGTACGGGAGGTAAGTCCAATCGAAACACTCGCGAATCCCCTTCAAGCGAGTTATTGTATGCCTTAAGGAGATAATTGTTTGAGGACGAACCAGACTGTCTTTATTTTCCTAGTAAAGGGCAAGGCCTGGCCTAAACAAGATAAGGGTTCGGATTTCATAACCATTCTCTTCTTGCCCGTTTTAGGAAAACAAAACCTAACGCGAACCCAAGCTTTAAAATCTGATTAGAAAGAGACCTATAGGGTATCGAGCTTGTTAGGAAAATTTTTCGAAGGATATTGGTTACCTTTTAAGCAACTTCAAAGTTCATGGTGACTTCTGGGAGTTGAAACAAGCCGCCTTGTAACGCCGGTGAGGCCTTGGGTATCAAAGCTCCATTGAGCTTCGCTCGCCTCAGTTTCATCTCACATTAACTCGGATTGATCCAAAGGGGTTTCTCAAACTGTAATGAATTCCCTTCGAGAGATAAAAGATGGTCTAGAAACAATCTAAGTGGAGCCATCATGCTTTTTGTTTGCTAGAAATCTTTAGGTTTGCTTTGGTGGAGTCGAGTCGGCCTTGTTTGTGATTGTATAGAATCCCTCTGTAGTTTATATTTCTTCGGTGATGAATCCTTTTGAGGAGACGCCACCTGCGATGACGTTGCGAGAATATATGTCTATAAATTCTCGTTATCAAGAGACGTCTTCGGAAATGAATCTTGGTGAATATATGCGTGGGCAGCGATATATGGATACTCCAACTTTTATTGAGGAATCACCTCTAATGATCTATGAGAAATATTATAAACATAGACCATGTAGTTGGGAACAAAGCTTGAGAATTCGTGAATATCAAAAATTATATTGTGATGATGATGAGGAGGAGGATGGTGATAATGATTATAATGATATTTCTAGTTCAAATCCAAATAATTTTAATAATTATTTACCTATTCAAAAGGACGAGGATTTGACTAGAAATACCCCCGTTTTACACGATGATTACGAAACCGATGATGGTTTAGAGGAACCAGTTTATCTTGAGAGTACTGTTTTCGAGTCAAACGATTTAGAAACAATAGTCTTAGAAGAACTCGTAGAGATTAGCGGGGATGAACCTGACATAGAAAAATCAATCGCCCACTTTCAGGAATCTGATGACCTAAAAATTAGGGAGATTATTACCAGTCTACCTAGAGACGCCGAAAATTCTAAGTTTGGGGGTGATTATCATTCTCCATGTTCTTTAAATCTTAAAAATATCCCTCACTTGGGACTTGACATCAATGCCTCACCCATCTTACGAGACTATCTTCGTACTCGTTTTCCCGAACTTAATAATATTCAACACGAGTCTCAACTGTTAGAAACGCATCCTCTGGTTGATGAGGTTAGCTCAGGCAATAATACCAAGATTGACTTTGTTTTCCCACCAAAAACGTTTCTACCAATTGTGGGAACTTTGATTTTAAGATGTATCGGTTATTAAGTTTTGAGACGAAACCTAATCACTTTAGGATATTAGGGTCGACACATTTTCTTAAGGAAGACCACCTCTTTCATTGTGGTCAGCTGTGTGAGTCAAATCTGATTGACTTAGAGGATCCCCAGTTATTCAGGTTGTTGTTATGTGCTTATAAGTTCTTAGTTGAGTTTTTCCAGACTCTAATACCTGAACCGGATCTTAGCTTTGAGGAAATCCAACAGATGAAAACCTTTTATTTAGACCCTTTTATAGAGCCTGAACCTGAACCACAACTAGATGTAGTTGTCTTAAGCAAGGGTATGTTCGGTATCTTCTTGGTCTGTTGCAGTTTCCTCTTCTTGTGGGTAACACTTTTTGATCCAGATGACCCACAGTTATTCCGGCTACTACTATATGATTCTACGTGGTGACTAATCCTTGCTTAGTCTGGCTGAAGACTTTAAACTTAGCACTTATTGGGAGGTAACCCAATATTCATGCGACATGGTAATATCTTTCCTTATCTCTTTTGCTTCATTGGTAACAGTTTCTCCTTGTTCATGCTTTTAATTTTATCTTTAGAACATCGAGGACAATGTTAGATTTAAGTTTGGGGGTATGGGAGAAACATTTTAGTAGCATTTTTGAAACTTCTAGCGTCACATAGTACCCGGTTAGCTAAGTTTACATACTGTTTCTCACCAAAAAGATAGAAATTGGAATGCTAGAGAGAACAACCTATTGAGACATTAGATAAAAATACATTGAGATCCTTGAAATTCAGGAGAGAACTTGTTCCTTTTATAGGGTAACCGTGATGGACCTAACCATCCATAATGGAAAGGCAAGTAGGTCAGAAGGAAATGCCAGAAAGACAGAGCAACCTCACAATGTAGTCTTAGTTACTGGATTACGACTCTCTCTCAGTAGAAACTTATCATCATCAACAAGCGGAGTGACATCAAAATTTATGAAAAAGTTTAAGAAGTTTAAGGTTTAGAAGAAACAATAGAAAAGAATAATTCAAAAATCAAAGTTGAAGACTTAGTTACAAGAAGTTACAAGAGCAAATGATATAAGTTGTTGAAGTTCATGATACCAAGACATCACATGTTGTGAAGATCCAAGTTCTAAAGTCCTTCTCTCATGGCCATGTAAATTTTTGTCTTGTAAAAAAAAAAAAAAAAACATCATTACGTTTTTTTTGTTCAATAAGGCCATATGGAAGAAGAAATTTATAAGTCAAGCAAGAAATCGAAGAGAAGAGTTAATATTCAAGGTTCTATGAGGTTCGAGAGTTTATCATCAACAGTTGAAGACCGAAGAAGACGTTATTTCTACTGAGCACTGTGAGAGAGTCGAAGAAAGATGCATTTTGGTTGCTTTGTTAGTCTGCTTTCAATATGGCACAAGATCTTTCTAGCACTGGTTTAACTCATCACACGTAATTAGTCCAGCTGTGTAGCAGATGTCCCTCTCATCTTTATCTCTCTCCTAATCTTATCCAGCTATAAAGCAGCGGACGCATCTTACAATGTTTATCTAGCTGTGTAGCGGATATCTCTTTATCTAGCAGTCATGTGGATGTGTCTCCCCTTTTCTTCAGTCAGCTTTAGAGTTGACACCTTTAATTTCTCTGGCATTCTAGTTACTTGGAGATAAGTTGAGAATATGTATGTCCTCATAGCTCTTTGGATACTTGTGACCAATTAGAAGTCACGGTTTTTTGTGGGTACACCTCTGTTAAACCCACCCGAGATTAACTCGGTTTTATTTTTTAGTTTTGCTCGAGGACTAGCAAATAATAAGTTTGGGGGTATTTGATAGACGCATTTATGTGTATATTTTGTTCTCAATATTCTGTATTGTTAGACTCGATTAAGTACTTATTGTGTTATTTTGTGATTTTGTAGATGTTTTTAGAGAAATAATCCCTTGCGGCGAAATGGGCTCAAAAAATGGTGTTTTACACCCCAGAGAAATGTACGGAAGTACCCCGAAAGTATGCCGGAAGCGCCCCAGAAATACCCCGGAGGAATCCCGAAAAAAAATGCGGAAAAAGTCCCAGAAAAATTACTAAATGCACCCAAGTTTTGGATGTTTCCACCCCAATAATTTTATTTCAGCCCCAATTTCTATTGGCACCCCATCAGAGGATAGGGGCAACCATCTTCAAAATTTAAATCATGCAAATTGGCGGGAAAAATTGCACACAGCGAACAGATTTTTGACTTGAATTCTTGGGTTGTTTTAACGAGATTCAATAGCTGGAAACCATTGGGTTAGTCTTGAATGGAGTTAACAGGCCTGGTACGTCTGTTTTGATCGATGAACTTGGGCTAGAATAGCCGGACTGAGCTAAACAGAGAGACGGGAATATGGGTTCTGTTTTGGCAGTTACGTATGATAAAAGGAAAGATATGGGAGAAGATAACACTAGGTTTTGGTAGATATTCTCTCAGGATACTATACGACCATGTTGGGATAGTGTCGACATCTACAGACGCGTGCAAGGGAAGAAAATCGAAATAAAATACTCGAGAATATTTTCTTTCACTGCCGAGTGATGACAGGATTTTTGGAGTTATTGCGCATGATTTATTCGCCCTGTTGAGTATAAATAGGTTTCCCTGGTTGCTAAGAAGAGGGGTCGAGAGTTTGGGGAGTCGATAGGAGGGCCAGAGAAGCATAAATCAAGAGTTGATGAAACTCTGTTGCTGCTGCTGCTGATGATGAAGAACACCAAGAACACGAAGAACGGACTCGCAAGGACAGTCGTTTATGAACAGTGTCTAAGACGCACAACCGTGGATCGCAGCACAGTCTAAACAGCAGCAACACTTGTCATTTATCGTTCATTCTGTGACGCTTTTTGTGCGTCGCAGATTACAGTTTACACCATTTTCTCTTCTTCTCATCATTTGTAAACCATTTTTGAGCCATAATAAATTATTTTGAGAGCATTTATACTATGATGAGCTAATTCCCTCGTAACCAAGGCAATGGAGGAAGCTATTCATGCAACATAAATGGGTAACTATTTCATTTAATTATATAATTCACCTAATCGCTGCTTTTGCAGAGTTTTAAATTATTTGAATGATTGTCTTAATTATTTGTTATTCAGTTTGATAGGTTATGCTTGGTTTAATCTCTTGATAATCTATGCTTAAGGTTTGCAAATAATGTTTGAGAATCTGTATGATTGATAGTGAATTAAAGATAAAAGAGGACTTAAGAATTGAATAATGTTTTGAAATATTTATCATTCAATTTTGCATAATAGTGGAATCTAGTGTCTTGGTTACCTCTCGCCCAAACTGTTAATAATTTTGTATATAATTTTATTAAATCTTTAAATTTAATCTTCACAAGTCCGAGAGTTTGAACCTCATTACTACAACCACGAAAAATCTTTAATCATCTACCCTTACTGGTTCTCGCGACCGAGCAGAAAGAAGACTTGATTATCTTGCTTATTTTAAGGATATTCAAGATAGGAATCATTAGAGAGCACTTCTTCGTCAAGTTCATCTCCAGGCTGAAGTCCTTGTAAATGATATTTTATTGTCCAAATATCTTCCTCCTACATCAATTGAACTTTTGGAAGTAGATGATGATGAAGTTCCTCGTCCTGATGATAGTGATTATGATTATGAAAGTGGTGCAGAGGAAGATCTCTTGGAAGGTGAAGAAGAAATTCCTTCTAAGGAAGCATCTGCTGGTGTTAATCAAAATGAGAAAGAAATCTCTCTTGAAGAAGTAATTGCTGGAGATAATCAAGGTGCTAGTCAAGGCGAATATCAGAACCGAAATGAAGGAGAGGCTTGAGATAATGAGAACATTGGCGAAGAACGTCTGTTATCTCCTGCTACTGGAATCAATATTGAAGCTTGAGCTTCTTATCTAGTTTTATCTTCTTGAATTGTCTTATTTTTATCACTTTTGCGAATAATATATTTCAACCAACTTTGGAATCAATTTGTCCTTTTAGTATTTTGCTGATGAGAAAGATAATGCTTCTTGTTTATTGATTCCCATACTTGCCTCTCATTATCTTTCTTGCAAAAAATAATCTGTTACGAAATACTTATAAATATTTTTTTTATCGTGTGGTCTTATTTTTCCTTCCTAATTAAAGGTCTTATTATGCCACCTCTTGTCATTGCGACAAAATCGCAGGACGTCCTTGCACTTTCATGCAAAAACCCATTGATCTTGCCTTAACTCTTAACTTTTTCTTTTGTATTATGGCCTCTTCAGGAATGTTGCGACAATATGACAGGCCTAAATATTCTTGCAAGAATAAAGCCCCATGACATTGCCGTCTTGCGACGAAATCGCAGGACGTCTTCGCACCTTCATGCGAAAACCCATTGATCTCGTCTTATCTTTTTCTTTTGTATTATTGCCTCTTCAGGATTGTTGCACAAATATGACAAGCCTTAATACCCTTGCGAATAAAAATCCTCATGACATTTGCGTCTTAAGAAACTTATCAGCTCCCTAATGGAGGGTGCCTCCCTTATCTTCCCCCTGGTTGCCCCTTCAAGGAGGCGTACTTCTACCATACAAGGTTAGCTCCTCCCATCCAGTTTTAACAACAACCAGTTGTTTTCGCAGACTCTTATCCCTTTTACCTATAGGGATTATGGTTAGGAGACTGCATCCTAAGTGGGGTTTTCTTCAGGCCGAGTGAAGTATAAGCCAAGACTTGTCAAGAATGGAAAAGTACGCTTCAAACGTCCCTGGCACTCTTGACTCAACCGTGTACCTCGGCGCCTTGATCAGATCTGCACTCCTTGGGAGAGTCCTTATTACCTTAGTCGCCCAACCTAAGTCATATGCTTAAGCTGAGAATCCAAGGTCCCTCTCCCGGATGGGGTTTGTTGACCCAAATCTCCATGACTCAGGTTCCGATGGCGGTGTAGCCTTTCCCTGAGACATGCAACAGGTACCCCCTTATATGACGTACTTTAGGTCTTACATTTGCCTCTTGCGAAATTGTATTCGCGAACTAGGGTGTACGCCATAAAGGTTCGCCCCTTTATTTTATGTCATTGTTCTGTGATTATCTCTGCGAAAATTTCGCACATCATGATCTTGTTTTGATATGAATAATCTTGCAATTATTTTTTCAGAATCCATAACTTCTCAAAGCTTCTTACGGATAATATCTTTTTAAATACAACCTGTTCCATGGTCTGTCAAGTCTATGACCAACATCTATGCCTTCTGGATCCATTTATCTATAAGCTCCTGTTCCAACTATCTCCTTAATGATGTAAGGTCCATCCCATTTTTTCGTTAATTTTCCACCATTTTCTCGCTGATATGTTGGTGTCTCTCACAGAACTAAATCTCCTGGTTGGAATTCGCGTACTTTGACACGTTTATTATATTCTCGGGCTAATCTTCGCTGATAATTCTCCATATGTTGTAAAGTTTTTTCTCTTCTTTCTTCTAATTCATCAAGTTTATTTAAGATCAAACCCGCACTAAGATTTTTCTCCCAAGATTCTATTTTTGTTGTCGGAATAACAACTTATGTTGGTAACACTGCTTCAACTCCGTATGTTAAACAAAAAGGTGACATTCCAGTAGCTTCTCTTCTAGTTGTATTATAAGCCCATACTGCATTATGTACTTGTTCGCACCATGCTCTGTGATGTCCTTCCAATTTCTTCTTTAATATATCTGCAATTGTTTTGTTTGTTGCTTCTACCTGCCCATTAGCTTGTGGATCCAAAGGAGTAGACTTTCCACATTTTATCTTGAATGCATTAAGTAGCATTTCTATATTCTGTCCTTCAAATTGTTTCCCATTATCAGATACCAACTGCGAAGGAATTCCAAATCTGCAAATGATATTTTCGAATATGAATGTAAAGATATCTTTGTCGCGAATATGCTGTATTGCATTCACTTCAGTCCATTTTGTGAAATAATCTGTTGCGACTATTAAATATCTTCTTTGTCCAGAACCTGGTAAAAATGGCCCCACAATATCTAAGCCCCATTTTCCAAAAGGCCACACACTGATTGAAGATGATAACGGTGATCCATACCGCTGACAATCATTGCAGCGCCTTCATATTTGTTTTGCATCTTCGTGCATGTATGACCAGTAATAGCCTTGCATTTTTGCTCTATGTGCCAAAGATCTTCCCCCGCTATGATTTCCAGCATCCCCACTATGTAACATTTTTAACAATTTTTCTCCTTCCTCTCGTGTCAAACATCTGAGTGAAGGTCCGTTAAAGGATTTTCGGTATAGCAGCCATCTATTAATTCATAATTCTTTGCGCGGCTTTTTAACTTGTGTGTTTCTAATCTATTTATTGGTGTTTCTCCTTTCGCCAAATATGCATGAAGTTCTGTTCTCCAGTCTGCGATATTGTTCGTTTGTTCTTATTCTTCATTGTCTGTTATCATCACATCCACTTCTTCTTCTTCTTCTTTATTGATTGATGGTGACAGAAGTGTTTGTATTTTTATGCATCTCGCAGTTGGATCTGTCATCATGCTTGAGATGAAAGCAAAAGCGTCTGCGAGTCTGTTATCCTTCCTCTAAATGTGCCTCCATTTTATTTTTTGGATTTTCGCTGATAATTCTTCAACGAGCTTCTTGTACTTCTTTAGAGATGGTTCATTTGTAGTATACTCTCCCTTTATTTGGCGAATAACTAGATGCGAATCACTAGTGATCCTTGCATTTTCTAGTTTCATTTATATTGCGAATTTTAAGGCATGTATCACAGCTTCATATTCCGGTTCATTATTAGTGGATGCGAATTCCAATCTGAATGAAAAAGGCATTATTATTCCTTCTGGCGAAATTAAAACAATTCCAACTCCATTTCCTTCTCCATTTGATGATCCATCTACCAATATCTCCCATTTATTTGGTTCTATTAATAAATCTTTTGGATCTCCGTGTTCTTCTTCTATATCCATCATTTCTTCTACCGCTTCGTCTTCTTCTAAAGGAAATTCTGCCAAGAAATCTGCAACAACTTGCGATTTTGGGGAAGACAAAATTTCATATTTAATATCAAAGTGGCCTACTTGTGCATTCCATCTCTCCACTCTTCCTGACCTTTTAGAATTCTTCATCACTGATTCAATTGGTACTTTTGTTAATACCTTTATCTTATGCGCTTGAAAATATATGCGGAGCTTAAATGATGCATAAACTAATGCTAAGATTAACTTCTCAATCTTTGAGTAATTCTTCTCGGAAGTATTAAAAGTTTTTCTAATGTAATAAATGGGTTTCTCCACTCCCGTGTCTATTCGCAATAACACAACACTTAATGCATGCGACGTCGTCGCAAGATAGATCAATAATTTTTCTCCTGGTTCTGCTTTTTGTAAAATAGTTGTATTCATAAGATGTTCTTTGATCCCTTGAAAAGCTTTTTCACATTCATCAGTCCATTTAAATTTCGCACCCTTCTTGAGTATATCGAAGAAATATTTGCATTTGTCTGATGATCGCGAAATGAATCTCCCCAGCAAAGCTAGAAGCCCATTCAACTTTTGTACATCTTTTATTGTTGCTGGTGTTGGCATGTCACGAGCTGCTTGCACTTTTTCTGGATCAACCTGTATTCGTTCCTTTGATACAATGTAGCCTAAAAAATTTCCTGATGTAACTCCAATACTACACTTCTCAGGATTCAGTTTAATGTTATACTGCCGCATTTGTTCAAAAATATCCCTCAGGTCTTGTACATGGTCTTTAGCTTCTTTACTCTTTACTAACATGTCATCCACGTATACTTCTAATGTTTTGTGTATCCATTTTGCAAACACCTTCTCTACCATTCTTTGGTATGTCGCTCCCGCATTTGGCAAACCAAATGGCATTTTCGTGTAACAATATAAACCTCTAGGGGCGAAGAAAGCAGTATGTTCTTGATCTTCTTCAGCGAGAGGGATTTGGTTATACCCTTTGTACTCATCTAAAGACGATACTCTATCATTTCCCGCTGCGGATTCCACCATTTGAGGAATATCTGGTAATGGAAAACTATCTTTGGGGCAAGCTTTGTTTAAATCAGTGAAATCTATGCAAATCCTAATTCCTTTGTTTTTCTTTGGGACAATGACCATATTCGCTATCCATTCTGGGTATTTAGCTTCTCTTATGATTCCCGCATCAAGCATTTTTTGTAGTTCTTCTACTATTTGGGAATGGTAAGTTGTTGCAATTTTTCTTATTCTCTGTTTAAATGGTCTCACATTTTTGTTAATCTCCAACTTGTGGCATGCAATTGATGGATCTATTCCCGGTATCTCATCCATGCTTCCTGCGAAAACATCTGTATATTCTCGCAAAAGGTTAACAGTTCTTTCTTCTTCTTCCACATCCATTTTGGTTCCAATTCTCAATATTAGAGGTTCTTCTATAGTCCCAACGTTTATTTCTTTTGTTGGTTCTGCGGCAATGTAACTGGGTTTAGGTTATCCCATTGGTGTTGGTTCTTTTATTTTTTTCACAGGTCCTTCTCCTTCTTCCGAAATTTTGCTGGGTATTCCTTTGCCTTCCTTTTCCCTTATCATATATACTCTAAATTCTTGTTCTTTCTTTGATTCCTTTGCCAACTTTCTGCGAAATTGTTTCTTTTTTGCTTGTCCTTCATAATGCTCTACTTCAATTTGATGACATAATTTCGCATTGTCAACATCTCCTCTGTTTTCACCTATTCCATTTGGTGTGGGGAACTTAATACATTGATGCAACGTTGATATTACAACTTTTATCGCATGTATCCATGGTCTTCCTAACAACATATTGTATGGCGATTCCATATCCACCACGCATAGTGTTACGTGTGTTTCGATCTCTCCAAGTGGAATTCGTACCACTATTTCACCTTTAGGTTTTGTTGTGGATTTTCCAAAGTCGTGAACAAAATATGTTGAACTGGACATTTCTTCATCTTTAAATCTCATTCCCCGGAATGCATGATAAAATATTATATCCACTGAACTTCCTGTACCGATTAAAGTTTTGTTCAATATCTATTCTCCCGTGGATTTTGTTGTTGTCTCCTTCTCTTTTCGCGTAATAGGCACTGTAATAACCAATGGAGATGTGTGGTTCAAATTTTCTTTTCGTATTTCTTCCGCCATGAATGTAATTTTTTTTCTTTTCCTAATCTTTCAAGGGTGACGTCTTTTCTACCGCCATAACCTTCCTTCCTTCAAAATTTCGTTTATGTATTCTTCCTTTGATGTTTTCATGGAATTCATTAACCATCGTTTTTGTTATCATATTACACTCCAATCTTTTATCATCTTCATTAATTCTAATCATTTTTATTTTAACTGGTTCACTGATTTATATAATCACTTTCTTGATTTGAACAATCTCAACAACAATCTTCAACTTTCAATCTTCAATTCCCTGTTTCTAGCGCCATTATGTAGTTGCAGGAAACCCTACACTACACCCCTCATATGATTTCATTATTACTCAACTTATTTTTAGATTTACACTCTTAATTTTCTTGATCAATCTTTGACTATTCTTACAAGAAAAGATAAAGGAATCAAGAATGACCTCTGCTCTAGACTTTCTCTCTCCTATTTACTTGTTTCTTACTCAAAAAAGATCTCTCCCTTTCCTTTACAACTGAACGACTATTTATAGGGAAATACATAGTGGATGACAGCTAATCTGTCCTTTATTTTCGAATATGACTTGCGACATTCTCGCAACCTTACAAATCTTAATCTCGTAAACTCTCTAATTTTCGCAGGACCATCATATCTTTCTCATGATTTTAGTTGACGTTGTTTATTTTATCATTTCTGAAATTGTTCTGCGACGATGTTGTTTTGCGAGATTCTGGTCCTACAGCTATCATAAAATTGTCAATTGTGACTAAGAATTGTTGCAAAGTTAGAATAACAATTAAATCTGTTATAATTGTTGTGACAAATGAGCCACGTGTCATTATCCTAAAATTAGCTTAACTGTTACTATTAACTATTGTAACAGTTTATAAATGTGACTGTAATCCAATTTTGTCGCATTGAAAACTGTTACAAAAAACGATAACAATTAATTTCACAGCGTTTCTCTAACGGTGTATACGTGTTACAAATTTAATCAGTAACAGATATGCCCTGTGACAAAATCCTGGTTTTGGTGATGATGAATCGCCATGAAGTCCTTGAGCTCAAACATTGACAAACATTGACAAACATGCTTGAGATAGCAACGCATGCGAGGTTGACCGAGCTATGCTCTAACAATCTCCCTCTTTGTCAATTTTAGTGACAAAACTATTAATACATATGGAATACAAAAAAGATAAACTTTAGTGGCTCCTATCCATAATCTAATCTTCAACGTTCTTTGAAATCTTCGTCCTTCCAAGTACTCCAATGATCCCAAAGGTTGTAAGTTTAGCATCATCGTTGTTGAAGATCTGTAGATATAACAATGAGAGAAATCGAGATTCTCGATCATTATTATACAATGTCATAGTATTATTATATAACATCAAAGTCCAATTGTATCACGACTTTAACAATAATACTACGGTGATATGTATCACTCCCCCTTAGTCAATACTCCATCTCGATCATGGAAACCACTCCCCCTTACACAATGATCCGAAAACCATATGTATTTGTAGTGTGAACTACAATATTTCCCCCCCTTTTTGTCAATAAAATTGGCAAAGATACAAGAATGGGATCATAATGAAATTTCCACAAGAGACATTTTATGACCAAAAGAAAAATACATACCAACTTAATTTAGATGCAATCTAATAGCCGAAGCTAACATCATTCATCAAGGAGTTTTAAGATACAAGATAACCCCTATAAAATTCCACAGCTGCACTCCCCGCAAGATATTACCATTAAGCACAAGTTCAAAAGAACTCTCCCCCATTTGATGTCATTCCCGAGAGAACATCAAGAACGACCTTAATTTCGAAATAAAAGAAGGATTTTTTATTGGACACCAAAAACCATAGGAATGATTTTCTATATCCAAAGCTCAACCAAATTAACCACAAGTAAACCCATGATTAATTTAATTGGAATGCGCAACTAAATCAAACCACAAAAGTGATCAATTTAATTGAAAGTGCTCAACATAGGTAAACTCACGGAGCTACGAATAAGTCAATCATAAGGAGATGACTAACTTAACCGTTCAAATACTCAACATAAGGAAAACCTTACGGAATATATGACTACATTAACCAAAGGACATGATAGTGTAGCCTTTCATATACTCAACACAAGAACTTGTGGAATATATAAAAATTCAACTAGATTAATTACAAGAGAACCTATAATTAATCTAATTGGAATACAAATAACCAAACTAATCACCGAAGTAATCAATTTAATTATTTTGGGCTCAACATAAGAGAACTTATGGAACCCCGACTAAGTTCATCATAGAATATGACAACCTTAACCGTACATGTACTCAACATAAGAAAGAAAACTTATGGAAAACTAACTAAATAACCAAAATAGTTGATTAATTTAGTTTCTAATGCTCGACATATAACATCTTATGGAACAACCAACAAAGTCAAGGTAAATCGACTTAGTTGTAAGGTGATCAACATAAGATATACAACAAAGCCTTCGTGGTAAAACATAATAAAATAGATCAATGAAGATCAATACCGTGGATAACATACAAGGATCTATTCTATTTTCCATCATAACGACATAATAGACTTTATCCTTGTTCAATAGAAGATTTTATCCTATTTTCCGTCAAATACATGACTGCATAGGCATAACTTTTGTATATGTCAAAAGTCCATTCGTCCTTTCATCAATACGAATACCGATTCATGAACGACTTTACTTTTGACCGCAATATGGGACCTTCAAGTTCACGGACGTAAACAATACATATCCCATAAAAATATTGCAATAAACATCATCCTCCAAATATTTTTAGAATTTAAAACCAATAAACCTATAAAAATAACATAAGAAGATGAAAACAAAAATAGCTATGTGTAGTCACAATCATCGCTATTCAAAGCACTATTTATTCTTCCAGCAAATCCAAAAGGGAGACATCCTAGGCATTCATGAACTTTTCAAAAGTTTCTTCAGAGAACTCCTTCTCATTATTGAAGAGTTCATTAAAAAAGGGATCATTTAAGTCCTCCAAGTCTTTTGAAAACACTGTCAACTTACTGAGTTCTTTTTCTAGTTTTCGTACAGTGTTTGTAGATTGAGACAACATTCGTTCATAGTGAACAATATCTTCTAGGGATGCAGAAATCCGAGATTTTAAGCTGTTTCTTTTGTTGATGAAATCTTTTACCAGGTTCCTGAATTTTTCATCACTTTGATATGACGAAAAGAACCAGTTTAAGGAAGGATTTTTACCAGTTAATTGTAGCCTTGACTTTCTTCAAACTTGTGGAGGGGATTCCAGTACACCGACGTACGTTAGCTGCCAAGGTTGCATTCTTGCTTGTGTTGCATCTAGTAACGGGTGCCATGGAACAGAAGCTTTTGAGATACACCGTCCGTGAAAAAATGAAACCCTGGACAAACAAAAGCTTTTGTATTTTTAGAGATTTATATAGGTAAAAACAAAAATAACCAAAAATACACTTCTTGAGCCAAAAGACGCAATTCCCCATTTTCTCAAGACAAACATGGGGATGCGAACGTCTAGGGTTAGAAAGACATGATGGGATCAAAAAGCTCCCCTTGTTTATCCCATAGTGACTTTCTAAGGTAAGGCACATGTGCAGATATTCTTCTTATTTTGTACCCTGAAGCACTTGTCACGTAGGACCTGCGACAATGAGTAGGCCGAAAAGCTAAAAGACATTCCATAGGAACAATCGTTTCCTTAGGTTCAAATTATTCAACATGAGTGTCCTTGAGACATGAGCCTGAGATTATTTCTGAAGGTTTTTAAACAATCTCCCTCATTCCTGGATATCCATTTAGACCCATCATTATAGACATTGGACTTGCATGATACAAGGTTCCACACGACTTGTATATGGGGTTATCTAACTCATTATTCATTGATTTTTTCCAAGAGAAGTTGCTCAGAGTTACATCAATGTTTCCTGGTTCTAAATGAGATGAAAAGCAACCAGTTGAAAGAAGTCCTTCTGTGTTGGTTGTAGAGTCTTTTTCACGTTTGGAAACGATAGAAGATACACATACGGAGGAATCGCCTAACACATGTAGAAAAAGCCCACAACGACTGTCACTACACCATCGAATAAAGGAAGTAGGGTAAGAAGTAAGACTGCCTATACCATCGGTACTTTTCTGTACAGAATTCCCTGATAGTATTGTACGTCCCTTTTGAGTAACATAAGGTTGCACAGTATTCTTACAAGGATTACTTGCAGCCTTCAGACTCTTTAAGGACGACGTACAACGCTGTCGAGGATGATCGGATGAGCATCCAAAAAAGCCAGACCCTTGACATTTGCCTTAATGGTTCCTAGTCACATCAGTTTTCTTAACAAATGATCGTTGAGCATTATCCGAAAGATGACAATTCTTTAGAAAGGAACAACTGGATTCTCTCAGATTCAACGAGAGATTTTTACTGGATATCAAATCCTTAAGAGTTGCAATCTGCAACAAGGCTAGAATAGATCCAGATTTATTCTTCCAATCTCTTTTGAATATTAACCAGTTTATCAGACCTTTTCCTACAGTTATTTTTTAAACCTGGTGAGGAGTCAATTAAGACTTTACAATCCATATAGTCAGATCTCCACAAACACAGACTTTTGAGGTCTTTAACGTGTTTTCCTGCTCTGATACCAATTGAAAAAGCGGGGGTCTAACAACACCACCCAATATTTCGCTTAGCAATCTGTATGGACTAACTCCGAAATACTTTGCTAGAGAATCAACTAGACAGTCAGACTCAATCTAGATAAAAGTATCTCAAGGAGTTAATATCTCTCTCTTGATTTGATTTTTACTCAAGCTAAAAACAATAGCGAGTCTTTATCAAATACAAGGAATACTTGGACGGTACCAAAGACCAATGTCTAAGGATCAATCAATATCAATCAACAACCAAAGGTTGGATTTCCAATTGATGATCACGAACGCACAACCTGTATTATTTCAATTATATAAAATATAACGCGGAAAAGAAATAACACAGACACCAGAAATTTTGTTAACGAGGAAACCGCAAATGTAGAAATACCCCGGGACCTAGTCCAGATTGAATACACACTGTATTAAGCCGCTACAGACACTAGCCTACTGCAAACTAACTTCGGACTGGACTATAGTTGAACCCCAATCAGTCTCCCACCGACCAAAGGTACAATTGTACTCCTACGCCTATGATCCCAGCAGGATACTGCGAACTTGATTCCCTTAGATGATCTCACCCACAACCAAGAGTTGTTGCAACCCAAAATCGCAGACTTGATAATAAACAAATCTGTCTCATACAGAAAAGTTTTAAAAGGATAAATCTGCCTCCCATAGATAAACCCTAGGTTTTGTTCCGGCTTTTGATATAAAATCAAGGTGAACAGGAACCAATTGATAATCCGGTCTTATATTCCCGAAGAACAGCCTAGATTAATCAATCACCTCTCTACAATACATCCTGACTACACAAGCGGATTGTCGAGGAATCACAAACACTGAGACGAAGATGTTTGCGACTTCTTTATCTTTCTTATCAGAGAACTCTCACGATCTCAAGCCAATCAATCGATTGTACTCGTACGATAGAAGATGCAAGATCAGATCACACAACTACGATAAAGTAATATCGGTCTGGCTTCACAATCCCAATGAAGTCTTTAAGTCGTTAACCTAATTTTAGAGAAGAAAATCAAAGGTTAATGGAGATCGATTCTAGCGGGCACACTAGTGGAACACAGACGTGTGGGGATTAGTTTTGCACAATGCTAGATGTCTCCTTTATATAGCCTTCAAATCAGGGTTTTGCCTTAGTTACAAAGCAATCCTTATTCACCGTTAGATGAAAACCTGATTTAGATTCAAGCTAATATATCTCAACCGTTAGATCGAAAACTTATCTTGTCACACACACTTGGGTATACGTTTACTGGGTTCGTGAAAACCATGCCCAAACGTGTACGTGTATGTTGGTTCAACATAGTAACCCAAAAGGTTAACCATATGAGATTTCATATTAACCTTGTTCTTCTTCACCATAACTAGTTCAATTGACTTAAATAAAATAGTTAAAGAGTTGTTCAATTGCTATGAGATCTTATGTAACTATACAAGACACAATTGAAACAAAGATGATTCGATTCAATTGAATCGGCTCAGGAATATTATAGCCACGGTTTGCATAAAGCATTCCTTAGTAATTTAATGTTTCATGTTCAGAGCACATCTTTAGATCATAACCTCTTAAGTTCACAAAGAAGTTCGCGGACTTAAGTTAATAGGTTGAGTTTTCCAAACTCAGCAGAAATTCTCGGAAAGAGAACTTCCGCCAGTTCGCGGACTGGGTTCGCGGACTGATCACACAAAAGAGTTTTGGAAAATCCAGCAGAAATTCTCGGTCGAGAACTTCCGACAGTTTGCGGACTTGGCAAGCCAATTCCACAAACCTCCCGATTTCTCTTGATCAACAAAGTTCGAAAACTTCGGTTCAAGGAATACATGGTTATGTAATATAAACTCTCATTTCAATCATTGAGACATTCTCAGAGGACGCTATGTAGCTGTTATTCACATACCGATTCACGTCAGAGCAATTATCAAAGTGATTGAAACTTTTCATGACTTTCGTCACTAGGTGAAGATAAACTTGATCAAAGCGAAACTCTTAACCAACACACGATTTCGAGATAAAAGATAAGCAATGAATGCTTAGCTCGAAATGTCAAATGTGTATGATCTAGTCTATATAGCATACGACTTTTGTCTCATAAGAAGTAGGAGATAGAAGAGATAGACTTTTGAGTGATAGATAAGTTCAAGTCTCCACATACCTTTTTGTTGATGAAGTTCCACGGTTCCTTGTATAGATCTTCGTCGTTGTATGATGAATCGCCATGAAGTCCTTGAGATCAACTACACTTTTCTATCCTAGTCCTAGACTTAGCTATGTAGGCTAGAATCAAGACTTATAGTTTTGATCACTAACATTGACAAACATTCTTGAGATAGCAACGCATTCGAGGTTGACCGAGCTATGCTCTAACAACATACTCTATAGAAAGAGCTTCGGCGATAGAATATTACGTTGCTTATCACAAGAAGAAGCAGAAGTGGTCATGGCCACGACTCACAACGTTGAACATCAAAGAATGATAAAACTCTTCCTACAATTACATGAAGGAGGGTATTACTGGCCTACGATAGAATTCGACACCGCCGAACACGTAAAGAAGTGTCAGCAATGCCAAATCCACGGATCGTTGATCCATGCCCCGCACACTTGGATACACAGTGTCGTCACCCCATAGCCTTTCCATAGTTGGGGACTTGATATTATTGGACCAATAAAACCGACTTCATCCGGACGCCACAAGTATATCATCACCGCAACTGAATACTCTACCAAGTGAGTTGAGGATATTCTGCTCCGAGATTACTCAGGCGCTACAATCGTCGCGTTCATCAAAGAATACATCATTTGTAGATTTGTGGAACCTATGATCATACGCTCGGACAACAGTACCTCCTTTGTTAATCAAACTGTCATAGATTTGTTGGACCAGCACGGAATCAAGTTCCACACCTCAATTGTCTATTACCCTCATGGGAACGGACATGCTGAGGAAACCAACAAGACACTATTAAAGATACTGAGTCATCATGTATATGACCATCACAGAAGCTGGCACGAGCAACTACCCCTTGCACTTTGGGCATATCACATTTCCAATAGAAGCTCCACTGGAGCATCCCCCTATTCCCTGGTGTACGGGGAGGACGCGATATTACCAGCAGAAATCGCTATACCATCCTCATGTGTGGCTATGGCTAGACTTACTACCCCGGATGAAGTCAGTCGATTCACTCACTTAGATACCTTGGAAGAACGGCGAGCTAAAGCTGAACGTTTTGCGGATAAGTATAGGCAACGAACAACAAGATATTATAATCAAAAGGTGAAAGAGCGAGTCTTTAGTGTAAATGAGGTGGTAATGAAAATCGCGCCACATGTCCAGCGTAATGAGAAAGCAGGCAAGTTTGCAGCCAACTGGCAAGGTCCTTATATGATCAGCGAGGCAGCAAAAAGCGGATATTACTATCTGAAGCGGATGAATGGCTCTCGCATTAATACTCCTATCAATGGTAATTGGCTTAAAAATTATTATGCTTAAGTAAGCTAATGTATGCCGGACGGCTAAAGGAAAATAATAATAAATAATACCTACTTTATAATTATCTTTCGAGTCACGATAAACCCTTGCGTACGACCTAATAAGGCGCACTAATAGCCCAAGAAAGGGCTAAGATCCGTCTATGACTTAGATGAAGTACACTAATAGTCCAAGAAAGGACTAAGCTCCGTGCATGGCTTAGATGAAGTGCACCAATATCCCAAGAAAGGGCTAAGCTCCGTTTATGACTTAGATGAAGTACACTAATAGTCCAAGAAATGACTAGGCTCCGTGCATGGCTTAGATGAAGTGCACCAATAGTCCAAGAAAGGACTAGGATTCATATTCCAAGAAAGGAATAGGCTCAGTGCATGGATTAGATGAAGTGCACTAATAGTCCAAGAAAGGACTAGGCTCAGTGCATGGCTTAGATGAAGTGCACTAATAGTCCAAGAAAGGACTAGGCTTCGTGCATGGCTTAGATGAAGTGCATTAATAGTCCAAGAATAGGATCCGTGCATGGCTTAGATGAAGTGCACTAATAATCCAAGAAAGATTTAAGCTTCGTGCATGGCTCAATGAAGTGCACCCACGGTCCAAGAGAGGACTAGCACACGATCAAACACACCAATGGACCAAGAAATGGCTAAACCTCATGCTCGGTCCGGTGAATCATGCTAATAAACTCTAGAGAATGATTGTCTCCGTGTAAAGACTACTCTAAAGAGGATTCTGAATGATTCAGAGAACAAGATAATCTAAAGGGAACACGCATATAACACATGGAAAGCAACACAAATCGCATATCTATAGACATTCGACACAACAGGGAGAACAAGCAAACCAATACATTCTTTGGTAGATCCCATTAGACCAAAAGAAAGGATGACAAAACCAAGCTAGTGCGCCTCAATCGGCCGCGGGCAATGACCAAATCGCCCTCCTGAGATTCCATCCGACAGCGAGCCTTAGCAAATGCTTCGGAAGCCTTATCTGCAGCCATCACGTTCTCTATTGAAGGACTGATATGGCTAGTACTCATGCGATCCGCATAAAGATCCATAGCATGGAAATATTGTACTTAACTAACTGCAAATAATTCCTCGCATTCACGAACAAGCCGGGCATTCCCAGTGACAATAGCTTGTAACAATCCAATCTTTTGCTCTCTTACAGACAAGCATAAAACACTGATTGACTCTTGTATTAAATAACACAGGAGTAGGATACTTAAACCATATATATATACAAATAGGGGGAGCACTCTTGCCTAAATAAATAAATAAAATAAAATAAAATAAATTTAAGTCGATTCAGAGGCAATTAGCATGCGACAATGAGCGATTTCTTGGTCCACATCTTGTATCATCACAAGCGCCTCTTCACTATGGGTAGTAGCTGCAGCCAAAGCTACCCGTAAATCTCTCAGCACTTGATCTACCTCATACAAAATCTTTTCGGATGCAGTACCCTGATGAGCCTTGGTAGAATCTCCTCTTGCTCCCCCAATGCTTTGCGTGCATGTCCTTGCACAACTAACCTATGGGTACGTAAAGCTCTCAACTCACCCTTTAACACCAACAACCGTGCCAATTCAACTAGCTTAAGTGCGTAATGCATCGGGGCACGTATCATACATAAGGATAAGGCATAACCATGCATACGGAGACTAGGTAGATGAGAAGCGGACACGCCATAATCCGCAATGACTTGATCAATGTCCAAAATAGTAAGATTTATCTCTCGTAATAATTCATCAGCCGCGTGACGAGCGGAGACAACATCATCTAAAGCACTCTGGATTTCAAAAGAGACTGGTCCGGACGAACGAGTCTCCCGAGCTCCTAGAAATATCTCATGCTTCTTATCAAACCGAGCACGTGCTTCTGCACGACCCGCCAGCCTCCTCTCCCTAATCAGTTCTGCCTCAGCTCTCACCAGACGTAAGTGATCTAGTTCAGATCCCCGCTTAAAAGAAGATACTAACGCTGGCACGGAAACCAAAGCTAGCACATAACCATGTAAGCGTTTAGCCATATAGAATTTGATAAGCACACACAATGAGCAAATTAGAGAATGAAACATCATACCAACACTAAGAGCTTATTAATAGGAAATATATTCACTAATGCATTTATTACCACTTCATAACTACCGTCATAATTACAAAAAAATAAAAATAAATCACAGTAGCACATTCAACGCCAGTCGGACTTCAGCTAGAGATGCCTCAATAAACCTAATACTTTGATCCGCCTCAATACAACGAAAGTACGTACTCATGCGTTGTTCACGACAATAACCAAGATGCTCAAGAAGAGTTAAATCAGGGAGACGACCTTCACTTCGAATCCTCTTCACAAGATGATCCGCAACAGATAGTTTCTCATGCCAACCTGCATTGTCGACCTCAAAATTATCTCGAGCAAGACACATCACACGGAGAAGACGACTCAGATACTCCATCTCAAGAACCAATCTAACGCGACCAGCCATAGACCAAATGAATGAAAAGAGAAAGAAACTTAAACAATGCCTGGATGATTAACCAAAAAAAAATTCTCACACACACATATATATATAATCCAAATAAAACGATAATCAAGGTAGCATTTAAAAAAAAGGGGATTCCTTAAGATAATGAAGGGAGGACAACTACAAGAGAACGACAAAAGGAAATGTCCTCATTCACATCTTGCATCATTAATTGTACTTCCCCATACTGGGTAGTAGAGTCAGTAAAAGGGCTACGCACCTCCTCTAACACTTGATGAACCTTATGCCTAACCTCATTAGAAGCACAGACTTTTCGAGCCATGCCTAATGTCTCCGTATTTTCATCAAAAGCCTTCCGGGTCTTATCCAAAGCAATTAGGCGATGAGTCTGCAGCATACCAACTTCATCCTTCGAAATTAGTAAACGTGCTAACTATGCCCTCATATCAGTAGGATGGATAAGAGAAGACACAACACACAAAGTTATAGTACATCCAAGAAGGTTCGGGCCCGCCTGCGGAGAAACAAAAGCATGGCAATCGGCTATTGCTTTCTCAATATCCGTCGTCATGATCAGCGCTTCTTGGTATAAGCGCTCAGCTTTATTTCGAGCGGCTATGGTATTATCCAAGGCACGCTGAATGGATGTAATGACACGCCCGGACATTTTTGCATCTCGAGCCATTGAATAAGTCTCATGCTGCTCATCAAAGAGCGCACACGTAGCCGTTCTGTTTACCATCCTAATTTCCCTAAGTATCTCCACTTCATCTTTAACCAATAGCAAGCGAGTTAGGTCATGATCCTTTTCATAAGGAACAACTAGCGTTGGCACCGGAGCTAAGGCCAAAGTATATCCATGAAGACGACGATCCATCAGCTGCAAAAATATAGCTAGCAACCAAAGAATGAACAAACTATAGAAAGAAACATGAAGGACATCAGACGTATTCACCTCCACTTATAAGAAAACATAAGGGATACCATGTTTGATATTACGCAACCATAATAATAACTAAACCAAGAAAACAACAACACATGTCCCATGAAAGAAAAGCAAATCATAAAATCCTCAACCTCACCAACAAAAAAAAAAGAGAAAAAAATGGTTTCGAGAGTCATCATTAAAAAATATCTAGAGCCACCAACTCAGCCTTCTTCCTGGTCAAACACCAATTGACTTCCTCAGCAGCATCACAAGCGTTTTTCAACTCCTGGGTAGTACGGCCCACATCCATCATTAGCTGATCATAAGCTTCCTTCTTTGTGTTTGCGACGTCGAGCAACTGTTGGTACTCCCGTTCTAACTCTTCAATCTCACAAGGCAGAGTGATCCGCGCATTATGGTCGGCCTTTGCTGAGTCCAACAATTCCTTGAGCCATTTGATGGGTAAGTGAAGAGCCATCAGGGTCTAAATGTTAGCGTCCCACTTCCTCAAAACAACCGGATCAATTGGAGTTTCCTCCACCAAAGAAATTGACAGACATTTCTTCATGAATGCACATATGACCAAACTTCTCCACTATGCGACGATAGGTGGTTGCTTTAGCAGAAGGAACCCAAAAGTCGTGTACTAGAACGTAACGGTTATCCACACCAGCCTCCGCCAAATACACGATACGCGGGTATTGAAATTTGGGATCCTCCGGAACAGCCATCAGTTCACCATCCGCGTTCACGCCCTGAGAAACTTTGGAACTTGATTTCTGACGCTTTCCATTAGCGCTGCCAGATTCATTTCCTTTAACAGGCTGATTCGAACCGCTTCCCTTCCCTTGGGCGCCGTCGCGTTTTCCCATATTCTAAAAGGAGAAAGAAGACAGATATTAAAGAAAACAATTATAGGCAAGACACCTTGGCACAATAATAGAAGTTCAAAATACACGCATACCAGATCAGAAGGAAGAGGGGAATTAACAGGAGAATGAACTGATTTACGAGAAGAAGAAGATGAACTCGACACAACCGATTCTGAATGACCTAAAGGGAAAGAGAAATCGAAAGCAGAGAGAAAAATAAAATAATAATTCAAAATGAGGGAAGTGGAGATACATATATAGTTTGCCAAATGTATTAAATAAGTTGCAATGGAAACATTTTGACCGACACGGGTCGGCATGACGAAGTTAAATAATCATGAACACAGTACACTCACGGGATTTAAGAGGGGACGAACTCTGACCCTGGGAACCGCTTTTAAGACCACTACCCTCGTGAGAATAAACATTGATAGAACGATCCGATTCTGATTCATCTCCATCACCTAACATGTCGGAAGGAGTATGAAAAGGGTGATTGGGATCCTTAATCGTCCAAACAATTAAAGGACGAGTAGAGTGAAGAGTCATACGGGGAGCAAGTACTTCAGGACCGCTCTGGCTAACGGCTCGACAAAATTTACGCTCCACACGTTCAATAAAAGTACTGGCGGATGACGACCCCACTTTTGGAGCCTGCGGAGAAAATGAAGGAGAAACATTAGCGGTTCGGAAAGAAGGAAATCGCGGATTGGGTAATATACCAGCATCCCGTTTCATCTTCTTAGAGAGTCGATCGTCCCTCCACTCCTTAATAGTCAGGTTAATATATTCTTCAAACATGAGGCCTCTAGGTTTGCAGCCGATAGGCAGAGAATTCTAGAAATGTGGGGCGAACCAAAATAACTAAGCAAGAGACTTGATAAAAAAAATAACACAAAGAGAGTAAGGGAATACCTTAGCAGGAGGAGGAGACGTAGTCGAAGGAATTTGCAAAGACTTCATAGAAGGAACACACCTCCTTTTCTTGAAATTGGACGGAGGAAAAGCACTACCTTTCCCGTCCCCTTGAGAAAGCTCGTCACCTGGAGGGGTTCCCAGCTGTTAGAACAAGAGAGGCGACCCTTGTTGCTGGAAGAAAACTTATACTTCTTAGCAACCTCAGTATTCAATTTCACACGACCTGAGGCATGCATCTCCCTAAAATCTTTCTCGGTCAAAGGGAGGGGAGAATAAGGCTCCCTATTCAAAGCCTAGCTGTCGCGCGACACGAACGATGTTGTACGACTCGGAAGAGAATTTCCCATATAAAATCCAGGAAGACGCCCAGGTAAAACAGAGACGAGCATATCAAATTCGACCGCCGAAGGCATCTCCGCTGAACAAATCCTTTGCGGGGTTTGGATAACAAAATTGTAATGAAGAGAACCAGTACGACCATACTGATATGCGAGGGGATTGAACTCCGCAACTTTATCCATAAAGTCCTTAAGCTTCTCCTTAGGGTGATGACCTTTCTTGTGATAAAGAGTCATCCGGGGATGACACTCTGGATTTGTCACCAAACGCTTGGAACAATCCTTTCGAACGACTTCCTATTGCCGAGAGAGGGACAAGGGATTCAAATGAGAAGGAATATACTTAGGGAAGCGCTCCCAAGTCGATGCCTGAATGAAGTTGGCAGGAAGGAGAGTTTCAACCGTGTGTGATCCATTCACGCGACGAATATCGTGAACCAGCAAGTCTAGATGATGATACAAACCACCCAGAAACATAGGGGAAAGTGGGAAAGATACACCACGAGACATCAATACCGCCATAGGGATTAGCTCGTTTTTGATAGTATCCCGGGGACTATACTCAAAGACAACATGACAAACAGACAAAGCCAAAAGAGTATAAATGCATCCAATTCGGCCCTGTCCGTCTCCCCCTCTCGAGGAGGAACACACTTGCCAGGAACAGATTGTAAAGGAGCCCAGTACTTGATCCAACATGAAAAAGAAGATCGACGTTGTCCAGACTTTTGCTTTTGACCGCTTTTCACCTCCTTTACATCATCAGTCCCTTCAGCAGGAGGAGGCTTTTGCCGAGAGGCTTTCATGGAAGATGCCATGAGTTTCGAGGAAGATGAAACGTGTGCAGGGGAATCATGAGGGTTTGACGCGGTAACTTTATTTTTCCATTTATTTGCTGGAGTGCCTACTCCATCCGGGGTTTCAACTTTGAGCTCGTCAGGTAATTGAAAAGACATGGACTTCGTCTTAGCCTTGAGTAAGCGGTCTTGAAGCTTCCTGTCCTCGTCATCCAGAGATTTATAAAGACAGCAGCTATCATAAACTACGGAACCATGAACAGGCAAACCAGTAAGTGCCACTACATCCTCTAAAATCGAGGTCGCTTCACCCCAGGAAAACAAAAATGTATGAGGGTCGATTCCCCAGCACGTGCGCACAACCTATTTATGATGTCATAATCCCGCCGGACATCCCTAAACTTGGAAGACTCCAAATCCTCCTCTATACTCAGAGAACGAATGGTATCCACGTTATCCGGATTCGAGCGGATGTAGTCAATCCATGGCTCCCAGGAGTCATGCGATTCAGTGGACGAACGATGATCGATCGTAGGAAAGGTGTAGTCTCCCCTATGGACTGCCAAGCGAGGGGAGTCTTCGAAAGAAGGCATGGTGGGTAAGTCATCCTGAGGACGAATAAGCCATTCCACATACCCAGACGGAGGAAATGGATGGGGATTAAGCATGCGCGTGACCCAAACATCATCGGCGGGGAAAAGAGTAGTTCCATCATCCTCAGTGGGGGGTCGGATTTTATCTTTGAGACTGGGATTGTGTACAAATTCTTCTAACGTGTATAACTCAATCCTAGGAGGAGAGTCACGGGCGGGTGATCCTTCGGACATGATGAAAGGAAGGAACAAGAGAGAGAAAGAGAGATGGTAAAAGATGAAGATTCTGAGGTGAGGTTTCCTCTATTTATAGGAGGGTAAAAGGAGGAGCAGTTACTGAATAGATCAGTTACTGACGTCTCTCAAGAGTCATGAACTTAAATCTCCCAATAACTTCCCTTTGCCATCGTGACACACACTTGTGACTGTTGACATGATCTTTGACCAGTCAAACAGTCAGGGGACTAATGTTGATACATGAAAATGATTAATCATACAAATAGCCTCCCCTTAACCTACCAAGGCTCCCCTTTTTAGGAATAAAATGGACTTGGGGACTAGGCTTAACCCATTATGATGGGAAGTCCTAGTCCACATAAGAACATACTAAGGAAATTGGGCTTTGGCCTAAAGAGGAAGCCCTTTAGGGTTTGATATTAACTTAAAGAGAGGAAAATGGTAGTTTAGTAATATGTTAATCTTATGGGTGTTTATTCGTAAGAGAAATGTTATACAAGAGAAAAAAGATACACTTTTTGGGGCATCATTAATTCCCCATTATTTTCATAAACCTATTCTCTTCTTGGGAGTACTTTATGTGATTAAGGCTAGTTCCTCCTTCCAACGTTTTACCCCTCAACACTGTCCATTTTCGTTGAATGAACTTTTGTTGGGAGTCTAACATGTTTGAGTTGTCGTTTTGTGGTAAAGGTTGGCTGTAATTTCGGAAAAGAATTGGTAACAAAATAATTAAGCTAAAGAAACACTAGCTAAGCAAATTTCTATCGAACACGGTGATGACATAAATAAGTAGCTTCTCTTCCAGAATACTTTCTTTTCCAAGATAAATTGGCTACTATAGACTAAACTATTGTTGAAATATAAAAATAAACATACCCATTATCCAAACAATACAAAAAAACGAAAGGTTGAGCCGTGGTCTTAGAGCCGGCGCTACCTAGTGCGCTTTTATATACTCGCCTAGCTACGCCACAAGATTTGGCATCTTAAATCTATTTTTCGATTTTTTTTCAATATGTTTTGATTGCGTAGCAATCAAGAGCAACCCTTCTCTGTTCAGATCTAATTCATTTTGGGCTGAATTTGAGCAGATTTCTTCACTATTTTTTGTTTTCTAGGTTAATTAGTAGTTATAACTTAATTTTTATTATGTTTTCTTCTTATCTACACCATTATGACGGTTTTATCTACTCTTTTGAGGTTTATCTTCGCTTTAATGGCGGTTCTTGTTTATTGGGTTGGGTTTCAAGATCGATAGCGATGCTCTCCAACGACGAAATCTTCATCTTCATTGGTGATTTCTTTGACGACGGAAGCTCCATCACTAGTTTCAAGATATTTGAGCAAATCACTCCTATTTTGGGAGCATATCTTTCTAAAGAAGAAAAACAAACTAAATGGTTGGATTCTAATTCCGCGAAAAACCATTCTTCCTCTAATTTAATCGGATCTTATTCATACTTGTATTTGTCTTACTCCGATAATCCTTCTCTTTCTCTTGTCGGATTTCTCGGTATTGTACTTGTACGGTATGTTCTTGTTACTTTGTATTCTCTTATTTTCGATCTTAAACTCATCGTAACTTTGAATTTCCATTAATGAAAAGGTTTATTATTTATCAAAAAAAAAAATTGTGTATCAATCATTTGTACGGTGGAATTTAGTGCCAAATGTCTAGGGATTCTAGAATCACCTTTCGGATTTGATGAAAGAGAGTGGAGTGGTCCCTGACGCATCCGAAGAATCACTGAAACGAATAGAATCGAATGATAAAATGACTTCACTTCCTGCACTCTCTGCAAACAGAATTATAAGTGTACGTCATTTACTCGTGACAAAACATCCAAAACCTGAATTAAAGGAGAACGCCACTAAAGTTATGCGTAGTTTGCCACGTGGGTTTGTGGAAAAACGTGGGTGAATATCGTTGCGCCAAAGCCTGCGGAAGCGTTAGGTTTCACTGCTACAACGGTACCTCGGTATTGCCAAGAACACAATCACACACACAAGAAAAAAAAGTATTTAACGAGGTTGAATCCTCAGGAAGGAATAAGCAATTTTATATATCACCGTATACCAAACTCAAGCACAGAAGAAGAAAACTCTTCCTAGTTCTGGTGTGTTTCTCTCTAGTTCTCTCTGTGGCTATTTATACACATCAATAGGAGTGGACACATTCCTTAACAAGGATTACTTTCCTACAAGTACAGGGTTTCCTAACTTAGCTCTAAGAGATAAACATCTTAAGCTGCTATACTTAGGACACAAGTACTTAATTTCCTTAACCAACTATATTTCCTAATCTAGATCTTGACCGTCCTGCTAACAAACATCTGGATCAATGTTCTCAAAATCGGACTGGACGAGCGGACCAGTGAAACGATAATCCAATTATGATTCTAGGTAGGTTGAGTACTGACCCAAGAGTTTGTCAAAAAAACATTCCCTATAGTGAAAATTGGGTGACCTTATCGGGCTGATCAGTGAACTAGTTCTCTATACGGTCCAAACTGATTCGATCCAGTAAAGTCTAACACCTCCAAACAATAAAAAATCTTCTCACTTTTATCCAAGCCAACGGGAAGAGGTGTATTTCCTTCCATATGGACATGTCTCACTTGTTTAATGGTCATTGAAACCATCGTAATTTAATCTTCTATCATGTCAGATCCATAACCATGCGTCAAATCTAATCATTCATCCGTTAAATAAATTAGTACAACTGTTGCCACAGTGTGAGGACCGATTGAAGAGAATATGAAGATGGAGTTTGTCTGCGATTATTTTCGTCATGTTTCAGAAAAAAGTTATATTTTTATTTTGTTTCAGAAAAAGTGATATTTTCGCTCAGTTTCAAAAAAAGTGATGCTTTCGCACCGTTTTAGAAAAGTGATGCTTTCGCTCCGTTTCACAAAAAGTGATACTTTCATTAAAGTTATGCGTCGTGTGCCACATGGCTCTCTGGAAAAACGTGGATGAACATATGGACCAATGTTCTCAAAACTGGACTAGACAGGGTAGTCAGGACCAGTAAACTGACGAAATTATGTTTTTAGATAGATCGGCTCGTTACTGATCCAACAGTGTGTCAAAAACTGTTCCCTATATAGTAGATCTTCGATAAATTAATTACTTGAAATTCTCTGGTCTTGACTAGGTTTGTATAAGCTAAATTTTAACTCGATAAATTAATAACTTCGCTGAAATAATAATTTTTTTTGTCCCAACTTTTTTAATTTATCGAAGTTTTGTTGTAGTGAAAATTGTGTGACCTTACCATTCTGACAACTGAACCAGTACTCAATATGGTCCAAACTGATTCGACCCAGTAAACCCCAAAACAATAAAAAAGATCTCCTGAATCTTATCTATAAGCCGATGAAAAGGAAACTCAGTGTATTTCCTTCCATATAGGCCAGCCTCACTTGTTCAACGGTAATTGAAGTCACCAGATCTTAATCTTCATCTACCGGTCAGATCCATATGTCATAGCCTTGTATGACTTAGCTACTTAGGGGTGCCCTTATCATTTATTTTGAGTGTCTTTAGTGATTGTCTGTGAAGTGTGTGTTTGGCTCGTGTGACCCAAAACACTTTTCTCTTTTATTCATATATGTAAACCTAATGGAGAGAGAAGAAAATTTTGTTAAGAAAGTTATTTTGTCTCTTTGAGGTTTATTTCCAATCTCATAGTGCAGATCCTGTAGATTGAACCCTAATTCTAGCTGTTTGTAGTGTAGAACACTACAAGTGGTATCAGATTAGGTATATCCTTGGAAGCTATCATGGCATAGGGTACTCGGTTGCAGAAATTGGACGAATCCAACAAGAACATGGGTCTGGAATTGAAAGAATTACGTGAAGAGATGCAGTCGTTCCGATCTGTTAAAACCGATGTACAGACAATGAAAACCACTATCGATAATCAATTTGAACTTCTTCACTCTTTAGAATATAGTGGATGACAGCTAATCTGTCCTTTATTTTCGAATATGACTTGCGACATTCTCGCAACCTTACAAATCTTAATCTCGTAAACTCTCTAATTTTCGCAGGACCATCATATCTTTCTCATGATTTTAGTTGACGTTGTTTATTTTATCATTTCTGAAATTGTTCTGCGACGATGTTGTTTTGCGAGATTCTGGTCCTACAGCTATCATAAAATTGTCAATTGTGACTAAGAATTGTTGCAAAGTTAGAATAACAATTAAATCTTTTATAATTGTTGTGACAAATGAGCCACGTGTCATTATCCTAAAATTAGCTTAACTGTTACTATTAACTATTGTAACAGTTTATAAATGTGACTGTAATCCAATTTTGTCGCATTGAAAACTGTTACAAAAAACGATAACAATTAATATCACATCGTTTCTCTAACGGTGTATATGTGTTACAAATTTAATCAGTAACAGATATGCCCTGTGACAAAATCCTGGTTTTGGTGATGATGAATCGCCATGAAGTCCTTGAGCTCAACTACACTTTTCTATCCTAGTCCGAGACTTAGCTATGTAGGCTAGAAATCAAGACTTATAGTTTTGATCACTAACATTGACAAACATGCTTGAGATAGCAACGCATGCGAGGTTGACAGAGCTATGCTCTAACAATCTCCCCCTTTGTCAATTTTAGTGACAAAACTATTAATACATATGGAATACAAAAAAGATAAACTTTAGTGGCTCCTATCCATAATCTAATCTTCAACGTTCCTTGAAATCTTCGTCCTTCCAAGTACTCCAATGATCCCAAAGTTTGTAAGTTTAGCATCACCGTTGTTGAAGATCCCTAGCTATAACAATGAGAAAGCATCGGTCTCTATCATGGTTATACAGTGTCATAGTTTTATTATACAGTGTCAAAGTCCAATTGTATCACATCTTCAACAATAATACTATGGTGATATGTATCACTCCCCCTTAGTCAATACTCCATCTCACATGAAAACCACTCCCCCTTACACAATGATCTGAAAACCATATGTATTTGTAGTGTGAACTACATATTAATTCTCCCCCTTTTTGTCAATAAAATTGGCAAAGGTACAAGAACGGGATCATAATGAAATTTCCGTAAGAGACATTTCATGACTGAGAGAAAGAAACACACATCATCTTATTTAGATGCAATCATATAGCCGAAGCTAACAACATTTCATCAAGGAATTTAAAGATACAAGATAACCCCTTTAAAATTCCACAGCGCATACCCCTCAAGATATGACCATTAATCACAAGTTCAAAAGAACTCTCCCCCATTAGATGTCATTCCCAAGGGAACAACAACGAGCGACCTTAATTTCAAGAGAAACAAAGGATTTTATTGGACATCAAAACCATGAGAATGATTTTTATATCCAACACTCAATCAAATTATTCATAAGTAAACCCATGAATAATCTAATCGGAATACATAATCAAATTAACCACAAAAGTGATCAATTTAATTCATTGTGCTCAACATAAGTAAACTTACAAAGCAACGACTAAGTTAATCATACAAGAGAGTGATTGGCTTAATCGTTCATGTACTCAACACAAGAGAACTTGTGGAGTAATAACTAAACAACCAAGGAGATGATTAATTTAGTTCTAAATGCTCAACATAACGTACCTCACGGAACAACCAACCAAGCTAATCAAAAATAATCAACTTAGTTGTATCGTGCTCAACATAAGACACATCACGGAGCCTTACAGTAATACAAAAAGATGGATCAATGAAGATCTATACCGTGGAATACACAAGGATTCATTCTTTTGCACAAGCATATACAATACCAATAATCCTTGGATACAAAATATTTTAACCTATCTTCCGTCAAGGGTTGAAAATATATGCTTAACTTTTGTATATGTCAAAAGTTTATTCATTCTTAAACCAATACATGAATACCGATCGTGAACGACTTTACTTTTGACAAAAATATGGGACAACAAAGTTCACGGACGTAAACACAAATATCCCATAACAAATTGCAATATAACAAAATCAAAAATATTGCAAAACATCATCCTCCAAATAGTTTTAGAATTTTAAACCTAAAAACAAGAAGATGAAAATAATAGCTATGCGTAGTCACAATCATTGTTATTCAAAGCACTAGTCATTCTTCCAACTAAACCAAAAACAAGACTTACTAGGCAACTCAAAATTAGACTCTTATGATGCATTTCACTTACTTTGAAGGTTCTTCTCGTATTCCCTATATTCGTCAATCTCATCTTCGATTAGATCAATCCTAGATTCAAGATTATTCATCTTTGTTTCAAGTCTTTTGGAGGAAGCTTCGAGTTCGCTTTTCAGGCCACGTACTTTCTCCAAAACGAGATTCATGGTTAAAGAGAGCTTATCAAATTGTGAGACAGAAGGAATTTTATCAGAGGATGAGATACTCTTGTCATAACACATTTCGTTATCAGAAGAATCAACCCGAATCTTCTTTGAAGGAAATAGAACAGTCCATACATCACTTTCTTTGCTAGAAAGGCTATAGGAGGACATGATAGAGAAGATAAATGAAATCATCCTTCAGAGAGAAAAAAGGACTTCAATTTAAAGGAATGAAGATGGAAAAATTCCAAAAACGACCCTTAACAAACCCTAACAGAATTCGGTTACCTTCAAAAAAGTCTTTTAAGGAGTCAAAAATCGTACATGAACAATCAACGGTACTAGGGAAGAGAAGACTAGAGAATAACAAACACATTCCATTACAACCCTCTTGAAAATCATGATTCTTGCTTAAGAGGAGAAGACGAGAGAATCATGAGAAACAAGATTACGGTTTATTCCAATCCAATCGGACTGGGATATTTCTCATGAAGAGGGGAATTGTTTATTAAATCAAGTTTATGCTTACTATTTAAAAATGAGTTATGCACATCATTATTTTCCCTTTTAATCACATTTTTGAGAATGTTGAATTGCGCAAGTCCTGCACCGTTCTAGAAATCAATTTTTAAGAGAAAAAAGATTTCATATAAGGTTTCTTTTTCCCTTTTTGCACACAACATTTAGCAGAGTAGGACTGCATTTGACTACTTGTGCTAAGATGATCCTGATTTTTACACAAGGAACCCGAAAATTTTGGTTGCATCTTGTGTCTTTCTGTATCACTCTTGTTGTCAAGATGACTAGGGAGTGATACAAAGTCAGGTGACATTTGCTGACACAACTTATGAGACATGTACAGAATAATTCGGCATGTCGTATAAGGATCACGATTGTGATTTTCAGTAAGGAGATTAAAAGAACATCCATCGTTTTCATCCTTAGGATCATCATCAAGAGATTCATCCATGCTTTAGTTATCTTATTCTCCTTAAAATCTGGACCATTAAGAGTATGAATACTTTTACAGCACAAGAGACTAGTTTCGCTAGTGCAGTTTTTCTGAACTCTCTTATCCCTCTTTTTGATCAATTGAACCTCTTTTTGAGACTTTCTTTTACTTCGTGTAAGAATTTTATTAAGTCGTTGTATAAGCAGAGACAACGTAGAAATAAAGAAATTCTCATTTTTATTAATCAGATGAGGGCGGTGAGATTTTCCATCAGTAGTAGTAATATGATTACTAGACATGTGATGTTTATCTTTAAGTTCGCGATCGAAAATTTTAAGCTTCCCAACAAGCATATTTCGCGAAAGATTATTAAGGTTATTTCCCTCAACGATGGCATGTTTTTTAGATTCATATTTAGATGGCAGCGATCTGAGAATCTTCATCACAATTTCCTTTTCAGGAATAGTCCTACCCAATGCACAGGATGCATTAACAATTTCAGACATTTTGCGATAAAATTCATCAAATGAATCTTCTTCTTCCATATGAAGGTTCTCCATTCGGAATCAAGGTTTTGAAGCCTAGCTTCCTTTTCGTTGGTGTTACCTTCAAATACAGTTTCTAAAGTATCCCAAGCATCTTTAGACGTGGAGAAAGAAGCCACATGGTGTCGAAGATCTCGGGTAATGGCATGCATGATGGCATTCAAACCGTTGGAGTTTCGCTTTGCAGCAAGAGACTCAGCAACAATATATGTACCAATGTTTTTAGGCATGATAGCATCTTCAACTATAACGACGGGAGCCTCATATCCATTGACAACATAAACCCATGATTGGAAATCACGCGATTGAAGAAAAGTGCGCATAGCAATTTTCCACCATAGGTAGTTTGAGCCATCAAAGACTGGTGGTATGTTAACTGAGATAACACAAATGTCCATAGAGTCAGATCGCTATAAACACATACTTATAAGTTCTTGAACGTGTTTTCCTGCTCTGATACCAATTGAAAAAGCGGGGGTCTAACAACACCACCCAATATTTCGATTAGAAATCTGTATGGACTAACTCCGAAACACTTTCTAGAGAATCAACTAGACAGTCAGACTCAATCTAGGTAAAAGTATCTCAAGGAGTTAATATCTCTCTCTTGTTTTGATTCACTCAACCTGTTAGAGCATAGCTCGGTCGACCTCGCATGCGTTGCTATCTCAAGCATGTTTTTCAATGTTAGTGATCAAAACTATGAGTCTTGATTTCTAGCCTACATAGCTAAGTCTCGGACTAGGATAGAAAAGTGTAGTTGAGCTCAAGGACTTCTTGGCGATTCATCATACAATGAAGAAGATCTATACAAGGAACCGTGGAACTTCATCAACAAAAAGGTATGTGGAGACTTGAACTTATCTATCACTCAAAGGTCTATCTATTCTATCTCCTACTTCTTATGAGACAAAAGTCGTATGCTATATAGACCAGATCATACACATTTGACATATCGAGCTGAGCATTCATTGCTTATCTTTTATCTCGAAATCGTGTGTTGGTAAAGCGTTTCGCTTTGATCAAGTTTATCTTCACCTAGTGACGAAAGTCATGAAAAGTTTCAATCACTTTGAGAATTGCTCTGACGTGAATCGGTCTGTGAATAACGGATACATAGCGTCCTCTGAGAATGTCTCAATGATTGAATGAGAGTTTAGATTACATAACCGTCTCTTAATTCATAATTCGTTCCGCGTCTTTTTAACTTGTGTGTTTCCAATCTATTTCTTGGTGTTTCTCCTTTCGCCAAATATGCATGAAGTTCCATTCTCCAGTCTGCGATATTGTTCATTTGTTATTCTTTTTCATTGTCTATTATCATCACATCCACGTCTTCTTATTCTTTATTGATTGATGGTGACAAAAGTGTTTGTATTTTTATGCATCTCGCAGTTGGATCTATCATCATGCTTGAGATGAAAGCAAAAGCGTCTGCGAGTATGTTATCCTTTCTTGAAATGTGCCTCCATCTTATTTTTGGGATTTTTGCTGACAATTCTTCAACCAGCTTCTTGTATTTCTTCAAGGATGGTTCATTTGTAGTATACTCTCCCTTTATTTGGCGAATAACTAGCTGCGAATCACTAGTGATCCTGGCATTTTCTAGTTTCATTCTATTGCGAATCTTAAAGCATGTACCACAGCTTCATATTCTCTTTCATTATTAGTGGATGCAGATTCCAATCTGAATGAAAAAGCCATCTTTATTCCTTCTGGCGAAATTAAAACAATTCCTACTCCATTTCCTTCTCCATTTGATGATCCATCTACCAATATCTCCCATCTATTTGGTTATGTTAACAAATCTTTTGGATCTCCATGTTCTTCTTCTACCTCCATCATTTCTTCTACTGCTTCATCTTCTTCTAAAGTAAATTCTGCCAAAAAATCTGCAACAACTTGTGATTTTGGTGAAGACAAAATTTCATATTTAATATCAAAGTGGCCTACTTGTGCGTTCCATCTCTCCACTCTTCCTGGTCTTTTAGAATTCTTCATCACTGATTCAATTGGTATCTTTGTTAATACCTTTATCTTGTGTGCTTGAAAGTATATCCGGAGTTTAAATGATGCATAAACTAATGCTAAAATTAACTTTTCAATCTTTGAGTAATTCTTCTTGGCACTATGAAAAGTTTTGCTAATGTAATAAATGGGTTTCTCCACTCCTGCGTCTACTCGCAATAACACAACACTTAATGCGTGAGACGTCGTCGCAAGATAGATCAATAATTCTTCTTCTGATTCTGCTTTTTGTAAAATATTTGTATTCATAAGATGTTCTTTGATTCCTTGAAAAGCTTTTTCACATTCATCAGTCCATTTAATTTCGCACCCTTCTTGAGTATATCGAAAAAATATTTGCATTTGTCTGATGATCACGAAATAAATCTTCCCAGCGAAGCTAGAAGCCCATTCAACTTCTGTACATCTTTTTATTTTTGCTGGTGTTGGCATGTCACGAACTGCTTGCACTTTTTCCGGATCAACCTGTATTCCTTCCTTTGATACAATGTAGCCTAAAAATTTTCCCGAAGCAACTCCAGTGGTACACTTCTCATGATTCAATTTAATGTTATATTGCCGCATTTGTTCAAAAATCTCCCTCAGGTCTTGTACATGGTTTTTAGCTTCTTTACTCTTTACTAACATGTCGTCCACTATACTTCTAATGTTTTGTGTATGATAGACACATTTTTGTGTCTAATTTGTCCTCAATGTTCTGTATTGTTCGTACTCGATTTCGTAGTTATTATGGTGTTTTATGTTTTTATAGATGTTTTTGGAAAAATAAGCTCTTGCGGAAAAATTGGATCGAAAAGTGGTGTTTTACACCCCATGGTGAAGTACTAAAGGCACCCCCAAAATGTGTTAAAGGCACCCCAGAAATGCGCTGAAAGAATCCCAGAAAAATTATTATTTATGCCCAAAAATACTATTTACACCCCAGAGCAAGTGCTAAAGGGACACCCGTACAAGATTAGGGGGAGGACATTTTCTTCCCAAAATTCAAAAATGAAAAAAGGCGGGAAAAATGGCAGAAACAATGGCAAAGTTTTCGATCGGATTTTGGAGGGGGTTTTATGTGATTCAATCGCTGAAACTTCATGGGTAGTTGTGCTATGTCCTAACAAAGCTATTATGGGTGTTTGTTTCGATCGAATTTGGCTGAAAAATCCGTGAGAAGAAAACAGGGCAGCACGTACACGGAAGAAAATATTGACGGGATTACAGCGAGTTAGACATGTGCTGCTCGTGTTTGGAAGAACCTAACCACTATTTGGAGTGTGAAGAAGTTAAATATGGCAATATGGAAGCTTCAGAACGCGTGAAAATCAATATCAGTGATAAAAATGAAAAGAAAATAACCCGAGTAAATGAAGATTATTTGGAGTTAATGGAGGAGATTCAATATCGCAATCACGTATAAATATGTTCACAAGGTATCATAGAATGGATGTCGATAGTCTGGGGGGATGAGGAGAGCCAGAGAATAAGAAATTCGAGTTTTCCCAAACTCGGTTTCTGCTGCTGCTGCTGCTGATGAATATGAGGAACACGAAGAACAGACTCGCCATGACAGTCGTTTTCCAACAGTAAGAACGACACACAGGCGTGGGTCGTAGAGATACTGCATCTGTGACCATTACTATTTATCGTTTATTCTGTGACGCCTTTTGTGCGTCGCAGATTACAGTTTCACACCATTTTCTCTTTTTCTCTCCATTGTAAACACCATTTGAGCTATAAATAAATCTTTTGAGCGTGTTTTCATCATGATGAGCTAAACCCAACGTTGGGACGATGGAGGAAACCAAAATTCATCATGCGGTAAATTCATTTAATTCTTTATTTGACTATTTGCATTGAATTAAAATTAAAAAAAAAATTCTTAATTAATTGTCATTTCGTTTGATGGTTTATGCTTAGGATTAATTCTTTTGATATGCCATGCTTAATATTTACAATTAATATTTTAAGAATCTATCTTAGGCAAAGAAAAAGAGTCAAAATACTTTTTGAATGAGCTATAATGGTTTAGAATAGATAGGTGAATCGCATGAATTTGAATATTTGGTGGAATCCTAGTCCCACTACCTCTCGCCCACTTTGTTAACATTATTTGTATATTTATTTTTATTAAATTTAAAAATCAAACCTTCACAAGTCTTGAACGAACTTTACTACTACAACAACTTTGAAATCACATCAAATTTTTGGCGCCGCCGACGCGGATTTGTTCTTAGGTAGAATTTTTAGGTTTTTTTATTTCATTTGTTCTTTTTACGTTTCTTTGGGTGTGTCTTTGTATTACAGGTTTGAAGTTGGATACTAAAGACTTGGAATCAAAGCTTAAAGCTAAAAGAGAAGGAAAAAGACAAAGCAAAAAAAAAAGAGCGAAAGAAAAAATTAAAAAAAAGAGAGATTTTTTTTTTAGAGACCTTCCATTTTTTGTAATTATTATTTTTTTTTATTTCTTTTCTTTTGCACTTTATTTGGAGTTTGGACTTGGACAATTATTATTTTTTTAAACCCTAAGGAAGGGTACATTAAATATAAAACTTTTTGCAGGGAAGGACGACGATTACAATATCGTCTCGGCCCCTCGGGTTCGCACATGACATAAGAGTCGTGGCCCGAGTCGACTTCAGCGGTTCTGCGCCCGTCTGGTACGTGAGGTAAGCTTTCGAAACACCCGCGAATCCCCTGTCAGCGGGTTTATTGTATGACTTAAGGTGAATATATGCTGAGGATTTGAATACGGTTTTTTTAATTTCCTAGTAAAGGGAAAGGCCTGGCCAAATTAAGATAAGGAATCGGATTTCATCACCGTTTCCTTCTTGTCCACCTTCGGAAAACGAAACTAAACGCGAACCTAAGCTTAAAATTTTGACTAGAACGAGACCTATAGGGTAACGAGCTTAATAGGAAAGTCATTCGAAAAATATTGGTTACTCTTTTGAGCATACTTTAAAATTCATGATGGTTTCTGCGAGTTGAATGTGTGACTGCGCTGCCTTATAATACCGGTGAGACCTTGGGTATCAAAGATCCTCGCAGCTTCCCTCGTCTCAATTCAACTTACTTAAACTCGGATTGATTCCAGAGAGACGTTTGCTCAGATTGTAACGAATTCCTTTTCGAAAGATTAGAAGCTGGAATAAAAACAATCTAAGTGGAGCCATCATGCTTTTTGTTTGCTAGAAATCGTTAGGTTTGTTTTGGTGGAGTCAGCCTGCTGTGTGTTTGCTTAGAACCCCCTTTCCTTTAGGATTTTTGTTTTTTTTCTAGTGTATTCCCGAAAGGTCTTGGAAAAGAAATACTTTTGTCCATTTGATTAGTGACGAGCCTAGAAGTTCTTCTTGTGAAAGCGGGGAGCTCGAAGACTCTTCTTTTGAGAGCCCTGTTTTTGGAAACTTTAGTTTTGAGAATCTGTCTCTTCGTGAGGAAAGTACCCCTAGTACTTTTGTTGTACTAGTGATGGCAATTTTGAAAGATTACATGTTCCCTAATAGGTCTACCCGAGCCTCTTGCATTAAATTGCCAGCCATTACGGCTAATTTCGAGATAAAACCTAGTATTCTTCAGATGATCCCTATATTCTTAGGGAAAGATGATGAGAACCCTTATTTTCATATTAGGGACTTTGAAGAAATTTGCGGGACAATTAGAATAAAAGACTTTATTGATGAAGTCTTGAAACTTAAGATGTTTCCCTTTTCCTTGAGAGATAAAGCTAAGACCTAGCTGAACAACCTACCATCCGGATCCATTGAAACATGGCAGGAACTTGTTGCTGCTTTCTATATGAAATTCTACCCTAAGCATAAAACTGCAGCTGTTAGGCAGAAAATTAGTTCTAGTGTGCAACAAGAGGGAGAGTCTCTTTATAGGTTTTTAGAGGGATTCAATGATCTCCTATCCCAGTGCCCTCACCATGTATTTGATAAGATGAAACTAGTAGAAATTGTTTATGATGGTTTAGACTATTCGACCAAAACCATGGTCGAGTCTATGTGCGCTGGTGAGTTCACTAGTAAAAAATGCCGATGATGCTTTTACCTTCTTAGGAGTTATTGCTGAAAAATCCCAACAGTGGGAGTCTTGTGTTGAACCCCCTAAAAGACTCTTGGTCAATAGAAGTAGCACTAATGTGGTAGATACAAGATTCGGGTTAGATGTTAAGTTTGTTGCTTTGTCTAGAAGGTTAGAAGCTTTGGAATTGAATCAGCCTAAACATAGGTCTCTTGTTGAAACTGATGATAGGATTAGAGCCTCTCAAGTCTCTAATTGTGGAGTAGAACCCAATAAATTGTTTTGGGAAGGTCATGTTAGTGAAAAGCAAGCCCATGCTGTCTATAACAATGCTAGGTTCGAGAACCGTCAGAAGTTTGACCCATACTCAGAGACCTACAACCCTGGTTGGAGAAACCATCCTAATTTTTCTTGGTCCAAGGGACAGAATCAAGGTCAGCCTAGTAATACTCAGCCTCCCCCAGGTTTTGGTTATACTCAGAACCCTTCAGGTCAAACCCAGTTTCAGAACACTTCTGAGAAAAAAATCTCTACCTTAGAAGAAGCTCTTACTATGTTAGTATAGAACCATGATATGTTATCAGCTAACCACCTTAGCTTTCAACAAGAAACCATGCAAAACCATAAGGATAATTCCCAGATTCTTGCTAAATTAGAACTTCAAGTCGGCCAAATATCTAAGTATTTAAGTGAGAGAGAAGAAGGTAAGTTTCCTAGTCAAACTCAAGCCAATCCTAGGGGGGTCCATCAAATATCTTTAGTTGGTGAGGAATCATCAAACCATGTGAACTCGATAAAAACCCTCAGGAGCGGTAAAACAGTAGAAAATAAGGTATCCATGCCTAGTGAACATACTGTAGTTCCACCCTTTACTTTCCAAGAGGAACCCATAACTGAGGAAACTGAAACAATTTCTAAGGAGTCCCAAGAAATTCCTGATAGGACTATCTTTGTGCCTAGATCCCCATATCCTCAGTTGTTAACCCCAACAAAGAAGGAGTCAAGTTTCAACGAGATAATGAAAATATTTAAGCAGGTGAACATCAACATTCCTTTATTAGAAGCAATTAGGCAGATGCCTGCTTATGCCAAATTCCTTAAAGATCTTTGTACAAGAAAGTGTAAGCTTAATGTTCATAAGAAATCCTTTTTAGCTGGTCAAGTAAGTTCAATTCTTCTAAACCAAACACCCCCAAAGTATAAGGACCCTGGATGCCCTACCATATCTTGTGCAATTGTTAACCACACTGTCGATAAGGAATTACTTGACTTAGGAGCTAGTGTTAACTTACTCCCGTATCATGTATACACCCAGCTAGGTCTTGGTAAGTTGAAGCCGACCAAAATGACACTACAATTAGCTGATAGGTCTGTCAAAGTCCCTCGTGGTGTCATAGAGGATGTTCTTATTGAGGTTGATAAGTTTATTTATCCAGTGGATTTTGTTGTTTTAGATACCCATCCAGTTCAGGACCCAAGTGCTCAAATCCCGGTGATTTTAGGTCGCCCATTTTTAGCCACAGATAACGCTGTCATCAACTGTAGAACCGGACTTATGAACATATCATTTGGTAATATGACCACTGAACTAAATGTCTTTAATGTTACTAGACAACCTTCTGAGAATTATGAATTAGAAGAAGTGAATATGATTAGCACTTTAGTTTAGGATTTAGTTCAGGATAATTGGCACGATACTCTATTGGGAGATTCTTTAGATAAATTTGAGGAAACCATTCTCTTAGACCAGATGTGTGATCAATCTTCAGAAGAAACCCTTGAGTATTTTAAAGACTCTACGGACCCTGAAATTCAGGCAATAGTGTCAGGTCTTTTTGAGAGTAATGATAACCATAAGATTGGGGGTGGAGAATTGGAAGAATCTCTTGAGTATTTTAAGGATTCTGAAGATCCGGAAATTCAAGCAATAGTTAGAGGTTTGTATGTGAGTAGTGAAAACCCTAAGTTTGGGGGTAGTGATGGTTCTTATGATTGTCACGTATCCCTAATCAGAGTCCCTAACTTGGGACTCGAGCTTTGTTCATCTGAGATATCACTTGAGTTTATTCAGACTCCGCAACCCGATCCACATGATACTATCCAGGAGGTAACCTAGGTATTAGAGACCAGTTTTTCGGATGAATCTATTTTTTGAGACACACATATGAAGTTCAATTACGCGCCGCAGATAAACCCAGTTGTCTTGACAGAAACCTTAGATGAGGACGTGCTCATTCTTTTCATTTTTCTAAACCAGTGCAGTTGTCTCATACTGGTGTCAGCTCTATTTGGTCTTATGGACCCCCAATTGTTTCGACTATTGATATATGACTTTGAAAGGTGACAATCCTTTTTGAGGTATTTGATGTCTGGCTGAAGACTTTAAACTTAGCACTTCTTGGGAGGTAACCCAATATTCTTGCGACACGATAATATGTTTCCTTATCTCTTTTGCTTCAAGTGGTAACAGTTTCTCCTTGTTCATGCTTTTAATTTTATCTTTAGAACATTGAGGACAATGTTAGATTAAGTTTGGGGGTATTTTAGTCGCATTTTTGAAACTTCTAGCGTCACATGGTATCCGTTTAGATAAGTTTACATACTTTTTTCCACCGAAAAGATAGAAATTAGAATGCTAGAGATAACAATCTATTGAGACATTAGAGAAAAAGATATTGAGATCCTTGAAATTCAAGAGAGAACTTGTTCCTTTTAGAGGGTAACCGTGATGGACCTAACCATACATGATGGAAAAGCAAGTAGGTCAGGAAATGCCAGAAAGACAAAGTAACCTCACAATGTAGTCTTAGTTACTGGATTGCGACTCTCTCTCAGTAGAAACTTATCATCATCAACAAGCGGAGCGACATCAAAATCTATGAAGAAAGTTGAAGAAGTTTTAGGTATAGAAGCAACAATAGAAAAGAATAATTCAAAAATCAAAGTTGAAGTTATAAGAGCAAATGATATAAGTTGTTAGAATCCATGATACCAAGACATCACAAGTTTCGAAGATCCAAGTTTTGAAAGTCCTTCTCTCATGGCCATGTAAATTGTTGTCTTGTAATTTTTGTTTCCACAAAAAAAAAACGAAAAAAAATGAAAAAAAAAATGAAAAAAATCATCGTTACGTTTTGTTCAATAAGGCCAAAGGGAAGTAGAAATTTATAAGTCAAGGAAGAAATCGAAGAGAAGAGTTAATTGTCAAGGTTCTATGAGGTTCGATAGTTTATCATCAATAGTTGAATACCGAAGAAGACGTTGTTTCTACTGATCACTATGAGAGAGTCGAAGAAAGATACATTTGGTTGCTTTGTTAGTCCGCTTTCAATCTGGCACAAGATCTTTCTAGCACTGGTTTAACTCATCACAGGTAATTAGTCCAGCTGTGTAGCAGATGTCCCTCTCATCTTTATCTCTCTCCTAATCTTATCCAGCTGTAATGCAGCGGACGCATCTTACAATGTTTATCTAGCTGTGTAGCGGATATCTCTTTATCTAGCAGTGTTGCGGATGTGTCTCCCCTTTTCTTCAGTCAGCTTTAGAGTTGACACCTTTAATTTCTCTGGCATTCTAGTTACTTGGAGATAGGTTGAGAATATGTATGTCCTCATAGCTCTTTGGATACTTGTGACCAATTAGAAGTAATGGTTTTGTGGGTACACCTCTGGTAAACCCTCCCGAGATTAACTCAGTTTTATTTTTTATTAGTTTTGCTCGAGGACTAGCAAATAATAAGTTTGGGGGTATTTGATAGACACATTTTTGTGTCTAATTTGTTCTCAATGTTCTGTATTGTTAGTACTCGATTTCGTACTTATTATGGTGTTTTATGTTTTTGTAGATGTTTTTGGAAAAATAAGCTCTTGCGGCAAAATTGGCTCGAAAAGTGGTGTTTTACACCCCATGGTGAAGTACTAAAGGCACCCCCGAAATGTGTTAAAGGCACCCCAGAAATGCGCTGAAGGAATCCCAGAAAAATTACTATTTACGCCCAAAAATACTATTTGCACCTCAATGCAAGTGCTAAAGGGACACCCGTACAAGATTAGGGGGAGGACATTTTCTTCCCAAAATTCAAAAATGAAAAAAGGCGGGAAAAATGGCAGCAACAATGGCAGAGTTTTCGATCGCATTTTGGAGGAGTGTTTGTGTGATTCAATCGCTGAAACTTCATGGGTAGTTGTGATATGTCCTAACAAAGCTATTATGGGTGTTTGTTTCGATCGAATTTGGATGAAAAATACGTGAGAAGAAAACAGGGCAGCACGTACACGGAAGAAAATATTCACGGGATTACAGCGAGTTAGACGTGTGCTGCTCGTGTTTGGAAGAACCTAACCACTATTTGGAGTGTGAAGAAGTTAAATATGGCAATATGGAAGCTTCAGAATGCGTGAAAATCAATATCAGTGATAAAAATGAAAAGAAAATAACCCGAGTAAATGAAGATTATTTGGAGTTAATGGAGGAGATTCAATATCGCAATTACGTATAAATATGTTCACAAGGTATCATAGAATGGGTGTCGAGAGTCTGGGGGGCTGAGGAGAGACAGAGAAGAAGAAATTCGAGTTTTCCTAAACTCGGTTTTTGCTGCTGCTGATGATGATGAATATGAGGAACACGAAGAACAGACTCTCCAGGACAGTCGTTTTCCAACAGTGAGAACGACACACAGGCGTGGGTCGTAGAGATACTGCATCTGTGACCATTACTATTTATCGTTTATTCTGTGACGCCTTTTGTGCGTCGCAGATTACAGTTTCACACCATTTTCTCTTTTTCTCTCCATTGTAAACACCATTTGATCTATAAATAAATCTTTTCAGCGTGTTTTCATCATGATGAGCTCAACCCAACGCTGGGACGACAGAGGAAACCAAAATTCATCATGCGGTATATTCATTTAATTCTTTATTTGACTATTTGCATTGAATTAAAATTAAAAAAAAAAATTCTTAATTAATTGTCATTTCGTTTGATGGTTTATGCTTAGGATTAATTCTTTTGATATGCCATGCTTAAGATTTACAATTAATATTTTAAGAATCTATCTTAGGAAAAGAAATAGAGTCAAAATACTTGTTGAATGAGCTATAATGGTTTAGAATAAATAGGTGAATCGCATGAATTTGAATATTTGGTGGAATCCTAGTCCCAGTACTTCTCGCCCACTTTGTTAACATTATTTGTATATTTATTGTTATTAAATTTAAAAATCGAACCTTCACAAGTCTTGAACGAACTTTACTACTACAACAACTTTGAAATCACATCAGTATATACATTTTGCGAACACCTTCTCTACCGTTCTTTGCTATGTCGCTCCCGCGTTTCGCAAACCAAATGGAATTTTCGTGTAACAATATAAACCTCTAGGGGCAAAGAAAGCAGTATGTTCTTGATCTTCTTCAGCGAGAGGGATTTGTCTATACCCTTTGTACCCATCTAAAGATGATACCCTATCATTTCCCGCTGCGGATTCCACCATTTGAGGAATATCTGGTAACGGAAAATTATCCTTGGGGCAAGCTTTGTTTAAATCAGTGAAATCTATGCAAATCCTGATTCCTTTGTTTTTGTTTGGGACAATGACCATATTCTCTATCCATTCTGGGTATTTAGCTTCTCTTATAATTCCTGCCTCAAGCATTTTCTGTAGTTCTTCTTCTATTTGGGAATGGTAAGTTGTTGCAATTTTTCTTATTCTCTGTTTAAATGGTCTCACATTTTTGTTAATCTCCAATTTGTGGCATGCAATTGATGGATCTATTCCTGGTATCTCTTCCGTGCTTCCTGCGAAAATATCTTTATATTCTCGCAACAAGTTAACAGTTCTTTCTTCTTCTTCTATATCCATTTTGGTTCCAATTCACAACATTAGAGGTTCCTCTATAGTCCCAACGTTTATTACTTTTGCTGGTTATGTGGCAGTGTAACTGGGTTTAGGTTCTCCCATTGGTGTTGGTTCTTTTATTGTTTTTATGGGTCCTTCTCCTTCTTCCGAAATTTCGCTGGGTATTCCTTTGCCTTCTTTTGCCCTTATCATATATACTCTAAATTCTTCTTCCTTCTTTGCTTCCTTTGCCAATTTTCTGCGAAATTTTTTCTTTTTTGCTTGTCCTTCATAATGTTTTACCTCAATTTGATGACATAATTTCGCATTGTCAACATCTCCTCTGATTTCACCTATTCCATTTGGAGTGGGGAATTTAATACATTGATGCAACGTTGATACCACAAATTTTATCGCAGGTATCCATGATCTTCCTAATAACATATTATTTGGCGATTCCATATCCACCACGCACAATGTTACATGTGTTTCGATTTCTCCAAGTGTAATTCGTACCACTATCTCTCCTTTAGGTTTTGTTGTGGATTTTCCAAAGCCGTGAACAAAATATGTTGAACCGGACATTTCTTCATCTTTAAATCTCATTCCCCGGAATGCGTGATGAAATATTATATCAACTGAACTTCCTGTATCGATTAAAGTTCTATTCAACATCCATTCTCCCGTGGATTTTATTGTTGTTTCCTTGTCTTTTCGTGTAATAGGCACTATAATGACCAACAAAGATGTGTGGTTCAAATTTTCTTTTGGTATTTCTTCCGCCATGAATGCAATTTTTTGCTTTTCCCAATCTTTCAAGGGTGATGTTTTTTCTACCGCCATAATTTTCTTTCCTTCAAAATTTCGTTTATGTATTCTTCCTTTGATGTTTTCATGGAATTCATTAACCATCGTTTTTGTTATCATATTACACTCCAATCTTTTATCATCTTCATTAATTCTAATCATTTTTCTTTTAACTGGTTCACTGATTTATTTAATCACTTTCTTGATTTGAACAATCTCAACAACAATCTTCAACTTTCAATCTTCAATTCCCTGTTTCTAGCGCCATTATGTAGTTGCAGGAAATCCTACACTACACCCCTCATATGATTTCATTATTACTCAACTTATTTTTAGATTTACACTCTTAATTTTCTTGATCAATCTTTGAATATTCTTACAAGAAAAGATAAAGGAATCAAGAATGACCTCTGCTCTAGACTTTCTCTCTCCTATTTACTTGTTTCTTACTCAAAAAAGATCTCTCCCTTTCCTTTACAACTGAACGACTATTTATAGGGAAATACATAGTGGATGACAGCTAATCTGTCCTTTATTTTCGAATATGACTTGCGACATTCTCGCAACCTTACAAATCTTAATCTCGTAAACTCTCTAATTTTCGCAGGACCATCATATCTTTCTCATGATTTTAGTTGACGTTGTTTATTTTATCATTTCTGGAATTGTTCTGCGACGCTTAAGTGTTGTGTCATTAATAATTTCGCTGAAACATTATCATTGAGAGATTCTGATCCTACAATCAGCTAAGGGAATCAAGTGCGTAGTATCCTGCTGGGATCAGAGGCATAGGAGTACAACTATACCTTGAATTAGTGGGAGACTGATTGGGGTTCAACAATAGTCCAGTCTGAAGTTAGATTGGAGTAGGCTAGTATGTGTAGCCGCTTAATACAGTGTGTATTCAATCTAGGATAGGTCCTGAGGTTTTTCTGCATTTGCGGTTTCCTCGTTAACAAAATTTCTGGTGTCTGTGTTATTTCTTTTCCGCATTATATTTTTATATAATTGAAATAATTCAGGTTTTGCGTTCGTGATCATCAATTGGAAATCCGACCTTTGGTTGTTGATTGATCCTTGGACATTGGTCTTTGGTACCGTCCAAGTATTCCTTGTGTTTGATTAGGACTCGCTGATTTCTATTAGATTGAGTAATATCAAAAACAAGAGAGAGATATTAACTCCTTGAGATACTTTTATCTAGATTGAGTCTGACTGTCTAATTGATTCTTGTAGTTGCAGGAAATCCTACAATACACCCCTCATATGATTTCGTTGTTGATCAACTCATTTTTAGGTTTACACTCTTAATTTTATTGATTATTTTTTGAATGTTCTTACAAGAAAGATAAAGAAGTCAAGAATGATCTCTGCTCTGAACTTTCTCTCTCCTATTTACTTGTTTCTTACCCAAAAAGATCTCTCTCTTCTTTACAATTCGAATGACTATTTATAAGGAAATACATAGTGGATGACAGCTAATCTGTCCTTTATTTTCGGATATGGTTTGCGACATTCTCGCAACCTTACAAATGTTAATTTCGCAAGACTATCACATCTTTCTCGTGACCTTAGATGACGTCAGTTATTCTATCATTTCTGAAACCGTTCTGCGACGCTGTTATACTGCGTCATTGATAACTTTGCTGAAACGTTGTCATTGTGAAATTCTGATCCTACATCTTGCCTCTTCTCATATCTTCTCTGCAAAGTAGAGAATGATGTCATAAATTCCGCAGCTGCTTATCTTTTCATATTCCACATTTATCATACGTACTCTCTCTTCCATTTATTTCTTGACACGTCTTCTGTAACCGCTACTTTTCAACCGCTCACGTCTCATCGTCTTAATGGTGTATATTTCTTCGATTAAAAAATCTTCTTTATATACTCTTCTTACCCCCCTTTTCCACTTTTTTTTTTTACTTTCTCTTCTATTTTTATTCTCTCATCTCTTACTCTGTTATTCTTCTACAAATTCTGCTGCTGTAATTTTTTCTTCCTTCAATCCTTTTACTTTCTATACATTCCCATACTCTATATTCAAACATGTCTCCAAGTGGTCATAGATATGAGAAGAATTTATAATATGTCCAAAAAGATCTTGCTGATAAAGGTTTCACACTCTCCACCATTCTTGGTGAGAATGCCAAATCAATTCTTTCTGTCAAGCTTTTCTCTGATCAATATTGTGATGATCAATCAATCATAATTTCTCTAGGTCAAATTCTCGCAGGTCTCCCTATTCCTCTTTATAACCCAAATCTTCCTTTATTTTATGAAATTCTCGCTCATTCGGGATTTTCGCGAGCCATCTTCCAACTAAGTGGGGACTGCATCCGTCTGATGCTAGAGTTCGCTAATCGTGGTGATGGTAGAGGATCTCTTTACTCCAAAGAACTTAGGGATCCAAAATTCGCAAACCTAGAAATAGTTTCTGAGAAGTATACAGTGGCGAATTTCTTTGAAAACTACGAACTTATCTCCATGAAGAAAGAGAATACTCGTTGGGGTATTCAATTAAGAAGGAAAGATAACATTGATGAAGCCAAAATTATTATGCAAGATATTGACTGTCATTCTGGTAAAAACACAACTCCTCGCCAATCCAAAGATGATAAATGGTGTGTTTTTCCTTTAATGTTAAAGGGACCCTACATTGCTGGATCAAACGTTCTTCCTGTAAATCTCGCTGCATATCAACCTTGGGTTTTCTCTTGGACCGAGAAGGAGAAAGAGGTATGTTTCTCCCCTTTAACTCATTTTATATTTCTTTATTTATTTTTACTATTATGTTCGCTAAATCTTGCGATATTCCGCAGATCCAAAAATTGAAGGATAGATATAATAAGACTGGGAAATCTAGTACTATGTTAGCTCTTCGCTCATACACAGATGAGGTAAGAAATTTTCTCTTATGACTTTAAATAGTACTGTTACTTTCATGCTTCCATTTCTTATTTCTATCCGTGTGTGAAGATTATTGCTGAAGTAGAAGAATCTGCTGATGCTGCGAAGATTGGTGATAACGGTAAAGGTGCTCTTCGCAGGGAAAAATCAACTGGTCCTCCTCCAAAGAAAAGAAAAGTTCGTTCTCCTTCTCCTTCAAATGTTCCTTCTAACGAAAATTTCGAAAGTGACAAGGGTGATGAGGATAACGATGATCTTGCTGCAACTGAAGATTCTCCATCTGAATCTTCTATGGCTAAGCTTTCTGGCCTATTTTCTGATTCTCTACAAGGAATGGGAGATAACCAATTCGCAAATACCTGCAAATCTCTCACTACCCTTTGTGACGTCCCTTTAATAGATGGTGATAGCTCTCTTCGTGGAGTTTCTAGATCAGTGACTCCCGACTTCTTGCATTCTCTCAATAGTCTGGTATACTTTTATTTATTTTACTTCTTCATTGTTATAACTCAAAATCTATTTCTATATTAATATTTTTTATTTCTTTTCGCAGGCTGGAAAAGCTTCTTTTGCAGTTGCCTCAAATCTAGAGAGAAGACGCGAAAATCTTGAAAAGAAGAATCTTCAATTTCGCAAGAAGAATGAAGAATTGGAAGCTGAAGTTAAAGGTCTTCGCGAGAAAAATAGACAATTAGAAATTGATTCTTCCTCGTACAAGAACAAAATTTCTAGTCTTCAACAAGCTAATAATCATCTTTACGGTATGCTACTTTTCTCTTTTCTCTTTATTCATTCATCATGTTGTTTTATCTTACTTACATGATCCTTTTTGCAGACATTTATGGTCTTTCTGATGAAGCTACCCTTCTTCGCTCATTTCCTAATGCCTTGGATAATGATACCCTTCTTGAACGTCTTAACAATTCTTTAAATAACTTCTCAAATGATAGAATTTCATCTCTTTCTCTAAATGAACTTAGATCGAAATTAATCATAGATCCAGTTTAGGCTTAGCCAACAGATTTAAGCGTCTCCTTATTGATTCCAAAGAGAAAACCAATGAGTTAAGAACCAAGATTAGCGGTCTCATAGATGATAAGGATCGTATCTCTGATCAAGGTGCCAAGGCTTTGGCGAAATTCCAAGAGGCTCTCCTTGAAGTTCAACTTGAGCGAGATGAAGCTAACCGCAAGAATATTGAACTCTGCGAAAGGGAAAATCAAATTCGTTCTCGTCTTCTCATAAGTAGTGAAGATCAATTTGTTTGGGCTGCAAAAATTTTAGATGATGCTAGAAAAGATTTAGGCGTAAATGTTAGTCTCCAAGTTGAACATACAACCTTGATTAGAGACATGATTTCTGACAGAGAAGGTTAATAATTGCTCTTCTTTACTAATCTTGTGCTTCTTATGAATTTTCATCAAGTTAATAATTGGTTGTCTTTTGTTCGCAGATTCTGAAAATAGATATCATGAAAAGATTGAAGAACTTGAAGATGAAAAGGAGGAACTCGCAAAGAATCTTTCTTCTCGCAACGACAAGTATTCTAGATTAAAGAATCAAATCAAAATCACCGTTGAGAATTTTAAGAATGACGCTATGCATTTTCGCAATCAAACCATCCAGATGGTTTGTGATGATCATAATATCGCACATTCTGATTATCCTTGTCTTTTAGAAGAAATCCCACAGAATACTCCCAGTTTGATTATCTCTGATAGCGAAGCTGACGATGAAGAATCTGATAGTGATGGAAGTTCTGATGGTGATGAAGATTCTGACGAAGATGAAGAAGTAAACAAGTATGATGAAGATAATGAAGGATTAACCAAGAAATAGTCTTTACTTCTTTCTTTGACTCTTTGTAATACTTGTATATTTATTCCTTCTTTCTACATATTTGTGTTTCTTCCATTTTAACCTGCCTAAATGAAAACAATTCTTCTTTGCAATACAGTTAATCAATACAATCATTAATTCTTGAATTTTTGAGTAAATCTCTCATATGGAGATAAATAACATTTTCTAATTTCATACATTCCCATACTTGCCTCTGTTATTTGAATCCAAATGAGAGATTTCATAAAAATTTTCTTATTGTATAATTTCGCAACCTTTTGCGAAGTGAATTTTGTTTCTTTTCAAAATCTAATTCCCGTGTGGTCTTATTTTTCCTTTCTAATTAAAGGTCTTATTATGCCACCTCTTGTCATTGACAGGCCTAAATATTCTTGCGAAAATAAAGCCCCATGACATTGCCGTCTTGCGACGAAATCGCAGGACGTCTTCGCACTTTCATGCGAAAACCCATTGATCTCGTCTTATCTTTTTCTTTTGTATTATTGCCTCTTCAGGATTGTTGCACAAATATGACAAGCCTTAATATCCTTGCGAATAAAAATCCTTATAACATTTGCGTCTTAAGACACTTATCAGCTCCCTAATGGAGGGTGCCGCCCTTATCTCCCCACTGGTCGCCCCTTCAAGGAGGCGTACTTCTACCATACAAGGTTAGCTCCTCCCATCCAGTCTTAACAACAACCAGTTTTTTTCGCAACCTCTTATTCCTTTTACCTATAGGGATTATTGTTACGAGACTGCACCCTAAGTGGGGTTTTCTTCAGGCCGAGTGCAGTATAAGCCGAGACTTGTCAAGAATGGCAAGGACGCTTCAAACGCCCCCGGCACTTTTGACTCAACCGTGTACCTCAGCGCCTTGATCATATTCTGCACTCCTTGGGAGAGTCCTTATTACCTTAGTCGCCCAACCTAAGTCATATGCTTAAGCTGAGAATTAGGGCTGTCAATGGAAGAATATCCGTCGGATATCTGGATATCCGATATCCGACAGGTTAAGAACTATCGGATATTCGATATCCGAGAATATCCTATAGGATATCAAAATCAGATATCGATATCCGATAGGTTAAGCTATCGGATAACGGATATTTATCCGATAATATCCGTTAGTAACAAAAAAATCTGTAAAGGTGAAATTATTCTCATACTGTCATACATAAAACTTGGAAACAATACTCATAAGATGGCATCTGAATTGTCTTCATCTGAATGTAAGTCTCTTACTCACACACATACATGAAAAGAAGCACAAGCAAATGCTAAAGAAAGTAAAAACTTAACAGATATTCAAACAGGGTCTCTCTTGTCTTCATTCGTCTTCGGTTTCCAAAATTTCCATATCTGCATTATAACAATTAACAAGTCAACATTCAGATAGAATAAGATACACAACAATTGTCTAAGTAGTAATAATAGGAACTATGCACTGAGTTTAAGAAGAAAAAAATGTTTACCTTCATCACAAATGAAATGTGGCAACCAATCGCTTAAGCACAACAATGCTTCAACAACCTCTGGATCTAATGAAGCTCTGTGTGTTGTAAGCACTCTACCACCTGCACTGAACATTGATTCGGATGCCACACTGGTGACTGGGATAGCCAAGACATCTCTTGCCATCTTTGCAAGAGTTGGGTACTTAGGTGCATTTAGCTTCCACCAACTCAAGATTTCAAATAAATACTCATCTTTTGGTGAGCCTTTGCTAAGCATTGGTTCTTCTAAATACTTGTCCAACTCAGATTTCTGCACCTCAAAGTCAATGTTCTCCATCATAAACTCAACATATTCAGGATCACATAATTCATCTGGATTGTCTGAATCCATCACACTTGAGCTAGAGACAGAGCTGCGGCCACCAAAATAGTGTTCATCTGCATTTGAGTTTTGTGAATCATACGCATTGAAAAGAGATGTCAATTGTTCTTTGAATTTGTTATACTCAACTGCATAGCCAGTTCCATACAACTTCTTATAACGAAACTCTACCCATCTTTCCTTGTATCTAGGATCTAACACAACACCGATGCCCATAACCAAATTACTTTCGAGCCAATACGCATCGAACTTCTCTCTCATCTTCAACCCCATTTGTCTGATATACTCATAATCACTGCCTTCCCATTGTTTGATGCACTTGTGAACTTCATAGACCCCATTATAGTACAGATTTGCAGTTGGATACTTCATCCCTGCAAACCTGGTAGAAACATCATTAAACACCTCTAAACACCTACAAATAACTACCCCTTGTTCCCACTCATCTTCACTTGGTATACAGTCGAATTCATGATCAAGGACAGCTAATCTTTCAAACCCTTTTCTCACCCCGATTGCATTCTTAAGCATAACAAAAACTGAGTTCCATCGAGTGTCCACGTCTAGACTAACTTCCTTTCCAGACAACCTAACCTGTGACATATCCAATTCAAACCTCTCTTTCCTAGCTTGTGAAGCTTTAACATACTTAACACAATCTCTAATTGATTGCACAAACTTAGCAGCAACTTTCATACCATCTAGGACAACCAAATGAAGAGTGTGGTTGGAACACCTCATGTGAAACAATTCCCCATCAAGAACTAGACAATTCTTACTCTTTAGCCACGAAATCAAGTTTCTCATCATAACACCATTGGCAGCAGCATTATCAGCAGTTAAAGCAAGGAATTTCCTATCTATGTTCCATTCAAGAGTACAAGTTTTGATACATTCTGTGAGAACATCTCCTGTGTGTGGTGATGGCACTACAATATAAGCTAATGTTTTCTTAACCAAATTTCATTCATCATCTATGTAGTGGCATGTCACACAACAATACCCATCTTTAGTATGCTTAGCAGTCCACATATCAGTTGTAAGACTACATCTAGAAGTCAACTTATCCAATACTAACTGTAATTCTTGTTTTTGTTCATGAAAAAACTTCATCAAATCACTTCTAGTTGTGTTTCTACTCATGATCTTAGCAGCAGGGTTCAAAGACTTGCAATACATTCTAAAGTAAAAATGTTGAGCCATGTTCAGAGGGTAATCATGCTTAGCAATCATTTTAATCATGTATTCCCTAGAAATAGCAGGATCATACTTCCAATTAGCTAGTTTTAAAGCTTTGTTACCTGCTGTTTTCAGTGAAGTAGCAATCTGTTGTTGTCCAGCCTTGTTCTGTGGTCTGTCTCGGCAAATCTTTAGATGATTAGACAACCTTGTAGTACCACTGAGACTACCAGCATCAACTATCTTCTTGCAATGATGGCATGTACCTAGTACAACAGCTTCCCTCGCATTCTTTTTACTGTTGTATCTTACTTTACAGTCCCTTTCAAATTCATCCCATACTGGTGACCTTGTTGATCTAAGCTTTTTCTTCAGAGCAGTTATCAGTGGATCCTCACCAGCTTCTCTATCTTCATCACCTGAGCCACCTGTATGAGAGCTTGGCATGTTGATGTTATCATCAGTTGGGTTTTCTTCTGGTTCTGTTGAGCCAATTGCTGAAGCTTGAACACTTTGTGATTGTGAACCATCCCTAGAAATGATAGCATTTGATGTAGTTTGAGGCAAAGGGGTTGACTTTGAGGTTGCAACTGTCTTTCCCTTGGATGGTTTTTTAAACATTTTTGCAATTTCCTGTATTGAAATGTAGATGCCCATAGGGTGAGAAGGATATTGTATCATAAGCTAGAAGGCAGTGGAAGGACACAAGAAATAAAACAGTAAGTTACAAAAGATATTTTCACTATAGCTAACTAGAAGTAAAAGCTACTAAGCTAGATTTCTGTATCCAGTTTCACTAATTTAATTTGAGCAGGAATCATACAAAGAGGGAAACTAAGACACATGAAACTCTCAAGCATCAATGCTACAGAGCACTAATAATACCAGCTTAAAGAAAAGACACTGAAAGCTTAGTCTTTGTTCCCCAGTCCCTAGTTCATCCAATACTATCATGTGTATGATACAACATTACCAAATCATTTTCAAGAACAGTGGTCACATAATCACATTCCCCTAATTATTCTAAAAATCTCTATGATGCATTTGCTGAACCCCTAATTCACTTTTCTCAAATCAAAAAAAAAAGGGAAAATCATACAATAATCGATCTAAACTACTAAAAACCCTATATCCATCCAACATCTAAAATTCAAAAACCAAAAATTAGAAGAAAACTCACATCAAAAGATATTCATCAGTTTCCCTATTTCCATAAAACTTTCATAAACTTTCATAATCTCAGATTGTTAGGCCTCATATTCTTATTTAAGAATAAACCCATCTCAAATCTTTCTCTAATTTCATCATACCCTAAATTTTTTTGCAAGACAGAAACCACAAATCCCTAATTTCATGAAAATCGAACACAAAAATCGAATATGGAAATAGAAGTACCTGATTGAGCGGGTGAGTGATTGTCTGATTGATAAGCAAAGCAACTGAGTGAGTGATTGATCGGGAGAGACAGAGAGTGATCGATTGAGAACTGAGAAGAGAAGAGAAGGAAAAAAAGAAAACGAAAAAAATGACTCGGTTCTCGACTGAATCCACTCAATCCAGGCAGTGATAATCGATTAATAGATGAAATTACAATTATACCCCTAATTCTATCGGATATCGGATGTTAACCAAACGGATATAGCCTAATCCGATATAGATAGGTTAAGGAAGAAATATCCGATAATTTTTTTTATCCGATATCCGATATCCGATAAAACGGATAAAATCCTATAGGATCTCGAATAATCGGAAACGGATTCCGGATATCGGACATATATTGACAGGCCTACTGAGAATCCAAGGTGCCTCTCCCGGATGGGCTTTATTGACCCCAAATATCCATGACTCAGGTTCCGGGGGTGGTGTAGCCTTTCCCTGAGCCATGCTACAGGTACCCCATTATATGACGTACTTTAGGTCTTACATTTGCCTCTTTCGAAATTGTATTCGCGAATTAGGGTGTACGCCATAAAGGTTCGCCTATTTCTTTTTTGTCATTCTTCTCTGATTATTTTCTGTAAAATTCATTATCTCTGCGAGAGTCTCGCAAATCATTATATTATATCTGAATTTCGCAATCTCAATTTTGTTGCTCAATCAAATGTATTTTTGAGAATTTTACTTATTGCAAGAATATCGCAACAACTTAATCATTCATACATTTCTTGTTTTTATTACCTTTGCCATCCTCTGCTTCTTTATTATTTTCTTCTACTGCTTCTTTGGTAATGGTATGTTCATCATTTTTATTCTGAGCTAGCATTAATTTCGCAACATCTCTTCTTCTTTCCTTTCGATTGTATCCACCATCAACCTCTCACTTCTTTGTACATCTTTGATTTTGTGTCGCCAGTTTTCCTTCTTGTTTGCTCTTCCTTCGCAAGATTCTATCTCAGTTTCGTTACATCTCTTTCTTTCGACCCAATCTCCCTTTATCATTCCTACACCATTGGGGTGAGGGAATTTGATGCACTGGTGGAAAGTTGAAGCTACACCTAGAATCCCATGTAGCCAAGGTCGACCAATTAACGCATTGTAAGGTGATTCTACATCAACGACACAGAATGAGATTTCATAAGATATTCCCTTCTATGGAATTCGCATAGTAACCTCCCCTTTAGGCTTGTTAGCAGTACCACTAAAACCATATATCTTATATGTTGATGGTATAAGATCATCATCTCTTCCACCCATGGTTTTATAAGTATGATAAAATAAGATGTTCACAGAACTTCCAGTATCGACTAGAATTCTATTGATTGCCCATGAATCTTCAGCTTCATCATCCTCATCTTCTTTTGGTTTTGGATTAATTTCTAATTTTATTACCAATGGATTTTCATGCACCTCTTCTCCTTCGGGAATTTCTTTTGCAGTAAAAGAAATGATCTGTTTCTGCCATTCCTCTAGTGGCGAGATATTCGCAATATTCATAATTTCTCTTCCATTATTATCTCTTGCGAACACTCTACTCAAAACATTATCATGAAAATCTTCAATTGTCTTATATGAATGTACGATAGAGTGACAGAATATATTTTTTGCTTTTGCACCAACTTCTATGAAGAATGTTTCTTTCTTTTTCATCGTATTCACTTTGTGATGTTCTGGCGGTGGTGGTAATGGTTGAGATTGCGGATGCCCTACCAGAAAGTCGTTTAGTTTTCCTTGATCTATCATTCTCAAAATAATTCTCTTTACATTTCTGCAATCCTTTGTGGTATGTCCATGAAAATGATGATAAGAACAAAATTCATGACTTCTGTGGTTTGGAGGTGGTTCCGTTCCCATGTTCCATGGTGTTGGTATATTCTCCATCAAAATTATATCTTCCCATATCTTCTTCACACTTGCATTTAGAGGTGGCATCTTGATTTCTTCCCATATTACCTTGTGACTTCCTTGTCCTTTATTATAGTTTTGTCTTTGACCTCCATAAGTTTCTTGCAGTTGATCGAGCCTTTGAATCTTGTTATTTCCTCCACAATTGTAGAAATTTATTTTTCTTTCATACTCTTATTGATCTCAGCTCCCCATAGCTACCAATTTCTGATGATTGTTACTTGTCACTTTCTCTTGTTGTACTTGTGAAGTATTCGCCACTGTGTTTATTAGCTTGGGTAATAAGCTTGCATTTGTTGTTTGTGAGCTGGTGTTCTCAACCGGATATGATTCAATTTCATTTTACCTTTCCTCTAGAGCAATGTATTCTTCTTGAATTTCTCGCAATTCAGTCATTGTAATTGTATTCTTGACTCTGAAAATTTGGACATACAACAGGTTTGTTGCAAACATAGCATTGATAAATGATAATATGAGATATCTCTCATCTACACGGCCAGCCATTTCGCTACACATAGTTCTCCATATTTTAGTCAAGTGTTTCAAACTTTCGCCAATTCTTTGTTTTAATCCAAACACATCTTCTATACCAGGTCGTGAGGAATTATTACTTATATATGCCCCCAAGAATGTAGTCTGCAAATGATTGAAGGAGGTTATTGTATTCTTTGGTAAACCTTCAAATCATTTTAATGCTTCTCCTGTTAAGCTGGATGCGAAATATTTGCACAATACCGCATCATGATTTTCCCATTGTAACATGCACCTCACATAAGCTTTAATGTGCTGAATTGCACAAGTTGTTCCATCAAAAATGATGGTTAATGCGGGAAAATTGCATTTCGGTGGTATTCCTCCTAATTGTACTTCCCTTGTAAATGGAGTTTTCGCAGCTTCTTCTATTGCTTCATCCAATTGTATTCTACCTACTTCTCCTCTGTTATTTAGCATTCCTCTCATTTCTTCTAATTCTTTCAAGATTTGTTTATTTACACCTGAATCTAGACCCATTGGTCTCTTTAATTTTGCTTCTCTTCTTCTGCGTTCACGTCTATCTTCTCTTGCGAATTTTTGTATCTCTTCTTCATTATCCTCATCTCGTCTTCTTCTGCGACTCTCTTCCTCATCCCTATCTTGAATTCGCAAATGATGATGTCGTTCATTTTCCCCTCCATAATTTTGTTCATTTCTTATCAATTCAATTCGCTGTCTTTCATCCATTCTCTTTACTCTATCATACTCCTCATTGAGATTATCGTTATTCCGGTTTTGTATATGCCTTCTTTCTCGATTGTCATGATTGTTCTGGCGAATTGTCTCCTGAAGCTCTTATTCTTCCATTTCCGCTCTCAATCGTTCACGTTCGCATATTAAACGTGCTTGTTCAGCATTATCTCTTTCAATTTCTTCTTCAATTTTCTGTTGATTTCTTTGAGTTTCTCTCACATGTAAAATTCTTCTTCCTTCCTCTTGATTTCCTTCGCCATCTTGGTTATTTTGTCTCTGATTTTGCCCGTTCTCTTGATTTCCTCCAATTTTCCCATCATCAAAAGTTTCATTTTGTGGAATGTAACGATCATCTGTTCTTTCTCTATTTTCGCGATATTCTTCATTAGGATTTGATATTTCTTCTTGAATATTGTTTCCAGAATTGATTGTGGGTGAATTTCGCCTCATTTCTCTTCTAGTCGATCTTGAATATGATTTTGCAATACTTCTCGATGTTCTATTCTGTAATCTTATATTTTCCATCCTTAACTCGTGATTTTGCCTTGTTAAATTTGCACGCTCTTCTGCTTCAGCTCTTCTTTCTTCATGTATTCTTCGTTTCAATGTTTCTAACGCTCCAATTTCCTCACCTCCATGAATTATTCCTTCATATGCTTCTTGATTTCTCTCTTCCTGTCTATAATTTCTGTTTTGTTGCTCTTCTTCTATTTCTTCTGCTGAATTTGATCGCCAAGTGTGTATGCTCACCCTGTCATAATCTGTATCCCTCTCTTGAACTAGTGTTTGTTGAATTCGGTTGAATTTGATTTTCTCTATTATTTCACTTCTTTCTCTTCCGGCAAGAATGATCTCTTCTCTGAACTTTCTCTCTCCTATTTACTTGTTTCTTACCCAAAAAGATCTCTCTCTTCTTTACAACTCGAATGACTAATTATAAGGAAATACATAGTGGATGACAGCTAATCTGTCCTTTATTTTCGGATATGGTTTGCGACATTCTCTCAACCTTACAGATGTTAATTTCGCAAACTCTCTAATCTTCGCAAGACTATCACATCTTTCTCGTGACCTTAGATGACGTCATTTATTCTATCATTTCTGAAACTGTTTTGCGACGCTGTTATACTGCGTTATTGATAACTTACCTGAAACATTGTCATTGCGAAATTCTGATCCTACAATTCTCTATCAAAGTATTTCGGAGTTAGTCCATACAGATTGCTAAGCGAAATATTGGATGGTGTTGTTAGACCCCCGGTTTTTCAAAGATCATTAACAAGGAACTTGTTAGAGGCGTTCCCAAAACCAATGCAAAGATTGACGGTGTATGCGGTGCCTGTCAACAGGGTAAGCAAACAAAATCTCACTATAAGTCATATCGAGATATTCTCACTAAGGCTCCACTTGATTTAATTCATATGGATCTCTTCAAACCAATTTAACAACCCACTGTTGGAGGAAAGAAGTACGCCTTAGTTATGGTAGATGACTACACCAGATTCACTTGGGTAGCATTTCTAGCTCATAAGAATGAAACCCTTGGTGAATTTAAGATTATTGTTAATAGGATCCACAATGAACAAGGTCGTAAACTAAAGAAAATTAGAAGAGACCGTGGCACTGAATTCAAAGACACCAAAGTATTTGAATTCTGTGATAAACCGGGGATTATTCAACAATACTCACTGCCCATCACTCCTCAATCTAATGGAGTTGCTGAAAGAAAGAATAAGAATATTCAGGAAATGGAAAGGGTAATGCTCCACAACAAAAGTTACCTCTAAGGTTTTGGGGAGCAGTTGTCTTTACAACATGTTACTTGATCAACCGTGTCTACCTACGGTCTAAAACCTTAAACACTCCATATGAGTTGTGGTATGATAGAAAAACCAACTTACACTATCTGATGTAGTTTTTCAAGTGGTAAATAAAGTTCGTTCAAAGACTTGTAAAGATTGATTTTAGACTTAATACTAGAAAATATATACAAAATACTGTCATGATATCGAGAGAGACTGAGACTCAAGATTTCACCAAATTCCATTCATGTGATTCAAATAATAATTCCAATCAATTATAGATCAAATATTAAGAATATGGACTCTTATTCTTTGCCAAAAAGTAGATTTTTGAAAAGCAATGATTGTAAATCAAAAGCATGATGTATCAAAAATACATAGACCAAGCATACACCATCAAAGGAAATCACACCCATTCAATAAAAATCATAAATCGATTAAAAATCAATGCAAATAGTCATAAAAGAATTATTAGAATTACCACATGCGTGAAATAGGGATTCCTCCATCATCCCAGTGTTGGGGTTTAGCTCCTCATATTAATCATGATCTCAAAATACATGTATAAAGCTCAAAAGTTGATTAAAAGGGAGTAAAACAATTGAACAGAAAAATCGCAACAGAAATAACTGTTGCAAAGGCATTGTTCACTGTTACAAGAAGAACAATATATATGAAGTGTTGTTGAGACTGCATCTGCGACCCCCACAACTTTGTCGTAAACACTGTTGAAGAACGACTGTCTTCAGACGTCCGTTCTTCGCGTTCTTCAGCAGCAGCAGAAACAGAGTTTGATCAAACTCTGATTTCTTCTTCTCTGGCCCTCCTCCGGTTCCCAAACTCTCGACTCCTCTTCTATATGACCCAACCAATCTATTTATATCAAAAAGACCGATTAAATCTCTCCAGAATCTTCCAAAATCTCTTCCTTTCTCTTCACGGAAAAGTTGCGGCAATTTAGTGTTTTAGAGTTTCTACGCATTTCTGAGCTTTCCTTTTGATTCTAAACTCTTCCTTAGATATATATGAATCTTTGGGAAGGTTTATAGCTCTTTAGTCTCTCTAGAATTTCCTAAAACAAGTCACACACGTGACTTTCCATATTTTTCTGTTGAGGTAAAAACCCGTCGATTGGGCCCAAGTTAATCGTTTCCAACACCCATATTAGATTCCTAGACCCATAAGGAGTCTATCCTATGAAAATCAGAGGTTTAGTCGACCTCAAACTCCTCCAAATCACGCACAACAAATCTTCCATAGATGTTTCTCTTTTCCCGCCAATTTCAAAATTCAAAAGGTGAAGGTGACCTCCCCCTAGTAATTAGGTTACCCCTTATCCAGGGTGCTGGGGTTCGCATAACACTTTCCCTTGGGTGCCTTTAGTAATTTTTCTGGGATGTTTTCAACACTTTTTCGGGGTTCCTCCGGGGTATTTCTGGGGTGTCTCTGGCATACTTCTAGGGTGCTTCTGGTATGTTATCTACGGAGGTTCAAATGCCACATTTTGAGCCAATTTAGCCGCAAAAGCTTATTTCTCCAAAAATACCTACAAAGACATAAAATAACCAAATAAATACAAAATCGAGCACTAACAATATATACAATTGGGACAAATTAGACACATAAATGCGTCTATCAAATACCCCCAAACTTATTATTTGCTAGTCCCGAGCAAATCAAAACTACAAAATAAAATCCTAACTCACTGTCACAGGCATCGTCGATTGCATTTAGCGTATGCAATAAGCCTTTAAACCCCTAGGTATCCCTAGTGGCCGAGTTATAGTCTCGGGAGGGCTTACTAGAGATATACCCACAAAACCTTAATACTCCAGACCCTAGCTATCTACAAAGAACCTTGGAAGGCACTAAAGAATCTCCTTGGTTGGCATACTTATTGACTACAAGAGGAAGTACCCTGATGCGAAATTCTAATTGATGTACACGAGTTTGCACTCAAGCATACTAAAATTCATATATAAGTGACAGAGCTCTACTCAGATAGTTGCACTATGGACATCATATTCGGAGTCAAACTAATCACATGGAAATATTAAGAGATGGATATAAAAAAACATAGATGGTGTTGATGTTGACCAAATGATCGATGTTTCACATATCTGTCTGAAGGCCACTGCTAAAATGAACCTATCCTAATGGACTGAGATACCGATATGACTAATATCAACACTGCTGGCATATACAAGGGAACCAGCGGCCGATAACCTAAATCTAGATCAACAAAATGGCATATACAAGGTAACCAGTGGTTAACTACATAGAATAATAACCTTTTTTCTCGATTTTTTTTTTCCTTTTTTTTTTAACGGCATGAATAGATCTTTTGGATCCAAGCGCATGCTTTTTGTCAGCATATTACACGATATTTCCCACGGGTCCTGCATTCCACGCTTGTTTAGGCGACGGAGACAGGGAGAACACACACATATTGCTATCCAAGTGTTAATATTTATTCCGATTGGTCTAACTGGTCCGGTCTCAACTTTTTTTTTTTTTTTTATATAGTAAGTCAATCACGCTAATTCACCCTAGCAGTGGTAACAACTTGGATCGTGTGCCCCACTTAATCACTTAGAGAAACATAGTTTAAAATGAAAAAAATAAAAATAGAAGTGAAAAGGACTCAACGAAATATGGTGAAACTATCATGTTATTTCTAACACCTGAGCTCTGTGCTTTTATGAATAGACTCTTTAGATGTTTCCATCTATTCAGATTGGTTCCTCAACTCCTACAACCAAAATGCTTCTATCCACTTAGATTGGTTAGTGCCATCCTAAATACGCATAAATTTCTAGGCTCTGGAGTTTATTTATTGCAACTAAAAAGTTTCTCCCATACCCCCAAACTTAAATCTAACATTGTCCTCAATGTTCTAAAGATAAAATTAAAAGCACGAACAAGGAGAAACTGTTACTATTTGAAGCAAAAGAGTTAAGGAAAGATATTACCATGTTGCATAAGATTGGGTTACCTCCCAAGAAGTTCTAAGTTTAATGTCTTCAGCCAGACTTAGGAAAGATTAGTCACCTCGCATCATATAGTAACAGTCGAAATAATTGTGGGTCTTCAAAACCAAATAGAGATGACCAAAGGAAACTGCAATAAACCAAGAAAATGAACAAGACTAGCAACCTCTTACCTAGTTTCCTGATTAAGATATCTATATCTAATTGTGGTTCAGGTTCTATAAAAGGGCCTAAATATATTTCTTTAGGCTGCAACTCCTCAAAATTGATATCCGAATTATTAGGTCCTAGAGTCTGTAAATACTCAAATAAGAACTTAGAAGCACATAATAATAACCTAAATAATTGAGGATCCTCTAAGTCAATCAGGTTTGACTTACATAATTGACCACAGTGAGAGTAGTGGTCATTCTTAAGAAAATGTGTCGATTCTAATATCCTAAAGTAATTAGGTTTAGTCTCAGAACTTAATAATTGACACATTTGAAATCTATAAGTTCCCACATTTGGGATAAAACTGTTTGGTGGGAAAAAAATATTCAATCTTTGTATTATTTCCTGGGAAAACCACATCAAGCAGAGGGTGGCTTTCTAACAACTGAACTTCCTTATGGACATCATTAGGTTCGGGAAAACGAGTATGAAGGTAATCTTGTAAAATGGTTGAGGCACATATGTTAAGTCCTAAGTGAGGAACCTTTCTAAGAGTTAAAGCACATGGAGAATGATAATCACCCCCAAACTTAGAGTTTTCAGTGTCTCTAGAAAGACTAGTCACAACTTCCCTGATTTATAGGTCATCAGATTCCTGAAAATGGGAAATTTATTCTTCTAAGTTGTTATCGGAGGGTGCATCCTCACTCATCATATTTGAAAGCTCTACGAGTTCATCTTCTTTGTCTAAGACTAATGTTTCTAAATCGCTAGACTCTAAAATAATATTCTCAGAATAAACTCGTTCCTCAAAACTATCATCGGCTTCGTAATCAAAAGGAAATACTACATCGTCTAAAACGGGAGTATCTCTAGTCAAATACTCGTCCTTTTGAATAGGTGAATAATTATTAAAATTATTTGGATTTGAACTAGAAATAATATTATTATTAAGCTCAATTGGAGTAACAAATTCCTGATCACTATGCCTACTTATTTCAAATTCTTCATCAACATTATCCTCATCATAATCATCATGATAATAACATGAAAATGGTTGAACCTCATCTAAACAAGTAGTGTTACCAATTTTATCCTCGTCATCTTGATTATGTGAATAACTATCTTCATTTTCAAAGGTACTATTGGAAACACTATATTGGAAATTAAGAGCACTTTTGTTCTGGGCCTCTAACAAAATATTTTGAGTCGACTTACATGACTTCCTGATTGAATCTAGGAAAGAAAGTTCACTCGTTGCATTGCTTTCGTCCATAACTAAGTTATTCATTTCTGCTAACTTACGTGTCGACTCAGCTAACTTACGTGTTGACTCTAGTAGAGAGGAATTTTGCTCGTGTGACCGGTTGGCGTGTGGATAGTAATTTGGCTCACCATGGTATGGACCATAACCTTCAAAAGGATGATGTTCCCAACCTTTATTCACACTATGGTCAAAGTAGTAACGTCCATTTTGAAACTCAGTCTGATATTCGTTGTATTGGCTATTGTAATACCAGTTCGACATTCTATTGCAGGGGTGTGAGTTGTCACACAAAATAAAACCCACTGACAGGGGATTCGTGGGTGGATAAAATCTTACCTCCCGTACCAGACGGGCGATGAACCGTTGAAGTCGACTCAGGCCACCGACTCCGATGTCAGTGTACGAACCCGAGGGGACGAGACAGTATCGTAACTGTCGTCCTTCCCTGCAAACAGTTGATATTTAATTTTGATCCTTCATTAGGGTTTAAAAATAATGTCCAAGAATGTCCAAAAAGGAAAAGAAAAATTACAAAAATAACACCCTATTTACAGTTTCTAAAAATAAAACAAAATAACTATATATAAATCTTCTTCTTCACTCCTTTCGGATTCCTCTTTTCTTTCCTTCTTTGGCGATGCTTTCCTTTTATAAAACACTTTTTCTTCCCTTGTAGCTTCGCCCCAAATCTGAAAAGAATCAAAAAATACCAAAGGAGTAAAAGAGAACAAAAATTCTAAAAGAAATAAAATAAATCTAAAACCTAAAACCTAACACAAATCCGCGTCGGCGGCGCCAAAAATTGATGTAGTTTTTCAAGTGGTAAATAAAGTTCGTTCAAAGACTTGTAGAGATTGATTTTATACTTAATACTAGAAAATATATACAAAATACTGTCACGATATCGAGAGAGACTGAGACTCAGGATTCCACCAAATTCCATTCATGTGATTCAAATAATAATTCCAATAAATTATAGATCAAATATTAAAAATATGGACTCTTATTCTTTTCCAAAAAGTAGGTTTTTGGAAAGCAATGATTGTAAATCAAAAGCATGATGTATCAAAAATACATAGACCAAGCATACACCATCAAACGAAATCACACCCGTTCAATAAAAATCATAAATCGATTAAAAATCAATGCAAATAGTCATAAAAGAATTATTAGAATTACCACATGCGTGAAATGGGGCTTCCTCCGTCATCCCAGTGTTGGGATTTAGCTCCTGATATTAATCATGATATCAAAATACATGTATAAAGCTCAAAAGTTGATTAAAAGGGAGTAAAACAATTGAACAGAAAAATCGCAACAGAAATAACTGTTGCAAAGGCATTGTTCACTGTTACAAGAAGAACGATATATATGAAGTGCAGTTGAGACTGCAGCTGCGACCCCCACAACTTTTTCGTAAACACTGTTGAAGAACGACTGTCTTCAGACGTCTGTTCTTCGCGTTCTTCAGCAGCAGCAGCAGAAACAGAGTTTGATCGAACTCTGATTTCTTCTTCTCTGGCCCTCCTCCGGTTCCCAAACTCTCGACTCCTCTTCTATATGACCCAACCAATCTATTTATATCAAAAAGACCGATTAAATCTCTCCAAAATCTTCCAAAATATCTTCCTTTCTCTTCACGGCAAAGTTGCGGCAATTTCGTGTTTTAGAGTTTCCACGCGTTTCTGAGCTTTCCTTTTGATTTTAAACTCTTCCTTAGATATATATGAATCTTTGGGAAGGTTTATATCTCTTTAGTCTCTCTAGAATTTCCTAAAACAAGTCACACACGTGACTTTCCATATTTTGTTGTTGAGGTAAAAACCCGTCGATTGGGCCCAAGTTAATCGTTTCCAACACCCATATTAGATTCCTAGATCCATAAGGAGTCTATCCTATGAAAATCAGAGGTTTAGTTGACCTCAAACTTCTCCAAATCACGCACAACAAATCTGCCAGAGATGTTTCTCTTTTCCCGCCAATTTCAAAATTCAAAAGGTGAAGGTGACCTCCCCCTAGTAATTAGGTTACCCCTTATCAAGGGTGCTGGGGTCCGCATAACACTTGTCCCTTGGGTGCCATTAGTAATTTTTCTGGGATGTTTTCAACACTTTTTCGGGGTTCCTCCGGGGTATTTCTGGGGTGTCTCTGGCATACTTCTGGGGTGTCTCTGGCATACTTCTGGGGTGCTTCTGGTACGTTATCTACGGAGGTTCAAATTCCACATTTTGAGCCAATTTCGCCGCAAAAGCTTATTTCTCCAAAAACACCTACAAAGACATAAAGTAACCAAATAAGTACAAAATCGAGCACTAACAATATATACAATTAGGACAAATTAGACACATAAATGCGTCTATCATCTTAGAGTGTTCGGAAGTAAATGCTACATCATGAAAGATCGAGAACAAAGAGGGAAATTTGCTACTAAAAGTGATGAAGGTATCTTTCTGGGCTATGCGTCTGATAGTCGTGGTTTTCGAGTATTTAATCTCAGAACCCAAGTAATGATGGAATCCTCTAACGTTGTCATTGATGATATTAGTGATTTTCACCATGATTTTTCTCCTGCTGAGCTGCCTCCAACCGAGATAACTGAGAAAGTCAAAGAAATTTCGGATTCAGTAGAAGTTATACCTATTGTAGCTGATCCTGATATTTCTAGTGACGAGGAGAAAAACATTGTTCAGACCATGCCTGTTGAACAAGAACGTTTCCCACCGCGACATCTCTGGGTTCAAAGAAATCATGATCCAAACAGTATCATTGGAGGAAGAGATTCTACTGCAAAGACTAGAGGACAACTTCAAAATTTGTGCAATTTTGGTTGTTATTTGTCACATGTAGAACCAAGAAATATTGATGAAGCTCTCAGTGATCCCATACGGGTGAATGCAATGCATGAAGAGTTAAATCAATTTCAAAGACAAGATGTATGGAAGATTGTACCTTGTCCTCGAAATGTTAACATTGTTGGCACTAAATGGATATTTAAGAATAAGTCTGATGAGTTTGGCACTATTTTCAGAAACAAAGCAAGACTTGTCGCTCAAGGATATTCACAAATTGAAGGAATCGACTTTGACGAAACCTTTGCTCCTGTGGCACGCCTTGAGTCCATCAGATTATTATTATCTCATGCCTGTTTTCTTAAGGTAAAGCTATTTCAAATGGACATCAAATTCGCTTTTCTAAACGGAATCTTAAAGGAAGAAGTCTATGTAGCTCAACCTAAGGGATTTGAAAACCCTGACTTTCCAGATCACGTCCTTAAACTTAATAAGGCGCTATATGGGTTAAAACAAGCACCTCGTGCATGTTTCAAAAAACTGACCTCATCTCTTCTTGGGAAAGGTTTTTTGAGAGGAGGAGCTGATAAAACATTGTTTACCAAGTGGAGTGGAAAAGATGTTGTGATTGATCAAGTTTATGTAGATGACATCATCTATGGATCAACATCGGAGAAACTTGCACAAGAGTTTCAAGTGTCTCTTGAAAAGGAGTTTGAAATGAGCAATGTTGGTGAATTAAAATTTTTTTTGGGCTTACAAATACAACAACACAGGGATGGAATTTACTTATCTCAAGAGAAATATGCCAGAGATCTTGTATCAAGATTTGGCCTTGATAAGTCTACCCTTAAACTAACCCTTATGCCTACCATTGGTAAACTGCATCGAGATGATAAAGGTGTAAATGTTGATCAAAAACTTTATCGATCTATCATTGGAAGCGTTTTATATCTCACAGCCACTCGACCTGATATTGTTTTTAGTGTAGGTTGTTGTGCTAGGTTTCAGGCAAATCCAAAGGAGTCTCATCTTGCAGCTACAAAAAGGATCATACGCTATATTAATCACACTGCAGGGTATGGTCTCTCTTACACCTTCGATACTAACACTAATCTTACTGCCTATTCAGATGCAGATTGGGCAGGATGTGTGGAAGATAGAAAAAGTACATCAGGGGGTTTCTACTATGTAGGACTGAATCTTGTAGCTTGGAATAGCAAGAAACAAAATTCACAATCCCTCTCAACATGTGAATCAGAATATATTACTGCAGGCTCATGTTGTACTCAACTTCTATGGATGAAACAAATGCTTGTTGATTATGGAATCAACACTGGAATAATGAGAATCTTATGCGACAACACCAGTGCAATTCGCATAACAGAAAATCCAGTTGAACACTCAAGGACTAAGCACATTGACATAAGCTATCATTTTATTCGAGATCTTTATGAAAATAGTATCATTAATATGGATTTTGTGCCCTCGGAACAACAATTGGATGATATTCTCACCAAACCATTAGATACTGCTACATTTCAACACTTACGGCAGTTTATTGGTGTCGTTATGGTTCATTAGTCTTCCATAACTCTTTCCCCTGTTATTATCTCGATATTTTGGGCAATTGAGTTTGGAATGTCTTGAGGTATAAGGCTATATTGCACATTTGTTTCTAGTAGATGTATCTTCTAAGTATCTTAGTGTTATCTTAAAATCCTTCTTTTCTTGTAAAAGTAAGGTCGCTCTTGTTGTTATTTCGGAATGACATCAAATGGGGGGAGAGTTATTTTGAACTTGCGCTTAATTTTCATATCTTTGTGGGGAGTGCGGTTGTGGAATATTTTAGGGGTTATCTTGTATCTTTATAAACTCCTTGATGAATGCATTTAGCTTTGGCTTTATGATTGCATCTAAACAAGTTTATATGTACTTTTCTTTGGTCTAGAAGCATCTGCGTGGAAATTTCATTAGGATCCCGTTTTCGTACCTTGGCCAATTCTATTGACAAAAAGGGGGAGAATTAATATGTAGTTCACACTACAAATACATATAGTTTACGTGCTTTACGGATCATTATGTAAGGGGGGGGGGGGTGGTTTGCATGTTGAGATGAAAGTATTTGACTAAGGGGGAGTGATACATATCACCATAGTATTGTTGTCGAAGTTGTGATATAAGAACTTTGATATTGTCTAATAATATTATGACACTGTATAACAATTATCGAGAGCTTTTGTTTTCTTATTGTTATGGCTACGGATCTTCAACAACTATGATGTTGAATTGAACATCTATGGAATCATGGGAGTACTTGGAAAAGACGAAGTTTTCGAGTAATGTTGAAGCACCAAGGATATCAAGCATGTGGATGAGAAGCTACAAAGTTTTATTTATTTTGTAATCCATATGTATTGATAGTTTTGCCACTAAAATTGACAAAGGGGGAGATTGTTAGAGCATCGCTCGGTCGAACTCGCATGCTTTGCTATCTCAAGTATGTTTGTCAAGTTTAGTTGTCAAAATTATATGTCTTGATTTCTAGACTACTTATAGCTAAGTCTCGGTTTAGGACAGTTTAATGTAGTTGAGCTCCAGACTCCATGGCGATCATCTTACGAAGACGAAGAACTACTCAAGGAACCAGTGGAACTTCATCCGACTAAAATATATGTGGAGACTTGAACTTATCTGTTAGAGCATTGCTCGGTCGAACTCGCAAGCGTTGCTATCTCAAGCATGTTTTTCAATGTTAGTGATCAAAACTATAAGTCTTCATTTCTAGTCTACTATAGCTAAGGTCTCGGACTAGGATAGAAAGTGTAGTTGAGCTCAAAAACTCCATGGCAATCATCATACAAGCCGAAGGACTACTCAGGGAACCGGTGAATCTTCATCGACTAAAAGGTATGTGGAGACTTGAACTTATATATCACTCAAAAGTCTATTTATCTCCTATCTTGACACAAAAGTTATTTTGCTATATAGAATTATATTATACACATTTGCTATTTCGAGCCGAGTTTATCTTGCCCATCTATTTCTTGAAATATGTGTTGGTAAGCTTTCGCTTTATCCAAGTTCATCTTTACCTAGTGACGAAAGCCATGACAAGTTTCAATCACTTTGAAAATTGCTTTATTTTGAAGAAAAATAGTTTGTGAATAACAACTATAGAATATCAACGTCCTCTAAGAATGTTTCAAATGATTCAAATGAGATTTTAGATTATATAACCATTAGAGGATATAAACATTGTTGTGGAAACACATATATGTATAAGTCCTTATTCCTGGAAACGAAGTTTGCGAACTTTTTTGATCAAGAGAACCGTAATAGTGGCGTGAGCTAAGTCCGTGAACTCAGACCGCGAGCTGGCAGAAGTTCTCGTCCCGAGAAATTCTGCTGGAGTTTGTGAACTCTGTCGGGAACTTAAGTCTGCGAACCCAGTCCGCGAACTTGAGTAGGTTATATCTAAAAACGATGTTTTTGAACTTATTCTTATATAAACTAAAGAATGCAAATTCCAAACCGTAGATATATAGTTCATGAATCGATTCGAGTGAATCAGATCGTTTTTGCTTCAATTGTGTCTTGTGTAGTTACATAAGATTTCGTTGCAATTGAACAACTCTTTAACTAGTTCATTTGAGTCACTTGAACTAGTTATGGTGAAGAAGAATATGGTTGATATGAAAGTGATCATATGGCTAACCATTTGGTTGATTATTGTTGAACCAATAAATGTATAAGTTTGGGTGCGGTTACACAAGCCTGGAAACGTGCATTTCATTTGTGTGTAACAAGCTAGTTTTCGATCTAACGGTTGAAAGATATTAGCTTGAATCTATTCAGGTTTTCATCTAACGGTGAATATTGAATGCTTTGTTACCAAGCTAACATTGATTGCAAACCCTGATTTGAAAGACTATATAAGGGAGAACTCTAGCAACTGGGAAACCTAATACCCACACCTTGTGTGTGATACTAGTTGTGCTAATCTAGAGTCGATTCTCCTTTAACCTTTGGTTTCTTCTTCTAACCCAGGTTAACGACTTAAAGTCTTCATTGGGATTGTGAAGCAAGACCGATACTACTTTCTTTTAGTTGTGTGATCTGATCTTGCTGTTTCTATCGTACGAGTACAATTGTAATAATTGGCTTGAGATTGATATCTCTGATAGGCAAGATATAAAAGAAATCACAAACACTTCGTCTCATCGTTTGTGATTCCACAATATCTTTTTCGCAGCGTCGATTAAGATTATTGTGAGGTGATTGATAATACTAGGTTGTTCTTCGGGAATATAAGTCAGGTTTATCAATTGGTTCCTGTTTACCTTTATTTATCAAAAGACGGAACAAAACTCGTAGGTATATTCGTGGGAGACGGATTTATCTATTACCGTAGACTTTTCTATGTGATACAGATTTGTTTATTAAAGTCTTCGACTTTGGGTCATATCAACTCTTAGTTGTGAGTGAGATCATCTAAGGGAATCAAGTGCGTAGTATCCTACTGGGATCAGAGACGTAGGAGCATAACTGTACCTTGGATCAGTGTGAGATTGATTGGGGTTCAACTACAGTCCAGACCGAAGTTCATTTGGAGTAGGCTATTGTCTGTAGCGGCTTAATACAGTGTGTGTTCAATCTGGACTAGGTCCCGGGGTTTTTCTGCATTTACGGTTTTCTCGTTAGCAAAATTCTAGTGTCTTTGTTATTTCTTTTCCGCATTATATTTTGTTATATAATTGAAATATCACAGGTTGTGCGTTGTTCAATCAATTAGAATATCCGACCTTTTGGTTGTTGATTTAAATTGATATTGGTCTTTGGTACCATCCAAGTTATCTCTCTAGTATTTGATAAAGACTCACAAATTTCTATTTGCTTGAGTATATATCAAATCGAGAGATTGAGATATAAACTCTTTGATATACTTTTTATCTAGATTGAGTCTGACTGTCTAGTTGATTCTCTAGAAATTATATTGGAGTTTGTCCATACAGATTGCTAAGCGAAATATTGGGTGTGGTTGTTGTACCCCACTTTTTCAATTGGTATCATAGAAGGCAAACACGTTTAAGACCTCAAAAGTCTATGTTTGTGGCGATCTGACTCTATGGACAATAAAGTATCTTGTAACGCTTCACCAGGTTTAAAAACCAATCATAGAAAAAGTTCTGATAAACTGGTTTCGTCTCCAGAAAAGGTTGGATGAACAAATCCGGATCAATTCTGATCTTGTCGCTGAAATTGCGATACTTAAGGATTTTAAACCCATTATAAGTCCTTTGATGGATAAGAGTAACTCCAGTTGTTCCTCTCTGAAGAACTGTCGTAGATCAAGTGATAACCAACGATTAGATGTTGTGAAAACTGATTTGACTCCGAACTGTTCTGCCAAACTAAAAGGTGTTGGCCCATGTTTGTTTTGTGATTCCTCCAATCACTTTCAACATGATTGTGTGTCTTTTCAAAAGAGTCTAAAAGTTGCAAGTAATCTTCACAATATAACTAAACAACTTTTTGCTTCTCTAAAAGGACATACAAAACTATCAAGAAACCCTAAACAGAATAGTATTGATAGTATGGGAGCTTTTGCTTTAAAATCAACATCACCCTTTCAATGGTTTCTTGACAGTGGATGTAGCAGACATATGACAGGTGATCTCACTTGGTTCGTCTCCTCAAACGACTATGAAGGCGGGCATGTAACATTTTTGAAAAAGCGGGGGTCTAACAACACCACCCAATATTTCCCTTAGCAATCTGTATGGACTAACTCTGAAATACTTTGCTAGAGAATCAACTAGACAGTCAGACTCAATATAGATGAAAGTATCTCAAGGAGTTAATATCTCTCTCTTGATTTGATTTTACTCAAGCTAAAAACAATAGCGAGTCTTTATCAAATTCAAGGAATAACTTGGACGGTACCAAAGACCAATGTCCAAGTGTTAATCAATGAAATCAACAACCACAAGGTCGGATCTCTAATCGATTAAAATTTAACGCACAACCTGTATTATTTCAATTATAAAGATAAACAATATAATGCGGAAAATAAAATGACACAGACACCAAAAATTTTGTTAACGAGGAAACCGCAAATGCAGAAAAAGCTCGGGACCTAGTCCAGATTGAATACACACTGTATTAAGCCGCTACAAACACTAGCCTACTCCAAGCTAACTTCGGAATAGACTATAGTTGAACCCCAATCATTCTCCCACTAATTCAAGGTACAATTGTACTACTACGCCTCTGATCCCAGCAGGATACTGCGCACTTGATTCCCTTAGCTGATCTCACCCACAACCAAGAGTTGCTGCAACCCAAAATCGCAGACTTGATAATAAACAAATTTGTCTCACACAGAAAAGTCTATCAAAGGATAAATCTGTCTCCCACATAAAAACCTTAGGTTTTTGTTCCGTCTTAAGATATAAAATCAAGGTGAACAGGAACCAATTGATCAACTCTCAACCGTCTTACTTGAATACACAAGAGGACGTCGAGGAATCACAAACAGTGAGACGAAGATGTTTGTGACTTCTTTATCTTGCCTATCGGAAAACTCTCACGATCTCAATCCAATCAAAGATTGTACTCGTACGATAGAAGATGCAAGATCAGATCACACAACTATGATAACAGTAGTATCGGTCTGGCTTCACAATCCCAATGAAGTCTTTAAGTCGTTAACCTGGTTTTAGAGAAGAAAACCAAAGGTTAGAGGAGAATCGACTCTAGCAAGCGCACTAGTATCACACAGACGTGTGAGGATTAGTTTTGCCCAATGCTAGATGTCTCCTATATATAGTCTTCAAATCAGGGTTTTTCCTTAGTTACAAAGCAATCAATATTCACCGTTAGTTGAAAACCCGATTTAAATTCAAGCTAATATTTCTCAATCATTAGATTGAAAACTTAGCTTGTCACACACTTGAGATATGCGTTTACTGGGTTTGTGAAAACCGTGCCTAAACGTGTACGTGTATGTTGGTTCAACATAGTGACCCAAAAGGTCAACCATATGAGCATTTCCCTTGTTCTTCTTCACCATAACTAGTTCAATTGACTCAAATGAACTAGTTAGAGAGTTGTTCAATTGTTATTAGATCTTATGTAACTACACAAGACACAATTGAAACAAAGATGATTCAATTCGATTGAATCGGCTCATGAACTTTATAGCCACGGTTTGCATACTGTATTCCTTAGTAATTTAAGTTTCATGTTCATAGCACATCTTTAGATCATAACCCACTCAAGTACGCAAACAAGTTCGCGGACTTAAGACAACCGACAAAGTTTTCCAAACTCAGCAGAAAATCTCGGCAAGGAGACTTCCGCCAGTTCGCGGACTGAATTCGCAGACTAAACACGCAAACGAGTTTTTGGAAAATCCCAACAGAAATTCTCGGCAAGAGAACTTCTGTCAGTTCGCGGACTGAGTTTGCAAACTGAGTCGCGGACTTGGAAAAGCCAATTCCTCCGGTTTCTCTCAATCAACAAAGTTCACAAACTTCGGATTAATGAATAGAACTTATGCACATATGTGTTTCCACACAATGCTTATATCCATCATTTGTTATATAAACCTAAAATCTCATTCCAACCATTGAAACATTCTTAGAGGACGTTATATAGTTGTTACACAATTTCTCGTCAAAACGATTTTCAAAGTGATTGAAACATTATGACTTTCGTCATTAGGTGAAGATAAACCCGATAAAAGCGAAAATCTTTACCAACACATGATTTTCGAGATATAGATAGGCGAGATATACTCGGCTCGAAATATCAAATGTGTATGATCCAGTCTATATAGCATACGACTTTTGTCTCATAAGAAGTAGGAGATAGAAGAGATAGACTTTTGAGTGATAGATAAGTTCAAGTCTCCACATACCTTTTTGTTGATGAAGTTCCACGGTTCCTTGAGTAGATCTTCGTCGTTGTATGATGAATCTCCATGAAGTCTTTGAGCTCAACTACACTTTTCTATCCTAGTCCGAGACTTAGCTATGTAGACTAGAAATCAAGACACATAGTTTTGATCACTAACATTGACAAACATGCTTGAGATAGCAACGCATGCGAGGTCGATCGAGATATGTGTAGTTGCAGGAAATCCTACACTACACCACTCATATGATTTCATGGATGATCAGCTCATTTTTAGGTTTTCACTCTTGATTTTATTGATTAATTTTTGAATGTTCTTACAAGAAAGATAAATAAGTCAAGAATAATTTCTCTGCTCTGAACTTTCTCTCTCCTATTTACTTGTTCTTACTCAAAAAATCCCTCCTCTCTTTACAACTCGAATGACTATTTATAGGGAAATACATAATGGATGACAGCTAATTTGTCCTTTATTTTCGGATATGTTTGCGATATTCTCGCAACCTTACAAATGTTAATTTCGCAAGCTCTCTAATTTTCGCAAGACTGTCACATCTTTCTCATGACTTTAAATGACGTCATTTATTCTATCATTTCTAAATGTTCTGCTGCGACGCTATTGTGTTGTACCATTGATAATTTCGCTGAGACATAATTGTTGCGAGATTCTGATCCTACATCTTGCCTCTTCTCATATCTTCTCTGCAAAGTAGAGAATGATGTGAGAAATGCCGCAGCTTATCTTTTCATATTCCACATTTATCACACGTACTCTTCTTCCATTTATTTCTTGACATCTTCTGTAACCGCTACTTTTCAACCGCTCACGTCTCTTCGTCCTTAATGGTGTTTATTTCTTCGAGTAAATTTTTTCTTATATACTCTTCTCCCCCCCTTTTTCACTTTTCTTTTACTTTCTCTTCTATTTTTATTCTCTCATCTCTGCAACTCTACTATTCTTCTGCAAATTCTGCTGTTGTAATTTTTTCTTCCTTCAATCCTTTTACTTTCCATACATTCCCATACTCTATATTCAAACATGGCTCCAAGTGGTCATATATATGAGAAGAATTTACAAGATTCCAAAAAGATCTTGCTGGTAAAGGTTTTACACTCTCCACCATTCCTGGTGAGACTACCAAATCAATTCTTTCTCAAGCTTTTCTCTGATCAAAATTGTGATGATCAATCAATCATAATTTCGCTAGGTCAGATTCTCGCAGGTCTCCCTATTCCTCTTTATAACCCAGGTCTTCCTTTATTTTATGAAATTCTCGCTCATCCGGGATTTTCGCGAGCCATCTTCCAACTAAGTGGGGACTGCATCCGTCTGATGCTAGAGTTCGCTAATCGTGGTGCTGGTAGAGGATCTCTTTACTCCAAAGAACTTAGGGATCCAAAATTCGCAAACCTAGAATAGTTGCTGAGAAGTATACAGTGGCGAATTTCTTTGAAAACTACGAACTTATCTCCATGAAGAAGAGAATACTCGTGGGGTATTCGATTAAGAAGGAAAGATAACATTGATGAAGCCAAAATTATTATGCAAGATATTGACTGGCATTCTGGTAAAAACAACTCCTCGCCAATCCAAAGATGATAAATGGTGTGTTTTTCCTTTAATGTAAAGGGACCCTACATTGCTGGATCAAACGTTCTTCCTGCGAATCTCGCTGCATATCAACTTGGGTTTTCTCTTGGCCCGAGAAGGAGAAAGAGGTATGTTTCTCTCCTTTAACTATTTTATATTTCTTTGATTTTTACTATTTGTTCGCTAAATCTTGCGATATTCCGCAGATCCAAAAATAAGGATAGTTATAATAGGACTGGGAAATCTAGTACTATGTTAGCTCTTCGCTCATACACAGATGAGGTAAGAAATTTTCTCTTATGACTTTAAATAGTACTGTTACTTTCATGCTTCCATTTCTTATTTCTATCTGTGTGTGAAGATTATTGCTGAAGTAGAAGAATCTGCTGATGCTGCGAAGATTGGTGATAAAGGTAAAGGTGCTCTTCGCAGGGAAAAATCAACTGGTCCTCCTCCAAAGAAAAGAAAAGTTCGTTCTCCTTCTCCTTCAAATGTTCCTTCTAACGAAAATTTCGAAAGTGACAAGGGTGATGAGGATAACGATGATCTTGCTGCAACTGAAGATTCTCCACCTGAATCTTCTATGGCTAAGCTTTCTGGCCTCTTTTCTGATTCTCTACAAGGAATGGGAGATAGCCAATTCGCAAATACCTGCAAATCTCTCGCTACCCTTTGTGACGTCCCTTTACTAGATGGTGATAGCTCTCTTCGTGGAGTTTCTAGATCAGTGACTCCCGACTTCTTGCATTCTCTCAATAGTCTGGTATACTTTTATTTCTTTTACTTCTTCATTGTTATAACTCAAAATCTCTTTCTATATTAATATTTTTTATTTCTTTTCGCAGGCTGGAAAAGCTTCTTTTGGTTGCCTCAGATCTAGAGAGAAGACGCGAAAATCTTGAAAAGAAGAATCTTCAATTTCGCAAAAGAATGAAGAATTGGAAGCTGAAGTTAAAGGTCTTCGCGAGAAAAAAATAGACAATTAGAAATTGATTCTTCCTCGTAAGAACAAAATTTCTAGTCTTCAACAAGCTAATAATCAGCTTTACGGTATGCTACTTTTCTCTTTTCTCTTTATTCATTCATCCTGTTGTTTTATCTTATTAATGATCCTTTTGCAGACATTTATGGTCTTTCTGATGAAGCTACCCTTCTTCGCTCATTTCCTAATGCCTTGGATAATGATACCCTTCTTGAACGTCTTAACAATTCTTTAAATAACTTCTCAAATGATAGAATTTCATCTCTTTCTCTAAATGAACTTAGATCGAAATTAATCATAGATCCAGTTTAGGCTTAGCCAACAGATTTAAGCGTCTCCTTATTGATTCCAAAGAGAAAACCAATGAGTTAAGAACCAAAATTAGCGGTCTCATAGATGATAAGGATCGTATCTCTGATCAAGGTGCCAAGGCTTTGGCGAAATCCAAGAGGCTCTCCTTGAAGTTCAACTTGAGCGAGATGAAGCTAACGCAAGAATATTGAACTCTGCGAAAGGGAAAATCAAATTCGTTCTCGTCTTCTCAAGTAGTGAGGATGAATTTGTCTGGGCTGCGAAAATTTTAGATGATGCTAGAAAAGATTTAGGCGTAAATGTTAGTCTCCAAGTTGAACATACAACCTTGATTAGAGATATGATTTCTGACAGAGAAGGTTACTAATTGCTCTTCTTTACTAATCTTTGCTTCTTATGAATTTTCATCAGTTAATAATTGTTTCTTTGTTCGCAGATTCTGAAAAAATATCGTGAAAGATTGAAGAACTTGAAGCTGAAAAGGAGGAACTCGCAAAGAATCTTTCTTCTCGCAACGACAAGTATTCTAGATTAAAGAATCAAATCAAATCACCGTTGAGAATTTTAAGAATGACGCTATGCATTTTCGCAATCAAACCATCCAATGGTTTGTGATGATCATAATATCCACATTCTGATTATCCTTGTCTTTTGAAGAAATCCCACAATACTCCAGTTTGATTATCTCTGATAGCGAAGCTGACGATGAAGAATCGATAGTGATGGAAGTTCTGATGGTGATGAAGATTCTGACGAGATGAAAAGGAAACAAGTCTGATGAAGATAATGAAGGATTAACCAAGAAATAGTCTTTACTTCTTTCTTTGATCTTTGTAATACTTGTATTTTTTCTTTTTCTATATTTGTGTTTCTTCATTTTGACCTGCTAAATGAAAACAATTCTTCTTTGCAATACAGTTAATCAATATAATCATTAATTCTTGAATTTTTGAGTAAATCTCTCATATGGAGATAAATAACATTTTCTAATTTCATACATTCCCATACTTCCTCTGTTATTTGAATCCAAATGAGAGATTTCAAAAAAAATTCTTATTGTATAATTTCTCAATTTTGCGAAGTGAATTTTGTTTCTTTTCAAAATCTCATTCCTGTGTGGTCTTATTTGCCTTCCTAATTAAAGGTCTTATTATGCCACCTCTTGTCATTGCGACAAAATCGCAGGACGTCCTTGCACTTTCATGCAAAAACCCATTGATCTTGCCTTCTCTTCAGGAATGTTGCGACAATATGACAGGCCTAAATATTCTTGCGAAAATAAGCCCCATACATTTCGTCTTGCGACGAAATCGCAGGACGTCTTCGCACTTTCATGCGAAAACCCATTGATCTCGTCTTATCTTTTCTTTTGTATTATTGCCTCTTCAGGATTGTTGCACAAATATGACAAGCCTTAAATCCTTGCGAATAAAAAGCCTCATGACATTTGCGTCTTAAGACACTTATCAGCTCCCTAATGGAGGGTGCCGCCCTTATCTCCCCCCTGGTTGCCCCTTCAAGGAGGCGTACTTCTACCATACAAGGTTAGCTCCTCCCATCCAGTCTTAACAACAACCAGTTGTTTTGGCAGCCTCTTATCCCTTTTACCTATAGGGTTTATGGTTACGAGACTGCACCCTAAGTGGGGTTTTCTTCAGCCGAGTGCAGTATAAGCCAAGACTTGTCAAGAATGGCAAGGCTGCTTCAAACGCCCCGGCACTCTTGAATCAACCGTGTACCTCGGCGCCTTGATCAGATCTGCACTCCTTGGGAGAGTCCTTATTACCTTAGTCGCCCAACCCAAGTCATATGCTAAGTTGAGAATCCAAGGTGCCTCTCCCGGATGGGCTTATTGACCCCAAATCTCCATGACTCAGGTTCCGGTGGCGGTGTAGCCTTTCCCTGAATCATGCAATAGGTACCCCCTTATATGACGTACTTTAGGTCTTACATTTTCCTCTTGCGAAATTGTATTCGCGAACTAGGGTGTACGCCATAAAGGTTCGCCTCTTTCTCTTTTGTCATTCTTTCTGATTATTTTCTGTAAAATTCATTATCTCTGCGAGAGTCTCGCAAATCATTATATTGTTTCTGAATTCGCAATCTCAATTTGTTGCTCAATCAAATTTTTTTGAGAATTTTACTTATTGCGAGATTATCGCAACAACTTAATCATTCATACATTTCTTGTTTATTACCTTTGCCATCCTCTGCTTCTTTATTATTTTCTGCTACTGCTTCCTTGGTAGTGGTATGTTCATCCTTTTTATTCTGAACTAGCATTAATTTCGCAAATCTCTTCTTTTTTTGTGTCGCCAGTTTCCTTCTTGTTTGCTCTTCCTTCGCAAGATTCTATCTCAGTTTCGTAACATCTCTTTCCTTCAACCCAATCTCCCTTTATGATTCCTACACCATTGGGGTGAGGAATTTGATGCATTGGTGGAAAGTTGAAGCTACACCTAGAATCCCATGTAGCCAAGGTCGACCAATTAATACATTGTAGGGTGATTCTACATCAACGACACAGAATGAGATTTCAGAAGATATTCCCTTCAATGGAATTTGCATAGTAACCTCCCCTTTAGGCTTGTTAGCAGTACCATTAAAACCATATTATATGTTGATGGTATAGATCATCTCTTCCACCATGGTTTTATAAGTATGATAAAATAAGATGTTCACTGAGCTTCCAGTATCGACTAGAATTCTATTGATTGCCCATGAATCTTCAGCTTCATCATCCTCATCTTCTTTCGGTTTTGGATTAATTTCTAATTTTATTACCAATGGATTGTCATGCACCTCTTCTCCTTCGGGAATTTCTTTCTGGTAAAAGAAATGATCTGTTTCTGCCATTCCTCTAATGGCGAGATTTTCGCAATATTCATAATTTATCTTCCATTATTATCTCTTGCGAACACTCTACTCAAAACATTATCATGAAAATCTTCAATTGTCTTATATGAATGTACGATAGAGTGACAGAATAGATTTTTTGCTTTTGACCAACTTCTATGAAGAATTTTCTTTCTTTTTCATCGTATTCACTTTGTGATGTTCTGGTGGTGGTGGTAATGGTTGAGATTGCGGATGCCCTACCAGAAAGTCGTTTAGTTTTCCTTGATCTATCATTCTCAAAATAATTCTTTACATTTCTGCAATCGTTTGTGGTATGTCCATGAAAATGATGATAAGAACAAAATTCATGACTTCTGTGGTTTGGGGTGGTTCCGTTCCCATGTTCATGGTGTTGGTATATTCTCCATCAAAATTATAGCTTCCCATATCTTCTCCACACTTGCATTTAGAGGTGGCATCTTGATTTCTTCCCATATTACCTTGTGACTTCCTTGTCCTCTATTAAAGTTTGGTCTTTGACCTCCATAAGTTTCTTGTGGTTGATCGAGTCTTTGAATCTTGTTATTTCCTCCACGATTGTAGAAATTTTTTCTGTTTCATACTCTTCTTGATATCGCTTCCCATAGCTACCAACTTCTGTTGATTGTTACCTGTCATATTTTCTTGTTGTACTTGCGAAGTATTCGCCACTGTGTTTATTAGCTTGGGTAATAAGCTTGCATTCTGTTTGTGAGCTGGTGTTCGCAACTGGATATGATTCCATTTCATTTTGTATTTCCTCTAAAGCAATGTATTCTTCTTGAAGTTCTCGCAATTCAGTCATTGTAATCGTATTCTTGACTCTGAAAATTTGGACAACACAAGGTTTGTTGCAAACATAGCATTAATGAATGATAATATGAGATATCTCTCATCTACACGGCCAGCCATTTCGCTACACATAGTTCTCCATTTTAGTCAAGTGTTTCAAACTTTCGCCAATCCTTTGTTTAATCCAAACACATCTTCTATACCAGGTCGTGAGGAATTATTACTTATATATGCTCCCAAGAATGTGGTCTGCAAATGATTGAAGAGGTTATTGTATTCTTTGGTAAACCTTCAAACCATTTTAACGCTTCTGTTAAGCTGGATGCGAAATATTTGCACAATACCGCATCATGATTTTCCCATTGTAACATGCACCTCACATAAGCTTTAATGTGTTGAATTGCACAAGTTGTTCCATCGAAAATGCTGGTTAATGCAGGCAAATTGCATTTTGGTGGTATTCCTCCTAATTGTACTTCCCTTGTAAATGGAGTTTTCGAAGCTTCTTCTATTGCTTCATCCAATTGTCTTCTACCTACTTCTCCTCTGTTATTTAGCATTCCTCTCATTTCTTCTAATTCTTTCAAGATTTGTTTATTTACACTGAATCTTGATCCATTGGTCTCTTTAATTTTGCTTCTCTTCTTCTACGTTCACGTCTATCTTCTCTTGCGAAATTTTGCATCTTCTTCATTATCCTCATCTCGCTTCTTCTGCGATTCTCTTCCTCATCTCTATCTTGAATTCGCAAATGACGATGCCTTTCATTTTCCCCTCCATTATTTTTTCATTTCTTATCAATTCAATTCGCTGTCTTTCAGCCATTCTCTTTACTCTATCATACTCCTCATTGAGATTATCATTATTCCGGTTTTGTGTACGCCTTCTTTCTCGATTGTCATGATTGTTCTGGCGAATTGTCTCCTGAAGTCTTGTTCTTCCATTTCCGCTCTCAATCTTTCACGTTCACAGATTAAACGTGCTTGTTCAGCATAATGTCTTTCAATTTCTTCTTCAATTGTCTGTTGATTTCTTTGAGTTTCTCTCACATGTAAAATTCTTCTTCCTTCCTCTTGATTTCCTTCGCCATCTTGGTTATTTTTCCTGATTTTGTCCGTTCTCTTGATTTCCTCCAATTTGCCTATCATCAAAAGTTTCATTTTGTGGAACGTAACGATCAGTTCTTTCTCTATTTTCGCGATATTCTTCATTAGGATTTGATATTTCTTCTTGAATATTATTTCCAGCATTGATTGGGTGAATTTCCCCCATTTATCTTCTAGACGATCTTGAATATGATTTGTAATACTTCTCGATCTTCTATTCTGTAGTCTTATATTCTCCATCCTTAATTCGTGATTTTCCTTGTTAAATTTGCACGTTCTTCTGCCTTCAGCTCTTCTTTCTTCATGTATTCTTTTATCAATGTTTCTAACGCTCCAATTTCCTCACCTCCATGAATTATTCTTCATCTACTTCTTGATTTTCTCTCCTGTCTATAATTTCTGTTTTGTTGCTCTTCTTCTATTTCTTCTGCTGAATTTGATCGCCAAGTGTGTATACTCACCCTGTCATAATCTGTATTCCTCTCTTGAACTAGTGTTTGTTGAATTGGCGGTTGAATTTGATTTTCTCTATCATTTCTCATTCTATTAGATTCTCCCATTTCACTTCTTTCTCTTCCCAATTCTTTTGCTTCTTCTAATAGTAGTCGGTTGTTCGGATATATCTTCTTCTAGCCATTTCTTTAAATTTTCACGAATCTCAATATCAATCTTTAGCTTTTTCTAGAATAATCTTCAACTCAATCCCTATTTCTAGCGCCATTATGTAGTTGCAGGAAATCCTACACTACACCACTCATATGATTTCATGGATGATCAGCTCATTTTAGGTTTTCACTCTTGATATTATTGATTAATTTTTGAATGTTCTTACAAGAAAGATAAAGAAGTCAAGAATAATCTCTGCTCTGAACTTTCTCTCTCATATTTACTCGTTTCTTACTCAAAAAAGATCTCTCCCTCTCTTTACAACTCGAGTGACTATTTATAGGGAAATACATAGTGGATGACAGCTAATCTGTCCTTTATTTTTGGATATAGTTTGTGATATTCTCGCAACCTTACAAATGTTAATTTCGCAAGCTCTCTAATTTTCGCAAGACTGTCACATCTTTCTCATGACTTTAAATGACGTCATTTATTCTATCATTTCTAAACTGTTATGCGACGCTATTGTGATGTACCATTGATAATTTCGCTGAGACATAATTGTTGCGAGATTCTGATCCTATAATATGCTCTAACAATCTCCCCCTTTGTCAATTTTAGTGACAAAACTATTAATACATATGGAATACAAAAAGATAAACTTTAGTGGCTCCTATTCCATAGTCTAATCTTCAACGTTCCCTGAAATCTTCGTCCTTCCAAGTACTCCAATGATCCCAAAGGTTGTAAGTTTAGCATCACCGTTGTTGAAGATCCGTAGCTATAACAATGAGAGAAATCGAGATTATCGATCATCATTATACAGTGACATAGTATTTTGGATATAAAAATCATTCTTATGGTTTTGGTGTCCAATAAAATCCTTCATTTTTATAGAAATTAAGGTCGCTCTTGTTGTTCTTTCGGGAATGACATTTAATGGAGGGGGAGAGTTCTTTTGAACTTGTGCTTAATGGTAATATCTTGCGGGGTGTGCGGTTTGTGGAATTTTATAGGGGTTATCTTGTATCTTAAAACTCCTTGATGAATGCATTTAGCTTCGGCTTTATGATTGCATCTAAATTAAGTTGGTATGTATTTCTTCTTTTAGTCTATGAAACGTCTCTTCTTGGAAATTTCATTAGGAACCCGTTCTTGTACCTTTGCCAATTTTATTGACAAAAAGGGGGAGAATTAATGTAAAGTTCTACTACATATACATACGGTTTTCGGATCATTGTGTAAGGGGGAGTGGTTTCCATGTGAGATGGAGTATTGACTAAGGGGGAGTGATATATATCACCGTAGTATTAGTTAAAGTCGTGATGCAATTGTACTTTGATGTTACATAATAATACTATGTCACTGTATAATGATGATCGATAATCTCGATTTCTCTCATTGTTATAGCTACGGATCTTCAACAACGGTGATGCTAAACTTACAACCTTTGGGATCATTGGAGTACTTGGAAGGACGAAGATTTCAGGGAACGTTGAAGATTAGACTATAGAATAGGAGCCACTAAAGTTTATCTTTTTGTATTCCATATGTATTAATAGTTTTGTCACTAAAATTGACAAAGGGGGAGATTGTTAGAACATATTGTAGGATCAGAATCTCGCAACAATTATGTCTCAGCGAAATTATCAATGGTACATCACAATAGCGTCGCATAACAGTTTTAGAAATGATAGAATAAATGACGTCATTTAAAGTCATGAGAAAGATGTGACAGTCTTGCGAAAATTAGAGAGCTTGCGAAATTAACATTTGTAAGGTTGCGAGAATATCACAAACTATATCCAAAAATAAAGGACAGATTAGCTGTCATCCACTATGTATTTCCCTATAAATAGTCACTCGAGTTGTAAAGAGAGGGAGAGATCTTTTTTGAGTAAGAAACGAGTAAATAGAGAGATAAAGTTCAGAGCAGAGATTATTCTTGACTTCTTTATCTTTCTTGTAAGAACATTCAAAAATTAATCAATAATATCAAGAGTGAAAACCTAAAATGAGCTGATCATCCATGAAATCATATGAGTGGTGTAGTGTAGGATTTCCTGCAACTACATAATGGCGCTAGAAATAGGGATTGAGTTGAAGATTATTCTAGAAAAAGCTAAAGATTGATATTGAGATTCGTGAAAATTTAAAGAAATGGCTAGAAGAAGATATATATCCGAACAACCGACTACTATTAGAAGAAGCAAAAGAATTGATGGAAGAGAAAGAAGTGAAATGGGAGAATCTAATAGAATGAGAAATGATAGAGAAAATCAAATTCAACCGCCAATTCAACAAACACTAGTTCAAGAGAGGAATACAGATTATGACAGGGTGAGTATACACACTTGGCGATCAAATTCAGCAGAAGAAATAGAAGAAGAGCAACAAAACAGAAATTATAGACAGGAAGAGAGAAATCAAGAAGTAGATGAAGAATAATTCATGGAGGTGAGGAAATTGGAGCGTTAGAACATTGATATGAAGAATACATGAAGAAAGAAGAGCTGAGCAGAAGAACGTGCAAATTTAACAAGGAAAAATCACGAATTAAGGATGGAGAATATAAGACTACAGAATAGAAGATCGAGAAGTATTACAAAATCATATTCAAGATCGTCTAGAAGAAAATGGGGAAATTCACCCACAATCAATGCTGGAAAAATATTCAAGAAGAAATATCAAATCCTAATGAAAAATCGCGAAAATAGAGAAAGAACTGATGATCGTTACGTTCCACAAAATGAAACTTTTGATGATAGGCAAATTGGAGGAAATCAAGAGAACGGACAAAATCAGGGAAAAATAACCAAGATGGCGAAGGAAATCAAGAGGAAGGAAGAAGAATTTTACATATGAGAGAAACTCAAAGAAATCAACAGACAATTGAAGAAGAAATTGAAAGACATTATGCTGAACAAGCACGTTTAATCTGCGAACGTGAAAGATTGAGAGCGGAAATGGAAGAACAAGACTTCAGGAGACAATTCGCCAGAACAATCATGACAATCGAGAAAGAAGGCGTACACAAAACCGGAATAATGATAATCTCAATGAGGAGTATGATAGAGTAAAGAGAATGGCTGAAAGACAGCGAATTGAATTGATAAGAAATGAAAAAATAATGGAGGGGAAAATGAAAGGCATTCATTTGCGAATTCAAGATAGAGATGAGGAAGAGAATCGCAGAAGAAGCGAGATGAGGATAATGAAGAAGAGATGCAAAATTTCGCAAGAGAAGATAGACGTGAACGTAGAAGAAGAGAAGCAAAATTAAAGAGACCAATGGATCAAGATTCAGGTGTAAATAAACAAATCTTGAAAGAATTAGAAGAAATGAGAGGAATGCTAAATAACAGAGGAGAAGTAGGTAGAAGACAATTGGATGAAGCAATAGAAGAAGCTGCGAAAACTCCATTTACAAGGGAAGTACAATTAGGAGGAATACCACCGAAATGCAATTTGCCGCATTAACCAGCATTTTCGATGGAACAACTTGTGCAATTCAACACATTAAAGCTTATGTGAGGTGCATGTTACAATGGGAAATCATGATGCGGTATTGTGCAAATATTTCGCATCCAGCTTAACAGAAGCGTTAAAATGGTTTGAAGGTTTACCAAAGAATACAATAACCTCTTCAATCATTTGCAGACCACATTCTTGGGAGCATATTAAGTAATAATTCCTCACGACCTGGTATAGAAGATGTGTTTGGATTAAAACAAAGGATTGGCGAAAGTTTGAAACACTTGACTAAAATATGGAGAACTATGTGTAGCGAAATGGCTGGCCGTGTAGATGAGAGATATCTCATATTATCATTCATTAATGCTATGTTTGCAACAAACTGTTGTATGCCAAATTTTCAGAGTCAAGAATACGATTACAATGACTGAATTGCGAGAACTTCAAGAAGAATACATTGCTTTAGAGGAAAACAAAATGAAATGGAATCATATCCAGTTGCGAACACCAGCTCACAAACATCGAATGCAAGCTTATTACCCAAGCTAATAAACACAGTGGCGAATACTTCAAGTACAACAAGAAAATGACAAGTAACAATCAACAGAAGTTGGTAGCTATGGGAAGTCGATCAAGAAGAGTATGAAAGAAAAAAATTTCTACAATCGTGGAGGAAATAACAAGATTCAAAGACTCGATCAACCACAAGAAACTTATGGAGGTCAAAGACCAAACTTTAATAGAGGACAGGAAGTCACAAGGTAATATGGGAAGAAATCAAGATGCCACCTCTAAATGCAAGTGTGTAGAAGATATGGGAAGCTATAATTTTGATGGAGATATACCAACACCATGGAACATGGGAACGGAACCACCCCCAAACCACAGAAGTCATGAATTTTGTTCTTATCATCATTTTCATGGACATACCACAAACGATTGCAGAAATGTAAAGGAATTATTTTGAGAATGATAGATCAAGAAAACTAAACGACTTTCTGTAGGGCATCCGCAATCTCAACCATTACCACCACCACCAGAACATCACAAAAGTGAATACGATGAAAAAGAAAAACATTCTTCATAGAAGTTGGTGCAAAAGCAAAAAATATATTCTGTCACTCTATCGTACATTCATATAAGACAATTGAAGATTTTCATGATAATTTTTGAGTAGAGTGTTCGCAAGAGATAATAATGGAAGAAATTATGAATATTGCGAAAATCTCGCGATTAGAGGAATGGCGAGCAGAAACAGATCATTTCTTTTACCGCATAAGAAATTCCCGAAGGAGAAGAGGTGCATGACAATCCGTTGGTAATAAAATTAGAAATTAATCCAAAACCGAAAGAAGACGAGGATGATGAAGCTGAAGATTCATGGGCAATCAACAGAATTCTAGTCGATACTGGAAGCTCTGTGAACATCTTGTTTTATCATACTTATAAAACCATAGGTGGAAGAGATGATGATATTATACCATCAACATATAATATGGTTTTATGGTACTGCTAACAGCCTAAAGGGGAGGTTACTATGCAAATTCCATTGAAGGGAATATCTTCTGAAATCTCATTATGTGTCGTTGACGTAGAATCACCCTACAATGTATTAATTGGTCGACCTTGGCTACATGGGATTCTAGGTGTAGCTTAAACTTTCCACCAATGCATCAAATTTCCTCACCCTAATGGTGTAGGAATCATAAAGGGAGATTGAGTTGAAGGAAAGAGATGTTACGAAACTGAGATAGAATCTTGCGAAGGAAGAGCAAACAAGAAGGAAAACTGGCGACACAAAAGAAAGGAGAAGAGATGTTGCGAAATTAATGCTAGTTCAGAATAAAAGGATGAACATACCACTACCAAGGAAGCAGTAGCAGAAAATAATAAAGAAGCGGAGGATGGCAAAGGTAATAAAAACAAGAAATGAATGAATGATTAAGTTGTTGCGATAATCTCGCAATAAGTAAAATTCTCAAAAAAAAAAAAATTGATTGAGCAACAAAATTGAGATTGCGAAGTTCAGATACAATATAATGATTTGCGAGACTCTCGCAGAGATAATGAATTTTACAGAAAATAATCAGAGAAGAATGACAAAAGAGAAAGAGGCGAACCTTTATGGCGTACACCCTAGTTCGCGAATATAATTTCGCAAGAGGAAAATGTAAGACCTAAAGTACGTCATATAAGGGGTACCTATTGCATTATTCAGGGAAAGGCTACACCGCCACCGGAACCTGAGTCATGGAGATTTGGGGTCAATAAAGCCCATCCGGGAGAGGCACCTTGGATTCTCAACTTGAGCATATGACTTGGGTTGGGCGACTAAGGTAATAAGGACTCTCCCAAGGAGTGCAGATCTGATCAAGGCGCCGAGGTACACGGTTGATTCAAGAGTGCCGGGGGCGTTTGAAGCGCCTTGCCATTCTTGACAAGTCTTGACTTATACTGCACTCGGACTGAAGAAAACCCCACTTAGGGTGCAGTCTCATAACCATAACCCCTAGGTAAAAGGGATAAGAGGCTGCCAAAACAACTGGTTGTTGTTAAGACTGGATGGGAGGAGCTAACCTTGTATGGTAGAAGTACGCCTCCTTGAAGGGGCAACCAGGGGGGATAAAGGGCGGCACCCTCCATTAGGGAGCTGATAAGTGTCTTAAGATGCAAATGTCATGAGGCTTTTTATTCGCAAGGATATTAAGGCTTGTCATATTTGTGCAACAATCCTGAAGAGGCAATAATACAAATGAAAAGGATAAGACGAGATCAATGGGTTATCGCATGAAAGTGCGAAGACGTCCTGCGATTTCGTCGCACGACGGCAATGTTGGGGCCTTATTTTCGCAAGAATTTAGGCCTGTCATATTGTCGCAACATTCCTGAAGAGAAGGCAAGATCAATGGGTTTTTGCATGAAAATGCAAGGACGTCCTGCGATTTTGTCGCAATGACAAGAGGTGGTATAATAAGACCTTTAATTAGGAAGGCAAAATAAGACCACACATGAATGAGATTTTGAAAAGAAACAAAATTCACTTCGCAAAAGATTGAGAAATTATACAATAAGAATTTTTTTATGAAATCTCTCATTTGGATTCAAATAACAGAGGAAAGTATGGGAATGTATGAAATTAGAAAATGTTATTTATCTCCATATGAGAGATTTACTCAAAAATTCAAGAATTAATGATTGTATTGATTAACTGTATTGCAAAGAAGAATTGTTTTCATTTAGCAGGTTAAAATGGAAGAAACACAAATATAGAAAGAAGGAATAAATATACAAGTATTACAAAGAGTCAAAGAAAGAAGTAAAGACTATTTCTTGGTTAATCCTTCATTATCTTCATCAGACTTGTTTACTTTTCATCTTCGTCAGAATCTTCATCACCATCAGAACTTCCATCACTATCGATTCTTCATCGTCAGCTTCGCTATCAGAGATAATCAAACTGGGAGTATTCTGTGGGATTTCTTCCAAAAGACAAGGATAATCAGAATGTGCGATATTATGATCATCACAAACCATCTGGATGGTTTGATTTCGAAAATGCATAGCGTAATTCTTAAAATTCTCAACGGTGATTTTGATTTGATTCTTTAATCTAGAATACTTGTCGTTGCGAGAAGAAAGATTCTTTGCGAGTTCCTCCTTTTCAGCTTCAAGTTCTTCAATCTTTTCACGATACTATTTTCAGAATCTGCGAACAAAAGATAACCAATTATTAACTTGATGAAAATTCATAAGAAGCAAAGATAGTAAAGAAGAGCAATTAGTAACCTTCTCTGTCAGAAATCATGTCTCTAATCAAGGTTGTATGTTCAACTTGGAGACTAACATTTACGCCTAAATCTTTTCTAGCATCATCTAAAATTTTCGCAGCCCAGACAAATTGATCTTCACTACTTATGAGAAGACGAGAACGAATTTGATTTTCCCTTTCGCAGAGTTCAATATTCTTGCGGTTAGCTTCATCTCGCTCAAGTTGAACTTCAAGGAGAGCCTCTTGGAATTTCGCCAAAGCCTTGGCACCTTGATCAGAGATACGATCCTTATCATCTATGAGACCGCTAATCTTGGTTCTTAACTCATTGGTTTTCTCTTTGGAATCAATAAGGAGACGCTTAAATCTGTTGGCTAAGCCTAAACTGGATCTATGATTAATTTCGATCTAAGTTCATTTAGAGAAAGAGATGAAATTCTATCATTTGAGAAGTATTTAAAGAATTGTTAAGACGTTCAAGAAGGGTATCATTATCCAAGGCATTAGGAAATGAGCGAAGAAGGGTAGCTTCATCAGAAAGACCATAAATGTCTGCAAAAAGGATCATGTAAATAAGATAAAACAACAGGATGAATGAATAAAGAGAAAAGAGAAAAGTAGCATACCGTAAAGATGATTATTAGCTTGTTGAAGACTAGAAATTTTGTTCTTGTACGAGGAAGAATCAATTTCTAATTGTCTATTTTCTCGCGAAGACCTTTAACTTCAGCTTCCAATTCTTCATTCTTCTTGCGAAATTGAAGATTCTTCTTTTCAACTTGAAAAGAAGAATCTTCAATTTCGCAAGAAGAATGAAGAATTGGAAGCTGAAGTTAAAGGTCTTCGCGAGAAAAATAGACAATTAGAAATTGATTCTTCCTCGTACAAGAACAAAATTTCTAGTCTTCAACAAGCTAATAATCATCTTTACGGTATGCTACTTTTCTCTTTTCTCTTTATTCATTCATCCTGTTGTTTTATCTTATTTACATGATCCTTTTTGCAGACATTTATGGTCTTTCTGATGAAGCTACCCTTCTTCGCTCATTTCCTAATGCCTTGGATAATGATACCCTTCTTGAACGTCTTAACAATTCTTTAAATAACTTCTCAAATGATAGAATTTCATCTCTTTCTCTAAATGAACTTAGATCGAAATTAATCATAGATCCAGTTTAGGCTTAGCCAACAGATTTAAGCGTCTCCTTATTGATTCCAAAGAGAAAACCAATGAGTTAAGAACCAAGATTAGCGGTCTCATAGATGATAAGGATCGTATCTCTGATCAAGGTGCCAAGGCTTTGGCGAAATTCCAAGAGGCTCTCCTTGAAGTTCAACTTGAGCGAGATGAAGCTAACCGCAAGAATATTGAACTCTGCGAAAGGGAAAATCAAATTCGTTCTCGTCTTCTCATAAGTAGTGAAGATCAATTTGTCTGGGCTGCGAAAATTTTAGATGATGCTAGAAAAGATTTAGGCGTAAATGTTAGTCTCCAAGTTGAACATACAACCTTGATTAGAGACATGATTTCTGACAGAGAAGGTTACTAATTGCTCTTCTTTACTAATCTTGTGCTTCTTATGAATTTTCATCAAGTTAATAATTGGTTATCTTTTGTTCGCAGATTCTGAAAATAGATATCGTGAAAAGATTGAAGAACTTGAAGCTGAAAAGGAGGAACTCGCAAAGAATCTTTCTTCTCGCAACGACAAGTATTCTAGATTAAAGAATCAAATCAAAATCACCGTTGAGAATTTTAAGAATTACGCTATGCATTTTCGAAATCAAACCATCCAGATGGTTTGTGATGATCATAATATCGCACATTCTGATTATCCTTGTCTTTTGGAAGAAATCCCACAGAATACTCCCAGTTTGATTATCTCTGATAGCGAAGCTGACGATGAAGAATCCGATAGTGATGGAAGTTCTGATGGTGATGAAGATTCTGACGAAGATGAAAAAGTAAACAAGTCTGATGAAGATAATGAAGGATTAACCAAGAAATAGTCTTTACTTCTTTCTTTGACTCTTTGTAATACTTGTATATTTATTCCTTGTTTCTATATATTTGTGTTTCTTCCATTTTAACCTTCCTAAATGAAAACAATTCTTCTTTGCAATACAGTTAATCAATACAATCATTAATTCTTGAATTTTTGAGTAAATCTCTCATATGGAGATAAATAACATTTTCTAATTTCATACATTCCCATACTTTCCTCTGTTATTTGAATCCAAATGAGAGATTTCATAAAAAAAATTCTTATTGTATAATTTCTCAATCTTTTGCGAAGTGAATTTTGTTTCTTTTCAAAATCTCATTCATGTGTGGTCTTATTTTGCCTTCCTAATTAAAGGTCTTATTATACCACCTCTTGTCATTGCGACAAAATCGCAGGACGTCCTTGCATTTTCATGCAAAAACCCATTGATCTTGCCTTCTCTTCAGGAATGTTGCGACAATATGACAGGCCTAAATGTTCTTGCGAAAATAAGGCCCCATAACATTATCGTCGTGCGACGAAATCGCAGCACGTCATCGCACTTTCATGCGATAACCCATTGATCTCGTCTTATCCTTTTCATTTGTATGATTGCCTCTTAAGGATTGTTGCACAAATATGACAAGCCTTAATATCCTTGCGAATAAAAAGCCTCATGACATTTGCATCTTAAGACACTTATCAGCTCCCTAATGGAGGGTGCCGCCCTTATCTCCCCCCTGGTTGCCCCTTCAAGGAGGCGTACTTCTACCATACAAGGTTAGCTCCTCCCATCCAGTCTTAACAACAACCAGTTGTTTTGGCAGCCTCTTATCCCTTTTACCTGTAGGGGTTATGGTTATGAGACTGCACCCTAAGTGGGGTTTTCTTCAGTCCGAGTGCAGTATAAGTCAAGACTTGTCAAGAATGGCAAGGCTGCTTCAAACGCCCCCGGCACTCTTGAATCAACCGTGTACCTCGGCGCCTTGATCAGATCTGCACTCCTTGAGAGAGTCCTTATTACCTTAGTCGCCCAACCCAAGTCATATGCTCAAGTTGAGAATCCAAGGTGCCTCTCCCGGATGGGCTTTATTGACCCCAAATCTCCATGACTCAGGTTCCGGTGGCGGTGTAGCCTTTCCCTGAATCATGCAATAGGTACCCACTTATATGACGTACTTTAGGTCTTACATTTTCCTCTTGCGAAATTGTATTCGCGAACTAGGGTGTACGCCATAAAGGTTCGCCTCTTTCTCTTTTGTCATTCTTCTCTGATTATTTTCTGTAAAATTCATTATCTCTGCGAGAGTCTCGCAAATCATTATATTGTTTCTGAACTTCGCAATATCAATTTTGTTGCTCAATCAATTTTTTTTTTTTTTGAGAATTTTACTTATTGCGAGATTATCGCAACAACTTAATCATTCATTCATTTCTTGTTTTTATTACCTTTGCCATCCTCCGCTTCTTTATTATTTTCTGCTACTGCTTCCTTGGTAGTGGTATGTTCATCCTTTTTATTCTGAACTAGCATTAATTTCGCAACATCTCTTCTCCTTTCTTTTGTGTCGCCAGTTTTCCTTCTTGTTTGCTCTTCCTTCGCAAGATTCTATCTCAGTTTCTTAACATCTCTTTCCTTCAACCCAATCTCCCTTTATGATTCCTACACCATTAGGGTGAGGAAATTTGATGCATTGGTGGAAAGTTTAAGCTACACCTAGAATCCCATGTAGCCAAGGTCGACCAATTAATACATTGTAGGGTGATTCTACGTCAACGACACATAATGAGATTTCAGAAGATATTCCCTTCAATGGAATTTGCATAGTAACCTCCCCTTTAGGCTTGTTAGCAGTACCATTAAAACCATAAATATTATATGTTGATGGTATAAGATCATCATCTCTTCCACCTATGGTTTTATAAGTATGATAAAACAAGATGTTCACTGAGCTTCCAGTATCGAATAGAATTCTGTTGATTGCCCATGAATCTTCAGCTTCATCATCCTCGTCTTCTTTCGGTTTTGGATTAATTTCTAATTTTATTACCAACGGATTGTCATGCACCTCTTCTCCTTCGGGAATTTCTTATGCGGTAAAAGAAATGATCTGTTTCTGCCATTCCTCTAATCGCGAGATTTTCGCAATATTCATAATTTATCTTCCATTATTATCTCTTGCGAACACTCTACTCAAAACATTATCATGAAAATCTTCAATTGTCTTATATGAATGTACGATAGAGTGACAGAATAGATTTTTTGCTTTTTCACCAACTTCTATGAAGAATCTTTCTTTCTTTTTCATCGTATTCACTTTGTGATGTTCTGGTGGTGGTGGTAATGGTTGAGATTGCGGATGTCCTATCAGAAAGTCGTTTAGTTTTCCTTGATCTATCATTCTCAAAATAATTCTCTTTACATTTCTGCAATCGTTTGTGGTATGTCCATGAAAATGATGATAAGAACAAAATTCATGACTTCTGTGGTTTGGGGGTGGTTCCGTTCCCATGTTCTATGGTGTTGGTATATTCTCCATCAAAATTATAGCTTCCCATATCTTCTACACACTTGCATTTAGAGGTGGCATCTTGATTTCTTCCCATATTACCTTGTGACTTCCCTGTCCTCTATTAAAGTTTGGTCTTTGACCTCCATAAGTTTCTTGTGGTTGATCGAGTCTTTGAATCTTGTTATTTCCTCCACGATTGTAGAATTTTTTTTCTGTTTCATACTCTTATTAATATCGACTTCCCATAGCTACCAACTTCTGTTGATTGTTACCTGTCATATTTTCTTGTTGTACTTGTGAAGTATTCGCCACTGTGTTTATTAGCTTGGGTAATAAGCTTGCATTCGATGTTTGTGAGCTGGTGTTCGCAACTGGATATGATTCCATTTCATTTTGTATTTCCTCTAAAGCAATGCATTCTTCTTGAAGTTCTCGCAATTCAGTCATTTTAATCGTATTCTTGACTCTGAAAATTTGGCATACAACAAGTTTGTTGCAAACATAGCATTAATGAATGATAATATGAGATATCTCTCATCTACACGGCCAGCCATTTCGCTACACATAGTTATCCATATTTTAGTCAAGTGTTTCAAACTTTCGCCAATCCTTTGATTTAATCCAAACACATCTTCTATACCAGGTCGTGAGGAATTATTACTTATATATGCTCCCAAGAATGTGGTCTGCAAATGATTTAAAGAGGTTATTGTATTCTTTGGTAAACCTTCAAACCATTTTAACGCTTCATGTTAAGCTGGATGCGAAATATTTGCACAATACCGCATCATGATCTTCCCATTGTAACATGCACCTCACATAAGCTTTAATGTGTTGAATTGCACAAGTTGTTCCATCGAAAATGCTGGTTAATGCAGGCAAATTGCATTTTGGTGGTATTCCTCCTAATTGTACTTCCCTTGTAAATGGAGTTTTCGAAGCTTCTTCTATTGCTTCATCCAATTGTCTTCTACCTACTTCTCCTCTGTTATTTAGCATTCCTCTCATTTCTTCTAATTCTTTCAAGATTTGTTTATTTACACCTGAATCTTGATCCATTGGTCTCTTTAATTTTGCTTCTCTTCTTCTACGTTCACGTCTATCTTCTCTTGCGAAATTTTGCATCTCTTCTTCATTATCCTCATCTCGCATTCTTCTGCGATTCTCTTCCTCATCTCTATCTTGAATTCGCAAATGACGATGCCTTTCATTTTCCCCTCCATTATTTTTTTCATTTCTTATCAATTCAATTCGCTGTCTTTCAGCCATTCTCTTTACTCTATCATACTCCTCATTGAGATTATCATTATTCCGGTTTTGTGTACGCCTTCTTTCTCGATTGTCATGATTGTTCTGGCGAATTGTCTCCTGAAGTTCTTGTTCTTCCATTTCCGCTCTCAATCTTTCACGTTCACAGATTAAACGTGCTTGTTCAGCATAATGTCTTTCAATTTCTTCTTCAATTGTCTGTTGATTTCTTTGAGTTTCTCTCATATGTAAAATTCTTCTTCCTTCCTCTTGATTTCCTTCGCCATCTTGGTTATTTTTTCCCTGATTTTGTCCGTTCTCTTGATTTCCTCCAATTTGCCTATCATCAAAAGTTTCATTTTGTGGAACGTAACGATCATCAGTTCTTTCTCTATTTTCGCGATTTTTTTCATTAGGATTTGATATTTCTTCTTGAATATTATTTCCAGCATTGATTGTGGGTGAATTTCCCCCCATTTATCTTCTAGACGATCTTGAATATGATTTTGTAATACTTCTCGATCTTCTATTCTGTAGTCTTATATTCTCCATCCTTAATTCGTGATTTTTCCTTGTTAAATTTGCACGTTCTTCTGCTTCAGCTCTTCTTTCTTCATGTATTCTTCATATATCAATGCTTCTAACGCTCCAATTTCCTCACCTCCATGAATTATTCTTTCATCTACTTCTTGATTTTTCTCTTCCTGTCTATAATTTCTGTTTTGTTGCTCTTCTTCTATTTCTTCTGCTGAATTTGATCGCCAAGTGTGTATACTCACCCTGTCATAATCTGTATTCCTCTCTTGAACTAGTGTTTGTTGAATTGGCGGTTGAATTTGATTTTCTCTATCATTTCTCATTCTATTAGATTCTCCCATTTCACTTCTTTCTCTTCCATCAATTCTTTTGCTTCTTCTAATAGTAGTCGGTTGTTCGGATATATATCTTCTTCTAGCCATTTCTTTAAATTTTCACGAATCTCAATATCAATCTTTAGCTTTTTCTAGAATAATCTTCAACTCAATCCCTATTTCTAGCGCCATTATGTAGTTGCAGGAAATCCTACACTACACCACTCATATGATTTCATGGATGATCAGCTCATTTTAGGTTTTCACTCTTGATATTATTGATTAATTTTTGAATGTTCTTACAAGAAAGATAAAGAAGTCAAGAATAATCTCTGCTCTGAACTTTCTCTCTCATATTTACTCGTTTCTTACTCAAAAAAGATCTCTCCCTCTCTTTACAACTCGAGTGACTATTTATAGGGAAATACATAGTGGATGACAGCTAATCTGTCCTTTATTTTTGGATATAGTTTGTGATATTCTCGCAACCTTACAAATGTTAATTTCGCAAGCTCTCTAATTTTCGCAAGACTGTCACATCTTTCTCATGACTTTAAATGACGTCATTTATTCTATCATTTCTAAAACTGTTATGCGACGCTATTGTGATGTACCATTGATAATTTCGCTGAGACATAATTGTTGCGAGATTCTGATCCTATAATATGCTCTAACAATCTCCCCCTTTGTCAATTTTAGTGACAAAACTATTAATACATATGGAATACAAAAAAGATAAACTTTAGTGGCTCCTATTCCATAGTCTAATCTTCAACGTTCCCTGAAATCTTCGTCCTTCCAAGTACTCCAATGATCCCAAAGGTTGTAAGTTTAGCATCACCGTTGTTGAAGATCCGTAGCTATAACAATGAGAGAAATCGAGATTATCGATCATCATTATACAGTGACATAGTATTTTTGGATATAAAAATCATTCTTATGGTTTTGGTGTCCAATAAAATCCTTCATTTTTATAGAAATTAAGGTCGCTCTTGTTGTTCTTTCGGGAATGACATTTAATGGAGGGAGAGTTCTTTTGAACTTGTGCTTAATGGTAATATCTTGCGGGGTGTGCGGTTGTGGAATTTTATAGGGGTTATCTTGTATCTTAAAACTCCTTGATGAATGCATTTAGCTTCGGCTTTATGATTGCATCTAAATTAAGTTGGTATGTATTTCTTCTTTTAGTCTATGAAACGTCTCTTCTTGGAAATTTCATTAGGAACCCGTTCTTGTACCTTTGCCAATTTTATTGACAAAAAGGGGGAGAATTAATGTAAAGTTCTACTACATATACATACGGTTTTCGGATCATTGTGTAAGGGGGAGTGGTTTCCATGTGAGATGGAGTATTGACTAAGGGGGAGTGATATATATCACCGTAGTATTATTGTTAAAGTCGTGATGCAATTGTACTTTGATGTTACATAATAATACTATGTCACTGTATAATGATGATCGATAATCTCGATTTCTCTCATTGTTATAGCTACGGATCTTCAACAACGGTGATGCTAAACTTACAACCTTTGGGATCATTGGAGTACTTGGAAGGACGAAGATTTCAGGGAACGTTGAAGATTAGACTATAGAATAGGAGCCACTAAAGTTTATCTTTTTTGTATTCCATATGTATTAATAGTTTTGTCACTAAAATTGACAAAGGGGGAGATTGTTAGAACATATTGTAGGATCAGAATCTCGCAACAATTATGTCTCAGCGAAATTATCAATGGTACATCACAATAGCGTCGCATAACAGTTTTAGAAATGATAGAATAAATGACGTCATTTAAAGTCATGAGAAAGATGTGACAGTCTTGCGAAAATTAGAGAGCTTGCGAAATTAACATTTGTAAGGTTGCGAGAATATCACAAACTATATCCAAAAATAAAGGACAGATTAGCTGTCATCCACTATGTATTTCCCTATAAATAGTCACTCGAGTTGTAAAGAGAGGGAGAGATCTTTTTTGAGTAAGAAACGAGTAAATAGGAGAGATAAAGTTCAGAGCAGAGATTATTCTTGACTTCTTTATCTTTCTTGTAAGAACATTCAAAAATTAATCAATAATATCAAGAGTGAAAACCTAAAATGAGCTGATCATCCATGAAATCATATGAGTGGTGTAGTGTAGGATTTCCTGCAACTACATAATGGCGCTAGAAATAGGGATTGAGTTGAAGATTATTCTAGAAAAAGCTAAAGATTGATATTGAGATTCGTGAAAATTTAAAGAAATGGCTAGAAGAAGATATATATCCGAACAACCGACTACTATTAGAAGAAGCAAAAGAATTGATGGAAGAGAAAGAAGTGAAATGGGAGAATCTAATAGAATGAGAAATGATAGAGAAAATCAAATTCAACCGCCAATTCAACAAACACTAGTTCAAGAGAGGAATACAGATTATGACAGGGTGAGTATACACACTTGGCGATCAAATTCAGCAGAAGAAATAGAAGAAGAGCAACAAAACAGAAATTATAGACAGGAAGAGAAAAATCAAGAAGTAGATGAAAGAATAATTCATGGAGGTGAGGAAATTGGAGCGTTAGAAGCATTGATATATGAAGAATACATGAAGAAAGAAGAGCTGAAGCAGAAGAACGTGCAAATTTAACAAGGAAAAATCACGAATTAAGGATGGAGAATATAAGACTACAGAATAGAAGATCGAGAAGTATTACAAAATCATATTCAAGATCGTCTAGAAGATAAATGGGGGGAAATTCACCCACAATCAATGCTGGAAATAATATTCAAGAAGAAATATCAAATCCTAATGAAAAAAATCGCGAAAATAGAGAAAGAACTGATGATCGTTACGTTCCACAAAATGAAACTTTTGATGATAGGCAAATTGGAGGAAATCAAGAGAACGGACAAAATCAGGGAAAAAATAACCAAGATGGCGAAGGAAATCAAGAGGAAGGAAGAAGAATTTTACATATGAGAGAAACTCAAAGAAATCAACAGACAATTGAAGAAGAAATTGAAAGACATTATGCTGAACAAGCACGTTTAATCTGTGAACGTGAAAGATTGAGAGCGGAAATGGAAGAACAAGAACTTCAGGAGACAATTCGCCAGAACAATCATGACAATCGAGAAAGAAGGCGTACACAAAACCGGAATAATGATAATCTCAATGAGGAGTATGATAGAGTAAAGAGAATGGCTGAAAGACAGCGAATTGAATTGATAAGAAATGAAAAAAATAATGGAGGGGAAAATGAAAGGCATCGTCATTTGCGAATTCAAGATAGAGATGAGGAAGAGAATCGCAGAAGAATGCGAGATGAGGATAATGAAGAAGAGATGCAAAATTTCGCAAGAGAAGATAGACGTGAACGTAGAAGAAGAGAAGCAAAATTAAAGAGACCAATGGATCAAGATTCAGGTGTAAATAAACAAATCTTGAAAGAATTAGAAGAAATGAGAGGAATGCTAAATAACAGAGGAGAAGTAGGTAGAAGACAATTGGATGAAGCAATAGAAGAAGCTTCGAAAACTCCATTTACAAGGGAAGTACAATTAGGAGGAATACCACCAAAATGCAATTTGCCTGCATTAACCAGCATTTTCGATGGAACAACTTGTGCAATTCAACACATTAAAGCTTATGTGAGGTGCATGTTACAATGGGAAGATCATGATGCGGTATTGTGCAAATATTTCGCATCCAGCTTAACATGAAGCGTTAAAATGGTTTGAAGGTTTACCAAAGAATACAATAACCTCTTTCAATCATTTGCAGACCACATTCTTGGGAGCATATATAAGTAATAATTCCTCACGACCTGGTATAGAAGATGTGTTTGGATTAAAACAAAGGATTGGCGAAAGTTTGAAACACTTGACTAAAATATGGAGAACTATGTGTAGCGAAATGGCTGGCCGTGTAGATGAGAGATATCTCATATTATCATTCATTAATGCTATGTTTGCAACAAACTTGTTGTATGCCAAATTTTCAGAGTCAAGAATACGATTAAAATGACTGAATTGCGAGAAATTCAAGAAGAATGCATTGCTTTAGAGGAAATACAAAATGAAATGGAATCATATCCAGTTGCAAACACCAGCTCACAAACATCGAATGCAAGCTTATTACCCAAGATAATAAACACAGTGGCGAATACTTCACAAGTACAACAAGAAAATATGACAGGTAACAATCAACAGAAGTTGGTAGCTATGGGAAGTCGATATTAAGAAGAGTATGAAACAGAAAAAAAATTCTACAATCGTGGAGGAAATAACAAGATTCAAAGACTCGATCAACCACAAGAAACTTATGGAGGTCAAAGACCGAACTTTAATAGAGGACAGGGAAGTCACAAGGTAATATGGGAAGAAATCAAGATGCCACCTCTAAATGCAAGTGTGTAGAAGATATGGGAAGCTATAATTTTGATGGAGAATATACCAACACCATAGAACATGGGAACGGAACCACCCCCAAACCACAGAAGTCATGAATTTTGTTCTTATCATCATTTTCATGGACATACCACAAACGATTGCAGAAATGTAAAGAGAATTATTTTGAGAATGATAGATCAAAGAAAACTAAACGACTTTCTGATAGGGCATCCGCAATCTCAACCATTACCACCACCACCAGAACATCACAAAGTGAATACGATGAAAAAGAAATAAAGATTCTTCATAGAAGTTGGTGAAAAAGCAAAAAATATATTATGTCACTCTATCGTACATTCATATAAGACAATTGAAGATTTTCATGATAATTTTTTGAGTAGAGTGTTCGCAAGAGATAATAATGGAAGATAAATTATGAATATTGCGAAAATCTCGCGATTAGAGGAATGGCAGAAACAGATCATTTCTTTTACCGCATAAGAAATTCCCGAAGGAGAAGAGGTGCATGACAATCCGTTGGTAATAAAATTAGAAATTAATCCAAAACCGAAAGAAGACGAGGATGATGAAGCTGAAGATTCATGGGAAATCAACAGAATTCTATTCGATACTGGAAGCTCAGTGAACATCTTGTTTTATCATACTTATAAAACCATAGGTGGAAGAGATGATGATATTATACCATCAACATATAATATTTATGGTTTTAATGGTACTGCTAACAAGCCTAAAGGGGAGGTTACTATGCAAATTCCATTGAAGGGAATATCTTCTGAAATCTCATTATGTGTCGTTGACGTAGAATCACCCTACAATGTATTAATTGGTCGACCTTGGCTACATGGGATTCTAGGTGTAGCTTAAACTTTCCACCAATGCATCAAATTTCCTCACCCTAATGGTGTAGGAATCATAAAGGGAGATTGAGTTGAAGGAAAGAGATGTTACGAAACTGAGATAGAATCTTGCGAAGGAAGAGCAAACAAGAAGGAAAACTGGCGACACAAAAGAAAGGAGAAGAGATGTTGCGAAATTAATGCTAGTTCAGAATAAAAAGGATGAACATACCACTACCAAGGAAGCAGTAGCAGAAAATAATAAAGAAGCGGAGGATGGCAAAGGTAATAAAAACAAGAAATGAATGAATGATTAAGTTGTTGCGATAATCTCGCAATAAGTAAAATTCTCAAAAAAAAAAAAATTGATTGAGCAACAAAATTGAGATTGCGAAGTTCAGATACAATATAATGATTTGCGAGACTCTCGCAGAGATAATGAATTTTACAGAAAATAATCAGAGAAGAATGACAAAAGAGAAAGAGGCGAACCTTTATGGCGTACACCCTAGTTCGCGAATATAATTTCGCAAGAGGAAAATGTAAGACCTAAAGTACGTCATATAAGGGGGTACCTATTGCATTATTCAGGGAAAGGCTACACCGCCACCGGAACCTGAGTCATGGAGATTTGGGGTCAATAAAGCCCATCCGGGAGAGGCACCTTGGATTCTCAACTTGAGCATATGACTTGGGTTGGGCGACTAAGGTAATAAGGACTCTCCCAAGGAGTGCAGATCTGATCAAGGCGCCGAGGTACACGGTTGATTCAAGAGTGCCGGGGGCGTTTGAAGCGGCCTTGCCATTCTTGACAAGTCTTGACTTATACTGCACTCGGACTGAAGAAAACCCCACTTAGGGTGCAGTCTCATAACCATAACCCCTACAGGTAAAAGGGATAAGAGGCTGCCAAAACAACTGGTTGTTGTTAAGACTGGATGGGAGGAGCTAACCTTGTATGGTAGAAGTACGCCTCCTTGAAGGGGCAACCAGGGGGGAGATAAGGGCGGCACCCTCCATTAGGGAGCTGATAAGTGTCTTAAGATGCAAATGTCATGAGGCTTTTTATTCGCAAGGATATTAAGGCTTGTCATATTTGTGCAACAATCCTGAAGAGGCAATAATACAAATGAAAAGGATAAGACGAGATCAATGGGTTATCGCATGAAAATGCGAAGACGTCCTGCGATTTCGTCGCACGACGGCAATGTTATGGGGCCTTATTTTCGCAAGAACATTTAGGCCTGTCATATTGTCGCAACATTCCTGAAGAGAAGGCAAGATCAATGGGTTTTTGCATGAAAATGCAAGGACGTCCTGCGATTTTGTCGCAATGACAAGAGGTGGTATAATAAGACCTTTAATTAGGAAGGCAAAATAAGACCACACATGAATGAGATTTTGAAAAGAAACAAAATTCACTTCGCAAAAGATTGAGAAATTATACAATAAGAATTTTTTTTATGAAATCTCTCATTTGGATTCAAATAACAGAGGAAAGTATGGGAATGTATGAAATTAGAAAATGTTATTTATCTCCATATGAGAGATTTACTCAAAAATTCAAGAATTAATGATTGTATTGATTAACTGTATTGCAAAGAAGAATTGTTTTCATTTAGGCAGGTTAAAATGGAAGAAACACAAATATATAGAAAGAAGGAATAAATATACAAGTATTACAAAGAGTCAAAGAAAGAAGTAAAGACTATTTCTTGGTTAATCCTTCATTATCTTCATCAGACTTGTTTACTTTTTCATCTTCGTCAGAATCTTCATCACCATCAGAACTTCCATCACTATCGGATTCTTCATCGTCAGCTTCGCTATCAGAGATAATCAAACTGGGAGTATTCTGTGGGATTTCTTCCAAAAGACAAGGATAATCAGAATGTGCGATATTATGATCATCACAAACCATCTGGATGGTTTGATTTCGAAAATGCATAGCGTAATTCTTAAAATTCTCAACGGTGATTTTGATTTGATTCTTTAATCTAGAATACTTGTCGTTGCGAGAAGAAAGATTCTTTGCGAGTTCCTCCTTTTCAGCTTCAAGTTCTTCAATCTTTTCACGATATCTATTTTCAGAATCTGCGAACAAAAGATAACCAATTATTAACTTGATGAAAATTCATAAGAAGCACAAGAATAGTAAAGAAGAGCAATTAGTAACCTTCTCAGTCAGAAATCATGTCTCTAATCAAGGTTGTATGTTCAACTTGGAGACTAACATTTACGCCTAAATCTTTTCTAGCATCATCTAAAATTTTCGCAGCCCAGACAAATTGATCTTCACTACTTATGAGAAGACGAGAACGAATTTGATTTTCCCTTTCGCAGAGTTCAATATTCTTGCGGTTAGCTTCATCTCGCTCAAGTTGAACTTCAAGGAGAGCCTCTTGGAATTTCGCCAAAGCCTTGGCACCTTGATCAGAGATACGATCCTTATCATCTATGAGACCGCTAATCTTGGTTCTTAACTCATTGGTTTTCTCTTTGGAATCAATAAGGAGACGCTTAAATCTGTTGGCTAAGCCTAAACTGGATCTATGATTAATTTCGATCTAAGTTCATTTAGAGAAAGAGATGAAATTCTATCATTTGAGAAGTTATTTAAAGAATTGTTAAGACGTTCAAGAAGGGTATCATTATCCAAGGAATTAGGAAATGAGCGAAGAAGGGTAGCTTCATCAGAAAGACCATAAATGTCTGCAAAAAGGATCATGTAAATAAGATAAAACAACAGGATGAATGAATAAAGAGAAAAGAGAAAAGTAGCATACCGTAAAGATGATTATTAGCTTGTTGAAGACTAGAAATTTTGTTCTTGTACGAGGAAGAATCAATTTCTAATTGTCTATTTTTCTCGCGAAGACCTTTAACTTCAGCTTCCAATTCTTCATTCTTCTTGCGAAATTGAAGATTCTTCTTTTCAAGATTTTCGCGTCTTCTCTCTAGATCTGAGGCAACCGCAAAAGAAGCTTTTCCAGCCTGCGAAAAGAAATAAAAAATATTAATATAGAAAGAGATTTTGAGTTATAACAATGAAGAAGTAAAATAAATAAAAGTATACCAGACTATTGAGAGAATGCAAGAAGTCGGAAGTCACTGATATAGAAACACCACGAAGAGAGCTATCACCATCTAGTAAAGGGACGTCACAAAGGGTAGTGAGAGATTTGCAGGTATTTGCGAATTGGCTATCTCCCATTCCTTGTAGAGAATCAGAAAATAGGCCAGAAAGCTTAGCCATAGAAGATTCAGGTGGAGAATCTTCAGTTGCAGCAAGATCATCGTTATCCTCATCACCCTTGTCACTTTCGAAATTTTCGTTAGAAGGAACATTTGAAGGAGAAGGAGAACGAACTTTTATTTTCTTTGGAGGAGGACCAGTTGATTTTTCCCTGCGAAGAGCACCTTTACCTTTACCACCAATCTTCGCGGCATCAGCAGATTCTTCTACTTCAGCAATAATCTTCACACACAGATAGAAATAAGAAATGGAAGCATAAAAGTAACAGTACTATTTAAAGTCATAAGAGAAAATTTCTTACCTCATCTCTGTATGAGCGAAGAGCTAACATAGTACTAGATTTCCCAGTCCTATTATAACTATCCTTCAATTTTTGGATCTGCGGAATATCGCAAGATTTAGCGAACATAATAGTAAAAATCAATAAAGAAATATAAAATTAGTTAAAGGGGAGAAACATACCTCTTTCTCCTTCTCGGGCCAAGAGAAAACCCAAGTTTGATATGCAGCGAGATTTGCAGGAAGAACGTTTGATCCAGCAATGTAGGGTCCCTTTAACATTAAAGGAAAAACACACCATTTATCATCTTTGGATTGGCGAGGAGTTGTATTTTTACCAGAATGCCAGTCAATATCTTGCATAATAATTTTGGCTTCATCAATGTTATCTTTCCTTCTTAATTGAATACCCCAACGAGTATTCTCTTTCTTCATGGAGATAAGTTCGTAGTTTTCAAAGAAATTCGCCACTGTATACTTCTCAGCAACTATTTATAGGTTTGCGAATTTTGGATCCCTAAGTTCTTTGGAGTAAAGAGATCCTCTACCATCACCACGATTAACGAACTCTAGCATCAGACGGATGCAGTCCCCACTTAGTTGGAAGATGGCTCGCGAAAATCCCGGATGAGCGAGAATTTCATAAAATAAAGTAAGACCTGGGTTATAAAGAGGAATAGGGAGACCTACAAGAATCTGACCTAGCGAAATTATGATTGATTGATCATCACAATTTTGATCAGAGAAAAGCTTGATTGAAAGAATTGATTTGGTAGTCTCACCAGGAATGGTGGAGAGTTTAAAACCTTTACCAGCAAGATCTTTTTGGACATCTTGTAAATTCTTCTCATATATATGACCACTTGGAGCCATGTTTGAATATAGAGTATGGGAATGTATGGAAAGTAAAAGGATTGAAGGAAGAAAAAATTACAACAGCAGAATTTGCAGAAGAATAGTAGAGTTGTAGAGATGAGAGAATAAAAATAGAAGAGAAAGTAAAAAGAAAAGTTGAAAAAGGGGGGGAGAAGAGTATATAAAGGAAAAATTTTACTCGAAGAAATAAACACCATTAAGGCGAAGAGACGTGAGCGGTTGAAAAGTAGCGGTTACATAAGACATGTCAAGAAATAAATGGAAGACAGAGTACGTGTGATAAATGTGGAATATGAAAAGATAAGAAGCTGCGGCATTTCTCACATCACTCTCTACTTTGCAGAGAAGATATGAGAAGAGGCAAGATGTAGGATCAGAATCTCGCAACAATTATGTCTCAGCGAAATTATCAATGGTACAACACAATAGCGTCGCAGAACAGTTTTAGAAATGATAGAATAAATGACGTCATTTAAAGTCATGAGAAAGATGTGACAGTCTTGCGAAAATTAGAGAGCTTGCGAAATTAACATTTGTAAGGTTGCGAGAATATCACAAACTATATCCGAAAATAAAGGACAAATTAGCTGTCATCCATTATGTATTTCCCTATAAATAGTCATTCGAGTTGTAAAGAGAGGGAGGGATCTTTTTTGAGTAAGAAACAAGTAAATAGGAGAGAGAAAGTTCAGAGCAGAAATTATTCTTGACTTATTTATCTTTCTTGTAAGAACATTCAAAAATTAATCAATAAAATCAAGAGTGAAAACCTAAAAATGAGCTGATCATCCATGAAATCATATGAGTGGTGTAGTGTAGGATTTCCTGCAACTACACATATCTCGATCGACCTCGCATGCGTTGCTATCTCAAGCATGTTTGTCAATGTTAGTGATCAAAACTATGTGTCTTGATTTCTAGTCTACATAGCTAAGTCTTGGACTAGGATAGAAAAGTGTAGTTGAGCTCAAAGACTTCATAGAGATTCATCATACAACGACGAAGATCTACTCAAGGAACCGTGGAACTTCATCAACAAAAAGGTATGTGGAGACTTGAACTTATCTATCACTCAAAAGTCTATCTCTTCTATCTCCTACTTCTTATGAGACAAAAGTCGTATGCTATATAGACTGGATCATACACATTTGATATTTCGAGCCGAGTATATCTCGCCTATCTATATCTCGAAAATCATGTGTTGGTAAAGCTTTTCGCTTTTATCGGGTTTATCTTCACCTAATGACGAAAGTCATAATGTTTCAATCACTTTGAAAATCGTTTTGACGAGAAATTGTGTAACAACTATATAACGTCCTCTAAGAATGTTTCAATGGTTGGAATGAGATTTTAGGTTTATATAACAAATGATGGATATAAACATTGTGTGGAAACACATATGTGCATAAGTTCTATTCATTAATCCGAAGTTTGTGAACTTTGTTGATTGAGAGAAACCGGAGGAATTGGATTTTCCAAGTCCGCGACTCAGTTTGCAAACTCAGTCCGCGAACTGACGGAAGTTCTCTTGCCGAGAATTTCTGTTGGGATTTTCCAAAAACTCGTTTGCGTGTTTAGTCTGCGAACTCAGTCTGCGAACTGGCGGAAGTCTCCTTGCCGAGATTTTCTGCTGAGTTTGGAAAACTTTGTCGGTTGTCTTAAGTCCGCGAACTTGTTTGCGTACTTGAGTGGGTTATGATCTAAAGATGTGCTATGAACATGAAACTTAAATTACTAAGGAATGCAGTATGCAAACCGTGGCTATAAAGTTCATGAGCCGATTCAATCGAATCGAATCATCTTTGTTTCAATTGTGTCTTGTGTAGTTACATAAGATCTAATAACAATTGAACAACTCTCTAACTAGTCCATTTGAGTCAATTGAACTAGTTATGGTGAAGAAGAACAAGGGAAATGCTCATATGGTTGACCTTTTGGGTCACTATGTTGAACCAACATACACGTACACGTTTGGGCACGGTTTTCACAAACCCAGTAAACGCATATCTCAAGTGTGTGACAAGCTAAGTTTTCAATCTAATGATTGAGAAATATTAGCTTGAATTTAAATCGGGTTTTCAACTAACGGTGAATATTGATTGCTTTGTAACTAAGGAAAAACCCTGATTTGAAGACTATATATAGGAGACATCTAGCATTGGGCAAAACTAATCCTCACACGTCTGTGTGATACTAGTGCTCTTGCTAGAGTCGATTCTCCTCTAACCTTTGGTTTTCTTCTCTAAAACCAGGTTAACGACTTAAAGACTTCATTGGGATTGTGAAGCCAGACCGATACTACTTTTATCATAGTTGTGTAATCTGATCTTGCATCTTCTATCGTACGAGTACAATCTTTGATTGGATTGAGATCGTGAGAGTTTTCCGATAGGCAAGATAAAGAAGTCACAAACATCTTCGTCTCACTCTTTGTGATTCCTCGACGTCCTCTTGTGTATTCAAGTAAGACGGTTGAGAGTTGATCAATTGGTTCCTGTTCACCTTGATTTTATATCTTAAGACAGAACAAAAACCTAGGGTTTTTATGTGGGAGACAGATTTATCCTTTGATAGACTTTTCTGTGTGAGACAAATTTGTTTATTATCAAGTCTGCGATTTTGGGTTGCAGCAACTCTTGGTTGTGGGTGAGATCAGCTAAGGGAATCAAGTGCGCAGTATCCTGCTGGGATCAGAGGCGTAGTAGTACAATTGTACCTTGAATTAGTGGGAGACTGATTGGGGTTCAACTATAGTTTATTCCGAAGTTAGCTTGGAGTAGGCTAGTGTTTGTAGCGGCTTAATACAGTGTGTATTCAATCTGGACTAGGTCCCGGGCTTTTTCTGCATTTGCGGTTTCCTCGTTAACAAAATTTTTGGTGTCTGTGTCATTTCATTTTCCGCATTATATTGTTTATCTTTATAATTGAAATAATACAGGTTGTGCGTTAAATTTTAATCGATTAGAGATCCGACCTTGTGGTTGTTGATTTCATTAATTAACACTTGGACATTGGTCTTTGATACCGTCCAAGTTATTCCTTGAATTTGATAAAGACTCGCTATTGTTTTTAGCTTGAGTAAAATCAAATCAAGAGAGAGATATTAACTCCTTGAGATACTTTCATCTATATTGAGTCTGACTGTCTAGTTGATTCTCTAGCAAAGTATTTCAGAGTTAGTCCATACAGATTGCTAAGGGAAATATTGGGTGGTGTTGTTAGACCCCCGCTTTTTCAAAAATGTTACATGCCCGCCTTCATAGTCGTTTGAGGAGACGAACCAAGTGAGATCACCTGTCATATGTCTGCTACATCTACTGTCAAGAAACCATTGAAAGGGTGATGTTGATTTTAAAGCAAAAGCTCCCATACTATCAATACTATTCTGTTTAGGGTTTCTTGATAGTTTTGTATGTCCTTTTAGAGAAGCAAAAAGTTGTTTAGTTCTATTGTGAAGATTACTTGCAACTTTTAGACTCTTTTGAAAAGACACACAATCATGTTGAAAGTGATTGGAGGAATCACAAAACAAACATGGGCCAACACCTTTTAGTTTGGCAGAACAGTTCGGAGTCAAATCAGTTTTCACAACATCTAATCGTTGGTTATCACTTGATCTACGACAGTTATTCAGAGAGGAACAACTGGAGTTACTCTTATCCATCAAAGGACTTATAATGGGTTTCAAATCCTTAAGTATCGCAATTTCAGCGACAAGATCAGAATTGATCCGGATTTGTTCATCCAACCTTTTCTGGAGACGAAACCAGTTTATCAGAACTTGTTCTATGATTGGTTTTTAAACCTGGTGAAGCGTTACAAGAGACTTTATTGTCCATAGAGTCAGATCGCCACAAACATAGACTTTTGAGGTCTTAAACGTGTTTGCCTTCTATGATACCAATTGAAAAAGTGGGGTACAACAACCACACCCAATATTTCACTTAGCAATCTGTATGGACAAACTCCAATATAATTTCTAGAGAATCAACTAGACAGTCAGACTCAATCTAGATAAAAAGTATATCAAAGAGTTTATATCTCAATCTCTCGATTTGATATATACTCAAGCAAATAGAAATTTGTGAGTCTTTATCAAATACTAGAGAGATAAATTGGATGGTACCAAAGACCAATATCAATTTAAATCAACAACCAAAAGGTCGGATATTCTAATTGATTGAACAACGCACAACTTGTGATTTTTCAATTATATAACAAAATATAATGCGGAAAAGAAATAACAAAGACACTAGAATTTTGCTAACGAGAAAACCGTAAATGCAGAAAAACCCCGGGACCTAGTCCAGATTGAACACACACTGTATTAAGCCGCTACAGACAATAGCCTACTCCAAATGAACTTCGGTCTGGACTGTAGTTGAACCCCAATCAATCTCACACTGATCCAAGGTACAGTTATGCTCCTACGTCTCTGATCCCAGTAGGATACTACGCACTTGATTCCCTTAGATGATCTCACTCACAACTAAGAGTTGATATGACCCAAAGTCGAAGACTTTAATAAACAAATCTGTATCACACAGAAAAGTCTACGGTAATAGATAAATCCGTCTCCCACGAATATACCTACGAGTTTTGTTCCGTCTTTTGATAAATAAAGGTAAACAGGAACCAATTCTCCCCCTTTTTGTCAATAAAATTGGCAAAGGTACAAGAACGGGTTCCTAATGAAATTTCTAAGAAGAGACGTTTCATAGACTAAAAGAAGAAATACATACCAACTTAATTTAGATGCAATCATAAAGCCGAAGCTAAATGCATTCATCAAGGAGTTTTAAGATACAAGATAACCCCTATAAAATTCCACAACCGCACACCCCGCAAGATATTACCATTAAGCACAAGTTCAAAAGAACTCTCCCTCCATTAAATGTCATTCCCGAAAGAACAACAAGAGCGACCTTAATTTCTATAGAAATGAAGGATTTTATTGGACACCAAAACCATAAGAATGATTTTTATATCCAAAAAACTCAATCAAATTAATCATAAGTAAACCCATGATTAATTTAATCGGAATACACAATCAAATCAAACACAAAAAGTGATCAATTCAATTGTTTGTGCTCAACATAAGTAAACTTACGGAGCTACGACTAAGGTAATCATACGAAGATGACTAACTTAATCGTTCACATACTCAACATAAGGAAAACCTTACGGAATATACGACTACATCAACCAATAGAACATAGTTAGTATATCCGGTCATATACTCAACACAAGAACTTGTGGAATATATGGAAACTCAACTAGACTAATTACAAGAGAACCCATAATTAATCTAATTAGAATACAAACAAACAAACTAATCACGAAGGTAATAAATTCAATTGTCAAAAGTTTTGCTCGACAAAAGAAGAATTTCGGAGCAAATAACTAAATAACCAACCAAGATGATTAATTTATTTCATAATGCTCAACATATAGCATCTTATGGAACAACCAACAAAGCCAATAAGAATAATCTACTTGGTTGTATCGTGCTCAACATAAGACACACAATGGAGCCTTCACGGTAATACAAAAAGAATGGATCAATGAAGATCAATACCGTGGAATACATACAAGGATCTATTTTATCTTTCCATCACTATATGCATAATGACATAATAGACTTTATCCTTGTCACACAAAAGATTTTATCCTATTTTCCATCAAATAAATGACTGCATAGGCATAACTTTTGTATTTGTCAAAAGTCCATTCGTCCTTTCATCAATACAAAAACCAATTCATGAACGACTTTACTTTTGACAACATATGGGACCTTCAAGTTCACGGATGCAAACTATACATATCCCATAAAAATATTGCAATATCACAAAATCATAAAGATTAATATTGTAATAACAATTTTTTCCCTAAGAAGGTAGAATCAATCTTTTTCGCACGGATTTATACCAAGAGTGGTTACCAAAAGCGTATAAAAAGACTTCCTTAACAAAGAAGAACATACAAAGTCATTGACGACTATGCACCATAGTTCACATGAGATGATTGTGAACACTCAAGAATATATAGAAATGTGAACTACTACCTATTCTCGAACTTCCTTCTTTGTGATTCACCAAAATCACTCTCGTAACAGCCACAAAATAGCGTAGAATAGGATTTCTCCAAGAATCCCAGTGCCCAAGTCCAAGAGAATAGAACAAGTGCAACGACACGGAGCAAACACTAAAAAACAAGAGACAGGACAAAGACCAAAATTAACTCATCCAAATTCAACAATTCTCATCTCCATTTTAAAGGGAATTCAATAAGGAAGAGAATTCAAAAATAATGAGGTAAATTCGAGTTCGGACGAAGAAGTTACGACCAAAACAAGTTTACCGAATATCGACGTCAAGTATGCATACGGGTCTGCGAACTTAAACCCCTGGATTTTGATTTTAAATGTTGTTATGCATACTTGGTATGTGTACCATGTAGTCCAAACATACCGAATTATTATTTTCAAACCTAAACATTTAAGAACCTTAAACACAGATCAAGTTAGGTTGAAATGAACGATAAGCAAGATTATTATAAGTATTCTAAGCAAATAAAAGTACAAATCTTGCTCAAATTTATAGACATACCTTTTTAGATGAATCCAATCGAATTGTACCGCCTTACCGAACATAATCTGTGTGCCCCAATTCTTGTGTTTCCCTCACCGTATACAAAGCAGGTCATTCCTTGGTGAGGATGCACTTCCAACACAATCAAGTTGAGTTGGGGTGAACAAAGTCTTGATCACCACAAGTGACCTTTGGATTATCATGAAAGAGATCACTTTTAGAACCTTTCATATCCAATTCCATTTTTACAAAAAACTTGTTAAGTTCCAACATCATGGATACTGCCTTTTCCATAGTCATGGAGTTTTCTAGAAGATCATTCCTTTTCACACTCAAAGCATCATTTTTTTTCTTCGGTATCCACTTCTGAGTGCGTTTAGGGACAGTTGGAACCTTCTTCCCATCACTCTCTTCTAGAATTTTTGGAAGAGAATTGTATTGACTATTCTTTTGCAAGTTAGTCTTTCTCCAATTGGGAGCATCGGATCTTGTCTTCGTCTTTACTAAGTTATCCTTTTGATAACCATTACGATTATGAAAAGGATTCCTACGACGTTTATAGGAAAATCTAGGTCTATCATAGCACTGATTCCTTTGCCTAAAGGTTGGACAATTACAACCTGTAATGTTAAGAGGATCAGTCTTAACGTATGATCTTAGTTTCACAACCTCTTGTGATGCCCAAACAAGAACATCATGAAGTTTCTCATTCCTTATACGGAAACGACATCTCCTTTCCAGGTGACCTTTATTTCCGCAATAGTGGCAAACATAAGGAATGTTCTTACCTCGATCTGTGTGTGCTAACTTTGGAGGTTGATAAACTTTGCTCTTTTGAACCTTAACTGCGGGAGAAGGTATTTCACTTTTGCCATCAGTGGAACCCTTTTGTTGATAAGAATCACTAGCCTTGACAAATTTTACCTCTTTACTAGTACTTGGAGCATCTATTCCCTTATAGCCCATTCCTCGTGTATCACGATGATTTTTACTTGCTCCTAGCATAGTGGTTAATTTGCTTGAACTAGTATTGAACTTTTTCAGTTAATCTTCCAACATCTTGATTTTATTAAGAGCAGCAGCTAAATCAGCCTCAAGGCGTTTTTCTCGAGTGAGATAAGCGCTTTCTCTATCGTCAAAACTTGTTTGCTGGGAGTTAAACCTTGCTTCAGATTATGCAAGTTTCTCTTCCAACAAAAAGTACTTTTGATAAATATTATCACATTCAAGTGACTTCATACGTAGGTTTTCCTCAGAATCCTTGAGGATCGATTCGGTAGAACGATTCGAAAAATAAACAACTGCGTAACATCTTCTCAATTTCTTGTTTTCTCGACAGAGAGGATTCAGAAGAGATGTGAGATGAGAAGTTTTAATCTTCTTCATATTCCACGAATCCAAAAACTTAACATACTCTAAGACTTCCTCATCAACATCTCTATCTCTATCAATATCTGAATCACCTTCATCAGAAAGTTCATCCAACTGTTCTTCTAGGAGAGTTTCCCAATCAACAGTTTTTACATCAAGAGAATGTTTTGATATTGACTTAGATGTAACAGTTCTCTTAGGTGAATCCAAGCTTTTAGAATCATCTAGTAATTTCTGAACTGGTACGTTATTAGAGATAGACTCGTCCAAAATCATATCGCTACAAACACATACTTATAAGGTCTTTAACGTGTTTGCGTGCTCTGATACCAATTGAAAAAGCGGGGGTCTAACAACACCACCCAATATTTCGCTTAGCAATCTGTATGGACTAACTCCGAAATACTTTGCTAGAGAATCAACTAGACAGTCAGACTCAATCTAGATAAAAGTATCTCAAGGAGTTAATATCTCTCTCTTGATTTGATTTTTACTCAAGCTAAAAACAATAGCGAGTCTTTATCAAATACAAGGAATAACTTGAACGGTACCAAAGACCCATGTCCAAGTGTTAATCAATGAAATCAACAACCACAAGGTCGGATCTCTAATCGATTAAACTTTAACGCACAACCTGTATTATTTCAATTATAAAGATAAACAATAAAACGCGGAAAATGAAATAACACAGACACCAGAAATTTTGTTAACGAGGAAACCGCAAATGCAGAAAAACCCCGGGACCTAGTCCAGATTGAATACACGTTATATTAAGCCGCTACATACACTATCCTACTCCAAGCTAACTTCGGACTGGACTATAGTTGAACCTCAATCAGTCTCCCACTAATTCAAGGTACAGTTGTACTCCTACGCCTATGATCCCAACAGGATACTGCACACTTGATTCCCTTAGATGATCTCACCCACAACCAAGAGTTGCTGCAACCCAAAATCGCAGACTTGATAATAAACAAATCTGTCTCACACAAAAAAGTCTATCAAAGGATAAATATGTCTCACACATAAAAACCTAGGTTTTTATTCCGTCTTAAGATATGAAATCAAGGTGAACATGAACCAATTGATAATCCGGTCTTATATTCCCGAAGAACAGCCTAGATTAATCAATCACCTCTCAACCGTCTTATTTGAATACATAAGAGGACGTCGAGGAATCACAAACAGTGAGACGAAGATGTTTGTGACTTATTTATCTTGCCTATCGGAGAACTCTCACGATCTCAAGCCAATCAAAGATTGTACTTGTACGATAGAAGATGCAAGATCAGATCACACAACTACGATAAAAGTAGTATCGGTCTGACTTCACAATCCTAATGAAATCTTTAAGTCGTTAACCTGGTTTTAGAGAAGAAAACCAAAGGTTAGAGGAGAATCGACTCTAGCGAGCGCACTAGTATCACACAGACGTGTGGGGATTAGTTTTGCTCAATGCTAGATGTCTCCTATATATAGTCTTCAAATCAGGGTTTTGCCTTAGTTACAAAGCAATCAATATTCACCGTTAGATGAAAACCTGATTTAGATTCAAGCTAATATTTCTCAACCGTTAGATCGAAAACTTAGCTTGACACACACACTTGAGATATACGTTTACTGGGTTTGTGAAAACCGTGCCCAAACGTGTACGTGTATGTTGGTTCAACAAAGTAACCCAAAAGGTCAACCATATGAGCATTTCATATTAACCTTGTTCTTCTTCACCATAACTAGTTCAATTGACTCAAATGAACTAGTTAGAGAGTTGTTCAATTGCTATGAGATCTTATGTAACTACACAAGACACAATTGAAACAAAGATGATTCGATTCGATTGAATCGGCTCATGAACTTTATAGCCACGATTTTCATACTGCATTCCTTAGTAATTTAAGTTTCATGTTCAAAGCACATCTTTAGATCATAACCCACTCAAGTACGCAAACAAGTTCGCGGACTTAAGACAACCGACAGAATTTTCCAAACTCAGCAGAAAATCTCGGCAAGGAGACTTCCGCCAGTTCGCGGACTAAACACGCAAACGAGTTTTTGGAAAATCCCAACAAAAATTCTCGGCAAGAGAACTTTCGTTAGTTCGCGGACTGGGTTCGCAAACTGAGTTCGCGGTCTTGGCAAAGCCAATTCCTCCGGTTTCTCTTAATCAACAAAGTTCGCAAACTTCGGATTAAGGAATAAAACTTATGCACATATGTGTTTCCACACAATGCTTATATCCAGCATTGGTTATATAGACCTAAACTCTCATTCCAGCCATTCTTAGAGGACGTTATATAGTTGTTACGCTATTTCTCGTCAAAGAGATTTTCAAAGTGATTGAAACATTATGACTTTCGTCATTAGGAGAAGATAAACCCGATCAAAGCGAAACGCTTTACCTGATTTCGAGATATAGATAGGCGAGACATACTCGGCTCGAAATATCAAATGTATATGATCCAGTCTATATAGCATACGACTTTTGTCTCATAAGAAGTAGGAGATAGAAGAGATAGACTTTTGAGTGATAGATAAGTTCAATTCTCCACATACCTTTTTATTGATGAAGTTCCACGGTTCCTTGAGTAGATCTTCGTCGTTGTATGATGAATCGCCATGAAGTCCTTGAGCTGAACTACACTTTTCTATCCTAGTCCGAGACTTAGCTATGTAGACTAGAAATCAAGACTCATGGTTTTGATCACTAACATTGACAAACTTGCTTGAGATAGCAACGTATGCGAGGTCGACCGAGCTATGCTCTAACAATTTGGAGATGGGAGTTGTTGCTACATAAGAAAGAAGGGGACGATCAAATTGCTCGGTGTACCTGAAATCCATGATGTAGTCTACGTAAAAGGTATGACTGCAAATCTTCTTTCTGTTAGTCAAATTTGTGACAAAGGCCATCGAGTTTTCTTCAAAGCAAATGGATGTGACATTGTAGACAAAACTGGGAAAGTAATTTTTCAAGGAACTCGTGGTAAAAACAACTGTTATCTTCTTGATACTCAGTTCAATAACTGTTTCAATTTGACTAAGGTGGAATCTACACATCTTTGGCATGAGCGTTTTGGTCACATCAACTACCGTCTTCTAACTAAGATCATTAACAAAGAACTTGTTAGAGGCGTTCCCAAAATCAATGCAAAGATTGAAGGTGTATGTGGTGTCTGTCAAAAGGGTAAACAAACGAAAGTTCACCATAAATAATCTCGAGATATTCTCACTAAAGCTCCACTTGATTTAATTCAGATGGATCTCTTCGGACCAATTCAAAAACCCACGGTTGCTGGTAAGAAGTATGCTTTAGTTATGGTAGATGACTACACCAGATTCACTTAGGTTGCATTTATGTCTCATAAGAATGAAACCCTAGATGAATTCAAGATTATTATTAAAAGAATCCAGAACGAACAAGGTCGCAAACTAAAGAAAATTAGGAGCGACCATGGAACTGAATTCAAGGATACTAAGGTGTTTGAATTTTGTGACGAACTGGGGATTATTCAGCAATACTCACCACCCATTACTCCTCAAGCTAATGGAGTTGCAGAAAGAAAGAATAGTAACATTCAGGAAATGGCCAGGGTAATGCTCCATAACAAAAACTTACCTCTAAGGTTTTGGGGAGAAGCTGTCTTTACAGCATGTTATTTGATCAACCGTGTTTACTTACGGTCTAACCCTAAACACTCCTTATTAGTTGTGGTATGGAAGAAAACCCAACCTACACTATCTTAGAGTGTTCGGAAGTAAGTGATATATTCTAAAAGATCGAGAACAGAGAGGGAAATTCGATACCAAAAGTGATGAAGGTGTCTTTCTTGGTTATGCCTCTGATAGCCGTGGTTTTCGAGTATTTAATCTCTTAACCCATGTCATGATGGAATCTCCTAACATTATCATTGATGATATTGAGAAAGTCAAAGAAATACCAGAATCAGTTGAAGTTATCCCAACTGTTGCTGATCCTGATATTTCTAGTGACGAGGAGAAGAGCACTAATCAGGCTACTCCTGACGAACGAGAACGTGTCCCTCCACGACACCTATGGGTTCAAAGGAATCATGATCCCAACAGTATTATAGGGGGAAGAGATTCTACAGCTAAGACTAGAGGGCAACTTCAAAACATGTGCAATTTTGGTTGTTATTTGTCACAAGTAGAACCAAGAAATATTGATGAAGCTCTGAACGATCCCTTTTGGGTGAATGCAATGCATGAAGAGTTAAATCAATTTCAAAGATAAGACGTATGGGAACTGGTACCTTGTCCCTCCAATGTTAATATTGTTGGAACAAAATGGATATTCAAGAACAAGTCTGATGAATTTGGCACAATTATCAGAAATAAAGACAGACTTGTCGCTCAAGGATACTCACAAATTGAAGGTATCGACTTTGACGAAACCTTTGCTCCTGTGGCACGACTTGAGTCCATTAAACTTTTATTAGCTCATGCTTGTTTTCTCAAGGTTAAGCTTTTCCAAATGGATATAAAATCCGCATTCTTAAACGAAATTTTAAAGGAGGAAGTATATGTTTCTCAACCTAAAGGATTTGAAAACCTTGATTTCCCATATCATGTTCTTAAGCTCAAAAAGGCATTATATGGATTAAAACAAGCACCCAGAGCCTGGTTTGAAAAACTTACCACTTCTCTCATTAGAAAAGGTTTTTCAAGAGGTGGAGCCGATAAAACTTTGTTTACCAAATGGAGTGGGAAAGATATTTGCATTGTAGATGATATCATTTATGGTTCAACTTCTGAGAGATTTGCAAAGGATTTCCAAGTGTCTCTTGCTAAAGAATTTGAAATGAGTGATGTTGGGGAATTGAAATTCTTCTTAGGATTACAAATACAACAATATAAGGATGGAATTTACTTATCTCAGGAAAAGTATGCAAGGGATCTTGTGTCAAAATTTGGGCTGGATAAGTCATCTCCAAAACTGACACCTATGCTCACTACTGGTAAACTGCACAGAGATGAGAAAGGAGTAAAAGTAGATCAAAAATTGTATCGATCTATTATTGGTAGCCTTTTATATCTTACAACTACCAGACCTGATATTTCTTTTAGTGTTGGTTGATGTGCTAGATTTCAGGCTAATCCAAAGGAATCTCATCTTGCAGCTTCAAAAAGGATCATACGATATGTCAATCACACTGTCGAGTATGGTCTATCTTATACTTTTGATACTAACACTGACCTTTCTGCTTATTCAGATGCTGATTGGGAAGGATGTGTAGAAGACAGAAAAAGTACATCAGGGGGTTTCTACTACGTAGGACTGAATCTTGTGGTTTGGCATAACAAGAAGTAGAATTCACAATCCATGTCCACATGTGAAGCAGAATATATTGCTGCTGGGTCATGTTGCACTCAACTCCTATGGATGAAACAAATGCTAGATGATTATTTAATTGATACTGGAATAATGAAGATATTTTGTGATAACTCTAGTGCGATTCGAATCACTGAGAATCCCGTTGAGCACTCAAGAACAAAGCACATTGATATAAGGTACCATTTTATTCAATATCTCTATGAAAATGGTATCATAAGTATGGAATTTGTGCCTTCCGAACAACAATTGGCTGATATTCTCACCAAACCGTTAGACACTGCTACTTTTCAACACTTACGACAGTCTATTGGTGTTGTTTTGGTTCATTAATTGTTCCTATGACTCTTGCCCATGTGCTTATCTCGATCTTTTGGGCAATTGAGTCTGAAACTCCAGTAGTGTACACTTCAATTCTGTATTTGTTTCCGTAGGATTGGTTTTTCTGTCAGAATTCTTTGTGTGTTGTGTCAAAATAAATCCTTCTTTTCTTTCGAAATTAAGGTCGCTATTGTTGTTCCTTTGGGAATGACATTTTATGGGGGAGAGTTCTTAATTAAACTTGTGCTTAATTTCCAAATCTTTGTGGGGAGTGCGGTTGTGGAATATTATAGGGGTTATCTTGTATCTTTATAAATTCCTTGATGAATGCATTTAGCTTCGGCTATATGATTGCATCTAAATAAGATGATATGTGTTTCTTTCTTTTGGTCATGAAATTTCTCTTTCGGAAATTTCATTAGGATCTCGTTCTTGTACCTTTGCCAATTTTATTGACAAAAAGGGGGAGAATTAATATGTAGTTCACACTACAAATACATATGGTTTTCGGATCATTATGTAAGGGGGAGTGGTTTCAATGTGAGATGGATTATTGACTAAGGGGGAGTGATATATATCACCATAGTATTTTTGTTGAGGTTGTGATACAATTGAACTTTGACGCTGTGTAATGATACTATGACACTGTATAACAATGATTGAGAACTCTTGTTTTCTCATTGTTATAGCTACGGATTTTCAACAACGATGATGCTGAACTTACAACCTTTGGGATCATTGGAGTACTTGGAAGTGGCGAAGATTTCGAGTAATGTTGAAGATTAGACATGTGGAATAGGAACTACAAAAGTTAATTTATTTATTTTTTGTATTCCATATGTATTGATAGTTTTGTCACTAAAATTTACAAAGGGGGAGATTGTTAGAGCATTGCTCGGTCGAACTCGCATGCGTTGCTATTTCAAGCATGTTTTTCAATGTTAGTGATCAAAACTATAAGTCTTGATTTCTATTCTACTATATCTGAAGTCTCGGACTAGGATAGAAAGTGTAGTTGAGCTCAAGAACACCATGGAAATCATCATACAAGACGAAGGACTACTCAAGGAACCGGTGGATCTTCATCGACTAAAAAGTATGTGGAGACTTGAACTTATCTATCACTCAAAAGTCTATTTATCTCTTAACTTGAGACTAAAGTCGTTTTGCTATATAGACTTAGATTATACACATTTGCTATTTCGAGTCGAGTTTATCTCGCCTATCTATTTCTCGAAATATGTGTTGGTAAGCTTTCGCTTTAGCCAAGTTCATCTTTACCTAGTGACGAAATTCATGACAAGTTTCAATCACTTTGAAAATTGCTTACTTTGACGAAAAATAGTTTGTGAATAACAACCATAGAATATCAACGTCCTCTAAGAATGTTTCAAATGATTGAAATGAGAGTTTAGATTATGTAACCATTGGAGGATATAAACATTGTTGTGGAAACACATATATGTATAAGTCTTTATTCCTTGAACCGAAGTTTGCGAACTTTGTTGATCAAGAGAACCGTAATAGTGGCGTGAACCAAGTACGCGAACTCAGTCCGCGAACTGGCGGAAGTTCTCATCCCGAGAAATTTTGCTGGAGTTTGTGAAATCCGTCCGGGAACTTAAGTCCCCGAACCCATTCCGCGAACTTGAGTAGGTTATATCTAAAAACGATGTTTGTGAACTTATTCTTATATAAACTAAGGAATGCAAATTGCAAACCGTGGCTATATAGTTCATGAACCGATTCGAGTGAATCAAATCGTTTTTGCTTCAATTGTGTCTTGTGTAGTTACATAAGATTTCCTTGCAATTGAACAACTCTCTAACTAGTTCATTTGAGTCACTTGAACTAGTTATGGTGAAGAAGAATATGGTTGATATGAAAGTGATCATATAGATAACCATTTGGTTGACTATTGTTGAACCAACAAATGTACAAGTTTGGGTACGGTTACACAATCCTAGAAACGTACATTTCATTGTATGTAACAAGCTTGTTTTCGATCTAACGGTTGAAAGATATTAGCTTGAATATAATCAGGTTTTCATCTAACGATGAATATGAAGTTTTGTTACCAAGATAACATTGATTGTAAACCCTATTTGAAAGAATATATAAGGGAGAACTATAGAAACTGGGAAACCTAATCCCCACACCTTCTGTGTGATACTAGTTATGCTAAGCTAGAGTCGATTCTCCTTTAACCTTTGGTTTCTTTTTGTAAACCAGGTTAATGACTTAAAGACTTTATTGGGATTGTGAAGCCAAACCGATACTACTTTCTTGTAATTGTGTGATCTGATCTTGCAGTTCTATCGTACGAGTACAATTGTAATATTTGGCTTGAGAATGATATCTCTGATAGGCAAGATATAAAAGAAATCACAAACACTTCGTCTCATCGTTTGTGATTCCGCAATATCTTTTTTTCGCTGCATCGACTAAGATTATTGTGAGGTAACTGATAATACTAGGATGTTCTTAGGGAATATAAGTCCGGTTTATCAATTAGTTCCTATTCACCTTGATTTATCAAAAGACGGAACAAAACTCGTAGGTATATTCGTGGGAGACGGATCTATCTATTACCGTAGACTTTTTTGTGTGGTACAGATTTGTTTATTAAAGTCTTCGACTTTGGGTCGTAGCAACTCTTAGTTGTGGGTAAGATCTGCTAAGGGAATCAAGTGCGCAGTATCCTGTTGGGATCAGAGATGTAGGAGCATAACTGTACCTTGGATCAGTGTGAGATTGATTGGGGTTCGACTAAAGTCTAGACTGAAGTTAATTTGGAGTAGGCTAGTGTCTCTAGAGGATTAATACAGTGTGTGTTCAATCTGGACTAGGTCCCGGGGTTTTTCTGCATTTGCGGTTTCCTCGTTAACAAAATTCTGGTGTCTGTGTTATTTTTTTTCCGCATTATATTTTGTTATATAATTGAAATATCACATGTTGTGTGTTGTTCAATCAATTAGAATATCCGACCTTTTGGTTGTTGATTTGAATTGATTGACACTTGGATATTGCTCTTTGGTGCCATCCAAGTTAACTCTCTAGTATTTGATAAAGACTCGCAGATTTCTATTTGCTTGAGTATATATCAAATCGAGAGATTGAGATATAAACTCTTTGATATACTTTTTATCTAGATTGAGTCTGACTTTCTAGTTGATTCTCTAGAAAGTATATTGGAGTTTGTCCATACAGATTGCTAACGAAATATTGTGTGTGGTTGTTGTACCCCCACTTTTTCATTATCTATCACTCAAAAGTCTATCTACTCTATCTCCTACTCTTGAGACAAAGTCGTATAAGTATGATAGTTTTCATACATACACAATTGCTATTTCGAGCCGAGTTTACTCGCCTATCTTTTTCTCGAAATATGTGTTGGTAAGCTTTCGCTTTAACCACTTTTCATCTTAACCCGTGATGAGAGTCATGATGATGTTTCAATCTTGAAAATAGCTTTAATGACGATAGTCGTGAATAACGATTGTTATAAAATTATAGAAGAATGTTTCAATGATTGAAATGTAGAGTTGAGATTACGTAACCAACTATGGATATAAGCATATATAGTGTGTTCGCACATTAGTGTATAGATCCATGTGTCGGAAACCAAGTGTGTGTATATGTGTGCATACGGTATTGGTGAAGGAGACACGTTGGGTACGCGTACCAGCGGAAGTTTTCGAACCGAAAATTTTTGTTGATTTTGTAAGTTTGCAAACTTGTTAAACCAGTCACCTTAGGTACTCGTACCCACATAAGTTTTCGACCGAAAATTTCTGCTGAGTTTCTAAACTCAAATCCGATAGCTATGGTACACGTACACGTACCCAAGATGGGTATATTTCTCAAATCGGAAGTTCATGAACTTAAACAATAAATCAATAAAGAATGCAATATTTGCAAACCATGGATATATTGTTCATGAATTGATTCAAGTGAATCAAACCGATTTTGTTTCAATTTTGTCTATTCATAAAGACCTAAGCAATTGAACAACTCTTCAACTAGTTCTTATGAGTTATTTGAAATAGTTAAGTGAAGAAGATGAATTTGGTTAATATGGTTAATATGGAAGTACTGATATGGCTAGACATTGGTTAACTATTTGTGAACCAACTAAGTGTACACATTTAGGTACGGTTACTCAAACCTAAATGAAATACATTTCATTTGTGTGTGACAAGCTAAGTTTCGATCTAACGGTTGAAAGATATTAGCTTGGTTAAATCAGGTTTTTCATCTAACGGTGAATATTAAGGTAACTTGGATTGCAAACCCTGATTTGAAAACTATATAAAGGAGACATCTAGCAACTGAAAAAATTAATCCCCACACCTCTTGTGTGATACTAGTTGGTTTTTCTAGAGTCGATTCTTCTTTAACCTTAGGTTTCTTCTCGAGACCCTGCAGGTTAACGACTGAAAGACTTCATTCGGATTGTGAAGCCAGACGAAACTACTTCTCTTGTAATTGAGCTATCTGATCTTGCCATTTTCTATCGTACGAGTTCAATTGAATAATTGACTTGAGATTATATCTCCGATAGGGCAAGATAAAAAGAAATCACAAACACCTTCGTCTCATCGTTTGTGATTCCGCAATATCTAGTTTCGCTACCATACGATTTAGATTATTATGAGGTGATTGATAATTCTAGGTTGTTCTTCGGGAATATATGTCTGGGTTATCAATTGGTTTCTGTTCACCTTGATTTTATCAAAAGACGGAACAAAACTCTTAGGTTTATCTGTGGGAGACAGATTTATCTATCATCGTAGACTTTTCTGTGTGATACAGATTTGTTTATTAAAGTCTTCGACTTTGGGTCGTAGCAACTCTTGGTTGTGGGTGAGATCATCTAATGGAATCAAGTGCGTAATATCCTACTGGGATCAGAGACGTAAGGAGCGCAATTGTACCTTGAATCAGTGTGATATTGATTAGGGTTCAACTACAGTCCAGACCGAAGTTAGTTTGTAGTAGGCTAGTGTCTGTAGCGGCTTAATACAGTGTGGTGTTCAATCTGGACTAGATCCCGGGGTTTTTCTGCATTTGCGGTTTCCTTGTTAACAAAATTTCTGGTGTTTGTGTTATTTCTATTCCGCATTATATTTTATTATATAATTGATATATCACAGGTTGTGCGTTAGGATCAATCAATTAGAATATCCAACCCTTGCTTGTTGATTTAAATTGATTGACACTTGGATATTTGTCTTTGGTACCATCCAAGTTTATCTCTCTAGTATTTGATAAAGACTCGCAGATTTCCATTTGCTTGAGTAAAGATCAAATCGAGAGATTGAGATATTAACTCTTTGATATACTTTTATCTAGATTGAGTCTGACTGTCTAGTTGATTCTCTAGAAAGTATATTAGAGTTTGTCCATACAGATTGCTAACGAAATATTGTTGTGGTTGTTGTACCCCCGCTTTTTTTTTCATTATCTATCACTCAAAAGTCTATCTACTCTATCTCCTACTCTTGAGACAAAGTCGTATAAGTATGATAGTTTTCATACATACACAATTGCTATTTCGAGCCGAGTTTACTCGCCTATCTTTTTCTCGAAATATGTGTTGGTAAGCTTTCTCTTTAACCACTTTTCATCTTAACCCGTGATGAGAGTCATGATGATGTTTCAATCTTGAAAATAGCTTTAATGACGATAGTCGTGAATAACGATTGTTATAAAATTATAGAAGAATGTTTCAATGATTGAAATGTAGAGTTGAGATTACGTAACCAACTATGGATATAAGCATATATAGTGTGTTCGCACATTAGTGTATAGATCCATGTGTCGGAAACCAAGTGTGTGTATATGTGTGCATACGGTATTGGTGAAGGAGACACGTTGGGTACGCGTACCAGCGGAAGTTTTCGAACCGAAAATTTTTGTTGATTTTGTAAGTTTGCAAACTTGTTAAACCAGTCACCTTAGGTACTCGTACCCACATAAGTTTTCGACCGAAAATTTCTGCTGAGTTTCTAAACTCAAATCCGATAGCTATGGTACACGTACACGTACCCAAGATGGGTATATTTCTCAAATCGGAAGTTCATGAACTTAAACAATAAATCAATAAAGAATGCAATATTTGCAAACCATGGATATATTGTTCATGAATTGATTCAAGTGAATCAAACCGATTTTGTTTCAATTTTGTCTATTCATAAAGACCTAAGCAATTGAACAACTCTTCAACTAGTTCTTATGAGTTATTTGAACTAGTTAAGTGAAGAAGATGAATTTGGTTAATATGGTTAATATGGAAGTACTGATATGGCTAGACATTGGTTAACTATTTGTGAACCAACTAAGTGTACACATTTAGGTACGGTTACTCAAACCTAAATGAAATACATTTCATTTGTGTGTGACAAGCTAAGTTTCGATCTAACGGTTGAAAGATATTAGCTTGGTTAAATCAGGTTTTTCATCTAACGGTGAATATTAAGGTAACTTGGATTGCAAACCCTGATTTGAAAACTATATAAAGGAGACATCTAGCAACTGAAAAAATTAATCCCCACACCTCTTGTGTGATACTAGTTGGTTTTTCTAGAGTCGATTCTTCTTTAACCTTAGGTTTCTTCTCGAGACCCTGCAGGTTAACGACTGAAAGACTTCATTCGGATTGTGAAGCCAGACGAAACTACTTCTCTTGTAATTGAGCTATCTGATCTTGCCATTTTCTATCGTACGAGTTCAATTGAATAATTGACTTGAGATTATATCTCCGATAGGGCAAGATAAAAAGAAATCACAAACACCTTCGTCTCATCGTTTGTGATTCCGCAATATCTAGTTTCGCTACCATACGATTTAGATTATTATGAGGTGATTGATAATTCTAGGTTGTTCTTCGGGAATATATGTCTGGGTTATCAATTGGTTTCTGTTCACCTTGATTTTATCAAAAGACGGAACAAAACTCTTAGGTTTATCTGTGGGAGACAGATTTATCTATCATCGTAGACTTTTCTGTGTGACAGATTTGTTTATTAAAGTCTTCGACTTTGGGTCGTAGCAACTCTTGGTTGTGGGTGAGATCATCTAATGGAATCAAGTGCGTAATATCCTACTGGGATCAGAGACGTAAGGAGCGCAATTGTACCTTGAATCAGTGTGATATTGATTAGGGTTCAACTACAGTCCAGACCGAAGTTAGTTTGTAGTAGGCTAGTGTCTGTAGCGGCTTAATACAGTGTGGTGTTCAATCTGGACTAGATCCCGGGGTTTTTCTGCATTTGCGGTTTCCTTGTTAACAAAATTTCTGGTGTTTGTGTTATTTCTATTCCGCATTATATTTTATTATATAATTGATATATCACAGGTTGTGCGTTAGGATCAATCAATTAGAATATCCAACCCTTGCTTGTTGATTTAAATTGATTGACACTTGGATATTTGTCTTTGGTACCATCCAAGTTTATCTCTCTAGTATTTGATAAAGACTCGCAGATTTCCATTTGCTTGAGTAAAGATCAAATCGAGAGATTGAGATATTAACTCTTTGATATACTTTTATCTAGATTGAGTCTGACTGTCTAGTTGATTCTCTAGAAAGTATATTAGAGTTTGTCCATACAGATTGCTAACGAAATATTGTGTGTGGTTGTTGTACCCCCGCTTTTTCATTATCTATCACTCAAAAGTCTATCTACTCTATCTCCTACTCTTGAGACAAAGTCGTATAAGTATGATAGTTTTCATACATACACAATTGCTATTTCGAGCCGAGTTTACTCGCCTATCTTTTTCTCGAAATATGTGTTGGTAAGCTTTCTCTTTAACCACTTTTCATCTTAACCCGTGATGAGAGTCATGATGATGTTTCAATCTTGAAAATAGCTTTAATGACGATAGTCGTGAATAACGATTGTTATAAAATTATAGAAGAATGTTTCAATGATTGAAATGTAGAGTTGAGATTACGTAACCAACTATGGATATAAGCATATATAGTGTGTTCGCACATTAGTGTATAGATCCATGTGTCGGAAACCAAGTGTGTGTATATGTGTGCATACGGTATTGGTGAAGGAGACACGTTGGGTACGCGTACCAGCGGAAGTTTTCGAACCGAAAATTTTTGTTGATTTTGTAAGTTTGCAAACTTGTTAAACCAGTCACCTTAGGTACTCGTACCCACATAAGTTTTCGACCGAAAATTTCTGCTGAGTTTCTAAACTCAAATCCGATAGCTATGGTACACGTACACGTACCCAAGATGGGTATATTTCTCAAATCGGAAGTTCATGAACTTAAACAATAAATCAATAAAGAATGCAATATTTGCAAACCATGGATATATTGTTCATGAATTGATTCAAGTGAATCAAACCGATTTTGTTTCAATTTTGTCTATTCATAAAGACCTAAGCAATTGAACAACTCTTCAACTAGTTCTTATGAGTTATTTGAACTAGTTAAGTGAAGAAGATGAATTTGGTTAATATGGTTAATATGGAAGTACTGATATGGCTAGACATTGGTTAACTATTTGTGAACCAACTAAGTGTACACATTTAGGTACGGTTACTCAAACCTAAATGAAATACATTTCATTTGTGTGTGACAAGCTAAGTTTCGATCTAACGGTTGAAAGATATTAGCTTGGTTAAATCAGGTTTTTCATCTAACGGTGAATATTGAATGCTTTGTTACCAAGGTAACTTGGATTGCAAACCCTGATTTGAAAACTATATAAAGGAGACATCTAGCAACTGAAAAAATTAATCCCCACACCTCTTGTGTGATACTAGTTGGTTTTTCTAGAGTCGATTCTTCTTTAACCTTAGGTTTCTTCTCGAGACCCTGCAGGTTAACGACTGAAAGACTTCATTCGGATTGTGAAGCCAGACGAAACTACTTCTCTTGTAATTGAGCTATCTGATCTTGCCATTTTCTATCGTACGAGTTCAATTGAATAATTGACTTGAGATTATATCTCCGATAGGGCAAGATAAAAAGAAATCACAAACACCTTCGTCTCATCGTTTGTGATTCCGCAATATCTAGTTTCGCTACCATACGATTTAGATTATTATGAGGTGATTGATAATTCTAGGTTGTTCTTCGGGAATATAAGTCTGGGTTATCAATTGGTTTCTGTTCACCTTGATTTTATCAAAAGACGGAACAAAACTCTTAGGTTTATCTGTGGGAGACAGATTTATCTATCATCGTAGACTTTTCTGTGTGATACAGATTTGTTTATTAAAGTCTTCGACTTTGGGTCGTAGCAACTCTTGGTTGTGGGTGAGATCATCTAAGGGAATCAAGTGCGTAATATCCTACTGGGATCAGAGACGTAAGGAGCGCAATTGTACCTTGAATCAGTGTGATATTGATTAGGGTTCAACTACAGTCCAGACCGAAGTTAGTTTGTAGTAGGCTAGTGTCTGTAGCGGCTTAATACAGTGTGGTGTTCAATCTGGACTAGATCCCGGGGTTTTTCTGCATTTGCGGTTTCCTTGTTAACAAAATTTCTGGTGTTTGTGTTATTTCTATTCCGCATTATATTTTATTATATAATTGATATATCACAGGTTGTGCGTTAGGATCAATCAATTAGAATATCCAACCCTTGCTTGTTGATTTAAATTGATTGACATTTGGATATTTGTCTTTGGTACCATCCAAGTTTATCTCTCTAGTATTTGATAAAGACTCGCAGATTTCCATTTGCTTGAGTAAAGATCAAATCGAGAGATTGAGATATTAACTCTTTGATATACTTTTATCTAGATTGAGTCTGACTGTCTAGTTGATTCTCTAGAAAGTATATTTGGGTTAGTCCATACGGATTTCTAATCGAAATATTGGGTGAGGTTGTTAGACCCCCGCTTTTTCAACAACACCACCCAATATTTCCTTCGACAATCTGTATGGAAAAACTCCAATATTATTCTGAGAGCACCATATTATAAAGCGAGTTCTATCAAGAAAAATACCAAAGAGTTATATCTATTGTTCTCAATACAATCAGCAAATCAAACAGATACAAATCTATGAGCCTGATTGATATGAGAAATACTTGGACGGTAACAAAGACCAGTGTCCAAGCATCAATCAATCTATATCCAACAAACAAGGTCGGATTTAAAAATTGATTGAACTATGCACAACCTGTGATATTTCAATTATATAAACAAATATAATGCAGAAAAGAAATAACACACACACCAGAATTTTGTTAACGAGGAAACCGCAAATGCAGAAAAACCCCGGGACCTTGTCCATCTTTGAACACCACACTATATTAAGCTGTTACAGACACTAGCCTACTTCTATAGAACCACGTCGGATTCTGCGCACTTGATTCCCTTAGATGATCTCACCCACAACTAAGAGTTGCTACGACCCAAAGTCGAAGACTTATAAACAAATCTGTCTCCCACAGATAAATCTATTCTGATAGATAAATCTGTCTCCCGTAGAAGTACCTATGAAGTTTTGTTCCATATTATGATAAATCAAGGTGAATAGGAACCAATTGATAATCCGGTCTTATACTCCCGAAGAGCAGCCTAGAAATATCAATCACCTCACAATAACTTAACTATATGGTAGTAGAAGTTACTGCGGAACCACAAAGTCTAAGATGAAGAACTTTGTGATTACTTTTTATATCTTACCTATTAGAGATACATCTCGAGCAAATCTTAAAGAAAATAGTACTCAATACGATATAAAAAATAAGATCAGAATACGCAACTACAAACAAAATAGTTGGATCTGGCTTCATGAGTCCCAAATGAAGTCTTCAAGGCGTTAACCCAATATGGTTTTGGAAAAACCTAGGTTAAAGGAGAATCGACTCCAATCGCAACTAGGACACATGAAAGTGTCGGGATTGAGTTTTTTAGCTGCTAGAGTTCTCCCTTATATAGTCTTTCAAATCAGGGTTTGCTTATAATCAAATCTAAAGATAGCTTAGTAACAAAAGCATTCAATATTCACCGTTAGATGAAAACTTGATTTAAGATTCAAGGTAAGTTTGCTTAAAACCAAAGCAATATTTCTCCACCGTTAGATGGTCTTATCTTATTACACACAAATGAAATATACCTTCATTTAGATATAGGTAACCGTACCTAATCGTGTATATCGAGTTGGCTCAATAACTGTTAACCGAACTTAGCCATATAAACACGTTTATCTTAACCACATTTATCTAACACTTCTAGATCAAATATGATGATCAATCAATCATGAAACATAATCAAATGAATCTAATTGAGTTTCTAATAGAGTTGTTCAATTGTTCATCATTGACTATAAATGTATATGAATCAATCGAAACAAAATCGGTTTGAATCGTTATCGTACAAAGTACTTATACAAGAATCAATTCATGAACATTAAGCCATAGTTTGTAAAGATTGCATTCCTTAATTCACAAATGTTTAAGTTCATGAGTATGAGAATCATACTTATACGATTTTAGAACTCAAACCGCTGTGTTTGCAAACTAGGATCGCGAACAGCAACTCCGTACCTTGGCATGTCCAGCCGTTCGCATACCAGGTACGCGACCAGCCGTCCCAGACCCAACTTAGGTACAACCGTTTGCATACTAGGTATGCAAACAAAGTTACCGAACCTTTACAGGTAAAACCATTCGCATACTGGGTATGCAAACAAGGTTCTCGGACCTGAATCATAACAATACAGTTTGCATACTAGGTCTGCATACCGTGTTGTATCCATACATGGTTAATTGTTTAAAACTCCCATTTCAATCATTGAAATATACTTAGAAGACGACAATAGTTGTCTCACACAAAATATTATCTTCAAGTAATTTTCAAGTTGTCGAATGATCAATACGAAACTTTCCAAGTCGACATCAAATGATTGTCTCACACAAATCATGTAATATGTTTCAAGCCAATTTCCACATGATCATCTTCTGACATAATATTTAGTTTCCAACAAATATATTATTTCCAACTAAACTCGTCAAGAATATGATAAACATAGTTAATTCCAACACATATTTTGAGAAATAGATAAGCGAAATAAACTCAGCTCGAAATATCAAATGTGTATAATGTAAAAGTCATTATAGATGTACGACTTAGTCTTATTAGGAGATAGAATAGAATATATTTATGAGTGATAGATAAGTTTTAGTCTCCATATACCTTTTGTTGATGAAGTTCCTCCAGGCTCTCCTCAGTAGATCTTTTTCTTCAATCGATGAAGGTCGTGAAGTCAAAAGCTCAACTACACATTTTATCCTAATCTGAGACATAGCTATAAGTAGACTGGAAATCAAGACTATACTTTGATCAACTAAACTTGACAAACAAGCTTGATATAGCAACGCTTGCAAGTTCGACCGAGCAATGCTCTAACATATAGTCGTCAAGGTCGAAAATGCCAAACAGTGACGTCTAAAAATCTTATATGCAAGGTCCTCACAATTACAGATAAAACAACATGACGACTTAATGAAAAACAGAACCCGGAGAAAGGTTGATTTTAATTTTTATTGTTCATCATGGACGAAATTGAACAAAGTGACGACCAACACAAATTTGTCAAGGTAGTTTCCCCAACCATGACGACTAATAGCAAAAATGTACACATAGAAATTGTTTTATGGCAGTTGCTTGTTGGCAAGGTTCACGTTTTTAAGACATGAGATCATGTCATCTCTCTTTGTTGTTCTTCTAAAGCGATGCATTCTTCTTGATACTCTCTCAGTTCCTTCATTATCAAAGTATCCTTCAATCTGAATATATGCATGTACAACAGATCTCTTATTCAACATCGCGGGATTTTAATTTTTTTCCGCTAGGTTGTCTCATTTGTCTCTCCATCTCCTCTCTTTTACTTCGCTCTAGTGCCTCTCGCAAGTCTCTTTGTTCTTGCAAACTTCTTTCCACAGCCCTTCGTACATCTCGCTCTTCACTATTCTCTCTTCAACGATCTCTCCTTTGATGATCCCTCTCTTTGCTATTTTGTTTTTGACGATTACGTCTTTGGAAAATTTCTTTGCTTCTTTCCCTGTGTTTCAATCGACTTCTTCTTGATGAGTTCCTACTTGTCCATGATTCTAAATCTCCAGAAATTATTCGTGAAGTTGTTCCCTATTCATTTCTCTTTCATGCACAAGTCTCCCTCTCAACTCCTCAATAGTCATGTTTTCTTCATCCACATGTTCTTCATGGTCGTTGTGAGTTGACTCATCATCCCTTTCATTAGTTGACTGACCATCTCTTTCTTCATCATCTCGATGATTTCTATGAGTAGGGATATCACATGGTTGGTGTTGGCTATGTGTTTCTCTTGCAGCATATGTTTTTATGGTTTTTTAATCTTCTTCTCCCCCTTTCTTCCACTCGCTGACTTCTTCGTTGTGTTATCGGATGTTGAGCTTGTGATGCTACCCTCGCCATTGATAATTCTGGATATTACTTCAAAGAAAAGGTATGAATAATTATGCTACCAACCCAACTCGTACAACCTACTGAGTTGATACAAACTCAGTATAAAGATATTTTCCTAACTGTAAACCAATGATTGTTTTGACACATCCTTGAAAACTTCAGAGATAAATATATGATAACTATAAAAACACCACTGACAAAGAAAAACTTCACGAGACTTGGAAATTAGACGAACAGCTTGTCACAAATAGAAACTCACCCGTTCTTAAAACTTAATAATACTTTGAAAAGCTTAACAACTAATGAATATCTCATCAATAACTAAAGTCTGATAAAAAACTAGCACGTGAGAAATATTAAAAACTTGATAAAACTCTTAATATATTCCAGATCTAAGAACTGAAAGATGAGAAAAACTCCAAAATGTGATGAAACTTAAAAGCAAAGAGATGTATAGATCTAGATTTCGTGAGAATATGATGATATATAGCTTAAAACATAATAATAATGAGAAGAACGTAAGGAATATTATGAGTTCAAACCATGTTTCTTAACAAAACTGCAGGTGAGGATAAATCTCTTCCAAGTTATTTCTAACGCCAAAATGTAACTGCAGGAAATCTTACAGAATACCCAAGTATTAATCTCTACTAGCTATCGAGACATAATGAATATGAACATACAATTTTATTAAGAAGATAATGATATTAGTGATTAAGCTCAGTAAAAACCCTAACTTGGAACGCACACAATTTTCTCTCTAATACTATACATAGATTACAAAATAACTCAACCCATTTTACATTTCTCTCTGCCCACTTATACAGGCATTTACATAAGGGATGAATTCTAATTTACATATTGGTTTTATAACTAACAAAGCCTTTTTTTTCTCGACTAACCTTACGCGATGTTGTCTCCCACCATTGCACTGATACTAATAAGTCAGACTTCTTCTCGCGGGTAGTGTCATGATTTCCATGTGAAACTTATCCTCTTTTTTGCACGATGTGAGTACTTAGTTAACACTATCTGCGCCTAGCAATGCTTCTTTGCAATTCAACTCACCTTCGCAGTCTACTTTTATCGCAAGGGTACTTGTTGCTTTTATCATCTTATTGACGTCATCACTTACCTCAATAACGACCAATTAGGGTTTTACTCTCATGCTTGCTACGAAGTCCTCCTACGAACTCCTCCCATAGTTATTTGGTGTCCTTGTATTATTCCACGTAGTGAAGCAATTTTGTATCCACAGGATGCACGTGGTAGTGTTAGGTCCAAAATTTGCAAAGAAAAATGTTAGTGCATATATAATAATGAACCAAATATGCGTACCATGTAAAGTTCAGTGGTGGTAGTGGATAGCAATTGCAAATATGAACACTTTCATATATACGTATCCGATCAATTGAATTTTAAATCTCACCTTTCGATCAACTAGTGCAACAGTAGGGAGCATTACCACAAAGTGCGATCAAATTCTGTTCCTGAGAAATCTTGAAAACTTCTTCAATGGCGCATTGATAGTTTTTTCTATTGGAATACATTAAAGATATCATTCTAAAAAAATTCTAACTGTAATAAGTGTTAGAGCATTGCTCGGTCGAACTCGCATGCGTTGCTATCTCAAGCATGTTTGTCAATGTTAGTAATCAAAACTATATGTCTTAATTTCTAGTTTACTTATGACTAAGTCTCGGTCTATGATAGTTAGGTATAGTTGAGCTCCAGACCCCATGGCGATTATCTTATGAAGACGAAGAACTACTCAAGGAACCAGTGGAACTTCATCCGACCAAAAGGTATGTAGAGAGATGAACTCAACTGTCACTTAAAAGTCTATCTACGCTATCTCCTACTCTTTAGACAAAAGTCGTATAAGTATGATAGTTTTCATACATACACATTTGCTATTTCGAGCCGAGTTTACTCGCCTATATTTTTCTCGAACTATGTGTTGGTAAGCTTTTTCTTTAACCATTTTCATCTGTACCGGTGACGAAAGTCATGATGACGTTTCAATCTTGAAAATAGCTTTGATGACGATAGTCGATTCTTTTTGTCTAACGACTATTATAACATTATGGAAGAATGTTTCAATGATTGAAATGTAGAGTTGAGATTACGTAACCAACTATGGATATAAGTATATATAGTGTGTTCGCACATTACTGTATAAATCCATGTGCCAGAAACCAAGTGTGTGCATATGTGTACATGCGTTATTGGTAAAGGAGACAGGTTAGGTACGCGTACCCGTACGCATACTGGCGGAAGTTTTCATACCGAAAATTCTGTTGTAGTTTGTGAAGTTTGCTAACTGAAAACTAGTCACCTTAGGTATGCGTACCCGTACGCATACCCACAGAAGTTTTCAAACCGAAAATTTCTGCTGAGTTTCCAAACTCAAGTCCGGTAGCTATGGTAAACGTACCCGTACGCGTACCTAAGATGGTTATATTTCTCAAATCGGTAGTTTCATGAACTTAAACAATAAATCAATAAGGAATGCAATCTTTGCAAACCGTGGCTATATTGTTCATGAATTGATTCAAGTGAATCAAACCGATTTAGGTTCAATTATGTCTATGTATAAAGATCTAAGCAATTGAACAACTCTTGAACTAGTTCTTATGAGTCATTTGAACTAGTTATGAGAAAGATGAATACGGTTAATATGAAAGTGCTCATATGGCTAACCATTGGTTAACTGTTTGTGAACCAACCCAATGTACACGTTTAGGTACGGTTACTCAAACCTAAATGAATACATTTCATTTGTGTGTGAGACAAGCTAATTTTCGATCTAACGATTGAAATATATCAGCTTGGATAAGTCAGGTTTTTCATCTAACGGTGAATATTGAATGCTTTGTTACCAAGGTAACTAAGATTGCAAACCCTGATTTGAAAACTATATAAGGGGGACGTCTAGCAACTGGAAAAACTAAACCCCACACCTCTTGTGTGATACTAGTTGGTTTTGCTAGAGTTGATTCTCCTTTAATAGTAGGTTTCTTCTCGAGACCCTGTCAGTTAACGACTTAAAGACTTCATTGGGATTGTGAAGCCAGACGAAACTACTTCTCTTGTAGTTGAGAGATCTGATCTTGACATTTTCTATCGTGCGAGTTCAATTGAATAATTGACTTGAGATTATATCTCTGATTGGGCAAGATAAAAAGAAAGCACAAACATCTTCGTCTCATCGTTTGTGATTCCGCAATATCCAGTTTCGCTACCATACGATTTAGATTATTGTGAGGTGATTGATAATTCTAGGTTGTTCTTCAGGAATATAAGTCCGGGTTATCAATTGGTTTCTGTTCACCTTGATTTTATCAAAAGACGGAACAAAACTCTTAGGTTTATCTGTGGGAGACAGATTTATCTATCATCGTAGACTTTTCTGTGTGATACAGATTTGTTTATTAAAGTCTTCGACTTTGGGTCGTAGCAACTCTTGGTTGTGGGTGAGATCAGCTAAGGGAATCAAGTGTGTAATATCCTGCTGGGATCAGAGACGTAAGGAGCGCAACTGTACCTTGAGTCAGTGTGATATTGATTAGGGTTCAACTACAATCCAGACCGAAGTTAGTTTGGAGTAGGCTAGTGTCTGTAGCGGCTTAATACAATGTGTGTTCAATATTGACTAGGTCCCGGGGTTTTTCTGCATTTGCGGTTTCCTCGATAACAAAATTTCTGGTGTCTGTGTTATTTCTTGTCCGCATTATATTTTGTTATATAATTGAAATATCACAGGTTGTGCGTTAGGATCAATCAATTAGAATATTCATCCTTTGGTCGTTGATTTAAATTGATTGACACTTGTATATTGGTCTTTGGTACCATCCAAGTTTATCTCTCTAGTATTTGATAAAGACTCGCAGATTTCCATTTGCTTGAGTAAAGATCAAATCGAGAGATTGAGATATTAACTCTTTGATATACTTTTATCTAGATTGAGTCTGACTGTCTAGTTGATTCTCTAGAAAATATGTTGGAGTTAGTCCATAAAGATTTCTAATCGAAATATTAAATGAGGTTGTTAGACCCCCGCTTTTTCAATTGGTATCAGAGCAGGAAAACACGTTAAAGACCTTATAAGTATGTATTTATAGCGATCTGATTATGGACGACTCTATCTCTAATAATGTACCAGTTCAGAAATTACCAAATGATTCTAAAAGCTTGGATTCACCTGAGAGAACTGTCACATCTAAGTCAATATCTAAACATTCTCTTGATATGAAAACTGTTGATTGGGAAACTCTCCTAGAAGAACAGTTGGATGAACTTTCTGATGAAGGTGATCAGATATTGATAGAGATGTTGATGAGGAAGTCTTTGAGTATGTTAAGGTTTTGGATTCATGAAATATGAATAAGATTACAACTTCTCATGTCTCACCTCTTATGACTCCTCTATGTCGAGAAAACAACAAATTTAGAAGATGTTATGCAGGTGTTTATTTTTCGAATCGTTCTAACGAATCGATCCTCAAGGATTCTGAGGAAAACCTACGTATGAAGTCACTTGAATGTGATAATATTTATCAAAAGTACTTCTTGTTGGAAGAGAAACTTGCAGAATCTGAAGCAAGGTTTAACTCTCAACAAGTTAGTTTTGATGACAGAGGGAGTGCTTGTCTCACTCGTGAAAAACGCCTTGAGGCTGATTTAGCTGCTGCTCTTGATAAAATCAAGATGTTGGAATATGACTTGAAAAAGTTCAATACTAGTTCAAGAAAATTAACCACTATGCTAGGAGAAAGTAAACATCATCGTGATATACGAGGATTGGGCTGTAAGGGAATAAATGCTCCAAGTATTAGCAAAGAGATAAAATTTGTCAAGGCTAGTGATTCTTATCAACAAAAGGTTTCCACTGATGGCAAAAGTGAAATACCTTCACCGGCAATTAAGGTTCGAAAGAGCAAATTATATTAACCTCCAAAGTCAGCACATATGGATCTAGGTAAGAACATTCCTTATGATTTCCACTATTGCGGAAATAAAGGTCACCTAAAAAGGAGATGTCATTTCCGTATAAGGAATGAGAAACTTCATGTTGTTCTTGTTTGGGCATCACAAGAAGTTGTGAAACCAAGATCATATGTTAAGGCTAATCCCCTTAATGCTACAGGTTGTAACTGTCCAACCTTTAGGCAAAGGAATCAGTGTTGTGATAAACCTATTTTTGCCTATAAACGTCATAGGAATCCTTTTCACAATCGTAATGGTTATCAAAAGGATAACTTCGTAAAGACGAAGACAAGATCCGATGTTCCCAGTTGGAGAAAGACTAACTTGCAAAAGAATAGTAAATCCAAACCTCTTTCGTCAATGACACTTGAGTGTGAAAAGGAATGATCTCCCAGAAAATTCCATGACTATGGAGAAGGCAGTATCCATGATGTTGGAACTTAAAGAGTTCTTTGGAAAGATGGATTTGGATGTGAAAGGTTCTAAAAGTGATCTCTTTCATGATAATCCAAAAGTCACTTGTGGTGAGCAAGACATTGTTCACCTCAACACAACTTGTGTGTTTTAAGTGCATCCTCACCAAGGAATGCCCTGTTATGTATACGGTGAGGGAAGCACGAAAATTGGGGCGCACAGATTATGTTTGGTAAGGTTGTAGAATTCAATTGGATTCATCTAAAAAGCTATGTCTATAAACTTGAGCAATATTTGTGCTTTTATTTGCTTAGAGAACTTATAATGATTCACGTACCTTTTTTATCGTTCTCTTCTACCTAACTTAGTTTGTGTTTAAGGTTCTTAAATGTTCAAGTTTGAAAATAATAGTTCGGGATTTTGGACTACATGGTACACATACCAGGTATGCATAACATCATTTAAAATCAAAATCCAGGGGTTTAGGTACGCATACCGGTTTGCATACTGCTCCAGGATACGAAAATTCGTTTGCAAACCCGTATGCATACTTGACGTCGATATTCGGTAAATTTGTTTTTGCCGTAACTTCTTCGTCCGAACTCGGAATGATCTCATAATTTTTGCATTCTCTTCCTCTTTGAATTATCTTCAAAATGGTGATGAGAAATCCTAAATTTGAATGAAAGAGTTGAGGTTGGTATTTGTCCCGTATCTTATTTTTGAGTAATTTGCTCCGTTTCGTCGCACTTGTTTAACTTCTGTTGGACTTGGCACTTGGATTCTTGGAGTAATTATCTTATAAGCTTATTTTTAGCTTTTATAAGAATGATGTTGGTGAATCACAAAGAAGGAAGTTCAAGAATAGACAGTAGTACGCATTGTTATGGGATTCTTGAATGTTCACAATCATCTTATGTGAACTATGATGCATGGTCTTTAATGACTTTGTATGTTCTTCTTTGTTAAGAAAATCTTTTTATATTCCTTTGGTAACCACTCTTGGTGTAAATCCATGCGAAAAAGATTGATTCTACCTTCAAAGGGGAAAGATTATTTTTGCAATTTTAATCTTTATGATTTTATATATTGCAAATTGTTATGGGATATGTTGCTTACGTCCGTAAACCTGTGACTATCCCATACTTGTTCAAAAGTTATCTATATTATGTCGATATGAAAGTATTTATAGAAGATAGAAAGAACTTTTGACAAACAAAAGTTAAGCCTATTATATCATTTATTGGTGGAAGATAGGTTAAAATTTTTTGTTTACGAGGATTATGTCTATTGTATGTCATTGTGCAAATAGTGATGGGAAATAGAATGAATCCTTGTATATTCCGCAGTATTGATCTTTCCCTTATCCATATTTTATGTGTATACTGCAATGCTCCATAAGGTTTTCTTGTGTTGAGCATAAACGATTGAGTTGATCATTCATTTATGGTTAACATAGTCGTAGCTCCGTAAGTTCTCTTATGTCGAGCAAGTTCAATTAAATTGATCACTTTTGTGTTTAATTTGATTGTGTATTCCGATTAAATTAATCATGGGTTTACTTGTGGTTAGTTTATTTGAGAATTTTTTATGTAGAAAATCATTTCATTATGGTTTTTGGTGTCCAATAAATCCTTCTTTTCTTGTAAAAGTAAGGTCGCTCTTGTTGTTCTTTCGGGAATGACATCAAATGGGGGAGAGTTCTTTTGAACTTGCGCTTAATTTTCATATCTTTGTGGGGAGTGCGGCTGTGGAATTGTTTAGGGGTTATCTTGTATCTTTATAAACTCCTTATCAAATGCATTTAGCTTCGGCTTTATGATTGCATCTAAATAAGTTGATATGTACTTTTCCTTGATCTTGAAGCGTCTTCCTGGAAATTTCATTAGGATCCCGTTTTCGTACCTTTGCCAATTTTATTGACAAAAAGGGGGAGAATTAATATGTAGTTCACACTACAAATACATATGATTTACGTGTTTTACGGGTCATTATGTAAGGGGGAGTAGTTTTCACGTTGAGATGAAAGTATTGACTAAGGGGGAGTGATACATATCATCATAGTATTGTTGTGGAAGTTGTAATATAAGAACTTTGATGATGTGTAATAATACTATGACACGATATCACAATGATCGAGAGCTTTTGTTTTCTCATTGTTATGGCTACGGAACTTCAACAACTATGATGCTGAATTGAACATCTATGGAATCACGGGAGTACTTGGAAAAGACGAAGTTTTCGAGTAATGTTGAAGCACCAAGGAGATCAAGCATGTGGACGAGAAGCTACAAAGTTTTATCTATTTTGTAATCCATATGTATTAATAGTTTTGTCACTAAAATTGGAAAAGGGGGAGATTGTTAGAGCATTGCTTGGTCGAACTCGCATGTGTTGCTATCTCAAGCATGTTTTTCAATGTTAGTGATCAAAACTATATGTCTTGATTTCTAGTTTACTTATGACTAAGTCTCGGTCTAGGATAGTTAGGTATAGTTGAGCTCCAGACAGTGGCGGATCCAGAAATTTATGTTGATAGAGGCACTGTATAAAAAATCACTATTATATTTTTCTTTATTCATTAATTTCATTATTAAATTAACACATTTGGTAATTGTACACGACGATTTTTCATATAATGGAACCTTCGTATGATAACCTTGTTATCAATATCATCAAAAATGTCTTTTTCAATATAACAAAGCAAATTATCATTCATCCACTCATCTGCCATTCGATTGAGTAGCCGAGTCTTCATAATTTTCATGCCAGAAAATACTCTTTCTACGGTAGCAGTAGCAACTGGTAAGAGCAACGCTAACGTCAAAAGCAAATAAACCAATGGGTACACTTGATCTTCTTTTTTTTTGTCAACCATTCTTTTAGCAATATCAACAATACTTTTCAACCCAAAAAACTCATCACTTGATCTCATGTCCATTATATAGGTTTTAAGTTGATCTTCAAGAATCCCAACTTCAACAGCAGTGAAGTCATTCGGATATAATTGAGCAAGGCGGACAAGATTTTGCTTATCGAAAGCAGAAAATGAGTCGATAGGGTTCAAGGATGCCACACAAAGAAGTAACTCGGTAGCCGTTTCTGAAAAACGGTAATTTAACTCCATAAGTTGCATGTCTATAACTTCATAGAAGAACTCGACATGATAATGATGCAAATTAGTGATATGTGGAGCTAAACGTTTTAATTTTCCTGGAAAACAGAACATGTCTTCCATGTTAAGAACTTCAATTTTGTGTTTCTCGCAAAAAGAAGAAACTTGTAGCAATAAAGATTCCCATCCATCTTCTCTCATCTTCTGCAATCGTTGCTTGCATATGGTAACCAGTTTCATGGCATTCACAATATCTTGATCTTTCCTCTGCATGGCTTGCGACAAATCTGCTGTGATTCCCATTATATTTTTCCTCAAGTGTAAAAAAACAAAATTGTATGTCTGAATTGAATCTCGTAGAACTCTTGCTTCAAATTTTTTGTCTGAATCATGTGCTAATGTATCGAAGACGTCAACTACAGCCGAAAACATATTAGTCATACTAATTAGAGTATTCTGGAGGGAACTCCAACGAGTATCACCGGCTCGTTTAAGGCTGGTTTCTTTATTTAAACCTTGACCTGTAGAGAGTTCACCTCTATCAATTGCCTCATAAACTAAAGCAGCTTGTTTTTCCCGAATCATATTTTGACGTTTCGCCGACCCTCCAACCACAGTCACTATATTAGTGACTAGTAAAAATAAGTCTTCAACATAAGTATGTTTCTTTGCCACGGCCACAACTGAGAGCTGAAGTTTATGAGCAAAACAATGAACAGAGTATGCACTACTATTTTCATTCAAGATAAGTGTTTTTAAACCATTGTACTCACCTTGCATATGCTTGCCCCGTCGTAACCTTGACCTCGCACCTTGGAAATGCTTAATCCATGTCTTGAGAAAAAATCATCAATTGCAGATTTTAGTGAAAGAGCTGTTGTAGATGATACATGCTCGATACCCACAAAACTCTCAATTACACAACCATCTTTTACGTAGCGCAATACGATGGCCATTTGCCCTTTCGAAGATATGTCGCGTGACTCGTCTACGAGAATGGAAAATAATCCATCACCAATTTTTTTTTGTAATTGAGGAAATAATTTCAAAAGAAATTGCATTTTCCATATCCTTTTGAATGTCCGGCGCTATCATTTTCTCATTCCCAGGAGAATTATCCAATATAATAGCTTTTATTTCCTCATTGTTGTCCCCTAACCATTTCAAAAGTTCGATAAAATTTCCTCGATTTTTAGATTCTTCAGATTCATCATGTCCATGAAACGGAAGCCGTTGTCGTAAAAGAAATCTAGCACAGTCAATAGATGCCTCCAACCGCTTCTGGTATTGATACTTTTTTTGATCTGTATGATTATGCAAAACTGTTGTAATGGACTGATTTTGATTTAAGAGATCTTCACAACTCTGTCTAGCTATGTTATGGGGACTATTAATGCCACCATCCACCAACATGATCATGTAATGCTTTTTTATTCTTCCAGTATCTAAAGCCTTCGCCAACAAAAGGACTCTCATTTTTTGGCCTGAATAAGTAGCAACATAAACAAAAAGCTGCATCTTTTTCGACACTATACTCCAACCAATTGGGATGTTCAACAAACCATGATTACTTAAACCTTCTTAACTTTGGCTTAATATAATGTGGAGGGAAATTATGACCTCAAGGCTGGCACGGACCTCGTAGTAGAAAAGCTCTTCAGATCTCATCACGATCATTCGTGTTATAATCGGACATCGCCATTCGAAGTCTTGGGTCTGCTAGTAGAATTTCTAAATCAATACGTTTATTTTGTTCTGAATTCGGATCAAAATTGTTTCTAGTTCATCCTTACAAGAAAAAAAAAGTGATCTAAATATCCCCGTTAAGAAAAAAATGTAATTTCAGACTGAAATCATATGTTCAAAACTAAGATGCACAACGTCACAAGCCTTCACACTTTCACTGTTTCACAACCCACTAACTAATCCAAAATTCAAATGTATAAAATAAATATAAAATGTTTTCACTCACATCATCAGATTCAAATCTATTAGGAATAGGAATGGGATTGGGAGATTGTGATGATTCTTTATCTCTTGATATGTTTTTATTTCCTGATGTCTCACTTGGTGTCGTTGGATTGCTTGGTGTTGATGGCGTCTCACTTCTTTTAATTTTTTTGAAAAACCTTTCGATTTTCATCGGTTGATTACTTGATTTCTTGGTGAAGAATAGAGCAAAATCCTAAAATACATAAACTTGCAAACCGTAACCTAGGAAAGTCGTAGTTTTTACCTATTTTATAGCTAAAAATACCATATATGTGTTGATTACGAATATCTTGTTATCTAGAAAATATATTGTATTAGTTTTGCTACCTATTTTCCTTGAAGAAAATCTAAATGGATTTATTAGAATAAGCAAAAAAAAAAGAAAAAATCTAAGAAATGTCTGGCAAAACATAAATAGATAAAGATTTTTTTGCAAAATTTTGTATGGGCACGTGCCTAAGTGTGCCTCTACATAGACACGCCCCTGGCTCCAGACTTCATGGTGATTATCTTACGAAGACGAATAACTACTCAAGGAACCAGTGAAACTTCATCCGACCAAAAGGTATGTGGAGACTTGAACTCATCTGTCATTTAAAAGTCTATCTACTCTATCTCCTACTCTTGAGACAAAAGTCGTATAAGTATGATAGTTTTCATACATACAAATTTGTTATTTCGAGCCGAGTTTACTCGCCTATATTTTTCTCGAAATATATGTTGGTAAGCTTTTGCTTTAACCATTTTCATCTTTACCCGTGACGAAAGTCATGATGACGTTTCAATCTTGAAAATATCTTTGATGACGATAGTCGATTCTTTTTGTCTAACGACTATTATAACATTATAGAAGAATGTTTCAATGATTAAAATGTGGAGTTGAGATTACATAACCAACTATGGATATAAGCATATATAGTGTGTTTGCACATTAGTGTATAAATCCATGTGCCGGAAACCAAGTGTGTGCATATGTGTGCATGCGGTATTGGTAAAGGAGACAGGTTAGGTACGCGTACCCGTACGCGTACTGGCGGAAGTTTTCATACCGAAAATTTCTGCTGTAGTTTGTGAAATTTGCAAACTGAAAACCAGTCAGCTTAGGTATGTGTACCCGTACGTGTACCCACAGAAGTTTCCAAACCGAAAATTTCTGCTGAGTTTCCAAACTCAAGTCCGGTAGCTATGGTACACGTACCCGTACGCGTACCCGTACGCGTACCTAAGATGGTTATATTTCTCAAATCGGTAGTTTCATGAACTTAAACAATAAATCAATAAGGAATGCAATCTTTGTAAACCGTGGCTATATTGTTCATGAATTGATTCAAGTGAATCAAACAGATTTTGGTTCAATTGTGTCTATGTATAAAGATCTAAGCAATTGAACAACTCTTGAACTAGTTCTTATGAGTCATTTGAACTAGTTATGAGAAAGATGAATACGGTTAATATGAAAGTGCTCATATGGCTAACCATTGTTTAACTATTTGCGAACCCACCCAATGTACACGTTTAGGTACGGTTACTCAAACCTAAATGAATACATTTCATTTGTGTTTGAGACAAGCTAAGTTTCGATCTAACGGTTGAAAGATATCATCTTGGATAAGTCAGGTTTTCATCTAACGGTGAATATTGAATGCTTTGTTACCAAGGTAACTAAGATTGCGAACCCTGATTTGAAAACTATATAAGGGAGACGTCTAGAAACTGGAAAAACTAATCCCCACACCTCCTGTGTGATATTAGTTGGTTTTTCTAGAGCCGATTCTCCTTTAACCGTAGGTTTCTTCTCGAGACCCTGTCGGTTAACGACTTAAATACTTCATTGGGATTGTGAAGCCAGACGAAACTACTTTTCTTGTAGTTGAGTGATCTGATCTTTCCATTTTCTATCGTACAAGTTCAATTGAATAATTGACTTAAGATTATATCTCCGATAGGGAAAGATAAAAAGAAATCACAAACATCTTCGTCTCATCTTTTGTGATTCCGCAATATCTAGTTTCACTACCACACGATTTAGATTATTGTGAGGTGATTGATAATACTAGGATGTTCTTCGGGAATATAAATACGGTTTATCAATTGGTTCCTGTACACCTTGATTTCTATCAAAAGACGGAACAAACTTGTAGGTTTATCTGTGGGAGACAGATTCATCTATTATCGTAGACTTTTCTGTGTGATACAAATTTGTTTATTAAAGTCTTCGACTTTGGGTCGTAGCAACTCTTGGTTGTGGGTGAGATCAGCTAAGGGAATCAAGTGCGTAGTATCCTGCTGGGATCAAAGACGTAATGAGCGCAACTGTACCTTGAATCAGTATGATATTGATTAGGGTTCAACTACAGTCCAGACATAATTTAGTTTGTAGTAGGCTAGTGTCTGTAGCGGCATAATACAGTGTGGTGTTCAATCTGGACTAGGTCCCGGGGTTTTTCTGCATTTGCGGTTTCCTCGTTAACAAAATTTCTGGTGTCTATGTCATTTCTATTCCACATTATATTTTGTTATATAATTGAAATATCACAGGTTGTGCGTTAGGATCAATCAATTAGAATATCCAACCTTTTGTTGTTAATTTAAATTGATTGACACTTGGATATTGGTCTTTGGTACCATCCAAGTTTATCTCTCTAGTATTTGATAAAGACTCGCAGATTTCCATTTGCTTGAGTAAAGATCAAATCGATAGATTGAGATATTAACTCTGTGATATACTTTTATCGATATTGAGTTTGAATGTCTAGATGATTCTCTAGAAAGTATATTGGAGTTAGTCCATACATATTGCTAATCGAAATATTGGGTGAGGTTGTTAGACCCCTGCTTTTTCAATAAGCAATATCGATGAAGAAACCATGTAGACGCAATTCTTAGTAAATGAAGCCCATGTCTTTGAAGGAACTGCATACAAAATAACCCAAAATGAACTTTTATTTTCTACTATTAGTTTATCAATCTTCTATTGTTCGTCTTTAATTTAAACTCGTAAAATTCTCGACATACGTATTGCAGTTTGTTTTACATTAAAAAGGCAGTGTGATGAGCATCTTCAAGCATTTTTATACGCCAACAATAAGTTAAAGCTGCAGGAAGTGATCCAAAAGTCAGTATAATCTCTTAGGACAATAACCATTTCTTTGTTATCGGTTTGTGCCAATGTCTCATAGAATTTCTTAAATTCACTTTCTTAAGTACTGATCTCAAATTAATAAAAATCAGTTTCCATTGTTATAAAGTAAAATGAGACATCCAGGGTAGAGAAAAAGAAGAAGATATTCTCATTAGGTATGTATATTACAAAGGAAATTCTCTCTATTTATAAGGATAAAAGAAGAGCATTTACAATGGAATTAAGGGGCATGCATCCATTATTACTAGTAATGCTGGTGGTTACAAAGTAATGGGGGAAGTGAAAAAGTGAAAAGAAGGTGAAAGAATGGTGGTGAAGAGGAGTGTAAGTGTGGTGTAAATACACTATATGTTTATTTCACAACACTCCCCCTTGGATGACACCACACTATTGTACACTGCCTCGTTAAAACGTTGTTAGGAATACCCAAAGGGAAAAACCTAGTTAAAGGAAAAAGAGTACAAAACATATAGAGTGACGCGCAAATGATGCCTCGTTAAAACCTTGACAAGGAAAACCCAATGGGACAAAACCTTGACGAAGGAAAAAGAGTAAAACGCGATGAGTCTAGTAAATACGCCTTCGATGATGGCGTTCCCCCGATAAGTATTTCAATTAAATATTGGATTACAAATCTTTGAGGAGAAACTTCCCAATTTCAATGAAAAAATTTCTTGAGTGAAAAATATTGTTTGTTCCTTCATGAAGAAATTTCTAGTTGATGAAATTTTGTTTTGTGCTAATCTTCTAATAATAGTGTTCTTGAGTTTTCATTCTTCTTTAAATGCATTGAGTAATTGTGTCTTGGATTGCTAGCTTCTCGGAGATGATTTGTAGAAGTAATTGATGTAGTTTCTTCAACAAAGTGCCAAGATATGAATACATTTTAATACGTGAAAAAAAAAACGTTTTTGTAACTAAACCTTATGTGTTTCATAGGGACATACAAATTTCTAGGAGATGGCTATGCAGATTTGGTCTAAAAAATTGACCTCGTTAATGGTGGGGATCCACCAAATAACCAAAATTGATACAACTCCCCCTTGGATAACCACCATGTGGAATTAAATTGCCTCACTAAAAACCTTTCCATTAAAAACCCAGCGGGAAAAAAGATATGGACAAAGGAAAAAAAATCAACATTTTTAATAAAAGTTTAACATCCAAAAGATGTTGCCTCGTTGAAACCTCTTCAGGAAAAACCACATGGAACAAAACCTGAAACAAAAGTAAAAGAGTACAACTTTTAAAGTTTTATGGATTCTATCTCAACTATATGACTATTATAGAAAACAAGCATCAAAATCATAACTCGAGTCTCTATCATGGACAAGTTTTTTTGCAAGCATAATGTTAAACTGCAGATTTAAGAAAGAAAGAAACAAATAAATAATCATGTTTCCATAACGTCAATTTTTGTGTTTTGAAGGGTTTTTCATGAGACCTATAAAGTTAATATCATCAACTAATTTTCCGAATTTTGGTTTTGGACCAAATTTCTAAAAACGCATAAAGGATTATTAAACCTAACATAATCGAGTCAGGTGGTTGCATGAATTCAAATATGTTCCCCGACCACAATTCTTGTGTGAATGCAATATGAGTCCTTGATGACTACCACATCAAATGCATCACAAAGTGAACAAAGTATTATTGAATCAATCCTAGGTTTTGAGAAATAAAAAATCGAACTCTCAAATCCTTTATACAACGATCATATTTCTCACATAACGCATGACCAACCTGTAATTTTCAGAATTCAGGCTTGCACGTTTAAGGTGTTAAGTCTTGGATCCAAATATTGCGTTATTCAAGGTATTTTAATCTTAACGTAATTTGGATTTTGTGCCTACCAATCACATTCGTCAATATTTCTCTGTAGAGGGGTTCATAACCACCATCATTTCTTATTCAGTAACTACTGTAAATGAATATTCGACAATCATTAAATTACAATGATCCTACACAATTCTCTAATGTGTGCATATTTGATAAATCCAAAAATTTACTAGTACCAGTGCTCACAAGCCTTATAATATATCTCCATCTTCAAACGAGGAGGTATTAATTTTGAGAATGTGAATTGTAATATGATAGAATCCATAAGAGCAATATCTTTAGCATGTACTAAAACATTACATGCTTGCTAAGTGTGATCTATTTTCCTTTACAAAGGCATTAGCTTATAGAGAGGCTAAATGAGATATTTTCACGCCTATTTGATGACAGCCTCTTTCAATTTGCTCATAATAGGTGTTAGAGCATTGCTCAGCCGAACTCGCAATCTCAAGTTTGTTTGTCAAGTTTAGTTTATGAAAACTATGTACTTGATTTCTAGTCTACTTATATATAGCTATGTCTCGGACTATAGAGTGTGTGAAAAAATGGGGGTCTAACAACCACACCCAATATTTCGATTAGCAATCTGTATGGACTAACTCCAATATACTTTTAAGAGAATCAACTAGACAGTCAGACTCAATCTTAATGAAAGTATATCAAAGAGTTATATCTCTCTTTCTTGATTCAATACTTACTCAAGAAAATAGAAATCTGCGAGTCTAATTGAATGCAAGAGAAATCACTTGAACGGTACCAAAGACCAATGTTCAAGTATCAATCAATTTCAATCAACAACCAAGGGTTGGATTTACCAATTGATTGATTCAAACGCACAACCTGTGATATTTCAATTATATAAAAAAATATAATGCGGAAAAGAAATAACACAGACACCAGAAGTTTTTTTAACGAGGAAACCGCAAATGCAGAAAAACCTCGGGACCTAGTCCAGATTGAACACACACACTATATTAAGCTTCTACAGACACTATCCTACTACAAACTAACTTTGGTATGGACAGTAGTTGAACCCCAATCAATCTCACACTGATCCAAGGTACAGTTGCGCTCCTGCGTCTCTGATCCCAACAGGATACTACGCACTTGATTCCCTTAGCTGATCTCACCCACAACTAAGAGTTGTTGTTAGAGCATTGCTCGGTTGAACTCGCATGCATTTCTATCTCAAGCATGTTTGTCAATATTAGTGATCAAAACTATAAGTCTTGATTACTAGCCTACTAAATCTAAGGTCTTGGATTAGGATAGAAAGTGTAGTTGAGCTCAAGACTCCATGGAAATCATCATACAAGACGAAGGACTACTCTGGTGGATCTTCATCGACTAAAAGGTATGTGGAGACTTGAACTTATCTGTCACTCAAAAGTCTATTTACTCTATCTCCTACTCTTCAGACAAAAGTCGTTTTGATATATAGACTTTCATTATACACATTTGCTATTTCGAGCCGAGTTTATCTCGCCTATGCATTTCTCGAAATGTGGGTTGGTAAGCTTTCACTTTAACCGAAGTCATCTTTAACAAGTGACGAACGTCATGTTATGTTTAAATCACTTTGAAAATTTCTCTGACGAAAAATGGTCTGTGAATAACGGCTATATAACGTTCTCTGGGAATGTTTCAATGATTGAAATGAGAGTTTAGATTACATAAACATTGGTAGGATATAAGCACTGTTGTGGAAACATATATATGCATAAGTCCTTATTCCTTGAACCAAAGTTTGCGAACTTTGTTAATCAAGAGAAATGGAAGTGGCGTGAGCCAAGTCCGCGAACTTGCGTAACTTCTCGGCCCGAGATTTTTTGCTGGAGTTTGTGTACTCCTTCCATGAGCTTAAGTCTGCGAACCCAGTCCGCGAACTTGAGCAGGTTATATCTAAAATCGTTTTTTCTTGAACTAATGTTTAAATAAACTAAGGAATGCTTTTGAAAACCGTGGGTATAAAGTTCATGAAGCGATTCGAGTGAATCAAACCGATTTTGCTTCAATTGTGTCTTGTGTAGTTACATAAAATTTCGTTGCAATTGAACAACTCTCTAACTAGTTCATTTGAGTCATTTGAACTAGTTATGGTGAAAAAGAATAAGGTTGATATGAGAGTAATCATATGGCTAACCTTTTGGTTGACTTGTTGAACAAACAAATATTAATGTTTGGGTACGGTTCATAAACCCAAAATTGAACATTTCATTTGTGTGTGACAAGCTAAGTTTTCGATCTAACGGTTGAGAAATATTAGCTTGAATCTAATCAGGTTTTCATCTAACGGTGAATATTAAGTGCTTCGTTACTAAGCTAACATTGATTGCAAACCATGATTTGAAAGTGTATATAAGGGAGAACTCTATCAAATGGGAAACCTAATCCCCACACATTCTATGTGATACTAGTTGTGCTAAGCTAGAGTCGATTATCCTTTAACCTTTGGTTTCTTCTTCTAAACCAGGTTAATGACTTAAAGACTTCATTGGGATTGTGAAGCCATACCGATACTACTTTTATCATAGTTGTGTGATTTGATCTTGTTGTTTATATCGTACGAGTACAATTGTAATAATTGGCTTGAGATTTCTATCTCCGATAGAAAAGATAAAAAGTAATCACAAACAAACTTCGTCTCATAGTTTGTGATTTCGCAATATCTTTTTTCGTTGCGTCGATTAAGATTATTGTGAGGTGATTGATAATACTAAGTTGTTCTTCGGGAATATATGTCTGGTATTATTGATTGGTTCCTGTTCACCTTGATTTATCAAAAGACGGAACAAAACTCGTAGGTATATTCGTGGGAGACGGATTTATCTATTATCGTAGACTTTTCTGTGTGATACAGATTTGTTTATTAAAGTCTTCGACTTTGGTTCGTATCAAATCTTAGTTGTGGGTGAGATCAGCTAAGGGAATCAAGTGTTGTAGGATCAGAATCTCGCAACAGTTATGTTTCAGCGAAGTTAACAATGGTATTGCACAAAAGCGTCGCAGAACAATTTCAGAAACGATATCAGCAAGGATCATGAGAAAGGTGTGATAGTCTTGCGAAAATTAGAAAGCTTGCGAAGTCAACATTTGTAAGGTTGCAAGAATGTCGCAAACCATATCCGAAAATAAAGGATAAATTAGCTGTCATCCACTATGTATTTCCCTTATAAATAGTCATTCGAGTTGTAAAGGAAGGAGAGATCTTTTTTGAGTGAGAGATAAGTAAATAGGAGAGAGAAAGTTGAGAGCAGAGATCATTCTTGATTTCTTTATTTTCCTTGTAAGAATATTCAGAAATAAATCATTAAAATTAAGAGTGTAAACCTAAAAATAGGTTGATCAACAATAAAATCATATAAGGGGTGTATTGTAGGATTTCCTGCAACTACATAATGGCGCTAGAAACAGGGAGATTGAAGATCGAAAGTTGAATATTGATGATTGAGAAAATTAAAATCAAGAAAGTGATTAAACAAATCAGTGAATCAGTTAGAGGAAAGATGAATACAATTAATGAAAATGGCAAAAAATTGGAGTGTAATATGATAACAAAAAGCTTGGTTAATGAATTCCATGAAAACATCAAAGGAAGAATACATAAACGAAATTTTGAAGGAAAGAAAATTATGGCGATAGAAAATAATTCACCTTTGAAAGATTGGGAAAAGCAAAGAATTGTGTTCATGGCAGAAGAAATACCAAAAGAAAATTTGAATCATACATCTCCATTGGTTGTCACAATGCCTATTACACGAAAAGAGAAGGATACAGCAATAAAATCCACAGGAGAATGGATGTTGAACAGAACTTTAATTGATGCAGGAAGTTCAGTTGATATAATATTTTATCATGCATTTCGGGGAATGGGATTTAAAGATGAAGAAATGTCCAATTCAACATATTTTGTTCACGGCTTTGGAAAATCCACAACAAAACCTAAAGTAGAAATAGTGGTACGAATTCCACTTGGAGAAATCGAAACACATGTGACATTGTGCGTGGTGGATATGGAATCGCCATATAATATGTTATTAGGAAGATCATGGATACATGCGATAAAAGTTGTGGTATCAACGTTGCATCAATGTATTAGATTCCCTACTCCAAGTGGAATAGGTGAAATCAGAGGAGATGTTGATAATGCGAAATTATGTCATCAAATTGAAGTAAGGCGTTATGAAGAACAAGCAAAAAGGAAACAATTTCGCAGAAAATTGGTAAAGTAAGCAAAGAAGGAAGAAGAATTTAGAGTATATATGATAAGGGCGAAATAAGGCAAAGGAATACCCATCGAAATTTCGGAAGAAGGAGAAGGATCCATAAAAGCAATTAAAGAACCCACACCAATGGGAGAACCTAAACTCAGTTACACTGCCGCAGAACCAAAAAAAGAAATAAATGTTGAGACTGAAGAGGAGCCTTTAGTGTTGAGAATTGGAGCCAAAATGGATATAGAAGAAGAAGAAAGAACTGTTACCCGATATTCCTCAAATGGTGGAATCTGCAGCAGGAAATGATAGGGTATCATCTTTAGATAGGTACAAAGGGTATAACCAAATTCCTCTCGCTGAAGAAGATCAAGAACATACTGCTTTCTTTGCTCCTGGAGGTTTATATTGTTATACGAAAATGCCGTTTGGTTTGCGAAATGCGGGAGCGACATATCAAAGAATGGTAGAGAAGGTGTTCGCAAAATGGATACACAAAACATTAGAAGTATACGTGGATGACATGTTGGTAAAGAGTAAGGAATCTAAGGACCATGTACAAGACTTGAGGGAGACTTTTGAACAAATGCGGCAGTATAACATTAAATTGAATCCCGAGAAGTGTACTATTGGAGTTGCATCGGGAAAAAATTTAGGCTACATTGTATCAAAGGAAGGAATACAGGTTGATCCGGAAAAATTGTAAGCAGTTCGTGACATGCCAACACCAGCAACAATAAAAGATGTACAGAAGTTGAATGGGCTTCTAGCTTCGCTGGGGAGATTCATTTCGCGATCATCAGAAAAATGCAAATATTTTTTCGATATACTCAAGAAGGGTGCGAAATTTAAATGGAGTGATGAATGTGAAAAGGATTTTCAAGGAATCAAAGAACATCTTATGAATACAACTATCTTACAAAAGGCAGAACTAGGAGAAGAATTATTGATTTACCTTGTGACAACGTCGCATGCATTAAGTGATGTATTATTGCGAGTAGACGCAGGAGTGGAGAAAACCATTTATTACATTAGCAAAACTTTTAATACCGCAGAGAAGAATTACTCAAAAATTGAAAAGTTGATCTTAGCATAAGTTTATGCATCATTTAAGCTCCGCATATATTTTCAAGCACACAAGATAAGGGTATTAACAAAAGTACCAATTGAATCAGTGATGAAGAATTCTAAAAGATCAGGAAGGGTAGAGAGATGGAATGCACAAGTAGGCCATTTTGATATTAAATATGAAGTTTTATCTTCACCAAAATCACAAGTTGTTGCGGATTTCTTGGCAGAATTTCCTTTAGAAGAAGATGAAGCAGTAGTAGAAGAAATGATGGATGTAGAAGAGAACATGGAGATCCAAAAGATTTATTAACAGAACCAAATAGATGGGAAATACTGGTAGATGGATCATCAAATGGAGAAGGAAATGGAGTTGGAATTGTTTTAATTTCGCCAGAAGGAATAAAGATGGCTTTTTCATTCAGGTTGGAATTTGAATCCACTAATAATGAAACAGAATATGAAGCTGTGATACATGCATTAAAATTCGCAATAGAAATGAAACTAGAAAATGCCAGGATCACTAGTGATTCGCAGCTAGTTATTCGCCAAATAAAAGGAGAGTATACTACAAATGAACCATCCCTGAAGAAATACAAGAAGCTGGTTGAGGAATTGTCAGCGAAAATCCCAAAAATAAAATGGAGGCACATTTCAAGAAAGGATAATAGACTCGCAGACGCTTTTGCTTTCATCTCAAGTATGATGACAGATCCAACTGCGAGATGCATAAAAATACAAACACTTCTGTCACCATCAGTCAATAAAGAAGAGGAAGATGTGGATGTGATGGTCATAGATAATGAAAAAGAAGAACAAAAATAATGTCGCAGACTGGAGAATGGAGCTTCACGCATATTTGGCGAAAGGAGAAACACCAAGAAATAGATTGGAAACACACAAGTTAAAAAGCCGAGCAACGAATTATGAATTAAGAGATGGGTTGTTATACCGAAAATCTTTTAGTGGACCATCACTCAGATGTTTGACACGAGAGGAAGGAGAAAAGGTGCTGAAAATGTTACATAGTGGAGACGCTGGCAATCATAGTGGAGGAAGATCTTTGGCACATAGAGCAAAAATGCAAGGTTATTACTGGCCATACATGCATGAAGATGCAAAACAAATATCAAGACGTTGCGAAGATTGTCAGCGGCATGGAAAGAAGATACATGCACCAGGAGCACCATTGTCATCTTCAACCAGTGTGTGGCCCTTTGGAAAATGGGGCTTAGATATTGTGGGGCCATTTTTACCAGGAACTGGACAAAGAAGATACTTAATAGTCGCAACAGATTATTTCACAAAATGGACAGAAGTGAAGGCAGTACAACATATTCGCGACAAAGATATCTTTACATTCATATTCGAAAATATCATTTGCAGATTTGGAATTCCTGCACAGTTGGTATCTGATAATGGGAAACAGTTTGAGGGGCAGAACATAGAAATGTTACTCAATGCATTCAAGATAAAATGTGGAAAGTCCACTCCTTTATATCCACAAGCTAATGGGCAAGTAGAAGCAACAAATAAAACAATTGCAGATATATTAAAGAAGAAATTAGAAGGACATCACAGATCATGGTGTGAACAAGTACATAATGCAGTATGGGCTTATAATACAACTAGAAGAGAAGCTACTGGAATGTCACCTTTTTGTTTAACATATGGAGTTGAAGCGGTGTTACCAACAGAAGTTGTTATTCCGACAACAAAAAGAGAAGCTTGGGAGAAAAATCTTAGTGCGGGTTTAATTCTAAACAAACTTGATGAATTAGAAGAAAAAAGAGAAAAAGCTTTACAACATATGGAGAATTATCAGCGAAGATTGGCTCGAGAATATAATAAACGTGTCAAGATACGTGAATTTCAACCAGGAGATTTAGTTCTGCGAGAAACACCAATATATCAGCGAGAAAATGGTGGAAAATTAGCGAAAAAATGGGATGGACCTTACATCATAAAGGAGATAGTTGGAACAGGAGCTTATAGATTAATGGACCCAGGAAAGAGATGTTGGTCATAGATTAGATAGACCATGGAACAATTGTACTTGAAAAGATATTATCCGTAAGAAGCTTTGAGAAGTTATGAATTCTGAAAGAATAATTGCAGAGATTATCATGAAAAACAAGATCATGATGTGCGAAATTTTCGCAGAGAACAATGACATAAAAGAAAGGGGCGAACCTTTATGGCGTACACCCTAGTTCGCGAATAAAATTTCGCAAGAGGCAAATGTAAGACCTAAAGTACGTCATATTAGGGGGTACCTGTTACATGACTCAGGGAAAGGCTATACCGCCACCGGAACCTGAGTCATGGAGATTTGGGGTCAATAAAACCCATCCGGGAGAGGCACCTTGGATTCTCAACTTAAGCATATGACTTAGGTTGGGCGACTAAGGTAATAAGGACTCTCCCAAGGAGTGCAGATCTGATCAAGGCGCCGAGGTACACGGTTGAGTCAAGAGTGCCGAGGGCGTTTGAAGCGTCCTTGCCATTCTTGACAAGTCTTGGCTTATACTGCACTCGGCCTGAAGAAAACCCCACTTAGGGTGCAGTCTCGTAACCATAAGCCCTATAGGTAAAAGGGATAAGAGGCTGCGAAAACAACTGGTTGTTGTTAAGACTGGATGGGAGGAGCTAACCTTGTATGGTAGAAGTACGCCTCCTTGAAGGGGCAACCAGGGGGAAGATAAGGGCGGCACCCTCCATTAGGGAGCTGATAAGTGTCTTAAGACGCAAATGTCATGAGGCTTATTATTCGCAAGGATAATTAAGGCTTGTCATATTTGTGCAAATCCTGAAGAGGCAATAATACAAAAGAAAAATAAGATGAGATCAATGGGTTTTCGCATGAAAGTGCGAAGACGTCCTGCGATTTCATCGCAAGACGGCAATGTCATGGGGCTTTATTTTCGCAAGAATATTTAGGCCTGTCATATTGTCGCAACATTCCTGAAGAGGCCATAATACAAAAGAAAAAGTTAAGACAAGATCAATGGGTTTTTGTATGAAAGTGCAAGGACGTCCTGCGATTTTGTCGCAATGACAAGAGATGGCATAATAAGACCTTTAATTAGGAAGGAAAATAAGACCATATAATAAAACAAACTAATTATAAGCATTTATAACAGATTATTTTTCGCAAGAAAGATAATGAGAGGCAAGTATGGGAATCAATATACAAGAAGCATTATCTTTCTTATCAACAAAATATTAAAAGAAATAGTTGACTCCAAAGTCGATTGAAAAATGCAGCTCTCAAAAGTAATAAAAATAAGACAGCTCAAGAAAACAAAGCTAGAAAAGAAGCTCAAGCTTCAATATCAACATCAGTAGCAGGAGATGACAGAAGTTCTTCGCCAACATTCTCGCAAGCTTCTCCTTCATTTCGGCTTTGATCTTTGTCATGACTAGCATTTTGATTACCACCAGCAATTACTTGATTAGCATCTTGAGTATCGCCAGCAACTACTTCTTCGGGAGAAATTTCTTTATCATTATGATTAACACCAGCAGATATTTCTTTAGAAGGAACTTCTTCTTCATCTTCCGGGAAGTTATCCTCTGCACCGCTTTCATAATCGTAATCACTATCAGCAGGACGAGGAACTTCATCATCATCTAATTCTAAAGGATCAATTGATGTAGGAGGAAGAGAGTTGGACAATAAAATGTCGTTTACAAGGACTTCAGCCCGGAGATGAACTTGGCGAAGAAGTGCTTTTTGATGATTCCTATCTTTAATATCCTTAAAATAAGCAAGATAATCAAGTCTTCTTTCTGCCCGGTCGCGAGAACCAGTAAGAGTAGAGACAAGTAATGCATTCTCCTTGAGAATTTTAGCATATTGAGCCTCCAAATCAGAAATAGAAGAATGAAGATTCTTCTCAGACTCTGCGAAAAATAGAATACAAAATTTTATTAAAATAAGGAATTCAGAGAGATATGACAAAGGAAAGATAATTAAGGCAGTCAAACTATTATGACTACCTTTGTTTTGCGAAATAAGATGTTGAACCAAGGATAGACAACTATTCTCCCAATGATCCATTGCGTCATCAAATTTATCTCCAACTAAACCTTTAAGTCGAGACTGAAGATTTTTCTCTTTAGAAACAAGGAAGGCATTTTTCTTCGCAAGAGAAGAATAAGATTATTCTAATTTGGAATATTGATCTTTAAGCTGATTTTCCTTCACACTTAAAGCTATTCTACCTTGAATATGTGAATATCTTTCAGTGATAGATGATTCTGTTACTTCTTTAAGTTCATTTCTTAAAGAGCGAAGAGATTTTTCTTGGTCAGCACATACTTTTTGGAGAATATTAAGTTGTTGCGAAGATATCGCCATCTTGTTTAAATAAACTCGCTTCTCTTGAGACAAGGTTTTATTCTCATCTGATAAAGTTTCCATCCCTAAATTAGCTTTGGTTAAAGAATAAGAAAGATGAGATACTTCATTACTTAATAGATCTTGTTTTTCAACTAATTGGGTATTTTCATTGGTAAGGTTATTTATTTGATTAAGAGAATATGAATAAAGATTATCTAATTGGTTATATTGATCCATTAAAACTTATTTATCAACACGGGCTTCTTCAATAGCAGATTCAAATTGATATCTCTCAATTACTCGTTTCTGATTTAATGCTTAACATGCGAAAGAGGGATTTAAAGGATAATTAAGCGGGGGAAGGATAAAACCATCGAAAAAGCAAATTAAAGACATAGATGAGGAAATCATACCTCTTAACTCATCATTCTTCTTGCGAAGATTATTATGATCCATCAAAACGTTCTGAAGTTTCTGATTTTCAAGACGAAGAGCATTACATTCTTTTTCTAAAGTTGTCTGTGAAGCAGCTTTGTCAGAACCCAAATGCTTGCTCAGAATTTCGCAAACATTAGACTTGATGGGATCAGTGGAAGACTTCTTTCCATCATCTAGAATCTCAGATAAAACCTTGAAAGCAATGTTTATCCCTTCCACGCTCTCTTTAGACAAAGGAGGAGACTTAGGAAGAGAACTGGTAGAAGCAGAAGGTTGAGAAACATTTTCAATGGGAAGATAAGAGGCTTCATTCGCAGAAGGAACCACAAGGGGAATTTCAGTCATAGGAAGATCAATTGGAGAAATGAAATCAGAGGCAACATTCTCGCGAGTTGGAGATAAAATTTTATCTTGCGAATATATCGCAGGAGATTTGGAAGAAATAAAGTCAGAGGCAGCGTCTTCATGAATTGGAGATAAAGGTTTATCTTGCGAAGATGTTGCAGGAGATTTGGAAGAAATGAGTAGATTGAAGGGAACAGTAGTTGGAATAGCCTTGAGGTGGCGAGATTTCTTGTGAGGTCTATGAAGATCTTTATCACCCTACGAATTACAATCTAGATAAGAAACAGAGGCAACAATATTGTTCTTAGAAAAATATACTGTTTCTTACTACCTTCTCATTCGCAGACTTCCTTTTATGAACGACAACTTTATGCTGTGATTTGGGATTGTTAGGATTCTGAACTGAAAATTTGGTGTTGGAGCCGCTTTTGCTGAAATAACAAGAGTATGGGAATTACATAAACAACATCACATAAGACAATAAACAAGATCAATTTCAAATATATCAATTTCAACAAAATTTATAAGGAAGAAAAAAGAAGACTAACCTTGATGAATCCATGAAAGATGATAGCAGGGAAATTATCTTGAAGAAGATCACAAACTATGAAGATCTAATTTTAAGATGAAGAATAATTTAAAAAGATTGAAGAAGAAAGAAGAAAAGTTGCAACGATGGAGTTTGCAGAAGAACGATGAAGTTGCAGAGAGAATAAAAAGAAAGAAGAAGAGGATGAAAAGAAATATATATAGAGGGAACTTTTCCTCGAGAAAATAAACGTGGTTAATACAGAAAGATTTAAGCGGTTAAAAAGTAACGGTTACAAAAGACGTGTCGAGAAATAAATGGAAGAAAGAATACGTGTGATAAATGCAGAATATGAGAAAATAAGCGGTTGCGGCATTTCTCACATCATTCTCTACTTTGCAGAGAAGATATGAGAAGAGGCAAGATGTAGGATCATAATCTCGCAAAAGTTATGTTTCAGCGAAGTTAACAATGGTATTGCACAAAAGCGTCGCAGAACAATTTCAGAAACGATATCAGCAAGGATCATGAGAAAGGTGTCATAGTCTTGCGAAAATTAGAAAGCTTGCGAAGTCAACATTTATAAGGTTGCGAGAATGTCGCAAACCATATCCGAAAATAAAGGATAGATTAGCTGTCATCCACTATGTATTTCCCTTATAAATAGTCATTCGAGTTGTAAAGTAAGGAGAGATCTTTTTTGAGTGAGAGATAAGTAAATAGGAGAGAGAAAGTTGAGAGCAGAGATCATTCTTGATTTCTTTATTTTCCTTGTAAGAATATTCAGAAATTAATCAATAAAATTAAGAGTGTAAACCTAAAAATAGGTTGGTCAACGATAAAATCATACAAGGGGTGTATTGTAGGATTTCCTGCAACTACAAGTGCGCAGGATCCTGCTGGGATCAGAGGCATAGGAGCATAACTGTACCTTTGATCAGTGTGAGATTGATTAGGGTTCAACTACAGTCTAGACCGAAGTTAATTTGGAGTAGGCTAGTGTCTGTAGCGGCTTAATACAGTGTATGTTCAATCTAGACTAGGTCCCGGGGTTTTTCTGCATTTGCGGTTTCCTCATTAACAAAATTCGGGTATCTGTGTTATTTCTATTCCGCATTATATTTGTTTATATAATTGAAATAATACAGGTTATGTGTTGTTCAATCAATTAGAATATCCGACCTTTTGGTTGTTGATTTAAATTGATTGACACTTGGATATTGATCTTTGGTACCATCCAAGTTATCTCTCTTTGATAAAGACTCGCAGATTTCTATTTGCTTGAGTAAAGATCAAATCGAGAGAATGAGATATAAACTCTTTGATATACTTTTATCTAGATTGAGTCTGACAGTCTAATTGATTCTCTAGAAAGTATATTAGATTTTGTCCATACAGATTGCTAATCGAATTGTTGGGTGTGGTTGTTAGACCCCCGCTTTTTCAGTTGCTACAACCCAAAGTCGAAGACTTTAATAAACAAATCTGTATCACACAGAAAATTCTACGGTAATAGATAAATCTGTCTCCCACAGAAATATCTACGAGTTTTTGTTTCGTCTTTTGATAAATCAAGGTGAACATGAACCAATTGATAAACCACACGTATATTCACGAAGAACAGCTTAGTATTATCAATCACCTCACAATAATCTAAATCGTATGATGGCGAAACTAGATATTGTGGAATCACAAACGATGAGACGAAGATGTTTGTGACTACTTTTATATCTTGCCAATCGGAAAAATCAATCTCAAGTCAATCCTTACGATTGTACTTAGTACGATAGAAACAACAAGATCAGATCACACAACTACGAGAAAGTAGTATCGGTATGGCTTCACAATCCCAATGAAGTCTTAAAGTCGTTAACCTACAGGGTATCGATAGAAACCTAAGGTTAAAGGAGAATCGACTCTAGCTAATACAACTAATATCAGACATGAGATGTGGGGATTAGGGTTTCCCAGTTGCTAGAGTTCTCCCTTATATAGTCTTTCAAAGCAGGGTTTGCAATCAATGTTAGCTGAGTAACAAAGTATTCAATATTCACCGTTAGATGAAAACCTAATTAGATTCAAGCTAATATCTTTCAATCGTTAGATCAAAACTTAGCTTTTTACACACACATGAAATGCACGTTTATCTAGGTTTGTGTAACCGTACCCAAACATGTACATCTAGTTGGTTCAACTGTAGTTAACCAAATTGTTAGCCATATGAGCACTTTCATATCAACCATATTTTTCTTTACCACAACTAGTTCAAATGACTCAAATGAACTAGTTAGAGAGTTCTTCAATTGCTTAGATTTTTATAATAGACACAGTTGAAACAAAAACGATTTGATTCACTCGAATCGATTCATGAACTTTATAGCCACGGTTTTCAAACTTGCATTCCTTAGTTTTATAAGTTTAAGTTCACGAATAATCGTTTTTAGAAAATAACCAACTTAAGTACGCGGACTGGTAGCGGACTGAAGTACCCAGAATAAGTTTGTAAATAGTTCACAAACTCCAGCAGATTTTCTCGGGAAGAGAACCTCCGACAGTACGCGGACTGGGTTCGCGGACTCCGTTCCGGTTTTCCTGATCAACAAAGTACGCATACTTTGGTTCAAGAAATAAGGACTTACACATGTATGAGTTATCTCACAATGCTTATAACCAACTTAAGTACGCGGACTGGTATGCGGACTTAAGTACCCGGAATAAGTTTGTAAATAGTTCACAAACTCTAGCAGATTTTCTCGGGAAGAGAACCTCCAACAGTACGTGGACTGGGTTCGCGGACATTGTTCCTGTTTTCCTGATCAACAAAGTACGCATACTTTGGTTCAAGGAATAAGGACTTATACATGTATGAGTTATCACACAATTTTTATATAATCTAAATTCTCATTTCAATCATTGAAACATTCTTAGAGGACGTTATATAGTTGTTGTTCACAAACCATTTTTCGTCAAAGCCATTTTCAAGTGATTGAAACTTAACATGACTTTCGTCACTAGTAAAGATGAACTTGGCCAAAGCGAAAGCTTACCAACACATATTTCGAGAAATAGATAAGCGAGATAAACTCGGCTCGAAATAGCAAATGTGTATAAACAAAGTCTATATAGCAAAACGACTTTTGTGTCAAGATAGGAGATAGAGTAGATAGACTTTCGAGTGATACATAAGTCCAAGTCTCCATATACCTTTTAGTCGATGAAGTTGCACCAATCCTTGAGTAGTTCTTCGTCTTTGTATGATGATCGCCATGGAGTCTTAAGCTCAACTACACTTTCTATTCCTAGTCCGAGACTTAGCTAATATTAGACTAGAAATCAAGACTTATAGTTTTGATCACTAACATTGAGAAACATGCTTGAGATAGAAACGCATGCGAGTTCGACCGAGCAGTGCTCTAACAATCTCCCCCTTTGTCAATTTTAGCGACAAAACTATCAATACATATGGAATACAAAAATAGATAAACAAACTTTTGTAGCTTCTCTTCCACATGCCTGATCTTCTTGGTTCTTCAACATTACTCGAAATCTTCGTCACTTCCAAGTACTCCAGTGATCCCAAAGGTTGTAAGTTTAGTATCATCGTTGTTGAAAATCCGTAGTCATAACAATGAGAAAACAAGAATTCTCAATCATTGTTATACAGTGTCATAGTATTATTATACATCATCAAAGTTCAATTGTATCACAACTTCGACAACAATACTATGGTGATATGTATCATTCCCCCTTAGTCAATAATCCATTTCACATGGAAACCACTCCCCCTTACATAATGATCCGAAAACCATATGTATTTGTAGTGTGAACTACACATTAATTCTCCCCCTTTTTGTCAGTAAAATTAGCAAAGGTACGAAAGCTAGTTCCATAGAGACATTTCATGACCAAAAGCAAGCACATATCAACTTTTTGGATGCCAGCATATAGCCGAAGCTAAATGCATTTATCAAGGAGTTTATAAAGATACAAGATAACCCCTATAATATTCCACATCCGCACTCCCCACAAAGATTTGGCAATTAAGCACAAGTTCAATTAAGAACTCTCCCCGATAAAATGTCATTCCCGACCTTACTATCATAAGAAAAGAGGGATTTCTTTGGACATAACAAATCGCATACGAATATGAATTTGAATCCAAAAATACTCAATTAAATTAACCACAAGAAAACCCATGATTAATTTAATCGGAATACACAACTAAATTACCACAAGAGTGTTATCAATTTAATTGGTCATGCTCGACATAAGAGAACTTACGGAGCCGCACAGTATATACATAAATATGGATCAGGGAAGATCAATACTGCGGAATAAACAAGGATTTATTCTATTTCCCATCACTGTTTACACAATGACATGCAATAAACATAATCCTTGTAAACAAAAGTTCATATTATCTTCCATCAATACTTGCATGATGACATAATAGGCTTAAAACTTTTGTAATCTCAAAAGCTCATTCATTCTTTTATCAATACATGCATATCGACATATGAAAGACTTAACTTTTGACAAAGTATGGGAGAATCATATTTCACGGACGCAAACACACATATCCCATAACAAGTTTGCAATATATAAAACCATAACGATTAATACTGCAAAAATCATCTTCCAAACAATTTTTTTAGAATTTATAAAAATAAATATAAAAACAATAAAGATGAAAATGTTGGACATAGCTATGTGTAATCACAATAATAGCTATTCTAAACTCTAGTTATTCTTCCTAAAAACACAAGAATAAAGTTCTCATAAGAAGATTTACTAGACAAAATAAAATCAACAAGATAAAGACAAAGAGGACTCCTATGCCGAAGGCGAACACGAACTAGATAGACAATTCAGGATCCTCACTAGCCTTGAGGTCTTTGAGCTTGTGATTGACAGCGTCAACTGCTTCTTCAGAGAAAATATCCTCATTGAGAAATTCTTTAACATGTGTACATCTTCATGAGAACAAGGTCAGAGTTAACCTTTTTCAACTCAGTTTTTAACACATCAAGACTCTTCAAAGTATCAACGATTTGCATATTTGCTTCCTCAAAATATTTAAGAAAATCATGAACCACTTCAGCAGAAACCATGTCCTCATTCTCAACATCCTGATGTGTATAGGCATAGTAACATGAGGCATTAGGGTGATCATCTTCTACTAGGGTTCTTTTCTTCCATCCCTTGGATTCAAAACCAATACCTTTTCCAGGAAACCCTTTTGCAAAACCACTAGAGTTAGAAGAAGACATTCTTGACAGACCACAAAAAAAAATTCCCAGAGTATGTGTACGAGACTCAAGGGTTTTGGTATTTAAATGGTTTCTTAGGGAAGGTAACTTTTAGAGTTTCTAAAAATTGATTCGTGACAGTAATACGGGTACTCATACGAGCACAATCTTGACCCAACACCAAAGGTACGCAACTGGTCGTAAATTTACGATAAGACAGAGTTTCTGCTATGTGAAAAATATCACAAGATTTTTGGATCAATAAATGTTATATCTCAATAGAGAAACAATATTAGAGCAAAAAAGTAGCATGCAACATGGTTGAAAATAAAAAAAAAACTTATTCGAAAAAGAGAAGGCAAAACGAATAACCACATTAGACACAGTTAATACTTTAGGCAAAGTTGTTTGCAGTCAATAGTTGAGTCATAAAGGATAAGAAGATAACCTAATTAAACAGAAAACAATTTTGACAGAAGTATACCCGATTATTAACAAGACATACCCAACATGATTTTTATGAGTAAGTTCCCAACCCTTGTGATTAACTAGCACAAGAATGAGCTTTCAGCTCATTAGATGAACGAAGTTCATGGTTGAGTTTCTTTTTCCTTTCAAGTCTAGGAAAAAATCTCTTTTGGTGTGAAAACTTATCATAAAACTTATTGTCATCAAAATATGAGACATAGTTTGAGTTCTTACCAGAAGAATTTTGACTTGAGGAGGATGACAACCTGTTGACAATTTCTTTATATCCTTCAATTATCTCCTTCAGGTTATTTCCCATATCATCAATTTTTCTTTTGTCTCCTGGGATTTCGTTCACATCAAAGGTAATGTTATTTATATAGAAAACGACTTGATCTTTCCTTAGACGATTTTTGTTAAGACATCTGTTCTGCTTTTGAGCATTCGAGGAACTCATTGAACTGACTCTCCTGGTAGCAAACACATGGTAAGTACTAAAACCAATTGGTTTAGACATGCGAATGTCAGTTACACCTTTGAGAATTAAGTCTAAGGTGTGTTGAAGTTGAACAATGGAGTTGTTATTCAACCTAGAGTTTCTCTTTAGCTTACCAGACCCTTTTGAATCACAAAAGAGACATACTTTCTGATCATGAGGATGATTATAAGGTTTCGTCTTAACATAATCGTTTGAAGATTTGTTCCTTCCATTTGTTGTGCAACATCCTTGATTAATGGAGATTTCAGGCACATCCTTTTTAATAGGAAAGGATTCCGATTTTACTTCTAAACCTGGAGCTTTGGTTTCAATAGAAGTAAATGGTATAGAGGTCTTTTTTACACGACCTTGAATAGAGAGTTTATTCATGCGATGTTCAATTTCCAAAACATCCTTTTCAAGACTTGCCTCAAGTAGGATACGTGAAGACTGATCTTTAGCATTTTTGGAATTGCAGTCTCTTACTACACCAAGAAGGACATTGACATGGTTTTTCAACCAATTAAATCTATCAGCTTGGATTCTAACAAGATTTGGAATCAGTTGACTCTCTTCAGCTGTTTCCCTTTCATTAATGGAGATAGACTCTTTTGAAGGGTAATCGGAACAACACATGTCAGTGTTTGTTTGTCTCATCAGAACACTAGGTTCGTCAATATTTGAGATTGAAGAATCTTTCCCTTTAATATATACAGTAGAGACAGAACTTTTATTTCTGGTGATGCATTTATCAGAGATAGCACTCTTGTCCATAGAGTCAGATCGCTACAAACACAGACTTATAAGGTCTTTAAACGTGTTTGCCTTCTCTGATACCAATTGAAAAAGTGGGGGTCTAAAAACCACACCCAATATTTCGGTTAATAATCTGTATGGACTAACTCCAATATACTTTTAAGAGAATCAACTAATATTTTTCAGACTCAATCTTAATGAAAGTATATCAAAGAGTTATATCTCTCTTTCTTGATTCAATACTTACTCAAGCAAATAGAAATCTGAGAGTCTAATTGAATACAAGAGAAATCACTTGAACGGTACCAAAGACCAATGTTCAATATTAACCAAAGGTTGGATTTCCCAATTAATTGATTCAAACGCACAACCTGTGATATTTCAGCTATATAAAAAAAATAATGCGGAAAAGAAATAATACAGACACCAGAAGTTTTGTTAACGAGGAAACCGCAAATGCAAAAAAAAATCGGGACCTAGTCCGGATTGAACACACACCGTATTAAGATACTACATACACTAGCCTACTACAAACTAACTTCGGTCTGGATTGTAGTTGAACCCCAATCGATCTCACACTGATCCAAGGTACAGTTGCGCTCCTACGTCTCTGATTCCAGGAGGATACTACGCACTTGATTACCTTAGATGATCTCACCGACAACTAAGAGTTGCTACGATCCAAAGTCGAAGACTTTAATAAACAAATCTGTATCACACAGAAAAGTCTACGGTAATAGATAAATCTACTCCCACAATAATACCTACGAGTTTTTATTCCGTATTTTGATAAATCAAGGTGAACAGGAACCAATTGATAAACCAGACTTATATTCCCGAAGAACAGCTTAGTATTAACAATCACCTCACAATAATCTAAATCGTATGATGGCGAAACTAGATATTTTGGAATCATAAACGATGAGACGAAGATGTTTGTGACTACTTTTATATCTTGCCTATCGGAAAAATCAATCTCAAGTCAATCCTTACGATTGTACTTTATACGATAGAAACAGCAATATCAGATCACACAACTACGAGAAAGTAGTATCGGTCTGGCTTCACAATCCCAATGAAGTCTTCAAGGTATTAACCTACAGGGTCTCGGTAGAAACCTAAGGTTAAAGGATAATCGACTCTAGCTAATACAAATATTATCACACAGGAGGTGTGGGGATTAGGTTTCCCGGTTGCTAGAGTTCTCCCTTATATAGTCTTTCAAAGCAGGGTTTGCAATCAATGTTAGCTTAGTAAAAAAAGTATTCAATATTCACCGTTAGATGAAAACCTGATTAGATTCAAGCTAATATCTTTCAACCGTTAGATCGAAACTTATCTTGTTACACACACATGAAATGCACGTTTATCTAAGTTTGTGTAACCGTACCCAAACATGTACATCTAGTTGGTTCAACAGAATTTAACCAAATGGTTAGTCATACGAGCACTTTCTTATCAACCATATTCTTCTTTACCACAACCAGTTCAAATGACTCAAATGAACTAGTTAGAGAGTTGTTCAATTGCTTAGATCTTTATAATAGATACAATTGAAACAAAAACGATTTGATTCACTCGAATCGATTCATCAACTTTATTGCCACGGTTTGCAAATTTGCATTCCTTAGTTTATATAAGTTTAAGTTCACGAATAATCGTTTTTAGAAAATAACCAACTTAAGTACGCGGACTGGTACGCGGACTGAAGTACCCGGAATAAGTTTGTAAATAGTTCACAAACTCCAGCAGATTTTCCCGGGAAGAGAACCTCCGACAGTACATGGACTGGGTTCGCGGACTCTATTCCGATTTCCTGATCAAAAAAGTACGCATACTTTGGTTCAAGGAATAAGGACTTATACATGTATGAGTTATCACAAAATGCTTATATCCAACAATGGTTATATAATCTAAACTCTCATTTCAATCATTGAAACATTCTTAGAGGACGTTATATAGTTGTTGTTCACAAACCATTTTTCGTCAAAGCCATTTTCAAGTGATTGAAACTTAACATGACTTTCGTCACTAGTAAAGATGAACTTGACCAAAGCGAAAGCTTACCAACACATATTTCGAGAAATAGATAAGCGAGATAAACTCGGATCGAAATAGAAAATGTGTATAATCAAAGTCTATATAGCAAAACGACTTTTATCTCAAGATAGGAGATATAGTAGATAGACTTTTGAGTGATAGATAAGTTCAAGTCTCCACATACCTTTTAGTCGACGAAGTTCCACCAGTTCCTTGAGTAGTTCTTCGTCTTTGTATGATGATCGCCATGGAGTCTTGAGATCAACTACACTTTTTATCCTAGTCCGAAAATTAGCTAATAGTAGACTAGAAATCAAGACTTATAGTTTTGATCACTAACATTGAAAAACATGCTTGAGATATCAACGCATGCGAGTTCGACCGAGCAGTGCTATAAAAATATGTAGTTGAGCTTTAGACTTCATGACGTTCACCAATTGAAGAAAAAGATCTATTGAAGAGCTTGGAGGAACTTTATCAACAAAAGATATGTGGAGACTTAAACTTATCTATCACTCACAAGTCTATTCTATTATATTTTCTAATGAGACTAAGTCGTATAGCTATATAGACTTTTAAATTATACACATTTGATATTTCGAGCCGAGTTTATCTCGCTTATATATTTCTCGAAATACGTGTTGGAAGCTTTTTTCTTTAGCTATGTTCATCGTATTCTTGGCGAGTTTAGTTGGAAACAATTCATTTATTAGAAACTAAATATTAATTCAAAGGATGATCATGTGAAACTTACCTTGAACATCTTACATGATTTTTGTGAGACAATAATTTGATATAATCTTGGGAAGTTTCGTATTGATCATTCAATCACTTGAAAACTACTTGAAGCTAATGGTATGTGTGAGATTACCATTGTCGTCTTCTAAGGTTGTTTCAATGATTGAAATAAGAGTTTAGAACGATTACCCATGTATGGATACAACACGGTATGCATATCCTGTATGCGAATTATATTATGATGATTCAAGTCCGGAACTCTTGTTTGCGTACCTAGTAAGCGAACGGGTTTACCTGAGAAGGTCCGGAACTCTTATTTGCGTACCTAGTATATAAACGGGTTTACCTGAGTCGGGTGTAAAACGGTTTTTCGTGAACCGGGTTTGCGAACGGCTTGACTAAGCGAAGGTCCGGAGCAGTTGTTCGCTTATTCAGTTTGCAAACACAGTGTTTAAGTTATAAAATCGGTTATGTATGATTTTCATACTCATGAACTAAAACATTTATGATTTAAGGAATGCAAATTAACTTTCTAAACTGTGTCTTAATGTTCATGAATTGATTCTTGTAAGTACTTTGTACGATTATGAATCAAACCGATTTCGTTTCAATTTGTTCATGTATATTTCTATGAGATAGTGAACAATTAAACAACTATATTTGAAATACAATTAGATTCATTTGATTATCTATCATGATTGACTGATCTTCATATTTGATATAGAAGTGTTAGATGAATGTGGTTAAGACAAAAGTGTTCATATGGCTAACTTCGGTTAACTATTATTGAGCCAACCCAATATACACTTTACCCATATCTAAATTATAAGTATATTTCATTTGTGTGTAAAAATCTAAGACCATCTAACGGTGGAGATTGATTGTTCAATTTATAAGCAGACTTAGCTTGAATCTTAAATCAGGAGTTCATCAAACGGTGAATATCAACTGCTTGGTCACTAAGCTAAACCTAGCTTTGATTGAAAGCAACCCTGATTTGAAAGACTATATAAAGGAGAACTCTGGTAACTGGAAAACCTAATCCCGACACATTCGTTTGTCCTAGTTGCAAACTAGAGTCGATTCTCCATTAACCTAGGGTTTTCCAAAACCTCTATTAAGTTAACGACTTGAAGACTGCATTTGGGATTCGTGAAGCCAGATCCAACTATTTTCTATGTGGTTGTGTATTATGATCTTACTTTTTCTATCGTATTGAGTTTTGTCTTCTCTAAGATTTACTCGAGATTTATCTCCGATAGGTAAGATATAAAAAGTAATCACAAAAGTTCTTCATCTCAGACTCTTGTGATTCCGCGATAACTTTTTCTGTTAATCAGTTGGGTTATTGTGAGGTGACTAATATTTCTAGGCTGCTCTTCGGGAGTATAAGTATGGGTGTTAGTTGAGTTTCCTTTTCACCTTGATTTATCTTAAGACGGAAAGAAAACCAAAAATAGACAATTATGTGGGAATTAAACTAATTGTGTTTCAAAAAGAGTTGTTCAATTCTTCAGGTTTCTATGACGTATTAAGATATTATTTTTGGCGATTTCTATGACGAATGATTACAAGTAAGCAAGACGAAATATCTAACCTTAACTATCTCTTTCACCTTATGAACCTTCCCTTCTGGAAGTGGAACACGTTCTTCTTGTGCCTCGAGATCGAAATTCAAAGCAGAAGCATCAAAGTTGTCACTCAGTCGGATAATAACTTTGATTCTAACATCAATCAATATTACGTCCCTGATGGAGACCTGTATTGTTGGAAACATACGTGTTTATATTTGTTTGTTGACATCGATATATTATGAATGAAAAGGGCAATTCATAAATATTGGCCTATTTTTTTCGTTTCAAATCTATGGCCCATTTTTTCCCTTTCTAGGCAAGTTGTGACCGTTTTTTTTCTAGGAAAAAATAGACGGAATGTTATCTTCCAACTCAGGGTCGGCCTTGACATGAAGTGGCCAAAGTTCAACTTTGGGCAACATATTTTTAGGGGCATCATTTTTTATTTTTTTTTGACAAAACCTTTTTAAGGGTGTATTCAATTTATAGATAATTGAGAATCTGTATAAATCCATGGTATTCAAATTAGAATTATATAATTTTATACAAGATGGTATAGATGGTGGTCTTATATGTATTAGAATGCACTCATTTTTGGATGGAGTATATAGCTTTATAAGAGGAACATGTCATCAAAAAAATTAACTTCAAATTCATTGTTGGTTGGATTTTATTTGAAGAATGACGCTCAAATGTCAAGTTAATGTCATTATAACCATGTCATCGGATACTTCCCCTTTATACATATGTGAGGCATTCAAAACCATGGATATTTAATTCCACAAAAATTCGAGGTATTCAAATTATATATTTCAATGTTGCTAAAGAAATCTTTGGTATTCAATTTATTATATGTCTTCATGATCCGAGACTTTTGTGAATTTTTCTGATCAAATTATGGAACAAAATATCTTTTTTTTCCTCTCCAAATCTCTAGCTATGGGAAGAGAATTTTATGGATTCTTGAAAGAACATTTCTATCATGAACATAACACTCGAGATAACCTATCTATCGAGAATGATATCAGTTTTCTTCATTCAGCGAGACAAATGCAAATAAACTTCAGTCTTTCCACTTCGTCAGTACCCCATAATTTTATACTATTATAGTAGTTCAAGTCGTACTAATTTTCCTTAGTAAAAATCATTAAAACAAAATTTTCTTTTTTCAATTTTCCCGTTTTTATAATAAATGTCAATCAAAAAATTACCCGCATATTCATCCTAATCAATACTCACTTTGATAGCAAACCCATGAACTTGGTAACTTGTTTTGCCTCTTTCAACTATGTGTAATTTAGAAACAGAATTTATTAGAAGACCATGACAATAAATTTCAATCAGACATTTTATTAAACACTAACCGGGTTTCATATAGACAACCTGATTTTGAACTTTTTTGTTCCAAACAAATCTTTAAAATATTACACTTTAATCCATATGATAGTTTAACATAAGTCCATGGATATATAATAAAATATTGTAAAACCATATATTTCATGTAAAACAAGAATCCACACTTATCCTTAAAACTCTTGATCGAATACACATATGTTAAATAGTTAGTTGGTATTCCTGGTAGTATTGAACTATTGAAAGGGGTAGCAAAAAAAATTGTTTTATAAAATCTACCTAGATAAAGAAATCCTATTTACTCTTTGCAACCCATGCATTTTTTTTTAACTTTTTTTCTTTTTCTTTTTTCTTCTGGATCAGAAAATAAAAAGGGAGAGAAAAAGAATTAAGGAATTAATATTCCTTCAAAATAGTACAAGGTAACTCATTAGTGCTTTTAACAAATTATCGATTCGCTAATCATTTTATCTTATCCATCGATTTATTCTTTTTTTTTGTAAAAATTAAATATATGGAATAAAGTAAATCAATCAATCAATAGATATCATATAAGGGAGGATCATTTTTTTTACTTGGTAACACTACATTCAGCTTCACATTTTTTTAAGAATTTAAAGTTCCATGTGGCAGAACAATGTGTTTAAAATAAAGGACACAATACCTTTAAAATACAGGGACACATAATTCATCTTCCTGTTTTTTGTCAAATTATAGACATGTCTTTCACAAGAATCAACAATATTTTTCAAACAATGAGTTTGAAATAAAGAGACACAACTTATACAACAAAGTGCTAAGTAACGGGTTTAAAATAAATGGACACGACTGATGTAGCAAAATATATAATGGGTTTAAAATGAAGGGACTTAACTTAAATAACAATTTTCCATGTTTTCAAGAAAAATCACATTTATTTATTATGTGTTTATCACATTACACACATTTTTATAATTAAGTCAGTATTATTGTGATCCAACAAGTCTTATTATTTTATAAAGTTTTACGTAGATATGTTCCCTCGTATTTAATATAATTTTGACTTCATGTTTCTAGGAGTTCGTCGAGCGGAATCTGTTGACGGTCTTTAGTAGTTTTGAGAACAATCACCCAAGTTTCTCCACGTTTTGAAAGTTTAATCACTTCTCCTTCGAAAACTTCAGCCTCCCCTTTCCAATAGAGGCTGGTCGCCTTCTGAAACGCTAGTGCTAATAGATTCTCCTCAAATTCATCAAATGCAGAGCATACAACAACCTGAAAAGAGGTAATTAATGTGGCAACTAAATCAATATGCATGGAAACTGTATATGACCTTTGGAGAAAAATAATAGAAATCTATTAAAATTTAAAACTTTTACCTTATTTCCAAGTCATATTGAAATTGATTAGATAAGAGGTTGAGGCTTTTATCGGGAGTTCCTGATTTTGTATCACGGTATCCATCAAGTATAAAGGCTCTTCCTGCACTCTTACCCGTTTCCACAATATCGACAACAATAGAAGTGGCCTCTTCGATCCCGAGAGCTCCCTACAAAAGTAGCCTCTCTAGGGACAATCTCCCCCTGTGAACATTAAACACCATCATAAATATAACAAAAGAGAAAGGGATTGTTGGTGGGGAAAGTGAAAAAGCGGGGGTCTAACAACCACAACCAATATTTCAATTAGCAACCTATATGGACTAACTCCAATATACTTTTAAGAGAATCAACTAGACAGTCAGACTCAATCTTAATAAAAGTATATCAAAGAGTAATATATCTCTTTCTCTATTCAATACTTACTCAAGAAAATAAAAATCTGCGAGTCTAATTGAATACAAGAGAAATCACTTGAACGGTACCAAAGACCAATGTTCAAGTATCAATCAATTTCAATCAACAACCAAAGGTTGTATTTACCAATTAATTGATTCAAACACATAACCTATGATATTTCAATATATAACAAAATATAATGCGAAAAATAAATAACACAGACACCATAAGTTTTTTTAACGAGGAAACCGCAAATGCAGAAAAACCCCGGGACCTAGTCCAGATTGAACACACATTGTATTAAGCCGCTACAGACCCTAGCCTACTACAAACTAACTTCGGTCTGGACTGTAGTTGAACACCAATAAATCTCACACTGATCCAAGCTACAATTGCTCTCCTACGTCTCTGATCCCAGCAGGATACTACACACTTGATTCCCTTAGCTGATCTAACCCACAACTAAGAGTTGCTACGATCCAAAGTCGAAGACTTTAATAAACAAATCTGTATCACACAGAAAGGTCTACGGTAATAGATAAATATGTCTCCCACAGAAATACCTACGAGTTTCTGTTCCGTCTTTTGATAAATCAAGGTGAACATGAACCAATTGATAAACCAGACTTATATTCCCGAAGAACAGCTTAGTATTATCAATCACCTCACAATAATATAAATCGTATGATGGCGAAACTAGATATTGTGGAATCACAAAAGATGAGACGAAGATGTTTGTGACTAATTTTATATCTTGCCTATCGGAGAAATCAATCTCAAGTCAATCCTTATGATTTTACTTAGTACGATAGAAACAACAAGATCAGGTCACACAACTACGAGAAAGTAGTATCGGTCTGGCTTCACAATCTCAATGAAGGCTTCAAGTCTTTAACCTACAGGGTCGCAGTATAAAGCTAAGGTTAAAGGAGAATCGACTCTAGCTAATACAACTAGTATCACACATGAGGTGTGGGGATTAGGTTTCCCAGTTGCTAGAGTTCTCCCTTATATAGTCTTTCAAATCAGGGTTTGCAATCAATGTTAGCTTAGTAACAAAGCATTTTATATTCACCGTTAGATGAAAACCTGATTAGATTCAAGCTAATATCTTTCAACCGTTAGATCGAAACTTAGTTTGTTACACATAAATGAAATGCACGTTTATCTAGGTTTGTGTAACCGTACCCAAACATGTACATCTAGTTGGTTCAACAGTAGTTAACCAAATGGTTAGCCATATGAGCACTTTCATATCAACCATGTTCTTCTTTACCACAACTAGTTCAAATGACTCAAATGAACTAGTTAGAGAGTTGTTCAATTGCTTTGATCTTTATAATAGACACAATTGAAACAAAAACGATTTGATTCACTCGAATCGATTCATGAACTTTATATCCACGGTTTGCAAACTTGCATTCCTTAGTTTATATAAGTTTAAATTCACGAATAATCGTTTTTAGAAAATAACCAACTTAAGTACGCGGACTGGTACGCGGACTGAAGTACCCAGAATAAGTTTGTAAATAGTTCACAAACTCCAGCATATTTTCTCGGGAAGAGAACCTCCGACAGTACGCGGACTGGGTACGCGAAATGGGTTCGCGGACTCCGTTCCGGTTTTCCTGATCAACAAAGTACGCATACTTTGGTTCAAGAAATAAGGACTTACACATGTATGAGTTATCTCACAATGCTTATATCCAACAATGGTTATATAATCTAAACTCTCATTTCAATCATTGAAACATTCTTAGAGGACGTTATATAGTTTTTGTTCACAAACCGTTTTTCGTCAAATCCATTTTCAAGTGATTGAAACTTAACCTGACTTTCGTCACTAGTAAAGATGAACTTGGCCAAAGTGAAATCTTACCAACACATATTTCGAGAAATAGATAAGCGAGATAAACTCGGCTCGAAATAGCAAATGTGTATAATCAAAGTCTATATAGCAAAACGACTTTTGTCTCAAGATAGGAGATAGAGTAGTATAGGATCAGAATCTCGCAACAATTATGTCGCAGCGAAATTATCAATGGTATTGCACAATAGCATCGCAGAACAATTTCAGAAACAACGTCAGCAAGGATCATGAGAAAGATGTGATAGTCTTGCGAAAATTAGAGAGCTTGCGAAGTTAACATTTGTAAGGTTGCGAGAATGTCGCAAACCATATCCGAAAATAAAGGACAGATTAGCTGTCATCCACTATGTATTTCCTTATAAATAGTCATTCGAGTTGTAAAGGAGAGAGGGATCTTTTTGAGTAAGAAACAAGTAAATAGAAGAGAGAAAGTTCAGAGTAGAGATCATTCTTGACTTCTTTATCTTTCTTGTAAGAACATTCAAAAATTAATCAATAAAATTAAGAGTGTAAACCTAAAAATGAGCTGATCAACAATGAAATTATATGAGGGATGTAGTGTAGGATTTCCTGCAACTACAAGTAGATAGACTTTTGAGTGATAGATAAGTTCAAGTCTCCAGATACCTTTTAGTCGATGAAGTCCACCAGTTCCTTGAGTAGTTCTTCGTCTTTATATGATGATCGCCATGGAGTCTTGAGCTCAACTACACTTTCTATCCTAGTCCGAGACTTAGCTAACAGTAGACTAGAAATCAAGACTTATAGTTTTGATCACTAACATTGACAAACATGCTTGAGATAGCAACGCATGCAAGTTCGACCAAGCACTGCTCTAACAAAAAGTCTCATCCAGATGGTATATACATGAAAAAATGACGGAAAATTCGCTAGCACAAACTTCAGGGAAGTTTGGGCTTTAAGAATTTAAAAAGAACGATTTTTTTTGGGGACCATGGTTTTTTTGGGGAAAATGGTTTTATTTTTGAAAAGACATTTTGAAGTAAATCTAAGCCATCCCTTATCCAAATATTTATGTTAATACCAAAATTACCCTTCATGATTAGTTTTGCATAATGATTAGCTAGTATAATTATTAGTTAGTGTAACAATTAATTGAATGATTAAGTTAAGTTAATTAGTGATTAGTAATGTTCGGTTTCCAACATAAATTTCGACTAAACCGAACTCAACATAAGAGTTATTAGAGTGAAGTTCAGTTAGGAGAAAAAAATTCTCGAATAAACCGTACTCGACATATGTGTTTTCAAAGTAGAGTTCGGTTAGGGGTAAAAACTTACAACTAACCTAACTAACCGAACTCAACAAATTGGTTTCCACATAAGGGTCTGGTTAGCAAAATAAAAAAATTTGCGAACCAACCGAACTCAACATTTGTTGGTCTATACAAGAGTTCGGTTAGGGGATAAAATTTTCCAACTAACCTAACAAACCGAACACAACATATTAGATTTTAGAGAGGAGTTCGGTTAGAAAAAATAATTGCGAACCAACCGAACTCATCATTTGTTATTCTATACAAGAGTTCGATTACGAAGAAAAAAATCGTAATAACCGAAGTGTTCTTCGTGTTCTTGGTTTCAGAATGTTTGGTTAGGAAACTAGTCTTTTTTTTTCTTTTTCGAACTATTCCTAATCGAACATGCTACTGTAAATTCCATTTAACCCAATTTTTATGATTTCTGCCTAATATTTTCAATGAAAAACAAATTAAAAGTGATGGGTTTTTTCAGTCGAACGAGGAACGTCATGGAAAGAGGGAAGAAGAAGAGAAGATTTTTTTTTTCAAAACTAAAAATTTCCGTTGCCTCTCCTCTCCCTCACTATTTGTGTAGGATCAGAATCTCGCAGCAATAATGCCTCAGCGAAATTATTAACAACACAACACAGCAGTGTTGCAGAACAACTTCAGAAACGAAATAATAAACGACGTCAGCTAAATCATGAGAAAAATGTGATGGTCCTGCGAAAATTAGAGAGTTTGCGAGATTAACATTTGTAAGGATGCGAGAATGTCGCAAGTCATATCCAAAAATAAAGGACAGATTAGCTGTCATCCACTATGTAATTCCCTATAAATAGCCGCTCAGTTGAAAAGGAAAGGGGAGAGATCTTTTCTGAGTGAGAAGCAAGTAAATAGGAGAGAGAAAATCTAGAGCAGTAGTTATTCTTGATCCTTTATCTTTTCTTGTAAGATTGTTCAAAGATTCATCAATAAAATTAAGATTGTTAATCTAAAATGAGTTGAATGTTAATGAAATCTTGTGAGGGGTATAGTGTAGGATTTCCTGCAACTACATAATGGCGCTAGAAACAGGGAGGCTGAAGATTGAAAGTTGAAGATTGTTGTTGAGATTGTTCAAATCAAGAAAGTGATTAAACAAATCAGTGAACCAGTTAAAATAAAAATGATTAGAGTCAATGAAGATGACAAAAGATTGGAGTGTAATATGATAACAAAAACAATGGTTAATTAATTCCATGAAAACATCAAAGGAAGGATACATAAACGAGATTTTGAAGGAAGGAAGGTTATGGTGGTAGAAAAGACACCACCTTTGAAAGATTGGGAAAACCAAAAAATCACATTAATGGCGACAGAAATACCAAAAGCAAATTTGAACCACACATCTCAACTGGTTATTACAGTACCTATTACGCGAAAAAAAAGAAGGGGACAACAACAAAATCCAAGGAAGAATGGACATTGAACAAAACTTTAGTCGATACAGGAAGTTCAGTGGATATAATATTTTATCATGCGTTCAGGGGAATGAAATTTAAAGATGAAGAAGTGTCCAGTTCAACATATCTTGTTCATGGCTTTGTAAAATCCACAACAAAACCTAAAGGAGAAATAGTGGTACGAATTCCACTAGGAGAGATCGAAACACACGTGACACTATGCATGGTTGTAATTGCAGGAAATCCTACAACACATCTCTTGTAATAATTTGTAGATCTAAACATAAAAATGATGATAAGAATGCTAAAATTGTAAAGAGACACAAGGTTTACTTGGTTCGATCAATATGATCTACATCCACGGGGTTAGGTTTCACTATGATCATTGAATTACTATGAATTACATTGAGACTCCATTAATGAGTATTTGGAGCTCTCTCTCTTTCTCTGGTTTTTGGGGAAGAATAAGAAGATAATAATACCATTCCCTTTTCTATCTCCTACCTTTCTCTTTATATAGGATGCTTCCTAGTGGATGACAGCTCATATTTCCTTTTATTTCATATTTCCTTTTATTTCCTATTCTCCATGTGACATTATTGCACAGCCTTTTGTGAATATCGCACAATTACAAATACTTGTGCGATATTTGGATCCTACATCTTTCCTCTTTTTTCTTAAATATTGCTTGAAGAGCGATCTTCAGGAAAAAATCCGTTGTTGTAGTTGTTGGAGCGAGATACGTGTTGTTGGAGTAGTCTTTGATCTTTGTTGATGAAGGAACGAGCGAAAGAATACTGGATTTGAAAAGTACGTACTTGCCTCTATTCTTTTGTGAAGTTCCGGAATGTTGCGAAGTAAATAAGAAGTATCATCTTTTGAAGTATGTGAAGTATGAAGTATCCTTGAAGAAGTATAAGAAGCATGAAGTATCCTTGATGAAGTATAAGAAATATTCAATTCTCGAAATGTAAGAAATATCCGTCCTTGAATGAGAATAATAAGTATTGCCTCTATTCATGCGAAATTATTACTCCATTTTTGGTGATTCTTGCCGAGAAGATAAAGAACATAAAATGTTTTCTTGGTAATCCATAGTTGCTTCTGTTATTTATCTATGAGGGTAGAATCTTTGAGAAAATGTTGAATGTGCGAATTGTTTCTTCATTCTCATCTTTCCTCTGTCTCATGTTTTGTGATCATGCGATAGTATAATCTCTTCAAGTTGCTTATAATTGTGCGAAATAATTGAGCGAAATAATCATATCGTTCGGAATAATCACATTCTACAAAATTCAGACACATTTGACGAAATTTTGAATCATTCTGCAAAATTCTGAATAACTCTGCGAAATTTTGAACAATTCTGCGAAATTCTGAATAATTGTGCGAAATTCTGAACAATTCTGCGAAATTCTGAATAACTCTGCGAAATTTTGAACAATTCTGCGAAATTCTGAATAATTCTGCGAAATTCTGAATAATTCTGAATAACTCTGCGAATCTAATGCTTATGTGATAATTATGTTATGAAATGTGTATGCGATGTTTATGCCATGAAATGCTTTTATGATGCGAGTATGATGCTTGTATGATGAGAATGCTTATCTATTGCAATGTATAGTTAATTTTTGTGTTACTTAGCTCATTTTGCCGTCTAAAATTGATGTAGCTTTAAATTGCTTCCATTCTTCATTTCTCTGGCTTTTTCTTTAGTGTATGCATTCCTCCTTGTGTAGTTATTGTTCCTCACAATAATTATTCAAAAATACATTTGATTGAACAACAAAATTAAGATTGCGAAATTCAGATACAATATTATGAATTGCGAGACTCTCGCAGAGATAATGAATTTTACAGAAAATAATCAGAAAAGAATGATAAAAGAGAAAGAGGCGAACCTTTATGGCGTACACCTTAGTTCGTGAATACAATTTCGCAAGAGGCAAATGTAAGACCTAAAGTACGTCATATAAGGGGGTACCTATTTCATGATTCATGGAAAGGATACACCGCCACCGGAACCTGAATCATGGAGATTTGGGGTCAATGAAGCCCATCCGGGAGAGACACCTTGGATTCTCAACTTGAGCATATGACTTAGGTTGGGCGACTAAGGTAATAAGGACTCTCCCAAGGAGTGCAGAATTTGGTCAAGGTGCCGAGGTACACGGTTGAGTCAAGAGTGTCGGGGGCGTTTGAAGCGTCCGTGCCATTCTTGACAAGTCTTGGCTTATACTGCACTCGGCCTGAAGAAAACCCCACTTAGGGTGCAGTCTCGTAACCATAAGACCTATAGGTAAAAGGGATAAGAGGCTGCGAAAACAACTGGTTGTTGTTAAGACTGGATGGGAGGAGCTAAACTTGTGTGGTAGAAGTACGCCTCCTTGAAGGGGCAACCAGGGGGGAGATAAGGGCGACACCCTCCATTAGGGAGCTGATAAGTGTCTTAAGACGCAAATGTCATGAGGATTTTTATTCGCAAGGGTATTAAGGCTTGTCATATTTGTGCAACAATCCTGAAGAGGCAATAATACAAAAGAAAAAGATAAGACGATATCAATGGGTTTTCGCATGAAAATGCGAAGACGTACTGCGATTTCGTCACAAGACGACAATGTCATGGGGATTTATTTTTGCAAGAATATTTAGGCCTGTCATATTGTCGCAACATTCCTGAAGAGGCCATAATACAAAAGAAAAATTTAAGGCAAGATCAATGGGTTTTTGCATGAAAATGCAAGGACGTCCTGCGATTTTGTCGCAATGACAAGAGGTGGCATAATAAGACCTTTAATTAGGAAGGCAAAATAAGACCACACAGGAATGAGATTTTGAAAAGAAACAAAAATCACTTCGCAAAAGGCTGCGAAATTATACAATAAGAAAAGTTATATGAAATCTCTCATTTAGATTTAAATAACAAAGGCAAGTATGGGAATGTATGAAATTAGAAAATGTTATTTATCTCCATGTTAGAGATTTACTCAAAAATTCAAGAATTAATAATTATATTGATTAATTGTATTGCAAAGAAGAATTGTTTTCATTCATGCAGGTTAAAATGGAAGAAACGCAAATATACAGAAAGAAGAAATAAGTGTACAAGTATTACAAAGAATCAAAGAAAGAAGTAAAGAATATTTCTTGGTTAATCCTCATTATCTTCACCAGACTTGTTTCCTTCTTCATCTGCGTCAGAATATTTATCACCATCAGAACTTCCATCACTATCAGACTCTTCATCGTCAGCTTCACTATCAGAGATAATCAAACTGGGAGTATTTTGTGGGATTTCTTCAAAAAGACAAGGATAATCAGAATGAGGGATATTATGATCATCACAAACCATCTGGATGGTTTGATTGCGAAAATGAATAACGTCATTCTTAAAATTCTCAACAGTGATTATGATTTGATTCTTCAATCTAGAATACTTGTCGTTGCGAGAAGAAAGATTATTTGCGAGTTCCTTCTTTTCAGCTTCAAGTTCTTCAATCTTTTCACGATATTTATTTTCAGAATCCGCGAACAAAAGGAAACCAATTGTTAACTTGATGAAAATTCATAAGAAGCAAAAGATTAGTAAAGAAGAGCAATTAGCAACCTTCTCTGTCAGAAATCATGTCTCTAATCAAGGCTGTATTTTCAACTTGGAGACTAACATTTACGCCTAAATCTTTTCTAGCATCATCTAAAATTTTCGCGGCCCAGACAAATTCATCCTCACTACTTATGAGAAGACGAGAACGAATTTGATTTTCCCTTTCACAGAGTTTAATATTCTTGCGGTTAGCTTCATCTCGCTCAAGTTGAACTTCAAGAAGAGCCTCTTGGAATTTCGCTAAAGCCTTGGCACCTTGATCAGAGATATAATCCTTATCATCTATGAGACCGCTAATTTTGGTTCTTCATTCATTGGTTTTATCTTTGGAATCAATATGGAGACGCTTAAATCTGTTGGCTAAGCCTAAACTGGATCTATGATCAATCTCTAAGAGGCGAAATTTCGATCTAAGTTCATTTAGAGAAAGAGATGAAATTCTATCATTTGAGAAGTTATTTACAGAATTGTTAAGACGTTCAAGAAGGGTATCATTATCCAAGGCATTAGGAAATGAGCGAAGAAGGGTAGCTTCATCAGAAAGACCATAAATGTCTGCAAAAAGTATCATTTAAATAAGATAAATCAACAGGATGAATGAATAAAGAGAAAAGAAAAAAGCAATATACCGTAAAGCTGATTATTGGCTTGTTAAAGACTAGAAATTTTATTCTTATATGAGGAAGAATCAATTTCTAATTGTCTATTTTTCTCGCGAAGACTTTTAACTTTAGCTTCCAAGTCCTCATTCTTTCAGCGAAATTGAAGATTCTTCTTTTCAAGATTTTCGCGTCTTCTCTCTAGATCTGAGGCAACAACAAAAGAAGCTTTTCCAGCCTGCGAAAATAAATAAAAAAATATTAATATAGAAAGAGCTTTTGAGTTATAATAATGAAAAAGTAAAAAGATAAAAGTATACCAGAATATTGAGAGAATGCAAGAAGTCGGGAGTCACTGATCTAGAAACTCCGTGAAGAGAGTTATCACCATCCAGTAAACGGACATCACAAAGGGTAGCGAGAGCTTTGCAGGTATTTGCGAATTGGTTATCTCCCATCCCTTGTAAAGAATCATAAAAGAGGACAGAAAGCTTAGCCATATAAGATTCAGGTGGAGAATCTTCAGTTGCAGCAAGATCATCATTATCTTCATCATCCTTATCATTTTCAGAACTTTCGTTAGGAAGAACATTTGAAGGTGAAGGAGAACGAACTTTTCTTTTCTTTGGAGGAGGACCAGTTGATTTTTCCCTGCGAAGAGTACCTTTACCTTTATCACCAATCTTCGCAGCATCAACAGATTCTTCTACTTCAGCAATAACCTTCACACACAGATAGAAATAAGAAATGGAAGCATGTAAGTAACAATAATATTTAAAGTCATAAAAGAAAATTTCTTACCTCATCTGTGTATGAGCGAAGAGCTAACAGAGTACTAGATTTTCCAGTCCTGTTATAACTATCTTTTAGTTTTTGGATCTGCGGAATATCGCAAGAGTTAGCGAACAGAATAGTAAAAATAAATAAGGAAGTATAAAATGAGTTAAAGGGTAGAAGTATACCTCTTTCTCCTTCTCGGGCCAGGAGAAAACCCAAGGTTGATATGCAGCGAGATTCGCAGGAAGAACGTTTGATCCAGCAATGTAAGGACCCTTTAACATTAAAGGAAACACACACCATTTGTCATCTTTGGATTGGCGAGGAGTTGTGTTTTTACCAGAATGCCAGTCAATATCTTGCATAAGAATTTTGGCTTCATCAATGTTATCATTTCTTCTTAATCGAATACCCCAACGAGTATTCTCTTTCTTCATGGAGATAAATTCGTAATTTTCAAAGAAATTCGCCACTGTATATTTCTCAGCAACTATCTCTAGGTCTGCGAATTCTGGATCCCTAAGTTCTTTGGAGTAAATAGATCCTCTACCAGCACCACGATTAGCGAACTCTAGCATCAAACGGATGCAGTCCCCACTTAGTTGGAAAATGGCTCGCGAAAATCCCGGATGAGCGAGAATTTCATAAAATAAAGGAATGTCTGGGTTATAAAGAGGAATAGGGAGACCTGCGAGAATTTGACCTAGCGAAATTATGATTGATTGATCATCACAATTTTTATTGGAGCAAATCTTGACAGAAAGAATGGATTTGGCATTTACAACAGGAATGGGGGAGAGTGTAAGACCTTTATTAGCAAGATATTTTTGAACATCTTATAGATTCTTCTCATATCTATGAACACTTGGAGCCATGATTGAATATAGAGTATGGGAATGTATAGAAAGTAAAAGAAATGAAGGAAGAAAAATTACAGCAGCAAAATTTGCAGAAGAATGACAGAGTTGCAGAGATGAGAGAATAAAAATAGAAGAGAAAGTAAAAAGAAAAGTGGAAATAGGGAGGGAGAAGAGTATATAAAGAAAATTTACTTCTCGAAGAAATAAACACCATTAAGACGAAGAGACGTGAGAGGTTGAAAGGTAGCGGTTACAGAAGACGTGTCAAGAAATAAATGGAAGAGAGAGTACGTGTATAAATGTGGAATATGAAAAGGTAAGAAGTTGCGGCATTTCTCACATCATTCTCTACTTTGCAGAGAAGATATAAGAAGAGGCAAGATGTAGGATCAGAATTTCACAATGACAATGTTTCAGCGAAGTTATCAATGACGCAGTATAACAGCGTCGCATAACGGTTTCAGAAATGATAGAATAAATGACGTCATCTAAGGTCACGAGAAAAATGTGATAGTCTGGCGAATATTAGAGAGTTTGCGAAATTAACATCTGTAAGGTTGCGAGAATATCGCAAACCATATCCGAAAATAAAGGACAGATTAGCTGTCATCCACTATGTATTTCCTTATAAATAGTCATTCGAATTGTAAAGAAGAGAGATATCTTTTTGGGTAAGAAACAAGTAAATAGGAGAGAGAAAGTTCAGAGAAGAGATCATTCTTAACTTCTTTATCTTTCTTGTAAGAACATTCAAAAATTAATCAATAAAATTAAGAGTGTAAACCTAAAAATGAGTTGATCAACAACGAAATCATATGAGGGGTGTAGCGTAGGATTTCCTGCAACTACATCTTGTAGATTCTTCTCATATCTATGAACACTTGGAGCCATGATTGAATATATAGTATGGGAATGTGTAGAAAGTAAAAGAAATGAAGGAAGAAAAATTACAGCAACAAAATTTGCAGAAGAATGACAGAGTTGCAGAGATGAGAGAATAAAAATAGAAGAGAAAGTAAAAAGAAAAGTGGAAAGAGGGAGGGAGAAGAGTATATAAATAAAATTTACTTCCCGAAGAAATACACACCATTAAGACGAAGAGACGTGAGCGGTTGAAAGGTAGCGGTTACAGAAGACGTGTCAAGAAATAAATGGAAGAGAGAGTACTTGTGACAAAAGTGGAATATGAAAAGGTAAGAATTTACGGCATTTCTCACATCATATTCTACTTTGCAGAGAAGATATGAGAAGAGGCAAGATGTAGGATCAGAATCTCGCAACAATTATGTCTCAGCGAAATTATCAATGGTATTGCACAATAGCGTCGCAGAACAATTTCAGAAACAACGTCAGCAAGGATCATGAGAAAGATGTGATAGTCTTGCGAAAATTAGAGAGCTTGCGAAGTTAACATTTTTAAGGTTACGAGAATGTCGCAAACCATATCCGAAAATAAAGGACAGATTAGCTGTCATCCACTATGTATTTCCTTATAAATAGTCATTCGAGTTGTAAAGGAGAGAGGGATCTTTTTGAGTAAGAAACAAGTAAATAGGAGAGAGAAAGTTCAGAGTAGAGATCATTCTTGACTTCTTTATCTTTCTTGTAAGAACATTCAAAAATTAATCAATAAAATTAAGAGTGTAAACCTAAAAATGAGCTGATCAACAATGAAATCATATGAGGGGTGTAGTGTAGGATTTCCTGCAACTACAAGTAGATAGACTTTTGAGTGATAGATAAGTTCAAGTCTCCAGATACCTTTTATTCGATGAAGTCCACCAGTTCCTTGAGTAGTTCTTCTTCTTTATATGATGATCTCCATGGAGTCTTGAGCTCAACTACACTTTCTATCCTAGTCCGAGACTTAGCTAACAGTAGACTAGAAATCAAGACTTATAGTTTTGATCACTAACATTGACAAACATGCTTGAGATAGAAACGCATGAAAGTTCGACCAAGCACTGCTCTAACAGAAAGTCTCATCCAGATGGTATATACATGAAAAAATGACGGAAAATTCGCTAGCACAAACTTCAGGGAAGTTTGGGCTTTAAGAATTTAAAAAGAACGATTTTTTTTGGGACCATGGTTTTTTTGGGGACAATGGTTTTATTTTTGAAAATAAATTTTGAAGTAAATCTAAGCCACCCCTTATCCAAATATTTATGTTAATACCAAAATTACCCTTCATGATTAGTTTTGCATAATGATTAGCTAGTATAATTATTAGTTAGTGTAATAATTAATTGAATGATTAAGTTAAGTTAATTAGTGATTAGTAATGTTCGGTTTCCAACATAAATTTCGACTAAACCGAACTCAACATAAGAGTTCTTAAAGTGAAGTTCGGTTAGGAGAAAAAAATTCTCGAATAAACCGTACTCGACATATGTGTTTGCAAAGTAGAGTTCGGTTAGGGGTAAAAACTTACAACTAACCTAACCAACCGAACTCAACAAATTGGTTTCCACATAAGGGTCTGGTTAGCAAAATAAAAAAATTTGCGAACCAACCGAACTCAACATTTGTTGGTCTATACAAGAGTTCGGTTAGGGGATAAAATTTTCCAACTAACCTAACCAACCGAACACAACATATTAGTTTTCAGAGAGGAGTTCTGTTAGTAAAAAAAAATTGCGAACCAACCGAACTCATCATTTGTTTTTCTATACAAGAGTTCGATTACGAAGAAAAAAATCGTAATAACCGAAGTGTTCTTCGTGTTCTTGGTTTCAGAATGTTTGGTTAGGAAACTAGTCTTTTTTTTTCATTTTTTGAACTATTCCTAATCGAACATGCTACTGTAAATTCCATTTAACCCAATTTTTATGATTTCTGCCTAATATTTTCAATGAAAAACGAATTAAAAGTGATGGGTTTTTTCAGTCGAATGAGGAACGTCATGGAAAGAGGGAATAAGAAGAGAAGATTTTTTTTTTTCAAAACTAAAAATTTCCGTTGCCTCTCCTCTTTCTCACTATTTGTGTAGGATTAGAATCTCGCAGCAATAATGCCTCAGCGAAATTATTAACAACACAACACAACAGTGTTGCAGAACAACTTCAGAAACGAAATAATAAACGACGTCAGCTAAATCATGAGAAAAATGTGATGGTCCTGCGAAAATTAGAGAGTTTGCGAGATTAACATTTGTAAGGATGCGAGAATGTTGCAAGTCATATCCGAAAATAAAGGACAGATTAGCTGTCATCCACTATGTAATTCCCTATAAATAGCCGCTCAGTTATAAAGGAAAGGGGAGAGATCTTTTCTGAGTGAGAAGCAAGTAAATAGGAGAGAGAAAATCTAGAGCAGTAGTTATTCTTGATTCCTTTATCTTTTCTTGTAAGATTGTTCAAAGATTCATCAATAAAATTAAGATTGTTAATCTAAAATGAGTTGAATGTTAATGAAATCTTGTGAGGGGTGTAGTGTAGGATTTCCTGCAACTACATAATGGCGCTAGAAACAGGGAGGCTGAAGATTGAAAGTTGAAGATTGTTGTTGAGATTGTTCAAATCAAGAAAGTGATTAAACAAATCAGTGAACCAGTTAAAAGAAAAATAATTAGAGTCAATGAAGATGACAAAAGATTGGAGTGTAATATGATAACAAAAACAATGGTTAATGAATTCCATGAAAACATCAAAGGAAGGATACATAAACGAGATTTTGAAGGAAGGAAGGTTATGGTGGTAGAAAAGACACCACCTTTGAAAGATTGGGAAAACCAAAAAATCACATTAATGGCGACAGAAATACCAAAAGAAAATTTGAACCACACATCTCCACTGGTTATTACAGTACCTATTACGCGAAAAAAGAAGGGGACAAAAACAAAATCCACGGAAGAATGGACATTGAACAGAACTTTAGTCGATACAGGAAGTTCAGTGGAAATAATATTTTATCATGCGTTCAGGGGAATGGGATTTAAAGATGAAGAAGTGTCCAGTTCAACATATCTTGTTCATGGCTTTGGAAAATCCACAACAAAACCTAAAGGAGAAATAGTGGTACGAATTCCACTAGGAGAAATCGAAACACACGTGACACTATGCGTGGTTGTAGTTGCAGGAAATCCTACAACACACCTCTTGTAATAATTTGTAGATCTAAACATAAAAATGATGATAAGAGTGCTAAAATTGTAAACAGACACAAGGTTTACGTGGTTCGATCAATATGATCTACATCCACGGGGTTAGGTTTCACTATGATCATTGAATTACATATGAATTACATTGAGACTCCATTAATGAGTATTTGGAGCTCTCTCTCTTTCTCTGGTTTTTGGGGAAGAATAAGAAGATAATAATACCATTCCCTTTTCTCTCTCCTACCTTTCTCTTTATATAGGATGCTTCCTAGTGGATGACAGCTCATATTTCCTTTTATTTCATATTTCCTATTTACTTTTATTTCCTATTCTTCGTGCGACATTATTGCACAGCCTTTTGTGAATCTCGCACACTTACAAATACTTGTGCGATATTTGGATCCTACATCTTGCCTCTTTTTTCTTGAATATTGCTTGAAGAGCGATCTAGAGGAAAAAATCCGTTGTTGTAGTTGTTGGAGCGAGATACTTGTTGTTGGAGTAGTCTTTGATCTTTGTTGATGAAGGAACGAGCCAAAGAATAATGGATTTGAAAAGTACGTACTTGCCTCTATTCATATCGTTCGGAATAATCACATTCTACAAAATTCAGACACATTGACGAAATTTTGAATCATTCTGCGAAATTCTGAATCATTTTGCAAAATTCTGAACAATTCTGCGAAATTCTGAATAATTCTGCGAAATTCTGAATAATTCTGCGAAATTCTGAATAATTCTGCGAAATTCTGAATAACTCTGCGAAATTCCGAACAACTCTGCGAAATTCTGAACAATTCTGCGAAATTCTGAATAATTCTGCGAAATTCTGAATAATTCTGAATAACTCTGCGAATCTAATGCTTATGTGATAATTATGTTATGAAATGTGTATGCGATGTTTATGCCATGAAATGCTTTTATGATGCGAGTATGATGCTTGTATGATGAGAATGCTTATCTATTGCAATGTATAGTTAATGTTTGTGTTACTTAGCTCATTTTGACGTCTAAAATTGATGTAGCTTTAAATTGCTTCCATTCTTCATTTCTATGGCTTTTTCTTTAGTGTATGCATTCCTCTTCGTGTAGATATTGTTCCTCACAAGTTCTTACTTGTGTTTCATATTTCCTCTTTCCTGCACTATTAGTATCTCACAAAAGTATGATCATAATATCAAGTCTGCGGCATTTTCACCGCCTCAGTTTCATTTCCATGTACATATTCGCAAGATTGTTTGCTTGCATATAATCATTCTCGCAAGCTTACTTGCTTACTCATTTTCTTATGTGGTCTTATTTTGCCTTCCTAGTTAAAGGTCTTATTTTTCCACCTCTTGTCATTGCGACAAAATCGCAGGACGTCTTTGCACTTTCATGCAAAAACCCATTGATCTTGCCTTAACTTTTTCTTTTGTATTATTGCCTCTTCAGGATTGTTGCGACAATATGACAGGCCTAAATATTCTTGCGAAAATAAAGCCCCATGACATTGCCGTCTTGCGACGAAATCGCAGGACGTCTTCACACTTTCATGTAATGACCCATTGATCTCGTCTTATCTTTTTATCTAGTATTATTGCCTCTTCAAGATTGTTGCACAGATATGACAAGCCTTAATACCCTTGCGAGTAAAAAGCCTCATGACATTTGCGTCTTAAGACACTTATCAGCTCCCTAATGAAGGGTGCCGCCCTTATCTCCCCCCTGGTTGCCCCTTAAAGGAGGCGTACTTCTACCATACAAGGTTAGCTCCTCCCATCCGGTCTTAACAACAACCAGTTGTTTTCGCAGCCTCTTATCCCTTTTACCTATAGGTCTTATGGTTACGAGACTGCACCCTAAGTGGGGTTTTCTTCGGGCCGAGTGCAGTATAAGCCAAGACTTGTCAAGAATGGCAAGGACGCTTCAAATGCCTCTGGCACTCTTGACTCAACCGTGCACCTCGGCGCCTTGATCAGATTCTGAACTCGTTGGGAGAGTCCTTATTACCTTAGTCGCCCAACCTAAGTCATATGCTTAAGCTGAGAATCCAAGGTGCCTCTCCCGGATGGGCTTTATTGACCCCAAATCTCCATGACTCAGGTTCCGGGGGCGGTGTAACCTTTCCCTGAGCCATGCAACAGGTACCCCCTTATATGACGTACTTTAGGTCTTACATTTTCCTCTTGCGAAATTTTATTCGCAAACTAGGGTGTACGCCATAAAGGTTCGCCCCTATCTGCGAAATTTTATTCGTATTTCTGCGAAATCTTCGCGTCTCTTTGTTTCTGCAAAATGTTCGCGTTTGTTTATTCTCTCATTCATCTTTTCATTTCTGTCATCTCTTTCATTCATTCTTTCATTTCTGTCATCTCTTTCATTCATTCTTTCGTTCTCATAATATCATATCATTTGAATCAAAATAAGTATTCAAGAGAAATTCTAATACATGGTAACTCTGAAATCTTTGTAGTTGTGAAATCTTTGTAATTCTGCGATTCTATCACGTTTTGTAAATCAAATCAAAAATCTTTTTATTCTCTGCAAAAGAAATATTCTAGAGAAATATGTAAATTGAATTTTCTCAGTTTTCTGTAATTTTGAAATCTCGCAATCTTTGTAATTTTGAAATCTTTGTAATCTTGAAATCTTAGTAATCTTTATAATCTTGAAATCTTTGAAATCTTTGTAAATCAAATAAAAAATCTTTTATTTTCTGTAAAAGAAATATTCTAGAAATATATATAAATGGAGATTTTTTTTTTAAATCTTGAAATCTTATTAATTTTTGTAATTTTTGAAATCTTGAAATTTTTGTTATCGTGCGATTGAATCGCTTTTTGTAAATCAAATCAAAAATCTTTTTATTATTTCTTAGTATAAAGTAAAATGTTCAAGAAAGTGGTACTTATCTTTCATGTGAGTCGCTGTTGTTATCAGAGAAGTGAATAAATGCCTTGAAATATATGAATTTCGCGCAGCAAAAAGAAGTGTGAGAAGTGAGATTTGAACCCTTGATCTGCTTCTTAGATTTTCTCACACCATAACAACTGTGCTAAGCCTCTTTTGCGAAATAATCAAAGTTCTTACGAAGTAATCAAATTCCAACTGTGTAAGAGGAAACTCTGTATAAATTTCGCATAATAAAAATAAACATGCGAGAAGCAAGAATTGATCCCTCGACCTGCTGCTTGCATTCATGCCTCCTGACCAACTGTGCTAACCCTCTCTTGCGAAATAATCAAAGACAGTGCGAAGTAATCAAATATCAACTCTGCAAAATGAATATTTGCGAAGCAAAAATTATTTGGTCGCAGGGAGAATCGAACCCATGTCCTCTAGTTTGCATACTCCTTCTCTGACTATCTGCGCTACTTGTTGCTTGCGAAAGAAACACACAATGCTGTACTTTATTCCATTTCTTCGCCTTTAGGATTTCAAAAATGTGCGAAAAATTAAGCTTGATGAGGGATTTGAACTCGAGTCTTACAACTCACTCTAGCAAAGCTTGACCAACTGTGCTACCTCTTATTTGCGAACTAATGAAACAATATTACGAAATTATTCATTTTTTCGCTATCTGTAAAAAAGAAGAAAACTATGCTCGCAGGGAAGTTCGAACTTGCGACCACGAACGTAGATATTGTTCTCTTGACCAATTGTTCAAGAATCTCTTTGCAAAATAAACGCACAATGTTTTTCTCTTATTCTTTTATTCTCCCATGCAAATGAGAAGAAAATGAAAAATATGTGTCTCTGCGAAATTCGAACCCGTGACCTATCGCTTACTCGCTCCAGCTCAAACCATCTGTGCGAATTTCTGTTTGTGATAGAAATTGTAGCATCTGCCTCTTATCTTTTCTTTGTCCTTCCTTAATTTCTTTCACATTTGCCTTCTTCTCCTGAACATGAAAATATTCCACTGAAACTTCCATTTTCTCCTTAAATTTCACCACAACAACTAATTTTTTTCTCTCACTTTTTTCATGTCTTTGAATTGTTGATGATGTTTACTCCCTGAAAGTGTGATTTCTTCCATAAAATTTCCATTTTTGAACCTAAATTTTGTATATCTAGAAAAATATGAACAATAGCTAATCTTCATGAAAATTTCTTGAATCAAAAAGTTACAGGAAGGATAAATCCTTTACTCGTCCCTGTTTCTAGCGCCATTATGTAGTTGCAAGAAATCCTACAACACACCCCTTGTAATAATTTGTAGATCTAAACATAAAAATGATGATAAGAATGTTAAAATTGTAAATAGACACAAGGTTTATGTGGTTCGATCAATATGATATACATCCACGGGGTTAGGTTTCACTATGATCATTGAATTACATATGAATTACATTGAGACTCCATTAATGAGTATTTGGAGCTCTCTCTATTTCTCTGGTTTTTGGGGAAGAATAAGAAGATAATAATACCAGTCCCTTTTCTCTCTCCTACCTTTTTCTTTATATAGGATGCTCCCTAGTGGATGACAGCTCATATTTCCTTTTATTTCATATTTCCTTTTATTTCCTATTTCCTATTCTCCGTGCGACATTATCGCACAGCCTTTTATGAATATCGCACACTTACAAATACTTGTGCGATATTTGGATCCTACAGTGGTGGATATGGAATCGCCATATAATATGTTGCTAGGAAGACCATGGATACATGCGATAAAAGCTGTAGTATCAACGTTGCATCAATGTATTAAATTCCCCACACCAAATGGAATAGGTGAAATCAGAGGAGATGTTGACAATGCGAAATTATGTCATCAAATTGAAGTAAAGCATTATGAAGGACGAGAAAAAAAGAAATAATTTCGCAGAAAGTTGGCAAAAGAGGCAAAGAAAGAAGAAGAATTTAGAGTGTAAACGATAAGGGCAAAAGAAGGCATGGGAATACCTAGCGAAATTTCGGAAGAAGGAGAAGGACCCGTGAAAACAATAAAAGAACCAACACCAATGGGAGAACCCAAGTCCAGTTACACGGCCGAAGAACCTCTAATATTGAGAATTGGAACCAAGATGGATGTAGAAGAAGAAGAAAGAACTGTTAACCTTTTGCGAGAATATAAAGATATTTTCGCAGGGAGCATGGATGAGATACCGGGAATATATACATCAATTGAATGTCACAAGATGGAGATTAACAAGAATATGAGACCATTTAAACAAAGAATAAGAAAAATCGCAACAGCCTACCATTCCCAAATAGAAGAAGAACTAAAGAAAATGTTTGATGCATGAATTATAAGAGAATCTAAATACCCAGAGTGGATAGCGAACATGGTCATTGTTCCAAAGAAAAACAAAGGAATAAGAATTTGCATATATTTCACTGATTTAAACAAAGCCTGGCCTAAAGATCTCTTTCCGTTACTAGATATTCCTCAAATGGTGGAATCAGCAGCGGGAAATGATAGGGTATCGTCTTTAGATGGGTACAAAGGATATAACCAGATCCCTCTCGCTGAATAAGATCAAGAGAATACTGCTTTTTTCTCCCCTAGAGGTTTATATTGTTACACGAAAATTCCATTTGGTTTGTGAAATGCGGGAGCAACATACCAAAGAATGGTAGAGAAGGTGTTCGCGAAATGGATACACAAAACATTATAAGTATACGTGGACGACATATTAGTAAAGAGTAAAGAATCCAAAGACCATGTACAGGACTTGAGGGAGATTTTTGAACAAATATGGCAGTATGACATTAAACTGAATCCTGAGAAGTGTACCATTGAAGTTGCATCGGGAAAATTTTTAGGCTACATTGTATCAAAGGAAGGAATACAGGTTGATCCAGAAAAAGTGCAAGCAATTTGTGACATGCCAACACCAGCAACAATAAAAGATGTACAGAAGTTGAATGGACTTTTAGCTTCGCTAGGGAGATTCATTTCGCGATCATCAGACAAATGCAAGTATTTTTTCGATATACTCAAGAAGGATGCGAAATTCAATGGACTGATGAATGCGAAAAAGCTTTTCAAGGGATCAAAGAACATTTTATGAATACATCTATTTTACAAAAAGCAGAATCAAGAGAAGAATTATTAATCTATCTTGCGACGACGTCGCGTGCATTAAGTGTCGTGTTATTGTGAATAGACGCAGGAGTGGAGAAACCCATCTATTACATTAGCAAAACTTTTAATACTGCCGAGAAGAATTACTCAAATATTGAGAAGCTAATCTTAGCATTAAATTATGCATCATTTAAGCTCCGCATATATTTTCAAGCGCACAAAATAAAGGTATTAACAAAAGTACCAATTGAATCAGTGATGAAGAATTCAAAAAGATCAGGAAGAGTGGAGAGATGGAATGCACAAGTAGGCCACTTTGATAATAAATATGAAATTTTGTCTTCACCAAAATCACAAGTTGTTGCAGATTTCTTGGAAGAATTTCCTTTAGAAGAAGATGAAGCGGTAGAAGAAATGATGGATATAGAAGAAGAACACGGAGATCCAAAAGACTTATTAACAGAACCAAATAGATGGGAGATATTGGTAGATGGATCATCAAATGGATAAGGAAATGGAGTTGGAATTGTTTTAATTTCGCTAGAAGGAGCGAAGATGGCTTTTTCATTCAGATTGGAATTCGCATCCACTAATAACGAAACAGAATATGAAGCTGTTGTAGGATCAGAATCTCGCAACAATAATATCTTAGCGAAATTATCAACAACACAACACAACAGTGTCGCAGAGTAATTTCAGAAATGATATAATAAATGACATCAGCTAAAATCATGAGAAGGATGTGATGATCCTGCGAGAATTAGAGAATTTGCGAGATTAATATTTGCAAGGTTGCGAGAATGTCGCAAGCCATATCCGAAAATAAAGGACAGATTAGCTGTCATCCACTATGTATTTCCTTATAAATAGTCGTTCAACTGAGAAGAGGAGGGAGAGATCTTTTTTGAGTAAGAAACAAGTAAATAGGAGAGAGAAAGTCTAGAGCAGAGGTCATTCTTAATTCCTTTATCTTTTCTTGTAAGAATATTCAAAGATTTATAAATAAAATTAAGAGTGTAAATCTAAAAATGAGTTGAGTAATAATGAAATCATATGAGGGGTGTAGTGTAGGATTTCCTGCAACTACATAATAGCGCTAGAAACAGGGAAACATATTGAAGATTATTCTAGAAAAAATTGAAGATTAATATTGAGATTTGTGAAGATTTAGAGTGATTGATTAATAATTTTACATAATTTCTTGAAATTTGTTAACATTGAAGAAATGGCTAGAAGAAGAAATGCATCTGAACAACCGACTACTGTTAGAAGAAGCAAGAGAATTGCTGGGAGAGAAAGAAGTGAAATGGGAGAATCTACTAGAATGAGAAGTAATAGAGAAAATCAAATTCAACCACCAATTCAACAAACACTAGTACAAGGGAGGAATACAAATTATGATAGGGTGAGTATACACACTTGGCAATCAAATTCGGCAGAAGAAGTAGAATAAGAGCAACAAAACAGAAACCATAGACAGGTAGAGAGAAATCAAGAAGCAGATGAAAGAATAATTCATGGAGATGAGGAAATTGGAGCGTTAGAAACGTTGAGACGAAGAATACATGAAGAAAGAAGAGCTGAGGCAGAAGAACGTGCAAATCTAACAAGGCAAAATCACGAATTGAGGATGGAAAATATAAGACTACAGAATAGAAGATCGAGAAGTATTACAAAATCATATTCAAGATCGACTAGAAGAGAAATGAGGCGAAACTCACCCACTCAATGCTGGAAACAATATTCAAGAAGAAATATCAAATCCTAATGAAGAATATCGCGAAAATAGAGAAAGAGCTGATGATCGTTACGTTCCACAAAATGAAACTTTTGATGATGGGCAAAATGGTAGAAATCAAGAGAACGGACAACGTCAGGGACGAAATGACCAAGATGGCGAAGGAAATCGAGAGGAAGGAAGAAGAATTTTACATGAAAGAGAAACTCAAAGAAATCAACAGACGATTGAAGAAGAAATTGAAAGACATTATGCTGAACAAGCACGTTTAATTTGCGAACGTGAAAGAGAGAGCGGAAATGGAAGAACAAGAGCTTCAGGAGACAATTCGCCAGAACAATCACGACAATCGAGAAAGAAGGCGTACACAAAACCGGAATAACGGTAATATCAATGAAGAGTACGATAGAATAAAGAGATGGCTGAAAGGCAGCGAATGGAATTAATAAGAAATGAACAAAATCATGAAGGGGAAAATGAAAAATAATCTTGCGAATTCAAGATAGAGATAGAAGAGAAGAAACTCGCAGAAGAAGAGAGAGAGAGATGAATAATGAAGAAGAAATGCAAAATTTCGCGAGAGAAGAAAGACATGAACGCAGAAGAAGAGAGGCGAAATTAAAAAGACCAATGGATCAAAATTCAGGTGTAAATAAACAAATCTTGAAAGAGTTAGAAGAAATGAGAGGAATGCTAAATAATAGAGGAGAAGTAGGCAGAAGACAATTGGATGAAGCTATAGAAGAAGCTGCGAAAACTCCATTTACAAGGGAAGTACAATTAGGAGGAATACCACCGAAATGCAATTTCCCGCATTAACCAGCATTTTTGATGGAACAACTTGTGCAATTCAACACATTAAAGCCTATGTGAGGTGCATGTTGCAATGGGAAAATCATGATGCGTATTGTGCAATATTTCGCATCCAGCTTAACAGGAGAGGCGTTAAAATGGTTTGAAGGTCTACCAAAGAATACAATAACATCCTTCAATCATTTGCAGACTACATTCCTAGGGGCATATATAAGTAATAATTCTTCGCGACCTGGTATAGAGATGTGTTTGGATTAAAACAGAGGATTGGCGAAAGTTTGAACACCTGACTAAAAGATGGAGAACTATGTGTAGCGAAATGGCTGGCCGTGTAGATGAGAGATATCTTATATTATCATTTATCAATGCTATGTTTGCAACAAACCTATTGTATGTCCAAATTTTCAGAGTCAAGAATACGATCACAATGACTGAATTGCGAGAACTTCAAGAAGAATACATTGCTCTAGAAAAGGCAAAATGAAATGGAATCATATCCATTGCGAACACCAGCTCACAAACAGCGAATGCAAGCTTATTACCCAAGCTAATAAACACAGTAGCGAATACTTCGCAAGTACAACAAGAGAAGGTGACGGGTAACAATCAACAGAAACTGGTGGCTGGGAAGCCGAGATCAAGAGGAGTATGAAAGAGAAAGAAATTTCTACAATCGTGGTGGAAATAACAAGATTCAAAGACTCGATCAACCACAAGAAACTTATGGAGGTCAAAGACAAAACTATAATAGAGGACAAGGAGGTCACAAGGTAGTATGGGAAGAAATCAAGATGCCACCTCTAAATGCAAGTGTGGAGAAAATATGGGAAGCTATAATTTTGATGGAGAATATACCAACACCATGGAACATGGGAACGGAACCACCTCCAAACCACAGAAGCCATGAGTTTTGTTCTTATCATCATTTTCATGGACATACAACAAATGATTGCAGAAATGTAAAAAGAATTATTTTGAGAATGATAGATCAAGGAAAACTAAACCACTTTTTGGTAGGGCACCCACAATCTCAACCATTGCCACCACCACCAGAGCATCACAAAGTAAACACGATGAAAAAGAAGGAAACATTCTTCATAGAAGTTGGTGCAAAAGCAAAGAATCTATTCTGTCACTCTATCGTACATTCATATAAGACAATCGAAGATTTTCATGACAATGTTTTGAGTAGAGTGTTCGCAAGAGATAACGATGGAAGAGAAATTATGAATATTGCGAAAATCTCGCCACTAGAGGAATGGCAGAAACAGATTTCTTTTACCGCAGAAGAGATTCCCGAAGGAAGAGGTGCATGATAATCCATTGGTAGTAAAATTAGAAATTAATCCAAAACCGAAAGAAGATGAGGATGATGAAGCTGAAGATTCATGGGCAATTAATAGAATTCTAATCGATACTGGAAGCTCTGTGAACATCTTATTTTATCATACTTATAAAACTATGGGAGGAAGAGATGATGATCTTATACCATCAACATATAAGATATATGGTTTTAATGGTACTGCTAACAAGCCTAAAGGGGAGGTTACTATGCGAATTCCATTGAAGGGAATATCTTCCGAAATCTTATTCTGTGTCGTTGATGTAGAATCACCCTACAATGCGTTAATTGGTCGACCTTGGCTACATGGGATTCTAGGTGTAGCTTCAACTTTCCACCAGTGCATCAAATTCCCTCACCCCAGCGGTGTAGGAATCATAAAGGGAGATTGGGTTGAAGGAAAGAGGTGTTACGAAACTGAGATAGAATCTTGCGAAGGAAGAGCAAACAAGAAGGAAAACTGGCGACAAAATCAAAGATACACAGAGAAGTGAGAGGTTGATGGTGGATGCAATCGAAAGAAAAGAAGAAAGATGTTGCGAAACTAATGCTAGCTCAGAATAAAAATGATGAACATACCACTACCAAGGAAGCAGTAGTAGTAGAAAATAATAAAGAAGCAGAGGATGGCAAAAGGTAATAAAACAAGAAATGTATGAATGATTAAGTTGTTGCGACACTCTCGCAATAAGTAAAATTCTCAAGAATACATTTTATTGAATGACAAAATTGAGATTGCGAAATGCAAATACAATATGATGATTACGAGACTCTCGCAGAGATAATGAATTTTACAGAAGATAATCAGAGAAAAATGAAAAGAGAAAGAGGCGAACCTTTATGGCGTACACCCTAGTTCGCGAATACAATTTCGCAAGAGGCAAATGTAAGACCTAAAGTACGTCATAAGGGGGTACCTGTTGCATGGCTCAGGGAAAGGCTACACCGCCACCGGAACCTGAGTCATGGAGATTTGGGGTCAATAAAGCCCATCCGGGAGAGGCACCTTGGATTCTCAGCTTAAGCATATGACTTAGGTTGGGCGACTAAGGTAATAAGGACTCTCCCAAGGAGTGCAGATCTGATCAAGGCGCCGAGGTACACGGTTGAGTCAAGAGTGCCAGGGACGTTTGAAGCGTACTTTCCATTCTTGACAAGTCTTGGCTTATACTGCACTCGGCCTGAAGAAAACCCCACTTAGGGTGCAGTCTCGTAACCATAAGCCCTATAGGTAAAAGGGATAAGAGGCTGCGAAAACAACTGGTTGTTGTTAAGACTGGATGGGAGGAGCTAACCTTGTATGGTAGAAGTACGCCTCCTTGAAAGGGGCAACCAGGGGGAGATAAGGGCGGCACCCTCCATTAGGGAGATGATAAGTGTCTTAAGACGCAAATGTCATGAGGCTTTTTATTCGCAAGGGTATTAAGGCTTGTCATATTTGTGCAACAATCCTGAAGAGCTAATACAAAAGAAAAAGATAAGACGAGATCAATGGGTTTTCGCATGAAAGTGCGAAGACGTCCTGCGATTTCGTCGCAAGACGGCAATGTCATGGGGCTTTATTTTCGCAAGAATATTTAGGCCTGTCATATTGTCGCAACATTCCTGAAGAGGCCACAATACAAAAAAAAAGTTAAGGCAAGATCAATGGGTTTTTGCATGAAAGTGCAAGGACGTCCTGCGATTTTGTCGCAATGACAAGAGGTGGCATAATAAGACCTTTAATTAGGAAGGCAAAATAAGACCACACAGGAATGAGATTTTGAAAAGAATCAAAATTCACTTCGCATAAGATTGCGAAATTATATAATTAACTGCGAAATTGAGGCATAAAATAAGAAAAATTATAAAATCTCTCATTTGGATACAAATAACAGAGGCAAGTATGGGAATGAATGAAATTAGAAAATGTTATTTGTCTCCATATGATAGATTTACTCAAAGATTCAAAAATTAATGATTATATTGATTAACTGTATTGCAAGGAAGAATTGTTTTAATGAATGCAGGTCAAAATGAAAGAAACACAAATATACAGAAAGAAGGAATAAATGTACAAGTATTACAGAGAATCAAAGAAAGAAACAAAGACTACTTCTTAGTTGATCCTTCATATCTTCATCAGACTTGTTCCCTTCTTCGTCTGCGTCAGAATCTTCATCACCATCAGATTCTTCATCATCAGCTTCGCTATCAGAAATAATCAGACTGGGAGTATTCTGTGGGATCTCTTCCAAGAGACAAGGATAATCAGAATGAGGGATACTATGTCGTCACAACCATTTGGATGTTTGATTGCGAAAATGCATGCATCATTCTTAAAATTCGCAACAGTGATCTTGATTTGATTCTTTAATCTAGAATACTTGTCGTTGCAAGAAGAAAAATTCTTTGCGAGTTCCTCCTTTTCAGCTTCGAGTTCCTCAATCTTTTCACGATATCTACTTTCAGAATCTGCGAGCAAAAGACAATCAATTTTTAACTTGATGAAAATTCATAAGATGCAAAAGATTAGTAAAGAAGAGTAGTTAGTAACCTTCTTTATCATAAATCATATCTCTAATCAAGGCTGTATGCTCAACTTGGAGACTAACATTTACACCTAAATCTTTTATGGCATCATCTAAGATTTTCGCATCCCAAACAAGTTCATCCTCATTACTTATAAGAAGAAGAGAACGAATTTGGTTTTCCCTTTCGCAGAGCTCGACGTTCCTGCGGCTAGCTTCATCTTGTTCAAGTTGAACTTCAAGAAGAGTCTCTTGGAATTTCGCTAAAGCCTTAGCACCTTGATCAGAGATGCGATCCTTATCATCTATGAGACCGCTAATTTTGGTTCTTAACTCATTGGTTTTCTCTTTAGAATCAAGAAAGAGACACTTAAATCAGTTGGCTAAGCCTAAACTAGACCTATGGTCAATTTCTAAGAGGCGAAATTTAGATCTAAGCTCATTCAGAGAAAGAGATGAAATTCTATCATTTGAGAAACTATTTAAGGAATTATTAAGACGCTCAAGAAGGGTATCATTATCCAAGGCATTAGGAAATGAACGAAGAAGGGTAGCTTCATCGAAAGACCATAAAGGTCTGCAAAAAGGATCATTTAAATAAGATAAAACAACATGATGAATGAATGAAGGGAAAAGAGAAAAGTAACATACCGTAAAGCTGATTATTAGCTTGCTGAAGACTAGAGATTTTGTTCTTATACGAAGAAGAATCAATTTCTAGTTGTCTATTTTTCTCGCGAAGACCTTTAACTTCAGCTTCCGATTCTTCCTTCTTTGTGCGAAATTGAAGATTCTTCTTTTCAAGATTTTCGCGTCTCCTCTCTAGATCTGACGCAACAGCGAAAGAAGCTTTTCCAGCCTGCGAGAAAATATAAAAAATATTAATATAGAAAGAGATTTTGAGTTATGACAATGAATAAGTAAAATGATGAAAGTATACCAAACTATTAAGAGAATGCAAGAAGTCGGGAGTCACTGATCTAGAAACTCCACGAAGAGAACTATCACCATCCAATAAAGGGACATCGCAAATTTTAGCGAGATATTTGCAGGTATTAGCGAATTGGCTATCTCCCATTCCTTGAAGAGAATCAGAAAAGAGGCCAGAGAGCTTAGCCATAGAAGATTCAGGTGGAAAATCTTCACTTGCGGCAAGGTCATCATTATCCTCATCATCCTTGTCACTTTCGGAATTTTCATGAGAAGGAATATTTGAAGGAGTAGAAGAACGGACTTTCATTTTCTTTGAAGGAGGACCAGCTGATTTTTCCCTGCGAAGAGCACTTTTGCCTTTATCACCAGTCTTCGCAACATCGGCAGGTTCTTCTATTTCAGCAATAATCTTCACAAACAGATAGAAATAAGAAATGAAAGCAACAGTATGATGTTTAAAATCATAAGAGAAAATTTTCTTACTTCATCTGTGTATGAGCGAAGAGCTAACAAGGTACTAGTCCTCCCAGTCCTGTTATAACTATCTTTCAGTTTTTGGATCTGTAGAATATCGCAAGGGTCAACGAACAAAAGAATAAAGACAAATAAAGAAATATAAAGTGAGCAAAACTGGAAGAAACGTACCTCTTTCTCCTTCTCGGGCCAAGAGAATACCCAAGGTTGATAGGTAGCGAGATTCTCAGGAAGAATATTTGATCCAGCAATATAAGGCCCTCTTAGCATCAAGGGAAAAACACACCACTTATCATCTTTGGATTGGCGAGGAGTTGTGTTCTTACCAGAATGCCAATCAATATCTTGCATAAGTATTTTTGCTTCATCAATGTTATTTTTCCTTTTCAAACGAATACCCCAGCGAGTCTCTTTCTTCATATAGATCAATTCATATTTTTCAAAGAAGCTTGCTACTGTATATTTCTCAGCAATTATTTCTAAGTCTGCGAATTTAGGAGCCCTTAGTTCTTTGGTGTACAGAGATCCTTTACCAGCACCACGATTAGCGAACTCTAGCATCAGACGGATGCAATCCCCACTCAACTGGAAGATATCTCGCAAAAATCCTGAATGAGCAAGAATTTCATTGAATAGAGGGATATCTGGGTCGTAAAGAGGAATGGGGAGACCTGCGAGAATTTGACCTAGCAAAATTATGATTGATCATCACAATATTGATCAGAAAAAAGTTTGATATAAAGAATTGATTTGGCACTTTCACCAGGAATGGTGGAAAGTATGAAACCTTTCTCTGCAAGATCTTTTTGGACGTCTTTTAAGTTTTTCTCATGTTTATGGCAACTTGGAGGCATATTTGAATATAGAGTATGGGAATGAATGAAAAGTAAGAAGATTGAAGAAGGAAGAATTACAGTAGCGAAATTTACGGAAAAACAATAGAGTTGCAGAGATGAGAGAATTAAAAGAGAAGAGAAAGTAAAAAGAAAGTGAAAAGAAGAGTAAGAAGAATATATAAGGAAGATTTTTTACTCGAAGAAATAAACGCCATTAAGACGGGAAGATATAAGTGGTTAAAAAGCAGCGGTTACAAAAGACGCGTCAAGAAACAGATGGAAGAAAGAATATGTGTGATAAATGCAGAATATGAAGAGAGGAACAGTTGCGGCGTTTCTCACATCATTCTCTACTTCGCAGAAAAGATATGAGAAGAGGAAAGATGTAGGATCAGAATCTCGCAACAATAATATCTTAGCGAAATTATCAACAACACAACACAACAGCGTCGCAGAACAATTTCAGAAATGATATAATAAACGACATCAGCTAAAATCATGAGAAAGATATTATGATCCTGCGAGAATTAGAGAATTTGCGAGATTAACATTTGCAAGGTTGCGAGAATGTCGCAAGCCATATCCAAAAATAAAGTTCAGATTAACTGTCATCTACTATGTATTTCCCTATAAATAGTCGTCCAACTGAGAAGAGGAGGGAGAGATCTTTTCTGAGTAAGAAACAAGTAAATAGGAGAGAGAAAGTCTAGAGCAGAGGTCATTCTTGATTCCTTTATCTTTTCTTGTAAGAATATTCAAAGATTGATCAATAAAATTAAGAGTGTAAATCTAAAAATGAGTTGAGTAATAATGAAATCATATGAGGGGTGTAGTGTAGGATTTCCTGCAACTACAGCTGTGATCATGCCTTAAAGTTCGCAATAGAAATGAAACTAGAAAATGCCAGGATCACTAGTGATTCGCAGCTAGTTATTCGCCAAATAAAGGGAGAGTACACTACAAATGAACCATCCTTGAAGAAATACAAGAAGCTCGTTGAAGAATTGTCAGCGAAAATCCCAAAAATAAAATGGAGGCACATTTCAAGGAAGGATAACAGACTCGCAGACGCTTTTTTTCATCTCAAGCATGATGACAGATCCAACTGCGAGATGCATAAAAATACAGACACTTCTGTCACCATCAATCAATAAAGAAGAAGAAGAAGTGAACGTGATGATAATAGACGGTGGAGAAGAAGAAACACGAACAATATCGCAGATTGGAGAACAGAACTTCATGCATATTTGGCGAAAGGAGAAACACCAAGAAATAGATTGGAAGCACACAAGTTAAAAAGCGCAACAAATTATGAATTAAGAGATGGGCTGCTATACCGAAAATCCTTTAATGGACCATCACTCAGATGTTTGACACGAGAAGAAGGAGAAAAGGTGCTAAAAATGTTACATAGTGGGGATGCTGGCAATCATAGCGGGGGAAGATCTTTGGCACATAGAGCAAAAATGCAAGGCTATTACTGGCCATACATGCACGAAGATGCAAAACAAATATCAAGACGTTGCGAAGATTGTCAGCGATGGAAAGAAAATACATGCACCTGGAGCACCATTGTCATCTTCAACCAGTGTGTGGCCTTTTGGAAAGTGGGGCTTAGATATTGTGGGGCCATTTTTACCAGGATCTGGACAAAGAAGATACTTAATAGTCGCAACAGATTATTTCACAAAATGGACAGAAGTAAGGCAGTACAATATTCGCGACAAAGATATCTTTACATTCATATTCGAAAATATCATTTGCAGATTCGGAATTCCTGCGCAGTTGGTATCTGATAATGGGAAACAGTTTGAAGGACAGAACATAGAAATGTTACTTAATGCATTTAAGATAAAATGTGGAAAGTCTACTCCTTTGTATCCACAAGCTAATGGGCAGGCAGAGGCAACAAACAAAACAATTGCAGATATATTAAAGAAGAAATTAGAAGGACATCATAGAGCATGGTGCGAACAAGTACATAATGCAGTATGGGCTTATAATACAACTAAAGAGAAGCTACTGGAATGTCACCTTTTTGTTTAACATACGGAGTTGAAGCGGTGTTACCAACAGAAGTTGTTATTCCGACAACAAAGAGAGAAGCTTGGGAGAAAAATCTTAGTGCGGGTTTGATCTTAAGAAACTTGATGAATTAGAAGAAAAAGAGAAAGAGCTTTACAACATATGGAGAATTATCAGCGAAGATTAGCCCGAGAATATAATAAACGTGTCAAAGTACGCGAATTCCAACCAGGAGATTTAGTTCTGCGAGAGACACCAATATATCAGCGAGAAAATGGTGGAAAGTTAGCGAAAAAATGGGATGGACCTTACATCATTAAGGAGATAGTTGGAACAGGCTTATAAATTAATGGATCCAGAAGGTAGAGATGTTGGTCATAGACTTGACAGACCATGGAACAGATTGTACTTAAAAATATTATCCGTAAGAAGCTTTGAGAAGTTATGGATTCTGAAAGAATAGTTGCGAGATTATTCATTCAAAACAAGATCATGATGTGCGAAACTTTCGCAGAGATAATCATAGAACAATGACATAAAAGAAAGGGGCGAACCTTTATGGCGTACACCCTAGTTCGCGAATAAAATTTCGCAAGAGGCAAATGTAAGACCTAAAGTACGTCATATAAGGGGGTACCTGTTGCATGGCTCAGGGAAAGGCTACACCGCCACCGGAACCTGAGTCATGGAGATTTGGGGTCAATAAAGCCCATCCGGAGAGGCACCTTGGATTCTCAGCTTAAGCATATGACTTAGGTTGGGCGACTAAGGTAATAAGGACTCTCCCAAGGAGTGCAGAATCTGATCAAGGCGCCGAGGTACACGGTTGAGTCAAGAGTGCCAGGGGCGTCTGGAGCGTACCTTACCATTCTTGACAAGTCTTGGCTTATACTGCACTCGGCCCGAAGAAAACCCCACTTAGGGTGCAGTCTCGTAACCATAAACCCTATAGGTAAAAGGGATAAGAGGCTGCAAAAACAACTGGTTGTTGTTAAGACTGGATGAGAGGAGCTAACCTTGTATGGTAGAAGTACGCCTCCTTGAAGGGGCAACCAAAGAGGAGATAAGGGCGGCACCCTCCATTAGGGAGCTGATAAGTGTCTTAAGACGCAAATGTCATGAGGATTTTTACTCGCAAGGTATTAAGGCTTGTCATATTTGTGCAACAATCCTGAAGAGGCAATAATACTAGAGAAAAAGATAAGACGAGATCAATGGGTTTTCGCATGAAAGTGCGAAAACGTCCTGCGATTTCGTCGCAAGACGGCAATGTAATGAGACTTTATTTTCGCAAGAATATTTAGGCCTATCACATTGTCGCAACATTCCTGAAGAGGCAATAATACAAAAGAAAAAGTTAAGGAAAGATCAATGGGTTTTTGCATGAAAGTGCAAGGACGTCCTGTTATTTTGTCGCAATGACAAGAGGTGGAATAATAAGACCTTTAATTAGGAAGGAAAAATAAGACCATATGACAAAACAAAATATTTATAAGTATTCATAACAGATCATTTCTCGCAAGAAAGATAATGAGAGGCAAGTATGGGAATCAGTAAACAAGAGGCATTATCTTTCTCGCGAGCAAAATACTAAAAGAGAAAATTAATTCCAAAGTTGGTTGTAGAATATTATTCGCAAGAAATAATAAAGATGAAACAATTCAAGAAGATATAACTAGATAAGAAGCTCATGCTTCAGTATTAATTCCAATAGAAGGAGATAATGGACGCTCTTCGCCAATGTTCTCATTATCGACAACCTCTTCTTCATTTCTATTCTGATCTTCACCAACAATAATTCCTTTGAGAGGGACTTCTTTTTCGCCGCCACCTTGATTATCGCCAGCAGTTACTTCTTTAGAAGAGATTTCTTTTTTGTTTTCATCTTGATTAGCACCAGCAGTTGCTTCCTTAGAAGGGATATCTTCTCCATCTTCCAAGAGACTATTCTCTCTACCACTTTCATAATCATAATCACTGTCAGCAGGACGAGGAATTTCATCATCATATACTTCCAAAGGTTCGATTGATGTAGGAGGAAGAGATTTGGACAATAAAATATTATTTACAAGGACTTCAGCCCGAAGATGAACTTGACGAAGAAGTGCTCTCTGGTGATTCCTATCTTGAATATCCTTAAAGTAAGCAAGATAAACAAGTTTTCTTTCTGCTCGGTCGCGATAACCAGTAAGGACAAAGACGAGTAGTGCATTTCTTTGCAAATTTTGGCATATTTAGCCTCCAAAACAGAATTGGAGGAATGAATATTTTTCTCAGACTCTGCGAAAAGTAGAATACAAAATTTCAGTAAGATGAAGAACTCAAAAAGATATGACAAAGAAAAGATAGTTAAGACAGTCAAACTATTATGACTACCTTCCTTTTGCGAAATAAGGTGTTGAATCAAGGTCAGACAACTATTCTCCCAACGGTCCGTCGCATCATCAAATTTATCTCCAACTAAACCTTTAAGTCGAGACTGAAGATTTTTCTCTTTAGAAATAAGAATAAGATTCTTCTAATTTGGAATATTGTTCTTTAAGTTGATTCGCCTTTACACTTAAAGCTATTCTACCTTGAATGAGTGTATCTCTTTCAGCGATAGATGACTATGTTATTTCTTTAAGTTTATTTCTCAAAGAGCGAAGAGATTGTTCTTGGTCATCACATACTTTCTGAAGGATGCTAAGTTGTTGCGAAGATATCGCCATCTTATTTAAACAAATTCGCTTCTCTTGAGATAGAGTTTTATTCTCATCTGATAAAGATTCCATCCCTAGATTAGCTTTTGTTAAAGAATAAGAAAGGCAAGATATTTCATTACTTAATAAATATTGCCTCCTAACTAATTGGGTATTTTCATTGGTAAGATTATTTATATGATCAACAGAGTATGAATAGAGGTTATCTGATTGGTTATATTGATCCATCAAAATCTCTTTATCAACACGGGCTTCTTCAACAACAGATTCAAATTGATATCTCTCCATTATTCGTTTCTGGTTTAAGGCTTAACATGAAAAAGAGGGATTTCAAGGATAATTAAATATGGAAAGGATAAAATCATTAGAAAGTCAAATTGAATACACAGATAAGGAAATCATACCTCTCATTTCATCATTATTCTTGCGAAGATTGTCGCGATCCAGCGAAACATTCTGGAGCTTTTGATTTTCGAGACGAAGAGCATTACACTCTTTCTCCAAAGCTGTTTGCGAAGCAGCTCTGTCAGAGCCAAAATACTTACTCAGAATTTCGCAAATACCAGACTTGACATGATCAATGGGAGATTTCTTGCCATCATCCAGGACCTCAGACAAAACTTTGAAAGCGATATTTCTTCCTTCCACGGTTTCTTTCGAAAAAGGAAGAGGCTCAGGTTGAGAACTGGCAATGATAGAAGGTTGAGAAACATTATCAATAGGAGGAGAAGAAGTTTCATTCGCAGAAGGATTAATAAGAGGGGTTTCAATCATTGAAAGGTCAGTTGAAGAAATGAAATCTGAGGCAGCCTTTTTGCGAATTGGAGATAATGGTTTAATTTGCGAAGATGTCGCAGGAGATTTAGAAGAAATAATTAAGTGGAATGGAACAGAGGATTCAACGGTTTTAAGGTGGCGAGATTTCTTGAGAGGTTTGTTGGCATCTTTATCACCCAGCAAATTACAATCCAGATAAGAAACAGAGGCAACAATATTGTTATTAGAAAAAGAATAATGTTTCTTACTACCTTCTGATTCGCAGACTTTCTTTTGTTTACAACAATCTTATGTTGCGATTTTGGAATATTAGGGTTCTGAACCGTAAACTTGGTGTTAGAGGCATTTTTGCTGAAATAACAACAGTATGGGAATCACATAAGCAGCATCATCAAATAAAGCAGTAAGCAAGATCAATTTCAGCAAAACCCATAAGAAAGAAAAAAGAAAACTAACCTCGATGAATCCATGGAAAGCACCAGCAAGAAGATTAATTCGCAAAAATTAAAAAGGAAGAAAGTTACGAATAGTGAAGATCTACAGAGGGAACAGTATGGAGATGAAGAAAAAATTAAAAAGATTAAAAGAAGAAGAAAGAAGAAAAAGTTGCAATGGCAGAATTTATGGAAGAACAATATAGTTGCAGAGATGAGAGAGTAAAAAGAGAAGAGAAAGTAAAATGAAAATGGAAAGAAGAGTAAGAAGAATATATAAAGAAGATTTTTTTTTACTCGAAGAAATAAACACCATTAATGTGAAAAGATGTGAGCGGTTAAAAATCAACGGTTACAGAAGACGTGTCAAGAAATAGATGGAAGAAAGGATACGTGTGATAAATGCAGAATATGAAGAGATGGACAGTTGCGGCATTTCTCACATCATTCTCTACTTCGCAGAGAAGATATGAGAAGAGGCAAGATGTAGGATCAGAATCTCGCAGCAATAATGCCTCAGCGAAATTATTAACAACACAACACAGCAGTGTCGCAAAACAACTTCAGAAACGAAATAATAAACGACGTCAGCTAAATCATGAGAAAAATGTGATGGGCCTGCGAAAATAGAGAGTTTGAGAGATTAACATTTGTAAGGATGCGAGAATGTCGCAATTCATATCCGAAAATAAAGGACAGATTAGCTGTCATCCACTATGTAATTCCCTATAAATAGCCGCTCAGTTGTAAAGGAAAGGGGAGAGATCTTTTCTGAGTGAGAAGCAAGTAAATAGGAGAGAGAAAATCTAGAGCAGTAGTTATTCTTGATTCCTTTATCTTTTCTTGTAAGATTGTTCAAAGATTCATCAATAAAATTAAGATTGTTAATCTAAAATGAGTTGAATGTTAATGAAATCTTGTGAGGGGTGTAGTGTAGGATTTTCTGCAACTACAATTTGTTTTTAATTTTGGTTAATGATTCATATATAATCGGGTTTATGTGGTTATTTGGATAGCTTTAATAAATTAGGATAAAGGTTAAATTAATATTTTTATAACTTTAGGATACCCATCAGAAGTGTATGGAAGTTGGGATAATCAAATCATGGTCCCCTAAAAATAACACAAAATTGGTTAAAAAGACCAAAATCAACAATTCCTGGTGAAAAAGACATGTAAAATTTGATACTGTTTAAATGGACAAGAATGCAAAAAAATAGCCAGGATGTAAACAGTTTCATCATACCCATTTTGAAATACTTTTTCTTATTTTTAATTTACATCAGGATGCATCCATTTCATCCTCGCTCTTTTTTAAGTTTAAGACATGATGAATCCAGTTTCATTCTTGCTATTTTTTTTGATGTCCATTTCATCCATACTAATTTTTACTCGTCCATTTGAACCATGTTTTAAAAATATTTGGACAAATGATCCATTTTCCGTAAAAATAAGCATGGTCCTTGTAAAACCTTTAACTGACCTATGTTAGCCAAATTTGGTTTCTCATACACTGGTCACTATCCGAAAGAGTTATGGGCCAAAATCATAAAAAGTAAGACTCATCTTACTTCTTAGTTATCGAAAGAATTACTTCTTAGTTATCGAAAGAAATTTCTGTTGGTCTAGAAATTATAAAGAGAATCCAATTTGGGAAGTCAAGAATGGGTTAAGTATTGGGAAAAAAACGGTTCAGTCCAAAACCATACAAAAAAAAACAGATTAGTCCACCCCGATCCAACCAGGAACAGATTAGTCCATAAAATGTATAAAGACGTTGTTATCCTTCGTACGATTTTAATAAAGAACACGTGCAGCGAATGGAATCAGTTTTGTAACTGACACAATGAGCATGGTTGTGACACGTTTGCTTCAAAAAAGAAACTGAATTAAAGAAACTGCGGTGTAACGGACAAAACAATAAATCCATTTTAATTGTTTTGCAGACTAAAAGAAGAAGAAAAAAATCGGTTGAAATTTTGCAGACAAACCCTAAAAATTTCTTCAAATTATTGAAAACATTTCTTCAAAAACCCTAAAATCTTACTAATCAAAATACCTAGATGATTGCAGTATCAGTAACATCATGTTGAAAGGAAAAAAGTAGTTTCAAAGACAAACACACCAACAGTGGAAGATTCAACATCAACTGAAGAGGAAATTCTATCAGTTGCGGTAGAAGAAAATCAAAAATCAACATCACCAAGAACGAGATCAAAGTCAGCATTAAAAGATTCAACACCAATTTCATCCCCAACTCCATCAGTTGCTGTAGAAGAGATTCGGAAATCAACGAGATTGAAGATATCATTAGAAGATTCAACATCAATTTCAGTACCAGAAAGTTCAAAAACATCACCAGCTAAGAAGAAATCTAAGCCTTCAAATCCTTCAAATCTTCCAAAGCCTTCAACATCTGTTATCTCAAAAAAAAAGGTAACAATTCAAGTACAGTTCTATCTATTTTTGAGCAATTTTTATTCAATTTCTTGTACATGTGTACAGATCTGTACACCACAATGTTGTTGTAGTGATTCATGTCATGTTCTGTTTGTTTTAAAGATGTTTCTGTAGCATTGTACTGGTTTGTACACCAGCATGCTATTTCAAATTCATATGGCCTAATGTGTGTGTTGTGCCGTCACTTGTGTTTACCGGTGTACACACCTTTGCACCAGCATGCTATTTCACCTTCATATGGCATGTTGTATGTGTTGTCAACCTGTTATTTCATCTTCATATGGACTAATGTGTGTTTTCTCAACATATTATCCCATCGTTTTTGGTGTTGGTGTACACATCTTTGCACCAGCATGCTATTTCACCTTTATTTTGCCTGTTGTCTGTGTTTTAAAGTTGTTTTTGATAGATTTTTGTATGAGTGTAAAGATTTGTACACGCACATTGATTTATGGTATGTTGTGTGGGAACAAATGTTGCTTTAGTTAGTTTTCTGTAGGAGTGTACACAGCTATACACCTGTATGATATGGTCCTATTCATGTGTACATTGATATGATTTGTACTTATATGAGTATAATGAATGTATTATTCTTCTTGGTTCATTTTCGTAGATACCAACAAACCATATAGGTCAAGTTTCCATGCCTTCAGTGACTTTGTGAATAAAAACCTTGAGGAAGATGAAACAAAAAGAGGAAAAAAAGTATGGTTCACCAATTATCAACTAGAGAAGCAAAAAGAAGGACCATTCTGGCCTGTTATAGATATCTTTGTCCAAAAAAAAGCAAACCGGAAGATGAGGAAGATACAAGTAAAAAGAGATATGATATATGGACTAAGAACCCAAACTCAATTCTGAAAATTGTGAGACAGTACCGCCATGAAATTTGTGACTCAGGGGACATTATTCCATGTTTGATACTACCAAGAAGAACAAGCAAGTGGCAGTAAAGAGTGAACCTGAGGATTTGTTTCTATTTTATGGGATTAAGATGGTGCCAATGGAAATTGAAAAAGGGGAAGATGTAAAAACTGCAGCTGAAAAAAGATACGGTCCGCTGATAAACAAATTGACTCTTAAGAAACGAAATGAGCTGGGAAAAAAAGATGTGGAGGAGGAAATCGTACGTATCATGAAGCTAAACCCAAAGTCGAGAATGGAAATTGAAAGAAATGCTGAAGACTTAGTGGTGTTGTTTACTTTGTGTATCACTGTCTTTTTTACCCATGCAAACGAAAGTATGATTATCAAGAACCAGTTTGCACACTATTTTGAGTCTTTGGATAGGATGAAGAGAACTTGCTGGCCAGTTCATATACATGAGTATCTCATGGCGAGCATTAAGAAACATCAGGATTCACCAATTAAAGTTAATGGTTGTGTGCTTTATCTGTTGGTGAGTTTTACATGTGCACACAGTTGTACACCTGACATATCCATTCACCATTTTAAATAATTATGTTCATTGTGTTTGTTCCTTTCTCTTACATTTCTAACTATTCACCTATTTGTTAATGCAGCATTGGTTTGCTGAACACAACAAAAGCATGAAGCCAAGCAATGAGGAAGGTGTGCCAAGGCTTCTTAGGTGGATCATCAGCGATGTCAGTAATACAATCGAGAAAGAACTGAATGATTGCATGAAAAAGGTATCTCAAAAAACTTTCTTAGAATATTATATGTACATTGATATACACCTTTAAGAAGGTGTACAGGATTGTACATTGTTGATAGATTTTAAGAAAGTTATCTTGTGTACAACAATGTACACTCTTACAACATGTGTAAAAAATTGTACACCTGTGATCAATGTTGATACTTTGGCATGTTTTCAGATGCAACCAGGATGGGTGAAGGCTTATACTGATGAAGAGCGATTGCTTTTGGATGAGTACCGGAGGCAAAAACAAGAAAATAACATAGATACTGTGAAGGAAAAGCTGCGCATTTCAGATATGCGAAGAAAGGAGTTGCATGAGGAGCTTACTGAAGTTCTGGATAGGCAAGAAAGGATTCTTAGTTTCATTGAAGAGAAAATACTAAAATTTAATGAAGTTGGTCTAATGAACTTGACAGAAAGACAAGTTAATGATTTCCGTAATAACACTTTGAATGAAATCTTTAAATGTGCAAAGGAAATACGGCATGAAACTGAGGAGGATGAGGAGATTGAGAGGATGATGAGGAGGAGGATGAGGAGGATGAGGAGGAGTATGAGGAGGATCACAAGGAAGATGAGGATATTGAGGAGGATGAGGATGATGAGGATGAGGAGGATGGGGAGGGGCACAAGAAAGATGATGAGATTGAGGAGGAGGAGGAGGAGGATGACAAGGTTGAAGAGGAGCACAAGGAAGATGATGATGATGGTGATGACAATGACAAGGAGGAGCACAATGAAGATGGTGATGTGCATGATCATAATTATGATGATAATAATAATGATGATGGTGATGACAATGACAAGGATGGTAGCAAGGGTGGTGATACGCATGATCATGACAATGACAAAGAAGTTGTCAAAATTTCTTTTCTGCATTATATTTTGTTATATAATTGAAATATCATAGGTTATGCGTTGTTCAATCAATTAGAATATCCGACCTTTTGGTTGTTGATTTAAATTGATTGACACTTGGATACTGGTCTTTGGTACCATCCAAGTTATCTCTCTAGTATTTGATAAAGACTCGCAGATTTCTATTTGCTTGAGTATATATCAAATCGAGAGATTGATATATAAACTCTTTGATATACTTTTTATCTAGATTGAGTATGACTGTCTAGTTGATTCTCTAGAAAGTATATTGGAGTTTGTCCATACAGATTGCTAATGAAATATTGGGTGTGGTTGTTGTACCCCCACTTTTTCATTATCTATCACTCAAAAGTCTATCTACTCTATCTCCCACTCTTGATACAAAGTCGTATAAGTATGATAGTTTTCATACATAGACAATTGCTATTTCGAGCCGAGTTTACTCGCCTATGTTTTTCTCGAAATATGTGTTGGTAAGCTTTCGCTTTAACCACTTTTCATCTTAACCCGTGATGGAAGTCATGATGATGTTTCAATCTTGAAAATAGCTTTGATGACGATAGTCGTGAATAACGATTGTTATAACATTATAGAAGAATGTTTCAATGATTGAAATGTAAAGTTGAGATTACGTAACCAACTATGGATATAAGCATATATAGTGTGTTCGCACATTAGTGTATAGATCCATGTGCCGGAAACCAAGTGTGTGTATATGTGTGCATACGGTATTGGTGAAGGAGACACGTTGGGTACGCGTACCAGCGGAAGTTTTCGAACCGAAAATTTTGGTTGATTTTGTAAGTTTGCAAACTTGTTAAGCCAGTCACCTTGGGTACACGTACCTATACTCGTACCCACAGAAGTTTTCGACCGAAAATTTCTACTGAGTTTCTAAATTCAAATCCTATAGTTATGGTACACGTGCCCGTACGCGTACCCAAGCTGAGTATATTTCTCAAATTGGAAGTTCATGAACTTAAACAATAAATCAATAAAGAATGCAATCTTTGCAGACCATGGCTATATTGTTCATGAATTGATTCAAGTGAATCAAACCGATTTTGTTTCAGTTTTGTCTATTCATAAAGACCTAAGCAATTGAACAATATGGTTAGGTGAAGAAGATGAATTTGGTTAATATGGTTAATATGGAAGTACTCATATGGCTAGACATTGGTTAACTATTTGTGAACCAACTAAGTGTACACATTTAGGTACGGTTACTCAAACATAAGTGAAATACATTTCATTTGTATGTGACAAGCTAAGTTTCGATCTAACGGTTGAAAGATATTAGCTTGGTTAAATCAGGTTTTTCATCTAACGGTGAATATTGAATGCTTTGTTACCAAGGTAACTTTGATTGCTAACCCTGATTTGAAAACTATATAAAGGAGACATCTAGCAACTGAAAAAACTATTCCCCACACCTCTTGTGTGATACTAGTTGGTTTTTCTAGAGTCGATTCTCCTTTACTCTTAGGTTTCTTCTCGATACCCTGTAGGTTAACGACTGAAAGACTTCATTGGGATTGTGAAGCCAGACGAAACTACTTCTCTTGTAGTTGAGCGATCTGATCTTGCCATTTTCTATCGTACGAGTTCAATTGAATAATTGACTTGAGATTATATCTCCAATAGTGCAAGATATAAAGAAATCACAAACATCTTCGTCTCATCGTTTGTGATTCCGAAATATGTAGTTTCTCTACCATACGATTTAGATTATTGTGAGGTGATTGATAATTCTAGGTTGTTCTTCGGGAATATAAGTCCGGGTTATCAATTGGTTTCTGTTCACCTTGATTTTATAAATTGGTGTTCAATTTGGACTAGGTCCCGGGGTATTTCTGCATTTGCGGTTTCCTCGTTAACAAAATTTATGGTGTCTGTGTTATTTCTATTCCACATTATATTTTGTTATATAATTGAAATATCACGGGTTGTGTGTTAGGATCAATCAATTAGAATATCCAACCCTTGGTTGTTGATTTAAATTGATTGACACTTGGATATTGGTCTTTGGTACCATCCAAGTTTATCTCTCTAGTATTTGATAAAGACTCGCAGATTTCCATTTGCTTGAGTAAAGATCAAATCGAGAGATTGAGATATTAACTCTTTGATATACTTTTATATAGATTGAGTCTGACTGTCTAGTTGATTCTCTAGAAAGTATATTGGGGTTAGTCCATACGGATTGCTAATCGAAATATTGGGTGAGGTTGTTAGACCCCCGGTTTTTTAACAACACCACCCAATATTTCCTTCGACAATTTGTATGGAAAAACTCCAATATTATTCTGAGAGCACCATCTTATAAAGCGAGCTCTATCAAGTAAAATACCAAAGAGTTATATCTATAATTCTCAATACAATCAGCAAATAAAACAGATACAAATTTATGAGCCTGATTGATACGAGAAATACTTGGACGGTAACAAAGACCAGTGTCCAAGCATCAATCAATCTATATCCAACAAACAAGGTCGGATTTAACAATTGATTGAACTATGCACAACCTGTGCTATTTCAATTATATAAACAAATATAATGCGAAAAAAAAATAACACACACACCCGAATTTTGTTAACAAGGAAACCGCAAATGCAGAAAAACCCTGGACCTTGTACAGCTTTGAACACCAGACTATATTAAGCCGCTACAGACACTAGCCTACTTCTATAGAACCACGCCGGATTCTGCGCACTTGATTCCCTTAGATGATCTCACCCACAACTAAGAGTTACTACGACCCAAAGTCGAAGACTTATAAACAAATCTATCTTCCACAGATAAATCTATTCTGATAGATAAATCTGTCTCCCATAGAAGTACCTATGAAGTTTTGTTCCATCTTATGATAAATCAAGGTGAATAGGAACCAATTGATAATCCGGTCTTATACTCCCGAAGAGCAGCCTAGAAATATCAATCACCTCACAATAACTTAACTATATGGTAGTAGAAGTTATTGCGGAACCACAAAGTCTAAGACGAAGAACTTTGTGATTACTTTTTATATCTTACATATCGGAGATACATCTCGAGCGAATCTTAAATAAAATAGTACTCAATACGATATAACAAATAAGATCAGAATACGAAACTACAAACAAAATAGTTGGATCTGGCTTCACGAGTCCCAAATGAAGTCTTCAAGGCGTTAACCCAATATGGTTTTGGAAAAATCTAGGTTAAAGGAGAATCGACTCCAGTCGCAACTAGGACACATGAAATTGTCGGGATTGAGTTTTTTAGTTGCTAGAATTCTACCTTATATAGTCTTTCAAATCAGGGTTTGCTTATAATCAAATCTAAGATAGCTTAGTAACAAAAGCATTCAATATTCACCGTTAGATGAAAACATGATTTAAGATTCAAGGTAAGTTTGCTTAAAACCAAAGCAATATTTCTCCACCGTTAGATGGTCTTATCTTATTACACACAAATGAAATATTCCTTCATTTAGATATGGGTAACCGTACCTAATCGTGTATATCGAGGTGGCTCAATAATTGTTAACCGAACTTAGCCATATAAACACGTTTATATTAACCACATTCATCTAACACTTCTAGATCAAATATGATGATCAATCAATCATGAAACATAATCAAATGAATCTAATTGAGTTTCTAATAGAGTTGTTCAATTTTTCATCATTGAATATAAATGTATATGAATCAATCGAAACAAAATCGGTTTGAATAGTTATCGTACAAAGTACTTATACAAGAATCAATTCATGAACATTAAGCCATAGTTTGTAAAGATTGCATTCCTCAATTCACAAATGTTTAAGTTCATGAGTATGAGAATCATACTTATCCAATTTTAGAACTCAAACTGCTGTATTTGCAAACCAGAAGCGCGAACAGCAACTCCGGACCTTGGCCTGTCCAGCCGTTCGCATACCAGGTACGCGACCAGCCATCCCTGACCCAACGTAGGTACAACCGTTTGCATACTAGGTACGCAAACAAAATTCCGAACCTTTACAGGTAAAACCATTCGCATACTGGGTATGCAAACAATGTTCCCGGACCTGAATCATAACAATACAGTTTGCATACTAGGTATGCATACCGTGTTGTATCCATACATGGTTAATTGTTTTAAACTCCCATTTCAATCATTGAAATATCCTTAGAAGACGATAATAACTGTCTTACACAAAATATTATCTTCAAGTAATTTTCAAGTTGTCGAATGATCAATACGAAACTTTCCAAGTCGACATCAAATGATTGTCTCACACAAATCATGTAATATGTTTCAAGCCAATTTCCACATGATCATCTTCTGACATAATATTTAGTTTCCAACAAATATATTGTTTCCAACTAAACTCGTCAAGAATATGATAAACATAGTTAATTCCAACACATATTTTGAGAAATAGATAAGCGAGATAAACTCAGCTCGAATATCAAAAGTGTATAATGTAAAAGTCATTATAGATGTACGACTTAGTCTTATTAGGAGATAGAATAGAATAGATTTCTGAGTGATAGATAAGTTTTAGTCTCCATATACCTTTTGTTGATGAAGTTCCTCCAGGCTCTCCTCAGTAGATCTTCTTCTTCAATCGATGAAGGTCGTTAAGTTAAAAGCTCAACTACACATTTTATCCTAATCCGAGACATAGCTATAAGTAGACTGGAAATCAAGACTATACTTTGATCAACTAAACTTGACAAACAAGCTTGATATAAAAACGCTTGCAAGTTCGACCGAGCAATGCTCTAACATATAGTCGTCAAGGTCGAAAATGCCAAACAGTGACGTCTAAAAATCTTATATGCAAGGTCCTCACAATTACAGATAAAACAACATGACGACTTAATGAAAAACAGAACCCGGAGAAAGGTTGATTTTAGTTTTTATTGTTCGTCATGGACGAAATTGAACAAAGTGACGACCAAAACAAAGTCGTCAAGGTAGTTTCCCCAACCATGACGACTAATAGAAAAAATATACACATAGAAATTCTTTTATGGCAGTTTCTTGTTGGCAAGGTTCACGTTTTCAAGACATGAGATCATGTCTTCTCTCTTTGCTTTCTTCTAAAGCGATGCATTCTTCTTGATACTCTCTCAGTTCCTTCATTATAAAAGTATCCTTGAATCTGAATATCTGCATGTACAACAGATCTCTTATTCAACATCGCGGGATTTTAAATTTTTTCCGCTAGGTTGTCTCATTTGTCTCTCCATATCCTCTCTTTTACTTCGCTCCAGTGCCTCTTGCAAGTCTCTTTATTCTCGCAAACTTCTTTCCACAACCCTTCGTACATCTCGCTCTTCACTGTTCTCTCTTCAACGATCTCTCCTTTGATGATCCCTCTCTTTGCTATTTTATTTTTGACGATTACGTCTTTGGAAAATTTCTTTGCTTCTTTCCTGAGTTTCAATCGACTTCTTCTTGATGAGTTCCTACTTGTCCACGATTCTAAATCTCCAAAAATTACGTGAAGTTGGTCCCTCTTCATTTCTCTTTCATGCACAAGTCTCCCTCTCAACTTCTCAATAGTCATGTTTTCTTCATCCACATGTTCTTCACGGTCGTTGTGAGTTGACTCATCATCCCTTTCATTATTTGACTGACCACCTCTTTCTTCATCATCTCGATGATTTCTATGAGTAGGGCTATCGCATAGTTGGTGCTGGCCATGTGTTTCTCTTGCAGCATATGTTTTTATGGTTTTTTAATCTTCTTCTCCCCCTTTCTTCCACTCGCTGACTTCTTCGTTGTGTTATCGGATGTTGAGCTTGTGATGCTACCCTCGCCATTGAGAATTCTGGATATTACTTCAAAGAAAAGGTATGAATAATTATCCTACCAACCCAACTCGTACAACCTACTGAGTTGATACAAACTCAGTATAAAGATATTTTCCTAACTGTAAACCAATGATTGTTTTGACACATCCTTGAAAAATTCAGAGATATATATATATGATAACTATAAAAACACCACCGACAAAGAAAAACTTCACGAGACTTGGAAATTAGACGAACAACTTGTCACAAATAGAAACTCACCCGTTCTTAAAACTTAATAATACTTTGAAAAGCTTAACAACTAATGAATATCTCATCAATAACTAAAGTCTGATAAAAAAACTAGCACGTGAGAAAGATTAAAAACTTGATAAAACTCTTAATATATTCCAGATCTAAGAACTGAAAGATGAGAAAAACTCCAAAATATGATGAAACTTAAAAGCAAAGAGATGTATAGATCTAGATTTCGTGAGAATATGATGATATATAGCTTAAAACATAATAATAACGAGAAGAACGTAAGGAATATTATGAGTTCAAACCATGTTTCTTAACAAAACTGCAGGTGAGGATAAATCCTCTTACTCTTCCAAGTTATTTCTAACGCCAAAATGTAACTGCAGGAAATCTTACAGAATACCCAAGTATTAATCTCTACCAGCTATCGAGACATAATGAATATGAACATAAAATTTTATTAAGAAGATAATGATATTAGTGATTAAGCTCTGTAAAAACCCTAACTTGGAACACACACAATTTTCTCTCCAAGACTATACATAGATTACAAAATAACTCAACCCATTTTACATTTCTCTCTGCCCACTTATACAGGCATTTACATAAGGTGTGAAATCTAATTTACATATTGGTTTTATAACTAACAAAGCCTTTTTTTTTCTCGACTAACCTTACGCGATGTTGTCTCCCACCACTGCACTGATACTAATAAGTCAGACTTCTTCTCGCGGGTAGTGTCATGATTTCCATGTGAACCTTATCCTCTTTTTTGCACGATGTGAGTACTTAGTTAACATTATTTGTGCCTAGCAATGCTTCTTTGCAATTAAAATCACCTTCGCAGTCTACTTTTATCGCAAGGGTACTTGTTGCTTTTATCATCTTATTGACATCATCGCTTACCTCAATAACGACCAATTAGGGTTTTATTCTCATGCTTGCTACGAAGTCCTCCTACGAACTCCTCCCATAATTATTTGGTGTCCTTGTATTATTCCACGTAGTGAAGCAATTTTGTATCCACACCACAGGATGCACGTGGTAGTGTTAGGTCCAAAATTTGCAAAGAAAAATGTTAGTGCATACATAATAATGAACCAAATATGTGTACCATGTAAAGTTCAATGGTGGTAGTGGATAGCAATTGCAAATATGAACACTTTCATATATAGGTATCCGATCAATTGAATTTTAAATCTCCCCTTTTGATCAACTAGTGCAACAGTAGGGAGCATTACCACAAAGTGCGATCAAAGTCTGTTCCTGAGAAATCTTGAAAAAAATTTCAATGACGCATTGATAGTTTTTTCTATTGGAATCCATTAAAGATATCCTTCTAAAACAATTCTAACTGTAATAAGTGTTAGAGCATTGCTCGGTCGAACTCGCATGCGTTGCTATCTCAAGCATGTTTGTCAATGTTAGTGATCAAACTATATGTCTTGATATCTAGTTTACTTATGACTAAGTCTCGGTCTAGAATAGTTAGGTATAGTTGAGCTCCAGACTCCATGGAGATTATCTTACGAAGACGAAGAACTACTCAAGGAACCAGTGGAACTTCATCCGATCAAAAAGTATGTGGAGAGATGAACTCATCTGTCACTTAAAAGTCTACCTACTCCATCTCCTACTCTTGAGACAAAAGTCGTATAAGTATGATAGTTTTCATACATACACATTTGCTATTTCGGGCCGAGTTTACTCGCCTATCTTTTTCTCGAAATATGTGTTGGTAAGGTTTTGCTTTAACCATTTTCATATGTACCGGTGACGAAAGTCATGAAGACGTTTCAATCTTGAAAATAGCTTTGATGACGATAGTCGATTCTTTTTGTCTAACGACTATTATAACATTATAGAAGAATGTTTCAATGATTGAAATATGGAGTTGAGATAACGTAACCAACTATGGATATAAGCATATATAGTGTGTTCGCACATTAGTGTATAAATACATGTGCCATAAACTAAGTGTGTACATGCGGTATTGGTGAAGGAGATAGGTTAGGTACGCGTACCCGTACGCGTACTGGCGGAAGTTTTCATACCGAAAATTTCTGCTGTAGTTTGTGAAGTTTGCAAACTGAAAACCAGTCACCTTAGGTATGCATACCCATGGAAGTTTTCAAAACGAAAATTTCTGCTGAGTTTCCAAACTCAAGTCTGGTAGCTACGGTACACGTACCTGTACGCATACCTAAGATGGTTATATTTCTCAAATCGGTAGTTTCATGAACTTAAACAATAAATCAATAAGGAATGCAATCTTTGCAAATCGTGGCTATATTTTTCATGAATTGATTCAAGTGAATCAAACCGATTTTGGTTCAATTGTGTCTATGTATGAAGATCTAAGCAATTGAACAACTCTTGAACTAGTTCTTACGAGTCATTTGAACTAGTTATGAGAAAGATGAATACGGTTAATATGAAAGTGCTCATATGGCTAACTATTGGTTAACTGTTTGTGATCCAACCCAATGTACACGTTTAGGTACGGTTACTCAAACCTAAATGAATACATTTCATTTGTGTGTGAGACAAGCTAAGTTTCGATCTAACGGTTGAAAGATATCAGCTTGGATAAGTCAGGTTTTTCATCTAACGGTGAATATTGAATGCTTTGTTACCAAGGTAACTAAGATTGCAAACCCTGATTTCAAAACTATATAAGGGAGAAGTCTAGCAACTGAAAAAACTAATCCCCACACTTCCTGTGTGATACTAGTTGGTTTTGCTAGAGTTGATTCTCCTTTAATAGTAGGTTTCTTCTCGAGACCCTGTCAGTTAACGACTTAAAGACTTCACTGAAATTGTGAAGCCAGACGAAAATACTTCTCTTGTAGTTGAGAGATCTGATCTTTCCATTTTCTATCGTACGACTTCAATTAAATAATTGACTTGAGATTATATCTCTGATAGGGCAAGATAAAAAGAAATCACAAACATCTTCGTCTCATCGTTTGTGATTCCGCAATATCTAGTTTCGCTACCATACGACTTAGATTATTGTCAGGTGATTGATAATACTAGGCTGTTCTTCGGGAATATAATTCCGGTTTATCAATTGCTTCCTGTTCACCTTGATTTCTATCAAAAGACGGAAAAAACTTGTAGGTTTATCTGTGGGAGACAGATTTATCTTTTATCGTAGACTTTTCTGTGTGATACAGATTTGTTTATTAAAGTCTTCGACTTTGGGTCGTAGCAACTCTTGGTTGTGGGTGAGATCAGCTAAGGGAATCAAGTGCGTAGTATCCTGCTGGGATCAAAGACGTAAGGAGCGCAACTGTACCTTGAATCAGTGTGATATTGATTAGGGTTCAACTACAGTCCAGATCGAAGTTAGTTTGGAGTAGGCTAGTGTCTATAGCGGCTTAATACAATGTGTGTTCAATCTGGACTAGGTCCCAGGGTTTTTCTGCATTTGCGGTTTCCTCGATAACAAAATTTCTGGTGTCTGTGTTATTTCTAGTCCGCATTATATTTTGTTATATAATTGAAATATCACAGGTTATGCGTTAGGATCAATCAATTAGAATATTCATCCTTTGGTCGTTGATTTAAATTGATTGACACTTCTATATTGGTCTTTGGTACCATCCAAGTGTAGTTGCAGGAAATCCTACACTACACCCCTCATATGATTTCATCAACACTCAACTCATTTTAGATTAACAATTTTAATTTTATTGATGAATCTTTGAACAATCTTACAAGAAAGGATAAAGGAATCAAGAATAACCACTTCTCTAGATTTTCTCTCTCCTACTTACTTGTTTCTTACTCAAAAAAGATCTCTCTCTCCTTTACAACTGAACGACTATTTATAAGGAAATACATAGTGGATGACAGCTAATCTGTCCTTTATTTTCGGATATGGTTTGCGATATTCTCTCAACCTTACAAATGTTAATCTCGCAAACTCTCTAATTTTCGCAGGACCATCATATCTTTCTCATGATTTTAGCTGACGCCGTTTATTATATCGTTTCTGAAATTGTTCTGCGACGCTGTTGTGTTGCGTTGTTGATAATTTCGCTGAGGCATTATTGCTGCGAGATTCTGATCCTACATCTTGCCTCTTCTCATATCTTCTCTGCAAAGTAGAGAATGATGTGAGAAATGCCGCAGCTGTTCATCTCTTCATATTCTCCATTTATCACACGTATTCTTTCTTCCATCTGTTTCTTGACACGTCTTCTGTAACCGCTACTTTTCAACCGCTCATGTCTTTTCGTCTTAATGGTATTTATTTCTTCGAGTAAAAAATTTTCTTTATATATTTTTCTTACTCTTCTTTCCACTTTCTTTTTACTTTCTCTTCTATTTTTATTCTCTCATCTCTGCAACTCTATTGTTCTTCCGTAAGTTCCGCTACTATAATCCTTTCTTTTTCAATCTTCTTACTTTTCATTCATTCCCATACTCTATATTTAAATATGCCTCCAAGTGGCCATAAACATGAGAAAAACTTAAAAGATGTCCAAAAAGATCTTGCAGAGAAATTTCACACTTTCTACCATTCCTGGTGAAAGTGCCAAGTCAATTCTTTCTACCAAAATGTTTTCTGATCAATATTGTGATGATCAATTAATCATAATTTCGCTAGGTCAGATTCTCGCAGGTCTCCCCATTCCTCTTTACGACCCAGATATTCCTCTGTTCTATGAAATTCTCGCTCATTCAGGATTTTCGCGAGCTATCTTCCAGTTGAGTGGGGATTGCATCCGCCTGATGCTAGAATTCGCTAACCGTGGTGCTGGTAAAGGATCTCTGTACTCCAAAGAACTTAGGGATCCTAAATTCGCAAACTTGGAGATAATTGATGAGAAATACATAGTAGCGAGTTTCTTTGAAAATTATGAGTTGATTTCCATGAAGAAAGAGAATACTCGCTGGGTTATTCGTTTGAAAAGGAAAGATAACATTGATGAAGCTAAAATACTCATGCAAGACATTGATTGGAATTCTAGTAAGAATACAACTCCTCGCCAATCCAAAGATGATAAATGGTGTGTTTTTCCTTTGATGCTGAAAGGACCTTACATTGCTGGGTCAAACGTTCTTCCTGATAATCTTGCTACTTATCAACCTTGGGTATTCTCTTGGCCCGAGAAGGATAAAGAGGTATGTTTCTTCCAGTTTCGCTCATGTCCCTCTCTTTATTTATTTTTATTCTTTTATTCGCTAACTCTTGCGAAATTCTACAGATCCAAAAACTGAAAGATAACTATAACAGGACTGGGAAGACTAGTACCTTATTAGCTCTTCGCTCATACACAGATGAGGTAAGAAATATCCTTTTATGATTTTATTCAGTATATTGTTACCTCCATTTCTTACTTCTATTTGTGTGTGAAGATTATTGCTGAAATAGAAGAACCTGCCAATGTTGCGAAGACTGGTGATAAAGGCAAAGGTCCTCTTTGCAGAGAAAAATCAACTGCTCCTCCTTCAAAGAAAAGAAAAATCCGTTATTCTTCTCCTTCAACTATTCCTTCTCATGAAAATTCCGAGAGTGACAAGGATGATGAGGACAATGATGACCATGCCGCAAGTGAAGATTCTCCACCTGAATCCTCTATGGCTAAGCTCTCTGTCCTCTTTTCTGATTCTCTGCAAGGAATGGGAGATAACCAATTCGCTAATACCTGCAAAGCTCTCGCTACAATTTACGATGTTCCTTTACTGGATGGTGATAGTTCTCTTCGTGGAGTTTCTAGATCAGTGACTCCCGATTTCCTACGATCTCTTAATAGTTTGGTATACTTTTATCCTTTTACTTCTTCATTGTCATAACTCAAAATTTCTTTCTATATTAATACTTTTTATATTTTTTCGCAGGATGGAAAAGCTTCTTTCGCTGTTGCCTCAGATCTAGAGAGGAGACGCGAAAATCTTGAAAAGAAGAATCTTCAATTTCGCACAAAGAATGAAGAATTGGAAGCTGAAGTCAAATGTCTTCGCGAGAAAAACAGACAACTAGAAATTGATTCTTCTTCATATAAGAACACAATCTCCAGTCTTCAGCAAGCTAATAATCAGCTCTATGGTATGTTACTTTTCTCCTTTCCCTTCATTCATTCATCCTGTTGTTTTATCTTATTTAATTGATCCTTTTTGCAGACATTTATGGTCTTTCTGATGAAGCTACTATTCTTCGTTCATTTCCTAATGCCTTGGATAATGATACCCTTCTTGAGCGTCTTAATAATTCTTTAAATAGTTTCTCAAATGATAGAATTTCATTTCTCTCTCTACATGAGCTTAGATCTAAATTTCGCCTCTTAGAAATTGACCATAGATCTAGTTTAGGCTTAGCCAACCGATTTAAGCGTCTCCTTCTTGATTCTAAAGAGAAAATCAATGAGTTAAGAACCAAAATTAGAGGTCTCATAGATGATAAGGATTGTATCTCTGATCAAGGTGCAAAGGCTTTGGAGAAATTCCAAGAGACTCTTCTTGAAGTTCAACTTGAACGAGATGAAGCTACCCGCAAGAACATCGAGCTCTGCGAAAGAGAAAACCAAATTCGTTCTCGTCTTCTTATAAGCAATGAGGATGAATTTGCTTGGGGATGCAAAAATCTTAGATGATGCCAGAAAAGATTTAGGTGTAAATATTAGTCTCCAAGTTGAGCATACAGCCTTGATTAGAGATATGATTTCTGAAAGAGAAGGTTATTAACTGTTCTTCTTTACTAATCTTTTGTTTCTTATGAATTTTCATCAAGTTATTAATTGATTGTCTTTTGTTTGCAGATTCTGAAAGTAGATATCATGAAAAGATTGAGGAACTTGAAGCTGAGAAAGAGGAACTTGCAAAGAATCTTTCTTCTCGCAACGACAAGTATTCTAGATTAAAGAATCAAATCAAGATCACTGTTGCGAACTTTAAGAATGATGCTATGCATTTTCACAATCAAACTATCCAAATGGTTTGTGATGACCATAGTATCCCTCATTCTGATTATCCTTGTCTCTTGGAGGAGATCCCACAAAATACTCCCAGTCTGATTATTTCTGATAGCGAAGCTGATGATGAGGAATCTGATGGTGATGAAGGTTCTGATGGTGATGAAGATTCTAACGCAGACGAAGAAGGGAACAAGTCTGATGAAGATGATGAAGGATCAACTAAGAAGTAGTCTTTGCTTCTTTCTTTGATCCTCTGTAATACTTGTACATTTATTCCTTCTTTCTGTATATTTGTGTTTCTTTCATTTTGACCTGCATTCATTAAAACAATTCTTCCTTGCAATACAGTTAATCAATATAATCATTAATTTTTGAATTTTTGTGTAAATCTATCATATGGAGATAAATAACATTTTCTAACAGTTAATCCCTGTTTCTAGCGCCATTATGTAGTTGCAGGAAATCCTACGCTACACTCCTCATATGATTTCATTAATACTCAACTCATTTTAGATTAAAAATTTTAATTTTATTGATGAATCTTTGAACAATCTTACAAGAAAAGATAAAGGAATCAAGAATAACCACTGCTCTAGATTTTCTCTCTCCTACTTACTTGTTTATTACTCAAAAAAGATCTCTCTCTCCTTTACAACTGAACGACTATTTATAAGGAAATACATAGTGGATGACAGCTAATCTGTCCTTTATTTTCGGATATGGTTTGCGATATTCTCGCAACCTTACAAATGTTAATCTCGCAAACTCTCTAATTTTCGCAGGACCATCATATCTTTCTCATGATTTTAGATGACGTCGTTTATTATATTATTTCTGAAATTGTTCTGCGACTTTGGTGTGTTGCGTTGTTGATAATTTCGCTGAGGCATTATTGTTGTGAGATTCTGATCCTACACTAAGTTTATCTCTCTAGTATTTGATAAAGACTCGCAGATTTCCATTTGCTTGAGTAAAGATCAAATCGAGAGATTGAGATATTAACTCTTTGATATACTTTTATCTAGATTGAGTCTGACTGTCTAGTTGCTTCTCTAGAAAGTATATTGGAGTTAGTCCATACAAATTTCTAATCGAAATATTGAATGAGGTTGTTAGATCCCCGCTTTTTCAATTGGTATCATAGCAGAAAAACACGTTAAAGACCTTATAAGTCTGTGTTTGTAGCGATCTGATTATGGAAGAGTCTATCTCTAATAATGTACTAGTTTGATTCTAAAATCTTGGATTCACCTGAGAGAACTGTCACATCTAAGTCAATATCTAAACATTCTCTTGATATAAAAACTGTTGATTGGGAAACTCTCCTATAAGAACAGTTGGATGAACTTTCTGATGAAGGTGATTCAGATATTGATAGAGATGTTGATGAGGAAGTCCCTGAGTATGTTAAGGTTTTGGATTCATGGAATATGAAGAAGATTACAACTTCTCATGTCTCACCTCTTCTGACTCCTCTATGTTGAGAAAACAAGAAATTGAGAAGATGTTATGCAGGTGTTTATTTTTCGAATCGTTCTAACGAATTGATCCTCAAGGATTCCGAGGAAAACCTACGTATGAATTCACTTGAATGTGATAATATTTATCAAAAGTACTTTTTGTTGGAAGAGAAACTTGCAGAATCTGAAGCAAGGTTTAACTCTCAACAAATTAGTTTTGATGACAGAGAAAGTGCTTGTCTCGCTCGTGAAAAACGCCTTGAGGCTGATTTAGCTGCTGCACTTGATAAAATCAAGATGTTGGAAAATGACTTGAAAAAGTTCAATACTAGTTCAAGAAAATTAACCACTATGATAGGAGCAAGTAAAAATCATCGTGATACACGAGGATTTGGCTATAAGGGAATAAATGCTCCAAGTATTAGCAAAGAGGTAAAATTTGTTAAGGCTAGTGATTCTTCTCAACAAAAGGTTTCCACTGATGGCAAAAGTGAAATACCTTCACCGGAAATTAAGGTTTGAAAGAGCAAAGCATATTAACCTCCAAAGTCAGCACATATGGATCGGGGTAAGAACATTCCATATGATTGACACTATTGCGGAAATAAAGGTCACATAAAAAGGAGATCTCGTTTCCATATAAGGAATGAGAAAATTCATGATGTTCTTTTTTGGGCATCACAAGAAGTTGTGAAACCAAGATCATTTGTTAAGGCTAATCCCCTTAATGCTACAGGTTGTAACTGTCCAACCTTTAGGCAAAGGAATCAGTGTTGTGATAAACCTATTTTTGCCTATAAACGTCATACGAATCCTTTTCACAATCGCAATGGTTATCAAAAGGATAACTTCGTAAAGACGAAGACAAGATCCGATGTTCCCAGTTGGAGAAAGACTAACTTGCAAAAGAATAGTAAATCCAAACCTCTTTCGAGAAATCTTGAAGAGAGTAACGGGAAGAAGGTTCCGGTTGTTTCTAAACATACTCATAGGTGGGTTCCGAAGAAAGTCAATGAAACTTGAGTGTGAAAAGTAATGATCTCCCAGAAAATTCCATGACTATGGAGAAGGCAGTATCCATGATGTTGGACTTAAAGAGTTCTTTGGAAAGATGGATTTGGATGTGAAAGGTTCTAAAAGTGATCTCTTTCATGATAATCCAAAAGTCACTTGTGGTGAGCAAGACATTGTTCACCTCAACACAACTTGAGTGTGTTTTAAGTGCATCCTCACCAAGGAATTCCTTATTATGTATACGGTGAGGGAAGCACGAAAATTGGAGCGCACAAATTATGTTTGGTAAGGCTGTAGAATTCAATTAGATTCATCTAAAAAGGTATGTCTATAAACTGGAGCAATATTTGTGCTTTTATTTTCTTAGAGAACTTATAATGATTCACGTACCTTTCTTATCGTTCTCTTCTACCTAACTTGATATGTGTTTAAGGTTCTTAAATGTTCAGGTTTGAAAATAATAGTTCGGGATTTTGGACTACATGGTACACATACCAGGTATGCATAACATCATTTAAAATCAAAATCCAGTGGTTTAGGTACGCATACCAGTTTGCATAATGCTCCAGGATACGAAAATTCGTTTGCAAACCCGTATGCATACTTGACGTCGATATTCGGTAAATTTGTTTTGGCCGTAGCTTCTTCGTCCGAACTCGTAATGATCTCATTATTTTTGCATTCTCTTCCACTTTGAATTCTCTTCAAAATGGGTGATGAGAAATCCTAAATTTGAATGATTTGAGGTTGGTCTTTGCCCCATATCTTGTTTTTGAGTAATTTGCTCCGTTTCGTCGCACTTGTTTAACTTCTGTTGGACTTGGCACTTGGATTCTTGGAGTAACTCTCTTATAAGATTATTTTTAGCTTTTATAAGAATGATGTTGGTGAATCACAAAGAAGGAAGTTCAATAATAGACAGTAGTATGCATTGTTATGGGATTCTTGAATATTCACAATCATCTTATGTGAACTATGATGCATGGTCTTTAATGACTCTGTATGTTCTTCTTTGTTAAGAAAATATTTTTATATGCCTTTGGTAACCACTCTTGGTGTAAATCCGTGCGAAAAAGATTGATTCTACCTTCAAAGGGCAAAGATTATTTTTGCAATTTTAATCTTTATGATTTTATATATTGCAAATTGTTATGGGATATGTTGCTTACGTCCGTGAACCTGTGACTGTCCCATACTTGTTCAAAAGTTATCTCTATTATGTCGGTATGAAAGTATTGATAGAAGATAGAATGAACTTTTGACAAAAAAAAAAGTTAAGCCTATTATATCATTAATTGGTGGAAGATAGGTTAAAATCTTTTGTTTACGAGGATTATGTTTATTGTATGTCATTGTGCAAATAATGATGGGAAATAGAATAAATCCTTGTATATTCCGCAGTATTGATCTTTCCATGATCCATATTTTATGTGTATACTGCAATGCTCCATAAGGTTTTCTTGTGTTGAGCATAAACGATTAAGGTGATCATTTATTTATGGTTAACATAGTCGTAGCTCCGTAAGTTCTGCTATGTCGAGCAAGTTCAATTAAATTGATCACTTTTGTGTTTAATTTGATTGTGTATTCCGATTAAATTAATCATGGGTTTACTTGTGGTTAGTTTAATTGAGAAATTTTTATATAGAAAATCATTTCATTATGGTTTTTGGTGTCCAATAAATGCTTCTTTTCTTGTAAAAGTAAGGTCGCTCTTGCTGTTCTTTCGGGAATGACATCAAATGGGGGAGAGTTCTTTTGAACTTGCGCTTAATTTCCATATCTTTGTGGGGAGTGCGGCTGTGGAATTATTTAGGGGTTATCTTGTATATTTATAAACTCCTTATCAAATGCATTTAGCTTCGGCTTTATGATTGCATCTAAATAAGTTGATATGTACTTTTCTTTGATCTTGAAGCGTCTTCGTGGAAATTTCATTAGGATGCCGTTTTCGTACCTTTGCCAATTTTATTGACAAAAAGGGGGAGAATTAATATGTAGTTCACACTACAAATACATATGATTTACGTGTTTTACGGGTCATTATGTAAAGGGGAGTGGTTTTCATGTTGAGATGAAAGTATTGACTAAAGGGGAGTGATACATATCACCATAGTATTGTTGTGGAAGTTGTGACATAAGAACTTTGATGCTGTGTAATAATACTATGACACGGTATAACAATGATCGAGAGATTTTGTTTTCTCACTGTTATGGCTACGGAACTTCAACAACTATGATGCTTAAGAGGAACGCTAACGTCATGCCAGAAAATACTCTTTCTATGGTAGCAGTAGCAGCTGGTAAGAGGAACGCTAACGTCAAAAGCAAATAAACCAATGGGTACACTTGATCTTTTTTTTTCTCAACCATTCTTTTAGCAAGATCACCAATACTTTTCAACCCCAAAAACTCATCACTTGATCTCATGTCCATTATATAGGTTTTAAGTTGATCTTCAAGAATCCCAACTTCAACAGCAGTGAGGTCATTCAGATATAATTGAGAAAGGCGGACAAGATTTTGCTTATCGAAAGCAGAAAACGAGTCGATAGGGTTCAAGGATGCCACACAAAGAAGTAACTCGGTAGCCGTTTCTGAAAAACAGTAATTTAACTCCAGAAGTTGCATGTCTATAACTTCATAGAAGAACTCGACACGATAATGATGCAAATTAGTGATATGTGGAGCTAAACGTTTTGATTTTCCTGGAAAAAAGAACATGTCTTCCATGTTAAGAACTTCAATTTCGTGTTTCTCGCAAAAAGAAGAAACTTGTAGCAATAAATATTCCCATCCATCTTCTCTCATCTTCTGCAATCGTTGCTTGCATATGGTAACCAGTTTCATGCATTCACAATATCTTGATCTTTCCTCTGCAAGGCTTGCGACAAATCTGCTGTGATTCCCATTATATTTTTCATCAAGTGTAAACTAAAAGCAAAATTGTATGTCTGAATTGAATCTCGTAGAACTCTTTCTTTAAATTTTTTGTTTGAATCATGTGCTAATTAGAGTATTCTGGTGGGAACTCCAACGAGTATCACCGGCTCGTTTAAGGATGGTTTCTTGATTTAAACCTTGACCTGTAGAGCGTTCACCTCTATCAATTGCCTCATAAACTAAAGCAACTTGTTTTTCCCGAATCATATCTTGACGTTTCCCCGACCCTCCAACCACAGTCACTATATTAGTGACCAGTAAAAATAAGTCTTCAACATAAGTATGTTTCTTTGCCACGGCCACAACTGCTAGCTGAAGTTGATGAGCAAAACAATGAACAGAGTATGCACTACTATTTTCATTCAAGATAAGTGTTTTTAAACCATTGTACTCACCTTGCATATTTCTTGCCCCGTCGTAACCTTGACCTCGCACCTTGGAAATGCTTAATCCATATCTTGAGAAAAAATCATCGATTGCAGCTTTTAGTGAAAGAGCTGTTGTAGATGATACATGTTCGATACCCACAAAACTCTCAATTACATAACCATATTTTACGTAGCGCAATATGATGGCTATTTGCTCTTTCAAAGATATGTCGCGTGACTCGTCTACGAGAATGGAAAATAATCCATCACCAATTTATTTTGTAATTGAGGAAATAATTTCAAAAGAAATTGCATTTTCTATATCCTTTTGAATGTCCGGCGCTATCATTTTCTCATTCCCAGGAGCATTATCCAATATAATAGCTTTTATTTCCTCATTGTTGTCCCCTAACCATTTCAAAAGTTCGATAAAATTTCCTCGATTTTTAGATTCCTCAGATTCATCATGTCCACGAAATGGAAGCCCTTGTCGTAAAAGAAATCTAGCACAGTCAATAGATGCCTCCAACCGCTTCTGGTATTGATACTTTTTATGATCTGTATGATTATGCAAAACTGTTGTAATGGACTGATTTTGATTTAAGAGATCTTCACAACTCTGTCTAGCTATGTTATGGGGACTATTAATGCCACCAGCCACCAACATGATCATGTAATGCTTTTTTATTCTTCCAGTATCTAAAGCCTTCGCCAACAAAAGGACTCTCATTTTTTGGCCTGAATAAGTAGCAACATAAACAAAAAGCTGCATCTTTTTCGATACTATACTCCAACCAATTGGGATATTCATCAAACCATGAAGACTTAAACCTTCTTAACTTTGGCTTAATATAATGTTGAGGGAAATTATGACCTCGAGGCTGGCACAGACCTCGTAGTAGAAAAGATCTTCGGATCTCATCACGATCATTCGTGTTATAATCGGACATCGCCATTCGAAGTCCCGGGTGTGCTGGTAGAATTTCTAAATCAATACGTTTATTCTGTTCTGAATTCGGATCAAAATTGTTTCTAGTTCGTCCCTACAAGAAAAAAAAGTGATCTAAATATCCCCGTTAAGAAAAAAAATATAATTTCAGAATGAAATCATATGTTCAAAACTAAGATGCACAACGTCACAAGCCTTCACACTTTCACTGTTTCACAGCCCACTAACTAATCCAAAATTCAAATATATAAATAAATATAAAATGTTTTCACTTACATCATCAGATTAAAATGTATTAGGAATAGGAATGGGATTGGGAGATTGTGATGATTCTTTATCTCTTGATATGTTTTTATTTCTTGATGTCTCACTTGGTGTCGTTGGAGTGCTTGGTGTTGATGGCGTCTCACTTCTTTTAATTTTTTTGAAAAACCTTTTGATTATCATCGGTTGATTACTTAATTTCTTGGTGAAGAATAGAGAAAAAGCCTAAAATACATAAACTTGCAAACCGTAACCTAGGAAAGTCGTAGTTTTTACCTATTTTATAGCTAAAAATACCATATATGTGTTGATTACGAATATCTTGTTAGCTAGAAAATATATTGTATTTGTTTTCTTACCTATTTTCCTTGAAGAAAATCTAACTGGATTTATTAGAATAAGCAAAAAAAAAGAAAAAATCTAGGAAATGTCCGGCAAAACATAAATAGGTAAAGCTTTTTTTGCAAAATTTTGTATGTGCACGTGCCTAAGTGTGCCTCTACATAGATACGCACCTGGCTCCAGACTCCATGGCGGTTATCTTACGAAGACGAAGAACTACTCAAGGAACCAGTGAAACTTCATCCGACCAAAAGGTATGTGGAGACTTGAACTCATCTGTCACTTAAAAGTCTATCTACTCTATCTCCTACTCTTGAGACAAAAGTTGTATAACTATGATAGTTTTCATACATACACATTTGTTATTTCGATCCGAGTTTACTCGCCTATCTTTTTCTCGAAATATGTGTTGGTAAGCTTTTTCTTTAACCATTTTCATCTTTACCCGTGACGAAAGTCATGATGATGTAGTCGATTCTTTTTGTCTAACGACTATTATAACATTATAGAAGAATGTTTCAATGATAGAAATGTGGAGTTGAGATTACGTAACCAACTATGGATATAAGCATATATAGTGTGTTTGCACATTAGTGTATAAATCCATGTGCCATAAACTAAGTGTGTACATGCGGTATTGGTGAAGGAGACAGGTTAGGTACGCGTACCCGTACGCGTACTGGCGGAAGTTTTCATACCGAAAATTTCTGCTGTAGTTTGTGAAGTTTGCTAACTGAAAACCAGTCACCTTAGGTATGCGTACCCGTACGTGTACCCACAGAAGTTTTCAAACCGAAATTTTTTGTTGAGTTTCCAAACTCAAGTCCGGTAGCTATGGTACACGTACCCGTACACGTATCTAAGATGGTTATATTTCTCAAATCGGTAGTTTCATGAACTTAAACAATAAATCAATAAGGAATGTAATCTTTGCAAGCCGTGTCTATATTGTTCATGAATTGATTCAAGTGAATCAAACCGATTTTGGTTCAATGGTGTCTATGTATAAAGATCTAAGCAATTTAAAAACTCTTGAACCGTGGCTATATTGTTCTCGAGACCCTGTCGGTTAACGACTTAAAGACTTCATTGGGATTGTGAAGCCAGACGAAACTACTTCTCTTGTAGTTGAGCGATCTGATCTTGACATTTTCTATTGTACAAGTTCAATTGAATAATTGACTTGAGATTATATCCCCGATAGGGCAAGATAAAAAGAAATCACAAACATCTTCGTCTCATCGTTTGTGATTCTGCAATATCTAGTTTCGCTACCATACGATTTAGATTATTGTGAGGTGATTGATAATACTAGGCTGTTCTTCGGGAATATAAATCCGGTTTATCAATTAGTTCCTGTACACCTTGATTTCTATCAAAAGACGGAACAAACTTGTAAGTTTATCTGTGGGAGACAGATTTATCTATTATCGTAGACTTTTCTGTGTGATACAGATTTGTTTATTAAAGTCTTCGACTTTGGGTCATAGCAACTCTTGGTTGTGGGTGAGATCAGCTAAGGGAATCAAGTGCGTAGTATCATGCTGGGATCAAAGACGTAAGGATCGCAACTGTACCTTGAATCAGTGTGATATTGATTAGGGTTCAACTACAGTCCAGACATAATTTAGTTTGTATTAGGCTAGTGTCTGTAGCGGCATCATACAGTGTGTTATTCAATCTGGACTAGGTCCCGGGGTTTTTCTGCATTTGGAGTTTCCTCGTTAACAAAATTTCTGGTGTCTGTGTCATTTCTATTCCGCATTATATTTTGTTATATAATTGAAATATCACAGGTTGTGCGTCAGGATCAATCAATTAGAATATCCAACCTTTTGTTGTTGATTTAAATTGATTGACACTTGGATATTGGTCTTTGGTACCATCCAAGTTTATCTCTCTAGTATTTGATAAAGACTCGCAGATTTCCATTTGCTTGAGTAAAGATCAAATCGAGAGATTGAGATATTAACTCTTTGATATACTTTTATCGATATTGATTCTGAATGTCTAGTTGATTCTCTAGAATGTATATTGGAGTTAGTCCATACAGATTGCTAATCGAAATATTGGGTGAGGTTGTTAGACCCCCGCTTTATCAATAAGCAATATCGATGAAGAAACCATGTAGACGCAATTCTTAGTAAATGAAGCCCATGTCTTTGAAGGAACTGCATACAAAATAACCCAAAATGAACTTTTATTTTCTACTATTAGTTTATCAATCTTCTATTGTTCGTCTTTAATTTAAACTCGTAAAACTCTCGACATACGTATTGCAGTTTGTTTTACATTAACAAGGCAGTGTGATGAGCATCTTCAGGCATTTTTATACGCCAACAATAAGTTAAAGTTGCAGGAAGTGATCCAAAAGTCAGTATAATCTCTTAGGACAATAACCATTTCTTTGTAATCGGTTTGTGCCAATGTCTCATAGAATTTCTTAAATTCACTTTCTTAAGTACTGATCTCAAATTAATAAAAATCAGTTCCGATTGTTATAAAGTAAAATGAGACATCCAGGGTAGAGAAGAGGAGATTCTCATTAGGTATGTATATTACAAAGGAAATTCTCTCTATTTATAAGGATAAAAGAAGAGCATTTACAATGGAATAAGGAGCATGCATTCATTATTACTAGTAATGCTGGTGGTTACAAAGTAATGGGGGAAGTGAAAAGGTGAAAAGAAGGTGAAAGAATGGTGGTGAAGAGGAGTGTAAGTGTGGTGTAAATACAATATGTTTATTTCACAACACTCCCCCTTGGATGACACCACACTATTGTACACTGCCTCGTTAAAACGTTGCTAGGAATACCCAAAGGGAAAAACCTAGTTAAAGGAAAAAGAGTACAAAACATATAGAGTGACGCGCAAATGATGTCTCGTTAAAACCTTGACAAGGAAAACCCAGTGGGACAAAACCTTGACGAAGGAAAAAGAGTAAAACACGATGAGTCTAGTAAATGCGCCTTCCATGATGGCGTTCCCCCTGAAAAGTATTTCAATTAAATATTGGATTACAAATATTTGAGGAGAGACTTCCCAATTTCAGTGAACAAATTTTTTGAATGAAAAATATTGTTTGTTCCTTCATGAAGAAATTGCTAGTTGATGAAGTTTTGTTTTGTGCTAGTCTTCTAATAGTAGTGTTCTTGAGTTTTCATTCTTCTTTAAATGCATTGAGTAATTATGTCTTGGATTGCTAGCTTTTCGGAGATGATTTGTAGAAGTAATTGATGTAGTTTCTTCAACAAAGTGCCAAGATATGAATACATTTTAATACGTGAAAAAAAAAACATTTTTGTAACTAAACCTTATGTGGTTCATAGGTACATACAAATTTCTAGGAGATGGCTATGCAGATTTGGTCTAACAAATTAACCTCGTTAATGGTGGGGATCCACCAAATAACCAAAATTGATACAACTCCCCTTTAGATAACCACCATGTGGAATTAAATTGCCTCACTAAAAACCTTGCCATTAAAAATCTAGCGGGAAAAAAGATATGGACAAAGGAAAAAAAAAATCAACATTTTTAATAAAATTTTAACATCCTTGTCAGGAAAAACCACATGGAACAAAACCTGAAAGAAAGTAAAAGAGTACAACTTTTAAAGTTTTATGGATTCTATCTCAACTATATGACTATTATAGAAAACAAGCATCAAAATCATTGTAGTTGCAGGAAATCCTACACTACACCCCTCATATGATTTCATTAATATTCAACTCATTTTTAGATTTTCAATCTTAATTTTATTGATGAATATTTGAATATTCTTACAAGAAAAGATAAAAGAATCAAGAATAACCTCTGCTCTATACTTTATCTCTCCTATTTACTTATTTATTTCTCCAAGAAGATCTCTCTTTTCTTCTCAGTTGAACGACTATTTATAGGGAAATACATAATGGATGACAGCTAATCTGTCATTTATTTTCGGATATGGCTTGCGACATTCTCGCAACCTTACAAATGTTAATCTCACAAACTCTTTAATTTTCGCAGGATCATCATATCTTTCTAATGATTTTAGCTAATGTCGTTTAATACATCATTTCTAAAATTATTCTGCGACACTGTTGTGTTGTGTTGTGTTGTGTTGTTGATAATTTCGCTAAGATATTATTGTTGCGAGATTCTGATCCTACATCTTGCCTCTTCTCATATCTTTTCTGCGAAGTAGAGAATGATGTGAGAAATGCCGCATGTATCCATCGTTTCATATTCTGCATTTATCACATGTATCCTTTTTCCCATCCGTTTCTTGACACGTCTTTTGTAACCGCTGCTTTTTAATATATTTTTCCGTATTAATCGTGTTTATCTTCTCGAGGAAAAATTCCCTCTATATATATTCTTTCTCACTCTCTTTTTCTTTCTTTTTATTTTCTCTGCAACTTCATCGTTCTTCTGCAAATTCCGTTATTGCAACTTTTCTTCTTCTTTCTTCTTCAATCTTTTTAAGTTCTTCTTTATCTTCATACTATTTCTTCTGCAGATCTTCATCATTCGTAATTTTCTTCGAAATAATCTTCCTGCTAGTGCTTTCCATGGATTCATCAAGGTTAGTTTTCTTTTTTCTAGCGCCATTATGGGTTTTGCTGAAATCGATCTTGTTTACTGCCTTATTTGATGTTGTTTATGTGATTCCCATACTGTTGTTATTTCAGCAAAAGCGCCTCCAACACTAAATTTATGGTTCAGAACCCTAACATTCCCAAACCGCAGCATAAGGTTGTTGTGCATAAAAGAAAGTCTGCGAATGAGAAGGTAGTAAGAAACATTATCCTTTTCTAATAACAATATTGTTGCCTCTGTTTCTTATCTGGATTGTAATTCGCAGGGTGATAAGGATGTCAATAAACCTCTCAAGAAATCTCGCCACCTTAAAACTGTTCAAACTTCTGTTCCATTCCACTTACTTATCTCTTACAAATCTCCTGCGACATCTTCGCAAGATAAACCATTATCTCCAATTCGCGAAAAAGCTGCCTCAAACTTAATTTCTTCAACTGATCTTTCAATGATCGAAACCCCCCTTGTTGATCCTTCTGTGAATGAAACTTCTTCTCTTCCTAATGAGAATGTTTCTCAACCTTCTATCATGGCCAGTTCTCTACCTGAGTCTCTTCCCCTTGCAAAAGAAACCGTGGAAGGAATAGATATTGCTTTCAAAGTTTTGTCTGAAGTCCTGGATGATGGCAAGAAGTCCTCCATTGATCCTGTCAAGTCTAATGTTTGCGAAATTCTGAGCAAGCATTTAGGTTCTGACAGAGCTGCTTCGCAGACAGCTTTGGAAAAACAGTGTAATGCTCTTCGTCTCGAAAATCAAAAGCTTCAGAATGTTTTGTTGGATCGTGACAATCTTCGCAAGAAGAATAATGAATTGAGAGGTATGATTTTCTTATCTGTGTCTTCAATTTGCCTTTTTAATGGTTTTATCCTTCCCATATTTAATTATCCTTGAAATATCTCTTTCGCATGTTAAGCCTTAAACCAGAAACGAATAATGGAGAGATATCAATTTGAATCTGCTGTTGAAGAATCCCGTGTTGATAAAGAAATTTTGATGGATCAATATAACCAATTAGATAACCTCTATTCATATTCTCTTGATCATATAAATAATCTTACCAATGAAAATACCCAATTAGTTCAGAGGCAAGATTTATTAAGTAATGAAGTATCTCGCCTTTCTTATTCTTTAACTAAAGCTAATTTAGGGATGAAAACTTTATCAGATGAGAATAAAACCTTATCTCAAGAGAAGCGAACTTGTTTAAACAAGATGGCGATATCTTCGCAACAATTTAGCATTCTTCAGAAAGTATGTGATGACCAAGAGCAATCTCTTCGCTCTTTGAGAAATGAACTTAAAGAAGTAAAAGAGTCATCTATCGCTGAAAGATATACACTCATTCAAGGTAGAATAGCTTTAAGTGTAAAGGCGAATCAACTTAAAGAAAAATATTCCAAATTAGAAGAATCTTAGTCTTCTCTTGCGAAGAAAAATGCCTTTCTTATTTCTAAAGAGAAAAATCTTCAGTCTCGACTTAAAGGTTTAGTTGGAGATAAATTTGATGACGCAATGGACTGTTGGGAGAATAGTTGTTTCTCCTTGATTCAACACCTTATTTCGCAAAAGGAAGGTAGTCATAATAGTTTGACTGCCTTAACTATCTTTTCTTTGTCATATCTTTCTGAGTTCTTCATCTTATTGAAATTTTGTATTCTACCTTTCGCAAAGTCTGAGAAGAATCTTCATTCCTCCATTTCTGTTCTGGAGACTAAATATGCCAAAATTCGCAAAGAAAATGCATTGATCGTTTCTGCCCTTACTGGTTCTCGCGACCGAGCAGAAAGAAGACTTGATTATCTTGCTTATTTTAAGGATATTCAAGATAGGAATCATCAGAGAGCACTTCTTCGTCAAGTTCATCTCCGAGATGAAGTCCTCGTAAATGATATTTTATTGTCTAAATGTCTTCCTCCTACATCAATCGAACCCTTGGAAGTAGATGATGATGAAGTTCCTCGTCATGTTGATAGTGATTATGATTATGAAAGTGGTGCAGAGGATAATTTCTTGGAAGATGAAGAAGAAATTCCTTCTAAGGGAGCATCTGCTGGTGTTAATCAGAATGAAAAAGAAATATCTCTTGAAGAAGTAATTGCTGGCGATAATCAAGGTGCTAGTCAAGGCGAAGATCAGAATCGAAATGAAGAAGGGGCTTGCGATAATGAGAACATTGGCGAAGAACGTCTGTGATCTCCTTCTACTGAATTAATACTGAAGCTTAAGCTTCTTATATAGTTTTATTTTCTTGAATTGTCTTATTTTTATCACTTTTGCGAATAATATTCTTCAACCAACTTTGGAATCAATTTTTCCTTTTAGTATTTTGCTGATGAGAAAGATAATGCTTCTTGTTTATTGATTCCCATACTTGTCTCTCACTATCTTTCTTGCAAAAAATAATCTGTTACGAATACTTATAAATATTTTGTTTTATCATGTGGTCTTATTTTTCCCTCCTAATTAAAGGTCTTATTATGCCACCTTTTGTCATTGCGACAAAATCGCAGGACGTCCTTGCACTTTCATGCAAAAACCCATTGATCTTGCCTTAACTTTTTCTTTTGTATTATGGCCTCTTCAGGAATGTTGCGACAATATGACAGGCCTAAATATTCTTGCGAAAATAAATCCCCATGACATTGCCGTCTTGCGACGAAATCGCGGGACGTCTTCGCACTTTCATGCGAAAACCCATTGATCTCGTCTTATCTTTTTCTTTTGTATTATTTCCTCTTCAGGATTGTTGCACAAATATGACAAGCCTTAATACCCTTGCGAATAAAAAGCCTCATGACATTTGCGTCTTAAGACACTTATCAGCTCCCTAATGGAGGGTGCCGCCCTTATCTCCCCCTGGTTGCCCCTTCAAGGAGGCGTACTTCTACCATACAAGGTTAGCTCCTCCCATCCGGTCTTAACAAAAACCAGTTGTTTTCGCAGCCTCTTATCCCTTTTACCTATAGGGCTTATGGTTACTAGATTTCACCCTAAGTGGGGTTTTCTTCAGGCCGAGTGCAGTATAAGCCAAAACTTGTCAAGAATGGCAAAGTACGCTTCAAATGTCCCTGGCACTCTTGACTCAACCGTGTACCTCTGCGCCTTGATTAGATATGCACTCCTTGGGAGAGTCCTTATTACTTTAGTCGCCAAACCTAAGTCATATGCTTAAGCTGAGAATCCAAGGTGCCTCTCCCGGATGGGCTTTATTGACCCCAAATCTCCATGACTCAGGTTCCGGTGGCGGTGTAGCCTTTCCATGAGCCATGCAATAGGTACCCCCTTATATGACGTACTTTAGGTCTTACATTTGCCTCTTGCGAAATTGCATTCGCGAATTAGGGTGTACGCCATAAAGGTTTGCCCCTTTCTCATTTGTCATTTTTCTCTGATTGTCTTCTGTAAAATTCATTATCTCTGCGAGAGTCTCGCACATCATCATATTGTATTTGGATTTCGCAATCTCAATTTTGTCATTCAATAAAATGTATTTTTGAGAACTTTACTTATTGCGAGAGTGTCGCAACAACTTAATCATTCATACATTTATTGTTTTTATTTCATTTGCCATCCTATGCTTCTTTATTATTTTCTTCTACTGCTTCCTTGGTAGTGGTATGTTCATCAATTTTATTCAGAACTAGCATTAGTTTTGTAACATCTCTTCTTCTTTTCTTTCGACTGCATCGACCATCAACCTCTCACTTCTCTGTGTATCTTTGATTTTTTGTCGCCAGTTTTCCTTCTTGTTTGCTCTTCCTTCGCAAGATTCTATCTCAGTTTCGTAACACCTCTTTCCTTCAACCCAATCTCCCTTTATGATTCCTACATCGCTGGGGTGAGGGAATTTGATGCACTGGTGGAAAGTTGAAGCTACACCTAGAATCCCATGTAGACAAGGTCAACCAATTAACGCATTGTAGGGTGATTCTACATCAACGACACAAAATAAGATTTCAGAAGATATTCCCTTCAATGGAATTCGCATAGTAACTTCCCATTTAGGCTTGTTAGCAGTACCATTAAAACCATATATCTTATATGTTGATGGTATAAGATCATCATCTCTTCCTCCCATAGTTTTATAAGTATGATAAAATAAGATGTTCACAGAGCTTCCAGTATCGATTAGAATTCTATTAATTGCCCATGAATCTTCAGCGTCATCATCCTCGTCTTCTTTCGGTTTTGGATTAATTTCTAATTTTACTACCAATGGATTATCATGCACCTCTTCACCTTCGGGAATCTCTTATGCGGTAAAAGAAATGATCTGTTTCTGTCATTCCTCTAGTGGCGAGATTTTCGCAATATTCATAATTTCTTTTCCATCGTTATCTCTTGCGAACACTCTACTTAAAACATTGTCATCAAAATTTCCGATTGTCTTATATGAATGTACGATAGAGTGACAGAGTAGATTATTTGCTTTCACACCAACTTCTATGAAGAATGTTTCCTTCTTTTTCATTGTGTTTACTTTGTGATGCTCTGGTGGTTGTGGAAATGGTTGAGATTGTGGGTGCCTTACCAAAAAGTGGTTTAGTTTTCCTTGATCTATCATTCTCAAAATAATTCTTTTTACATTTCTGCAATCATTTGTTGTATGTCCACGAAAATGATGGTAAGAACAAAACTCATGGCTTCTGTGGTTTGGAGGCGGTTCCGTTCCCATGTTCCATGGTGTTGGTATATTCTCCATCAAAATTATAGCTTCCCATATTTTCTCCACACTTGCATTTAGAGGTGGCATCTTGATTTCTTCCCATATTACCTTGTGACCTCCTTGTCCTCTATTATAGTTTTGTTTTTGACCTCCATAAGTTTCTTGTGGTTGATCAAGTATTTGAATCTTGTTATTTCCACCACGATTTTAGAAATTTCTCTCTCTTTAGTACTCCTCTTGATCTCGGCTTCCCATAGCCACCAGTTTCTGTTGATTGTTACTCGTCACCTTCTCTTGTTGTACTTGCGAAGTATTCGCTACTGTGTTTATTAGCTTGGGTAATAAGCTTGCATTCGCTGTCTGTGAGTTGGTGTTCGCAATTGGATATGATTCCATTTCATTTTTCCTTTCCTCTAGAGCAATGTATTCTTCTTGAAGTTCTCGCAATTCAGTCATTGTGATCGTATTCTTGACTCTGAAAATTTGGACATACAATAGGTTTGTTGCAAACATAGCATTGATGAATGACAATATAAGATATCTCTCATCTATACGGCCAGCCATTTCGCTACACATAGTTCTCCATCTTTTAGTTAGGTGTTTCAAATTTTCGCCAATCCTCTGTTTTAATCCAAACACATCTTCTATACCAGGTCGCGAAGAATTATTACTTATATATGCCCCTAGGAATGTAGTCTGCAAATGATTGAAGGATGTTATTGTATTCTTTGGTAGACCTTCAAACCATTTTAAAGCCTCTCCTGTTAAGCTGGAGGCGAAATATTTGCACAATACGTCATCATGATTTTCCCATTGCAACATGCACCTCACATAGGCTTTAATGTGTTGAATTGCACAAGTCGTTCCATCAAAAATGCTGGTTAATGCGGAAAAATTGCATTTCGGTGGTATTCCTCCTAATTGTACTTCCCTTGTAAATGGAGTTTTCGCAGCTTCTTATATTGCTTCATCCAATTGTCTTCTGCCTACTTCTCTTCTATTATTTAGCATTCCTCTCATTTCTTCTAATTCTTTCAAGATTTGTTTATTTACACCTGAATTTTGATCCATTGGTCTTTTTAATTTCGCCTCTCTTCTTCTACGTTCATGTATTTCTTCTCTCGTGAAATTTTGCATTTCTTCTTCATTATCCTCATCTCATCTTCTTCTGCGAGTTTCTTCTTCATCTCTATCTTGAATTCGCAAATGATTATTCTCTCATTTTCCCCTTCATGATTTTGTTCATTTCTTATTAATTTCATTCGCTGCCTTTCAGCCATCCTCTTTATTCTATCGTACTCTTCATTGATATTACAGTTATTCCGGTTCTGTGTACGCTTTCTTTCTCGATTGTTGTGATTGTTCTGGCGAATTGTCTCCTGAAGATCTTGTTCTTCCATTTATGCTCTCAATCTTTCACGTTCACAAATTAAACGTGCTTGTTCAGCATAATGTCTTTCAATTTCTTCTTCAATCGTCTGTTGATTTCTTTGAGTTTCTCTTTCATGTAAAATTCTTCTTCCTTTCTTTCGATTTCCTTCGCCATCTTGGTCATTTCTTTCCTGAAGTTGTCCGTTCGCTTGATTTCCACCATTTTGCCCATCATCAAAAGTTTCATCTTGTGGAACGCAACGATCATCAACTCTTTCTCTATTTTCGCGATATTCTTCATTAGGATTTGATATTTCTTCTTGAATATTGTTTCCAGCATTAATTGTGGGCGAGTTTCGCCTCATTTCTCTTCTAGTCGATCTTGAATATGATTTTGTAATACTTCTCGATCTTCTACTTTGTAGTCTTATATTTTCCATCCTCAATTCGTGATTTTTCCTTGTTATATTTGCACGTTCTTCTGCCTCGGCTCTTCTTTCTTCATGTATTGTTCGTCTCAACGTTTCTAACGCTCCAATTTCCTCATCTCCGTGAATTATTCCTTCATCTGCTTCTTGATTTCTCTCTACCTGTCTATGGTTTATGGTTTGTTGCTCTTCTTCTACTTCTTCTGCTGAATTTGATTGCCAAGTGTGTATACTCACCCTATCATAATCTGTGTTCCTCCCTTGTACTAGTGTTTGTTGAATTGGTGGTTGAATTTGATTTTCTCTATTACTTCTCATTCTAGCAGATTCTCCCATTTCACTTCTTTCTCTCTCAGCAATTCTCTTGCTTCTTCTAACATTAGTCGGTTGTTCGGATGTATTTCTTCTTCTAGCCATTTCTTCAATGTTAACAAATTGCAAGAAATTATGTAAAATTCTTAATCAATCACTCTAAATCTTCACAAATCTCAATATTAATCTTCAATTTTTTCTAGAATAATCTTCAATACGTCCCTGTTTCTAGCGCCATTATGTAATTGCAGGAAATCCTACACTACACCCCTCATATGATTTCATTAATACTCAACTCGTTTTTAGATTTTCAATCTTAATTTTATTGATGAATCTTTGAATATTCTTACAAGAAAAGATAAAAGAATCAAGAATAACCTCTGCTCTAGACTTTCTCTCTCCTATTTACTTATTTCTTTCTCCAAAAAGATCTCTCTTTTCTTCTCAGTTGAACGACTATTTATAGGGAAATACATAGTGGATGACAACTAATCTGTCCTTTATTTTCGGATACGGCTTGCGACATTCTCGCAACCTTACAAATGTTAATCTCGCAAACTCTTTAATTTTCGCAGGATCATCATATCTTTCTAATGATTTTAGCTGATGTCGTTTATTACATCATTTCTAAAATTGTTCTGCGACGCTGTTGTGTTGTGTTGTTGATAATTTCGCTAAGATACTATTGTTGCAAGATTCTGATCCTACAATCATAACTCGAGTCTCTATCATGGACAAGTTTTTTTCAAGCATAATGTTAAACTGCAGATTTAAGAACGAAAAAAATAAATAAATAATCATGCTGCCACAACGTCAATTTTTGTGTTTTTAAGAGTTTTTCATGAGACCTATAAAGTTGATATCATCAACTAATTTTCCGAATTTTGGTTTTGTACCAAATTTCTAAAAACGCATAAAGGATTATTAAACCTAACATAATCGAGTCAGGTGATTGCCTGAACTCAAATATGTTCCCCGACCACAATTCTTGTGTGAATGCAATATGAGTCCTTAATGACTACCACATCAAATGCATCACAAGGTGAACAAAGTATTATTGAATCAATCCTAGGTTTTGAGAAATAAAAAATAGAACTCTCAAATCCTTTATACAACGATCATATTTCTCACATAACGCATGACCAACCTGTAATTTTCATAATTCAGGCTTGCACGTTTAAGGCGTTAAGTCTTGGATCCAAATATTGCGTTATTCAAGATTTTTTAATCTTAATGTAATTTGGATTTTGTGCCTACCAATCACATTTGTCAATATTTCTCTGTAGAGGGGTTCACAACCACCATCATTTCTTATTCAGTAACTGCTGTAAATGAATATTCGACAATCATTAAATTACAATGATCCTACACAATTCTCTAGTGTATGCATATTTGATAAATCCGAAAATTAACTAGTACCAGTGCTCACAAGCGTTATAATATATCTCCATCTTCAAACGAGGAGGTATTAATTTTGAGAATGTGAATTGTAATATGATAGAATCCATAAGAGCACTATCTTTAGCATGTACTAAAACATTACATGCTTGCTAAGTGTGATCTATTTTCCTTTACAAAGGCATTAGCTTATAGAGAGGCTAAATGAGATATTTTCACGCCTATTTGATGACAGCCTCTTTCAATTTGCTCATAATAGGTGTTAGAGCATTGCTCAGCCGAACTCGCAATCTCAAGTTTTTTTGTCAAGTTTAATTGATGAAAACTATGTACTTGATTTCTAGTCTACTTATATATAGCTATGTCTCGGACTAGGATAGAATGTGTGAAAAAGTGGGGGTCTAACAACCACACCCAATATTTCGATTAGCAATCTGTATGGACTAACTCCAATATACTTTTAAGAGAATCAACTAGACAGTCAGACTCAATATTAATGGAAGTATATCAAAGACTTATATCTCTCTTTCTTGATTCAATACTTACTCAAGAAAATAGAAATCTGTGAGTCTAATTGAATACAAGAGAAATCACTTGAACGGTACCAAATACCAAGGTTCAAGTATCAATCAATTTCAATCAACAACGAAAGGTTGGATTTCCCAATTGATTGATTCAAACGCACAACCTATGATATTTCAATTATATAAAAAAATATAATGCGAAAAAGAAATAACACAGACACCGGAAGTTTTTTTAACGAGGAAACAGCAAATGCAGAAAAACCCCGGGACCTAGTCCAGATTGAACACACATTATATTAAGCTGCTACAGATACTAGCCTACTACAAACTAACTTCGGTCTGGATAGTAGTTGAACCCCAATCAATCTCACACTGATCCAAGGTAAACTTGCGCTCCTGCGTCTCTGATCCCAGAAGGATACTACGCACTTGATCCTTTAGCTAATCTCACCCACAACTAAGAGTTGTTGTTAGAGCATTGCTCGGTCGAACTCGCATGCGTTGCTATCTCAAGCATGTTTGTCAATATTAGTGATCAAAACTATAAGTCTTGAATACTAGCCTATTAGAGCTAATGTCTTGGATTAGTATAGAAAGTGTAGTTGAGCTCAAGACTCCATGGAAATCATCATACAAGACGAAAGACTACTCAAAGAACTGGTGGATCTTCATCGACTAAAAGGTATGTGAAGACTTGAACTTATCTGTCACTCAAAAGTCAATTTACTCTATCTCCTACTCCTGAGACAAAAGTCATTTTGATATATAGACTTTCATTATACACATTTGCTATTTCGAGCCGAGTTTATCTCGCCTATGTATTTCTCGAAATGTGTGTTGGTAAGCTTTCACTTTAGCCGAAGTCATCTTTACCAAGTGACGAACGTCATGTTATGTTTCAATCACTTTGAAAATTGCTCTGACAAAAAATTGTCTGTGAATAACGGCTATATAACGCTCTCGGAGAATGTTTCAATGATTGAAATGAGAGTTTAGATTACATAACCATTGGTAGGATATAAGCATTGTTGTGGAAACAGATATATGCATAAGTCCTTATTCCTTGAACCAAAGTTTGCGAACTTTGTTGATCAAGAGAAATGGAAGTGGCGTGAGCCAAGTCCGCGAACTTGCGTAACTTCTCGGCCCGAGATTTTCTGCTGGAGTTTGTGTACTCCTTCCATGAGCTTAAGTCTGCGAACCCAGTCCGTGAACTTGAGAAGGTTATATCTAAAGTCGGTTGTTCTTTAACTAATGTTTAAATAAACTAAGGAATGCTTTTGCAAACCGTGGGTATAAAGTTCATGAAACGATTCGAGTGAATCAAACCGATTTTGCTTCAATTGTGTCTTGTGTAGTTACATAAGATTTCGTTGCAATTGAACAACTCTCTAACTAGTTCATTTGAGTCATTTGAACTAGTTATGGTGAAAAAGAATAAGGTTGATATGAGAGTAGTCATATGGCTAACCTTTTGGTTGACTTGTTGAACAACAAATGTCAATGTTTGGGTACGGTTCATAAACCCAAAATTGGACATTTCATTTGTGTGTGACAAGCTAAGTTTTCGATCTAACGGTTGAGAAATATTAGCTTGAATCTAATCAGGTTTTCATCTAAAGGTGAATATTAAATGCTTTGTTACTAAGCTAACATTGATTGCAAACCCTGATTTGAAAGTGTATATAAGGGAGAACTCTAGCAAATGGGAAACCTAATCCCCACACATTCTGTGTGATACTAGTTTTTCTAAGCTAGAGTCGATTCACCTTCGGTTTCTTCTTCTAAACTAGGTTAACGACTTAAAGACTTCATTGGGATTGTGAAGCCAGACCGATACTACTTTTATCGTAGTTGTGTGATTTGATCTTGCTGTTTCTATCGTATGAGTAGAATTGTAATAATTGGCTTGAGATTTCTATCTCCGATAAGCAAGATAAAAAGTAATCCCCACACATTCTGTGTGATACTAGTTGTGCTAAGCTAGAGTCGATTCTCCTTTAACCTTTTGTTTCTTCTTCTAAACCAGGTTAACGACTTAAAGACTTCATTGGGATTGTGAAGCCAGACCGATACTAATTTTATCGTAGTTGTGTGATTTGATCTTGTTGTTTCTATCGTACGAGTACAATTGTAATAATTGGCAAGATAAAAATTAATCACAAACAAACTTCGTCTCATAGTTTGTGATTTCGCAATATATTTTTTCGCTGCGTCGATTAAGATTATTGTGAGGTCATTCATAATACTAAGCTGTTCTTCGGGAATATAAGTCTGGTATTATTGATTGGTTCCTGTTCACCTTGATTTATCAAAAGACGGAACAAAACTCGTAGGTATATTCGTGGGAGACGTATTTATCTATTATCGTAGACTTTTTTGTGTGATACAGATTTGTTTATTAAAGTCTTCGACTTTGGGTCGTAGCAACTCTTAGTTGTGGGTGAGATCAGTTAAGGGAATCAAGTGCGTAGGATCCTGCTGGAATCAGAGGCGTAGGAGCATAACTGTACCTTTGATCAGTGTGAGATTGATTGGGGTTCAACTACAGTCTAGACCGAAGTTAATTTGGAGTATGCTAGTCTCTGTAATGGCTTAATACAGTGTGTGTTCAATCTGGACTAGGTCCCGGGGGTTTTCTGCATTTGCGGTTTCCTCGTTAACAAAATTCGGGTATCTGTGTTATTTCTTTTCCGCATTATATTTTTTTATATAATTGACATAATACAGGTTTCGCGTTGTTCAATCAATTAGAATATCCGACCTTTTGGTTGTTGATTTAAATTGATTGACACTTGGATATTGATCTTTGGTACCATCCAAGTTATCTCTTTGATAAAGACTCGCAGATTTCTATTTGCTTGAGTAAAGATCAAATCGAGAGAATGAGATATAAACACTTTGATATACTTTTATCTAAATTGAGTCTGACTGTCTAGTTGATTCTCTAGAAAGTATATTATAGTTTGTCCATACAGATTGCTAATCGAATTGTTGGGTGTGCTTGTTAGACCCCCGCTTTTTCAGTTGCTACAACCCGAAGTCGAAGACTTTAATAAACAAATCTGTATCACACAAAAAATTCTACGGTAATAGATAAATCTGTCTCCCACAGAAATACCTACGAGTTTTTGTTTCGTCTTTTGATAAATCAAGGTGAACAGGAACCAATTGATAAACCACACGTATATTCCCGAAGAACAGCTTAGTATTATCAATCACCTCACATAATTACGAGAAAGTAATATCGGTCTGGCTTAACAATCTCAATGAAGTCTTCAAGTCGTTAAGCTACAAGGTCTCGGTAGAAACCTAAGGTTAAAGGAGAATCGACTCTAGCTAATACAACTAGTATCACACATGAGGTGTGGGGATTAGCTTTCCCAGTTGCTAGAGTTCTCCCTTATATAGTCTTTCAAATCAGGGTTTGCAATCAATGTTAGCTTAGTAACAAAGCATTCAATATTCACCGTTAGATGAAAACCTGATTAGATTCAAGCTAATATCTTTCAACCGTTAGATCAAAACTTAGGTTTTTACACACACATGAAATGCACGTTTATCTAGGTTTGTGTAACCATACCAAAACATGTACATCTAGTTGGTTCAATTGTAGTTAACCAAATGGTTAGCCATATGAGCACTTTCATATCAACCATATTCTTCTTTAACACAACTAGTTCAAATGACTCAAATGAACTAGTTAGAGAGTTCTTCAATTTCTTAGATCTTTATAATAGATACAATTGAAACAAAACGATTTGATTCACTCGAATCGATTCATGAACTTTATAGCCACGGTTTGCAAACTTGCATTCCTTAGTTTATATAAGTTTAAGTTCACGTATGATCGTTTTTAGAAAATAACCAACTTAAGTACGCGGACTGAATCACCCGGAATAAGTTTGTAAATAGTTCACAAACTCCAGCAGATTTTCTCGGGAAGAGAACCTCCGACAATACGCGGACTGGGTTCGCGGACACTGTTCCAGTTTTCCTGATCAACAAAGTACGCATACTTTGGTTCAAGGAATAAGGACTTATACATGTATGAGTTATCATACAATTTTTATGTAATCTAAATTCTCATTTCAATCATTGAAACATTCTTAGAGGACGTTATATATTTGTTATTCACAAACCATTTTTCGTCAAAGCCATTTTCAAGTGATTGAAACTTAAACGGGACTTTCGTCACTAGTAAAGATGAACTTGTCCAAAGCGAAAGGTTACCAACACATATTTCGAGAAATAGATAAGCGAGATAAACTCGGCTCGAAATAGCAAATGTGTATAATCAAAGTCTATATAGAAAAACGAGTTTTGTCTCAAGATAAGAGATAGAGTAGATAGACTTTTGAGTGATACATAAGTCCAAGCCTCCACATACCTTTTATTCGATGAAGTTCCACCAGTTCCTTGAGTAGTTCTTCGTATTTGTATGATGATCGCCATGGAGTCTTGAGCTTAACTACACTTTCTATCCTAGTCCGATACTTATCTAAAAGTAGAGTAGAAATCAAGACTTATAGTTTTGATTACTAACATTGAGAAACATGCTTGAGATAGAAACGCATGTGAGTTCGACCGAGCAGTGCTCTAACAATCTCCCTATTTGTCAATTTTAGTGACAAACTATCAATACATATGGAATACAAAAATAGATAAAAAAAACTTTTGTAGCTTCTCTTCCACATGCCTGATCTTCTTGGTTCTTCAACATTACTCGAAATCTTCGTCACTTCCAAGTACTCCAATGATCCCAATGGTTGTAAGTTTAGTATCATCGTTGTTGAAAATCTGTATTCATAACAATGAGAAAACAAGAGTTCTCAATCATTGTTATACAGTGTCATATTATTATTATATAGCATCAAAGTTCAATTGTATCACAACTTCGACAACAATATTATGGTGATATGTATCATTCCCCCTTAGTCAATAATCCATCTCACATGGAAACCACTCCCCCTTACATAATGATACGAAAACCATATGTATTTGTAGTGTGAACTACACATTAATTCTCCCCCTTTTTGTCAATAAAATTAGCAAAGGTACGAAAACTAGTTCCATAGAGACATTTCATGACCAAAAGCAAGCACATATCAACTTTTTGGATGCCAGCATATAGCCGAAGCTAAATGCATTCATCAAGGAGTTTATAAAGATACAAGATAACCCCTATAATATTCCACAGCCGCACTCCCCACAAAGATTTGGCAATTAAGCACAAGTTCAATTAAGAACTCTCCCCCATAAAATGTCATTCCCGAAAGAACAACAAGAGCGACCTTACTTTCATAAGAAAAGAGGGATTTCTTTGGACATAACAAATCACATACGAATATGAATTTGAATCCAAAAATACTCACTTAAATTAACCACAAGAAAACCCATGATTAATTTAATCAGAATACACAACTAAATTACCACAAGAGTGTGATCAATTTAATTGGTCATGCTCGACATAAGAGAACTTACGGAGCCGCACAATATATACATAAATATGGATCAGGGAAGATCAATACTGCGGAATAGAAAAGGATTCATTCTATTTCCCATCACTGTTTACACAATGACATGCAATAGACATAATCCTTGTAAACAAAAGTTCATCTTATCTTCCATCAATACTTGCATAATGACATAATAGGCTTAAAACTTTTGTAATGTCAAAAGCTCATTCATTCTTTTATCAATACATGCGTATCGACATACGAAAGACTTAACTTTTTACAAAGTATGGGACAATCATATTTCACGGACGCAAAAACACATATCCCATAACAAGTTTGCAATATATAAAACCATAACAATTAATACTGCAAAAATCATCTTCCAAACAAATTTTTTAGAATTTATAAAAATAAATATAAAAACAATAAAGATGAAAATGTTGGACATATCTATGTGTAATCACAATAATGGCTATTCCAAACTCTAGTTATTCTTCCTAAAAACACAAGAATAAAATTCTCAAATGAAGATTTACTAGAAAAAATAAAATCAACAAGCTAAAGACAAATAGGACTCCTATGCCGAAGGCGAACACGAACTAGATAGACAATTCAGGATCCTCACTAGACTTGAGGTCTTTGAGCTTGTGATTGACAGCGTCAACTGCTTCTTCAGAGAAAATATCCTCATTGAGAAATTCTTTAACATGTGTACGTCTTCATGAGAACAAGGTCAGAGTTAACCTTTTTCAACTCAGTTTTTAACACATCAAGACTCTTCAAAGTATCAACGAGTTGCAGATTTGCTTCCTCAAAATATTTAAGAACATCATGAACCACTTCAGCAGAAACCATGTACTCATTCTCAACAACCTGATGTGTATAGGCATAGTAACATGAGGCATTAGGGTGATCATCTTCTACTAGGGTTCTTTTCTTCCTTCCCTTGGACTCGAAACCAATACCTTTGCCAAGAAACCCTTTTGCAAAACCATTAGAGTTAGAAGAAGACATTCTTGACAGACCACAAAAACAAAATCCCATAGTATGCGTACGAGACTCAAGGGTTTTGGTATTTAAATGGTTTCTTAGGGAAGGTAACTTTTAGGGTTTCTAAAAATTAATTCGTGACAGTAATACGGGTACTCATACGAACACAATCTTGACCCAACACCAAAGGTACGCAACTGGTCGTAAATTTACAATAAGACAAAGTTTATGCTATGTGAAAAATATCACAAGATTTTTGGCTCAATAAATGTTATATCTCAGTAGAGAAACAATATTAGAGTAAAAAAGTAGCAAGCGACATGGTTGCAAATAAAAAAAAACTTCTTCGAAAAAGAGAAGGCAAAACGAATAACCACATTAGACACAGTTAATACTTTAGGCAAAGTTGTCTGCAGTCAATAGTTGAGTCATAAACGATAAGAAGATACCCCAATTAAACAGATTATAATTTTGACAGAAGTATACCCGATTATTAACAGGACATACCCAACATGATTTTTATGATTAAGTTCCCAACCCTTGTGATTAACTAGCACAAGAATGAGCTTTCAGCTCATTAGATGAACGAAGTTCATGGTTGAGTTTCTTTTTCCTTTCAAGTCTAGGAAAAAATCTTTTTTGGTGTGAAAACTTATCATAAAACTTATTCTCATCAAAATATGAGACATAGTTTGAGCTCTTACCAGAAGAATTTTGACTTGAGGAGGATGACAACCTGTTGACAATTTCTTTATAGCCTTCAAATATCTCCTTCAGGTTATTTCCCATATCATCAATTTTTATTTTGTCTCCTGGGATTTCGTTCACATCAAAGATAATGTTATTTCCAGAGAAAACGACTTGATCTTTCCTTAGACGATTTTTGTTAAGACATCTGTTCTGCTTTTGAGCATTCGAGGAACTCATTGAACTGATTCTCCTGGTAGCAAACACATGGTAAGTACTAAAACCAATTGGTTTAGACATGCGAATGTCAGTTACACCTTTGAGAATTAAGTCTAAGGTGTGTTGAAGTTGAACAATGGAATTGTTATCCAACCTAGAGTTTCTCTTTAGCTTAACAGACCCTTTTGAATCACAAAAGAGACATACTTTCTGATCATGAGGATGATTAGAAGGTTTCGTCTTAACATCATCGTTTGAAGATTTGTTCCTTCCATTTGATGTGAAACATCCTTGATTAATGGAGATTTCAGGCACATCCTTTTTAAAAGGAAAGCATTCCGATTTTACTTCTAAACCTGTAGCTTTGGTTTCAATAGAAGTAGATGGTATAGGAGACTTTTTGAAACGACCTTGAATAGAGAGTTTATTCAAGCGATGTTCAATTTCCAAAACATCCTTTTCAAGACTTGCCTCAAGTAGGATACGTGAAGACTGATCTTTAGCATTTTTGGAATTGCAGTCTCTTACTACACCAAGAAGGACATTGACATGGTTTTTCAACCAATTAAATCTATCATCTTGGATTCTAACAAGATTTAGAATCAGTTGACTCTCTTCAGCTGTTTCCCTTTCATTAATGGAGATAGACTCTTTTGAAGGGTAATCGGAACAACACATGTCAATGTTTGTCTGTCTCATCAGAACACTAGGTTCGTCAATATTTGAGATTGAAGAATCTTTCCCTTTAATAGATACAGTAGAGACAAAACTTTTATTTCAGGTGATGCGTTTATCATAGATAGCACTCTTGTCCATAGAGTCAGATCGCTACAAACACATACTTATAAGGTCTTTAAACGTTTTTGCCAGCTCTGATCCCGATTGAAAAAGTGGGGGTCTAACAACCGCACCCAATATTTCGATTAACAATCTGTATGGACTAAATCCAATATACTTTTAAGAGAATCAACTAATATTTTTCAGACTCAATCCTAATGAAAGTATATCAAAGAGTTATATCTCTCTTTCTTGATTCAATACTTACTCAAGCAAATAGAAATCTGCGAGTCTAATTAAATACAAGAGAAATGACTCGAATGGTACCAAAGACCAATGTTCAAGTATCAACCAATTTCAATCAACAACCAAAGGTTGGATTTCCCAATTAATTGATTCAAGCGCACATCCTGTGATATTTCAGTTATATAAAAAAATATAATGCGGAAAAGAAATTATACAGACACCAGAAGTTTTGTTAACGAGGAAACTGCAAATGCAGAAAAACCCGGGGACTTAGTCCAGATTGAACACATGCCGTATTAAGATGCTACAGACACTAGCCTACTACAAACTAACTTCGGTCTGGACTGTAATTGAACCCCAATCAATCTCACACGGATCCAAGGTACAGTTGCGCTCCTACGTCTCTGATTCCAAGAGGATACTATGCACTTGATTCCCTTAGCTGATCTCACCTACAACTAAGAGTTGCTACGACCCAAAGTCGAAGACTTTATTAAACAAATTTGTATCACACAGAAAATCTACGGTAATAGATAAATATGTCTCCCACAATAATACCTACGAGTTTTTGTTCCGTCTTTTGATAAATCAAGGTGAACAGGAACCAATTGATAAACCAGACTTATATTCCCGAAGAACAGCTTAGTATTAACAATCACCTCACAATAATCTAAATCGTATGATGGCGAAACTAGATATTGTGGAATGATAAACGATGAGACGAAGATGTTTGTGACTACTTTTATATATTTCCTATCGGAGAAATCAATCCTTACGATTGTACTTAGTACGATAGAAACAACAATACCAGATCACATAATTACGAGAAAGTAGTATCGGTCTGGCTTCACAATCCCAATGAAGTCTTCAACGCGTTAACCTACAGGGTCTCGGTAGAAACCTAAGGTTAAAGGAGAATCGACTCTATCTAAGACAAATAGTATCACAGAGGAGGTGTGGGGATTAGGTTTCCAAGTTGCTAGAGTTCTCCCTTATATAGTCTTTCAAAGCAGGGTTTGCAATCAATGTTAGCTTAGTAACAAAGCATTCAATATTCACCGTTAGATGAAAACCTGATTAGATTCAAGCTAATATATTTCAACCGTTAGATCGAAACTTAGCTTGTTACACACGCATGAAATGCACGTTTATCTGGTTTTGTGTAACCGTACCCAAACATGTACATCTAGTTGGTTCAACAATAGTTAACCAAATTGTTAGTCATATGAGCACTTTCATATCAACCGTATTCTTCTTTACCACAACTAGTTCAAATGACTCAAATGAACTAGTTAGAGAGTTGTTCAATTGCTTAGATCTTTATAAGAGATACAATTGAAACAAAAACGTTTTGATTCACTCGAATCGATTCATCAACTTTATTGCCACGGTTTGCAAACTTGCATTCCTTAGTTTATATAAGTTTAAGTTCACGAATAATCGTTATTAGAAAATAACCAACTTAAGTACGCGGACTGGTACGCGGACTTAAGTACCTGGAATAAGTTTGTAAATAGTTCAAACTTCAGCAGATTTTCCCGGGAAGAGAACCTCCGACAGTACACGGACTGGGTTGGTGGACTCTATTCCGTTTTTCTGATCAAAGAAGTGCGCATACTTTGGTTCAAGGAATAAGGACTTATACATGTATGAGTTATCACAAAATGCTTATATCCAACAATGGTTATATAATCTAAACTCTCATTTCAATCATTGAAACATTCTTAGAGGATGTTATATAGTGGTTGTTCACAAACCATTTTTCGTCAAAGCCATTTTCAAGTGATTGAAACTTAACATGACTTTCGTCACTAGTAAAGATGAACTTGGCCAAAGCGAAAGCTTACAAACACATATTTCAAGAAATAGATAAGCGAGATAAACTCGGCTCGAAATAGCACATGTGTATAATCAAAGTCTATATAGCAACGCATGCGAGTTCGACCGAGCAGTGCTCTAACAATGTGTAGTTGAGCTTTAGACTTCATGGCGTTCACCAATTGAAGAACAAGATATACTGAAGAGCTTGGATGAACTTTATCAACAAAAGGTATGTGGAGACTTAAACTTATCTATCACTCACAAGTCTATTCTATTCTATTTTCTAATGAGACTAAGTCGTATAGCTATATAGACTTTTAAATTATACACATTTGATATTTTGATCCGAGTTTATCTCGCTTATATATTTCTCGAAATACGTGTTGGAAGCTTTTTTCTTTAGCTATGTTCATCGTATTCTTGGCGAGTTTAGTTGGAAACAATTCATTTGTTGGAAACTAAATATTAATTCAAAGGATGATCATGTGAAACTTACCTTGAACATCTTACATGATTTTTGTGAGACAGTAATTTGATATAATCTTGGAAAGTTTCGTATTGATCATTCAATCACTTGAAAACTACTTGAAGCTAATGGTATGTGTGAGATTAGCATTGTCGTATTCTAATGTTGTTTCAATGATTGAAATAAGAATTTAGAACGATTACCCATATATGGATACAACACGGTATGCATATCATGTATGCGAATTATATTGTGATGATTCAGGTCCGGAACTCTTGTTTGCGTACCTAGTAAGCGAACGGGTTTACCTAAGAAGGTCCGAAACTCTTATTTGCTTACCTAGTATGCAAACGGGTTTTCCTGAGTCGGGTGTAAAACGGTTTTTCGCGAACCGGGTTTGCGAACGGCTTGACTAAGCCAAGGTCCGGAGCTGCTGTTCGTGTATTCAGTTTGTGAACACAGTGGTTAAGTTCTAAAATCGGTTATGTATGATTTTCATACTCATGAACTAAAACATTAATGATTTAAGGAATGCAAATTAACTTTCTAAACTGTGTCTTAATGTTCATGAATTGATTCTTGTAAGTACTTTGTACGATTATGAATCAAACCGATTTCGTTTCATTTTGTTCATGTATATTTCTGTGAGATAGTGAACAATTAAACAACTATATTTGAATTACAATTAGATTCATTTGATTAACTATCATGATTGATTGATCTTCATATTTGATATATAAGTGTTAGATGAATGTGGTTAAGACAAAAGTGTTCATATGGCTAACTTCGGTTAACTGTTATTGAGCCAACACAATATACACTTTACCCATATCTAAATTATAAGTATATTTAATTTGTGTGTAAAAATCTAAGACCATCTAACGGTGGAGATTGATTGTTTAATTTCTAAGAAGACTTAGCTTGAATCTTAAATCAGGAGTTCATCTAACGGTAAATATCAACTGCTTTGTCACTAAGCTAAACCTAGCTTTGATTGAAAGCAACCCTGATTTGAAAGACTATATAAGGGAGAACTCTGGTAACTGGAAAACCTAATCCCGACACATTCGTGTGTTCTAGTTGCAAACTAGAGTCGATTCTCCATTAACCTAGGGTTTTCCAAAACCTCTATTAAGTTAACGACTTGAAGACTGCATTTGGGATTCGTGAAGCCAGATCCAACTATTTTCTATGTAGTTGTGTATTATGATCTTACTTGTTCTATCGTATTTAGTTTTGTCTTCTCTAAGATTTACTCGAGATTTATCTCCGATAGGTAAGATATAAAAAGTAATCACAAAAGTTCTTCATCTCAGACTCTTGTGATTCCGCGATAACTTTTTTTGTTAATCAGTTGGGTTATTGTGAGGTGACTAATATTTCTAGGCTGCTCTTCGGGAGTATAAGTAGGGGTGTTAGTTGAGTTTCCTTTTCACCTTGATTTATCTTAAGACGGAAAGAAAACCAAAAATAGACAATTATGTGGGAATTAAACTAATTGTGTTTCAAAAAGAGTTTTTCAATTCTTCATGTTTCTATGACGTATTAAGATCTTATTTTTGGCGATTTTTATGACGAATGATTACAAGTAAGCAAGAAGAAATATCTAACCTGAACTATCTCTTTCACCTTATGAACCTTCCCTTCTGGAAGTGGAACACGTTCTTCTTGTGCCTCGAGATCGTAATTCAAAGCATAAGCATCAAAGTTGTCAACCAGTCGGATAATAACTTTGATTCTAACATCAATCAATATTACGTCCCTGATGGAGACCTGCATTGTTGGAAACATACGTGTTTATATTTGTTTGTTGACATCGATATATTATGAATGAAAAAGGAAATTCATAAATATTGGCCTGTTTTTTCCGTTTCAAATCTATGGCCCATTTTTTTCCTTTCTAGGAAAGTTGTGACCGTTTTTTTTCTAGGAAAAAATAGACGGAATGTTATCTTCCAACTCAGGGTCGGCCCTGACATGAAGTGGCCAAAGTTCAACTTTGGGCAACATATTTTTAGGGGCATCATTTTTTTATTTTTTTTTGACAAAACCTTTTTAAGAGTGTATTCAATTTATAGATAATTAAGAATCTGTATAAATCCGTGGTATTCAAATTAGAATTATATAGTTTTATACAAGATGGTATAGATGGTGGTCTTATATGTATTATAATGCACTCATTTTTGGATGGAGTATACAGATTTATGAGAGGAACATGTCATCAAAAAATTAACTTCAAATTCATTGTTGGTTGGATTTTATTTGAAGAATGACGCTCAAATGTCAAGTTAATGTCATTATAACCATGTCATCGGATCCTTCCCCTTTATACATATGTGAGGCATTCAAAACCATAGATATTTAATTCCACAATTCGAGGTATTCAAATTAGATATTTGAATGTTGCTAAACAAGTTTTGTTAAAGAGGAAACTGGAAATGCTGAAAAACCCCGGGACCTAGTCCATATTGAACACACATTATATTAAGCTGCTACAGAAACTAGCCTACTACAAACTAACTTTGGTATGGATTGTAGTTGAATCCCAATCAATCTCACACTGATCCAAGGTACAGTTGCGTTCCTACGTCTCTGATCCCAGCAGGATACTATGCACTTGATTCCCTTAGCTGATCTCACCCACAACTAAGAGTTTCTACAACCCAAAGTCTAAGACTTTAATAAACAAATCAGTGTCACACAGAAAGTTTACGGTAATAGATAAATCTGCCTCCCACAGAAATACCTACGAGTTTTTGTTCCGTCTTTTGATAAATCAAGGTGAACATGAACCAATTGATAAACCAGACTTATATTCCCGAAGAACAACTTAGTATTATCAATCACCTCATAATAATCTAAATCGTATGATGGCGAAACTAGATATTGTGGAATCATAAAAGATGAGACGAAGATGTTTGTGACTACTTTTATATCTTGCATATCGGAGAAATCAATCTCAAGTCCATCCTTACGATTATACTTAGTACGATAGAAACAACAAGATCAGATCACACAACTACGAGAAAGTAATATCGGTCTGGCTTAACAATCTCAATGAAGTCTTCAAGTCGTTAAGCTACAAGGTCTCGGTAGAAACCTAAGGTTAAAGGAGAATCGACTCTAGCTAATACAACTAGTATCACACATGAGGTGTGGGGATTAGCTTTCCCAGTTGCTAGAGTTCTCCCTTATATAGTCTTTCAAATCAGGGTTTGCAATCAATGTTAGCTTAGTAACAAAGCATTCTATATTCACCGTTGGATGAAAACCTGATTATATTCAAGCTAATATCTTTCAACCGTTAGATCGAAACTTAGTTTGTTACACATAAATGAAATGCACGTTTATCTAGGTTTGTGTAATCGTACCCAAACATGTACATCTAGTTGGTTCAACACTAGTTAACTAAATGGTTAGCCATATGAGCACTTTCATATCAACCATATTCTTCTTTACCACAACTAGATCAAGTGACTCAAATGAACTAGTTAGAGAGTTGTTCAATTGCTTAAATCTTTATAATAGACACAATTGAAACAAAAACGATTTGATTCACTCGAATCGATTTATGAACTTTATAGCCACGGTTTGCAAACTTGCATTCCTTAGTTTATATAAGTTTAAGTTCACGAATAATCGTTTTTAGAAAATAACCAACTTAAATACTCGGAGTGGTACGCGGACATAAGTACCCAAAATAAGTTTGTAAATAGTTCACAAACTCCAGCAGATTTCTCGGGAAGAGAACCTCCGACAGTACCCGGACTGGGTACGCGGAATGGGTTCGCGGACTCCGTTCCGGTTTTCCTGATCAACAAAGTACGCATACTTTGATTCAAGAAATAAGGACTTATACATGTATGAGTTATCTCACAATGCTTATATCCAACAATGGTTATATAATCTAAACTCTCATTTCAATCATTGAAACATTCTTAGAGGACGTTATATAGTTGTTGTTCACAAACCATTTTTCGTCAAAGCCATTTTCAAGTGATTGAAACTTAATCTGACTTTCGTCACTAGTAATGATGAACTTGGCCAAAGTGAAAGCTTACCAATATATATTTCGAGAAATAGATAAGCGAGATAAACTCGGCTCAGAATAGCAAATGTGTATAATCAAAGTATATATAGCAAAACGACTTTTGTCTCAAGATAGGAGATAGAGTAGATAGACGTTTGAGTGATAGATAAGTTCAAGTCTCCAGATACCTTTTAGTCGATGAATTCCACCAGTTCCTTGAGTAGTTCTTCGTTTTTGTATGATGATCGCCATGGAGTCTTGAGCTCAACTACACTTTCTATCCTAGTCCGAGACTTAGCTAACAGTAGACTAGAAATTAAGACTTATAGTTTTGATCACTAACATTGACAAACATGCTTGAGATAGCAACGCATGCAAGTTCGACTAAGCACTGCTCTAACAGAAAGTCTCATCCAGATGGTATATACATGAAAAAATAACGAAAAATTCGCCAGCACAAACTTCAGGGAAGTTTGGGCTTTAAGAATTTTAAAAGAACGATTTTTTTGGGGACAATGGTTTTATTTTTGAAAAGACATTTTGAAGCAAATCTAAGCCACCCCTTATCCAAATATTTATGTTAATACCAAAATTACCCTTCATGATTAGTTTTGTATAATGATTAGCTAGTATAATTATTAGTTAGTGTAATAATTAATTGAATGATTAAGTTAAGTTAATTAGTGATTAGTAATGTTCGGTTTCCAACATAAATTTCGACTAAACCGAACTCAACATAAGAGTTCTTAGAGTGAAGTTCGGTTAGGAGAAAAAAAATTCTCGAATAAACCGTACTCGACATATGTGTTTACAAAGTAGAGTTCGGTTAGGGGAAAAAACTTACAACTAACCTAACTAACCAAACTCAACAAATTGGTTTCCACATAAGGGTCTGGTTAGCAAAAGAAAATTTTTTGCGAACCAACCGAACTCAACATTTGTTGTCCTATACAAGAGTTCGGTTAGGGGATAAAATTTTCCAACTAACCTAATCAACCGAACACAACATATTAGATTTCAGAGAGGAGTTCGGTTAGTAAAAATAAATTGCGAACCAACCGAACTCATCATTTGTTTTTCTATACAAGAATTCGATTACGAAAAAAATCGTAATAGCCGAAGTGTTCCTCGTGTTCTTGGTTTCAGAATGTTGGTTAGGAAACTAGTTTTTTTTTCTTTTTTGAGCTATTACTAACCGAACATGCTACTGTAAATTCCATTTAACCCAATTTTTATGATTTCTGCCTAATATTTTCAATGAAAAACGAATTAAAAGTGATGGGTTTTTCAGTCGAACGAGGAACGTCATGGAAAGAGGGAAGAAGAAGAGAAGATTTTTTTTTTCAAAACTAAAAATTTCCGTTGCCTCTCCTCTCCCTCACTATTTGTTTTTAATTTTGGTTAATGATTCATATATAATCGGGTTTATGTGGTTATTTGGATAGTTTTAATAAATTAGGATACCCATCAGAAGTGTATGGAAGTTGGGCTAATCAAATCATGGTCCCCTAAAAATAACACAAAATTGGTTAAAAAGACCAAAATCAACAATTCCTGGTGAAAAAAAGACATGTAAAATTTGATACTGTTTAAATGGACAAGAATGTAAAAATAGCCAGGATGTAAACAGTTTCATCATACCCATTTTGAAATACTTTTTCTTATTTTTAATTTACATCAGGATGCATCCATTTCATCCTCGCTCTTTTTTAAGTTTAAGACATGATGAATCCAATTTCATTCTTGCTATTTTTTTTTATGTCCATTTCATCCATACTAATTTTTACTCGTCCATTTGAACCATGTTTTAAAAATATTTGGACAAATGATCCATTTTCCGTAAAAATAAGCATGGTCCTTGTAAAACCTTTAACTGACCTATGTTAGCCAAATTTGGTTTCTCATACACTGGTCACTATCCGAAAGAGTTATGGGCCAAAATCATAAAAAGTAAGACTCATCTTACTTCTTAGTTATCGAAAGAATTACTTCTTAGTTATCGAAAGAAAATTCTGTTGGTCTAGAAATAATAAAGAGAATCCAATTTGGGAAGTCAAGAATGGGTTAAGTATTGGGAAAAAAATGGTTCAGTCCAAAACAGCACAAAAAAGAACAGATTAGTCCACCCCGATCCAACCAGGATCAGATTAGTCCACAAAATGTATAAAGACGATGTTATCCTTCGAACGCTTTTAATAAAGCACACGTGTAGCGAATGGAATCAGTTTTGTAACTGACACAATGAACGTGGTTGCGACACGTTTGCTTCAAAAAAGAAACTGAATTAAAGAAACTGCGGCGTAACGGAAAAAACAATAAATCCATTTTAATTGTTTTGCAGACTAAAAGCAGAAGAAAAAAATCGGTTGAAATTTTGCAGACAAACCCTAGAAATTTCTTCAAATTATTGAAAACATTTCTTCAAAAACCCTAAAATCTTACTAATCAAAATACCTAGATGATTGCATTATCAGTAACATCATGTTGAAAGGAAAAAAAGTAGTTTCAAAGACAAACGCACCAACAGTGGAAGATTCAACATCAACTGAAGAAGAAATTCCATCAGTTGCGGTAGAAGAAAATCGAAAATCAACATCACCAAGAACGAGATCAAAGTCAACATTAAAAGATTCAACACCAATTTCATCCCCAACTCCATCAGTTGCTGCAGAAGAGATTCGGAAATCAACGAGATTGAAGAGATCATTAGAATATTCAACATCAATTTCAGTACCAGAAAGTTCAAAAACATCACCATCTAAGAAGAAATCTAAGCCTTCAAATTCTCCAAAGCCTCCAAAGTCTTCAAAGCCTTCAACATCTATTATCTCAAAAAAAGGTAACAATTCAAGTATAGTTCTGTCTATTTTTGAGCAATTTTTATTCAATTTCTTGTACATGTGTACAGATATGTACACCGCCATGTTCTTGCAGTAATTCATATCTAGTTCTATCTTGTTTTTGAGCAATGTTTGTGGGAATTGTTGTTGGTGTGTACAGATCTGTAAACCACAATGTTGTTGTAGTGATTCATGTCATGTTCTGTTTGTTTTAAAGATGTTTCTGTAGCAGTGTACTGGTTTGTACACCAGCATGCTATTTCAAATTCATATGGCCTAATGTGTGTGTTGTGCCGTCACTTGTGTTTACCGGTGTACACACCTTTGCACCAGCATGTTATTTCACCTTCATATGGCCTGTTGTATGTATTGTCAACCTGTTATTTCATCTTCATATGGACTAATGTGTGTTTTCTCAACATATTATCCCATCGTTTTTGGTGTTGGTGTACACATCTTTGCACCAGCATGCTATTTCACCTTTATTTGGCCTGTTGTCTTTGTTTTAAAGCTGTTTTTGATAGATTTCTGTATGAGTGTAAAGATTTGTACACGCACATTGATTTATAACATGTTGTGTGGGAACAAATGTTGCTTTAGTTAGTTTTCTGTAGGAGTGTACACATCTATACACTTGTATGATATGGTCATATTTATGTGTACAGTGATATGATTTGTACTTATATGAGTATAATGAATGTATTATTCTTCTTGGTTCATTTTCGTAGATACCAACAAACCATATAGGTCAAGTTTCCATGCCTTCAGTGACTTTGTGAATAAAAACCTTGAGGAAGATGAAACAAAAAGAGGAAAAAAAGTATGGTTCACCAATTATCAACTAGAGAAGCAAAAAGAAGGACCATTCTGGCCTGTTATAGATATCTTTGTCCACATAAAAGCAGACCGTAAAGATGAGGAAGGTACAAGTAAAAAGAGAGATGATATATGGACTAAGAACCCAAACTCAATTCTGAAAATTGTGAGACAGTACCGCCATGAAATTTGTGACTCAGGGGGACATTATTTCATGTTTGATACTACCAAGAAGAACAAGCAAGTGGCAGTAAAGAGTGAACCTGAGGATTTGTTTCTATTTTATGGGATTAATATGATGCCAATGGAATTGAAAAAGGGGAAGATGTAAAAACTGCAGCTGAAAAAGATACGGTCCGCTGATAAACAGATTGACTCTTAAGAAACGAACTGAGATGGGAAAAAAATATGTGGAGGAGGAAATCGTACGTATCATGAAATTAAACCCAAAGTCGAAAATGGAGATTGAAAGAAATGCTGAAGACTTAGTGGTGTTGTTTACTATGTACTTGTGTATCACTGTCTTTTTTACCCAGGCAAACGGAAGTATGATTAGCAAGAACCAGTTTGCACACTATTTTGAGTCTTTGGATAGGATGAAGAGAACTTGCTGGCCAGTTCATATACATGAGTATCTCATGGCGAACATTAAGAAACATCAGGATTCACCAATTAAAGTTAATGGTTGTGTTCTTTATCTGTTGGTGAGTTTACATGTGCACACAGTTGTACACCTGACATATCCATTCACCATTTTAAATAATTTTGTTCATTGTGTTTGTTCCTTTCTCTTACATTTCTAACTATTCACCTATTTGTTAATGCAGCATTGGTTTGCTGAACACAACAAAAGCATGAAGCCAAGCAATGAGGAAGGTGTACCAAGGCTTCTTAGGTGGATCATCAGCGATGTCAGTAATACAATCGAGAAAGAACTGAATGATTGCATGAAAAAGGTATCTCAAAAAACTTTCTTAGAATAGTATATGTACATTGATATACACCTTTAATAAGGTGTACATGATTGTACATTGTTGATAGATTTTAAGAAAGTTGTCTTGTGTACAACAATGTATACTCTTACAACATGTGTAAAAAATTGTACACCTATGATCAATGTTGATACTTTGGCATGTTTTCAGATGCAACCAGGATGGGTGAAGGCTTATACTGATGAAGAGAGATTGCTTTTGGATGAGTACCGAAGGCAGAAACAAGAAAATAACATAGATGTTGTGAAGAAAAAGCTGCGCATTTCAGATATGCGAAGAAAGGAGTTGCATGAGGAGCTTACTGAAGTTCTGGATAGGCAAGAAAGGCTTCTTAGTTTCATTGAATAGAAAAGACTAAAAGTTAATGAAGTTGGTCTAATGAACTTGACAGAAAGACAAGTTAATGATTTCCGTAATAACACTTTGAATGAAATATTTAAATGTGCAAAGGAAATACGACTTGAAACTGAGGAGGATGAGGAGATTGAGGAGGATGATGAGGATGATGAGGAGGATGGGGAGGATCACAAGGAAGATGAGGAGATTGAGGAGGATGAGGAAGAGGAGGATGATGAGGATGAGGAGGAGGATGGGGAGGGGCACAAGAAAGATGATGAGATTGAGGAGGATGATGATGAAAAGGAGGAGGATGACAAGGTTGAGGAGGAGCACAAGGAAGATGATGATGATGGTGATGACAATGACAAGGAGGAGAACAATGAAGATGGTGATGTGCATGATCATAATTATGATGATAATAATGATGATGATGGTGATAACAATGACAAGGAGGGTAGAAAGGGTGGTGATACGCATGATCATGACAATGACAAAGAGGGTAGAAAAGGTGGTGATGACGAGCATGTAACTGAATCTGAAAGGAATGAAGTTCCGTCTGAAACTCCTGAAAAGCAAAGGTACAACATCAGTTTTTTTTTTAAATTTACAATTCATTTCTTTTTTTATGTGTGTACATAGTCGTACTCCAGTGTGTGAAAGCTAATACCTTTTTTCAAAACTTGAATCTTTTTAGCACTCCTTCACCAAAGACCAATGAGGCAAATGAAGAAGAGGATGGCAAGGATGGAACAAGCCGAGGAGTTAAGTCTGGAACTGGTAACAAGCCGAGGTATATGTGTAGCTCGCATTTATTCTCATTTTCTATATATGTGTACCAAGATGTATACCTTAGTGATTTCTTCTGTGTGTGTATCAAGATGTACACCTTAGTGATTTTTCATTTTCTAAAAAAATTGCATTTTTTTCAGCACTCTTCTGCCAAAGGAAGTTGAAATCGCTGAAGGTCAAACTGATTAAATTGACAAAGTAGCTGGGTGTGAAGCTGCTAACAAGCAAAGGTATAAAGAAAACGATCTCAGCTTATATATATATATATATATTGTTGTTTTTAGTATGTGTGTACAAGGATGTACACCTTTATTGTAGTTGCAGGAAATTCTACACTACACCCCTCATATAATTTCATTAACACTCAACTCATTTTTAGATTAACAATCTTAATTTTATTGATGAATCTTTGAACAATCTTACAAGAAAAAATAAAGGAATCAAGAATAACCACTGCTCTAGATTTTCTCTCTCCTATTTACTTGTTTCTTACTCAAAAAAGATCTCTCCCTTTCCTTTACAACTGAACGACTATTTATAGGGAAGTACATAGTGGATGACAGCTAATATGTCCTTTATTTTCGGATATATCTTGCGACATTCTCGCAACCTTACAAATGTTAATCTCGCAAATTCTCTTATTTTCCCAGAATAATCACATTTTTCTCATGATTTTAGCTGACGTCGTTTATTATGTCATTTCTGAAATTGTTCTGCGACGCTGTTGTGTTGTGTTGTTGATAATTTCGCTGAGGAATTATTGCTGCGAGATTATGATCTTACATCTTGCCTCTTCTCATATCTTCTCTGCAAAGTAGAGAATGATGCGAGAAATGCCGCAGCTTTTCATCTCTTCATATTCTGCATTTATCACACGTATTCTTTCTTCCATCTGTTTCTTGACGTGTCTTCTGTACCCGCTGCTTTTCAACCGCTCACGTCTTTTCGCCTTAATTGTGTTTATTTCTTCGAGTAAAAAATCTTCTTTATATATTCTTCTTACTCTTCTTTCCATTTTCTTTTTACTTTCTCTTCTCTTTTTATTCTCTCATCTCTGCAACTCTATTGTTCTTCCGTAAGTTATGCTACTATAATTCTTCCCTCTTCAATCTTCTTACTTTTTATTCATTCCCATACTCTATATTCAAATATGCCTCCAAGTGGCTATAAACATGAGAAAAACTTAAAAGACGTCCAAAAAGATCTTGCTGAGAAAGGTTTCACACTTTCTACCATTCCTGGTGAAAGTTCCAAGTCAATTCTTTCTATCAAACTTTTCTATGATCAATATTGTGATGATCAATCAATCATAATTTCGCCAGGTCAAATTCTCGCAGGTCTCCCCATTCCTCTTTATGACCCAGATATTCTTCTGTTCTATGAAATTCTCGCTCACTCGGGATTTTCGTGAGCTATCTTCCAATTGAGTGGGGATTGCATCCGTCTGATGCTAGAGTTCGCTAACCGTGGTGCTGGTAAAGGATCTCTGTACTCCAAAGAACTTAGGGATCCTAAATTCGCAGACTTGGAGACAATTGCTGAGAAATACACAGTAGCGAGTTTCTTTGAAATTTATGAATTGATCTACATGAAGAAAGAGAATACTCGCTGGGGTATTCGTTTGAAAAGGAAAGTTAACATTGATGAAGCTAAAATACTCATGCAATACATTGATTGGCATTCTGGTAAGAACACAACTACTCGCCAATCTAAAGATGATAAATGGTGTGTTTTTCCCTTGATGCTAAAAGGATCTTACATTGCTGGGTCAAATGTTCTTTCTGAGAATCTCGCTACCTATCAACCTTGGGTATTCTCTTGGCCCGAGAAGGAGAAAGAGGTATGTTTCTTCCAGTTTCGCTCACTTTATATTTCTTTATTTGTCTTTATTCTTTTGTTCGCTGATCTTGCGACATTCTACAGATCCAAAAACTGAAAGATAGTTATAACAGGACTGGGAAGGCTAGTACCTTGTTAGCTCTTCGCTCATACACAGATGAGGTAATAAATATTCTCTTATGATTTTAAACAGTATACTGTTGCCTCTATTTCTTATTTATATCTGTGTGTGAAGATTATTGCTGAAATAGAAGAGTCTGCCAATGTTGCGAAGACTGGTGATAAAGGCAAAGGTGCTCTTCGCAGGGAAAAACCAACTGCTCCTCCTTCAAAGAAAAGAAAAGTCCATTCTTCCTCTCCTTCAAATATTCCTTCTCATGAAAACTCCGAGAATGATGAGGATGATGAGGATAATGATGACCTTGCTGCAAATGAAGATTCTCCATCTGAATCTTCTATGGCTAAGCTCTCTGGCCTCTTTTATGATTCTTTGCAAGGAATGGGAGATAGTCAATTCGCTAACACCTGTAAAGTTGTCGCTAAAATTTTGCGATGTTCCTTTGTTGGATGGTGATAATTCCCTTCGTGGAGTTTCTAGATCATTGACTCCCAATTTCCTGCATTCTCTTAATAGTCTGGTATGCTTTCATCCTTTTACTTCTTCATTGTTGTAACTCAAAATCTCTTTCTATTTTAATACTTTTTATTTTTTCTCGCAGGCTGGAAAAGCTTCTTTCGCTGTTGCCTCAGATCTAGAGAGGAGACGCGAAAATCTTGAAAAGAAGAATCTTCAATTTCGCACAAAGAATGAGGAACTGGAAGCTGAAGTCAAATGTCTTCGCGAGAAAAACAGACAACTAGAAATTGATTCGTCTTCGTATAAGAACAAAATCTCTAGTCTTAGAAAGCTAATAATCAGCTCTATGGTATGTTACTTTTCTCCTTTCCTTTCATTCATTCATCCTGTTGTTTTATCTTATTTAATTGATCCTTTTTGCAGACATTTATGGTCTTTCTGATGAAGCTACCATTCTTCGTTCATTTCCCGATGCGTTGGATAATGACACCCTTCTTGAGCGTCTTAAAAAATCTTTATATAGTTTCTCAAAAGATAAAATTTCATCTCTTTCTCTGAATGAACTAAGATCCAAATTTCGCCTCTTAGAAATTGACCATAGATCTAGTTTAGGCTTAGCCGACCGATTTAAGCGTCTCCTTCTTAATTCTAAAGAGAAAATAAATGAGTTGAGAACCAAAATTAGCAGTCTCATAGATGATAAGGATTGAATCTCTCATCAATGTGCTAAGGCTTTTGGCGAAATTCCAAGAGACCCTTCTTGAAGTTCAACTTGAACGAGATGAAGCTAACCGCAAGAATACCGAGCTCTGTGAAAGAGAAAACCAAATTCGTTCTCGTCTTCTTATAAGTAATGAGGATGAATTCGCTTGGGCTGCGAAAATCATAGACGATGCCAGAAAACATTTAGGTGTAAATGTTAGTCTCCAAGTTGAGCATACAACCTTGATTAGAGATATGATTTATGACAGAGAAGGTTATTAACTGTTCTCCAATACTAATCTTTTGTTTCTTATGAATTTTCATCAAGTTATTAATTGATTGCCTTTTCCTCGCAGATTCTGAAAGTAGATATCGCAAAAGGATTGAGGAACTTGAAGCTGAATAAGTGGAACTCGCAAAGAATCTTTCTTCTCGCAACGACAAGTATTCTAGATTAAAGAATCAAATCAAGATCATTGTTGCGAACTTTAAGAATGATGCTATGCATTTTCGCAATCAAACTATTCAAATGGTTTGTGATGACCATAGTATTCCTCATTCTGATTATCCTTGTCTCTTGGAGGAGATCCCAAAGAACATTCCCAGTCTGATTATTTCTGATAGCGAAGCTGATTATGAAGAATCTGATGGTGATGAAGGTTCTGATGGAGATGAAAGTTCTGATGCGGACGAAGAAGGGAATGAGTCTGATGAAGATGATGAAGGATCAACTAAGAAGTAGTCTTTGTTTCTTTCTTTAATCTTCTGTAATACTTGTACATTTATTCCTCCTTTCTGTATATTTGCGAATTCTTTTGGTTTTCCATATTCCTTAATATATGAGTTTCTTTCATTTTGACCTGCATTCATTAAAACAATTCTTCCTTGCAATATAGTTAATCAATATAATCATTAATTTTTTAATTTTTGCGTAAATCTATCATGTGGAGACAAATAACATTTTCTAATTTCATTCATTACCATACTTGCCTCTGTTATTTGTATCCAAATGAGAGGTTTTGCAGATTTTTCTTATTTTGTGCCTCAACTTCGCAGTTGTTTATTTATAATTTCGGAATCTCATGTGAAGTGATTTTGGTTCTTTTCAAAATCTCATTCATGTGTGGTCTTATTTTGCCTTCCTAATTAAAGGTCTTATTATGCCACCTCTTGTCATTGCGACAAAATCGCAGGACGTTCTTGCACTTTCATGCAAAAACCCATTGATCTTGCCTTAACTTTTTCTTTTGTATTATGGCCTCTTCAGGAATGTTGCGACAATACGATAGGCCTAAATATTCTTGCGAAAATAAATCCCCATGACATTGCCGTCTTGCGACGAAATCGCAGGACGTCTTCGCACTTTCATGTGAAAACCCATTGATCTCGTCTTATCTTTTACTTTTGTATTATTGCCTCTTCAGGATTGTTGCACAAATATGACAAGCCTTAATACCCTTGCGAGTAAAAAGCCTCATGACATTTGCGCCTTAAGACACTTATCATCTCCCTAATGGAGGGTTCCGCCCTTATCTTCCCCCTGGTTTCCCCTTCAAGGAGGCGTACTTCTACCATACAAGGTTAGCTCCTCCCATCCAGTCTTAACAACAACCAGTTGTTTTCGCAATCTCTTATCCCTTTTACCTATAGGGCTTATGGTTACGAGACTGCACCCTAAGTGGGGTTTTCTTCGGGCCGAGTGCAATATAAGCCAAGACTTGTCAAGAATGGCAAGGTACGCTTCAAACTCCCCTGGCACTCTTGACTCAACCGCGTACCTCGGCTCCTTGATCAGATTCTACACTCCTTGTGAGAGTCCTTATTACCTTAATCACCCAACCTAAATCATATGCTTAAGCTGAGAATCCAAGGTGTCTCTCCCGGATGGGTTTTATTGACCCCAAATCTCCATGACTCAGGTTCCGGTGGCGGTGTAGCCTTTCCGTGAGCCATGCAACAGGTACCCCCTTATATGAAGCTACACCTAGAATCCCATGTAGCCAAGGTCGACCAATTAATGCATTGTAGGGTGATTCTACATCAACGACACAGAATAGGATTTCAGAAGATATTCCTTTCAATGGAATTCTCATAGTAACCTCCCCTTTAGGCTTGTTGGCAGTACCATTAAAACCATATATCTTATATGTTGATGGTATAAGATCATCATCTCTTCCTCCCATAGTTTTATAAGTATGATAAAATAAGATGTTCATAGAGCTTCCAGTATCGATTAGAATCCTATTAATTTCCCATGAATCTTCAGCTTCATCATCCTCATCTTCTTTCGGTTTTGGATTAATTACTAATTTTACTACCAATGGATTATCATGTACCTCTTCACCTTCAGGGATTTCTTCCGCCGTAAAAGAAATAATTTGTTTCTGCCATTCCTCCAGTGGCGAGATTTTCGCAATATTCATAATTTCTCTTCCATCGTTATCTCTTGCGAACACTCTACTCAAAACATTGTCATGAAAATATTCAATTCTCTTGTATGAATGTACGATAGAGTGACAGAATAGATTCTTTGCTTTTGCACCAACTTCTATGAAGAATGTTTCCTTCTTTTTCATCGTGTTTACTTTGTGATGTTCTGGTGGTGGTGGAAATGGTTGAGATTGTGGGTGCCCTACCAAAAAGTGGTTTAGTTTTCCTTGATCTATCATTCTCAGAATAATTCTTTTTACATTTCTGCAATCATTTGTAGTATGTCCATGAAAATGATGATAAGAACAAAACTCATGACTTCTGTGGTTTGGGGGTGGTTCCGTTCCCATGTTCCATGGTGTTGGTATATTCTCCATCAAAATTATAACTTCCCATATTTTCTCCACACTTGCATTTAGAGGTGGCATCTTTATTTCTTCCCATACTACCTTGTGACCTCCTTGTCCTCTATTATAGTTTTTTCTTTGACCTCCATAAGTTTCTTGTGGCTGATCGAGTCTTTGAATCTTGTTATTTCCACCACGATTGTAGAAATTTCTTTCTCCTTCATACTCCTCTTGATCTCGGCTTCCCATAGCCATCAGTTTCTGTTGATTGTTACCCGTCACCTTCTCTTGTTGTACTTACGAAGTGTTCGCCACTGTGTTTATTAGCTTGGGTAATAAGCTTGCATTCGCTGTTTTTGAACTGGTGTTCACAACTGGGTATGATTCCATTTCATTTTGCCTTTCCTCTAGAGCAATATATTCTACTTGAAGTTCTTGCAATTCAGTCATTGTGATCGTATTCTTGACTCTGAAAATTTGAACATACAATAGGTTGGTTGCAAAAATAGCATTGATAAATGATAATATAAGATATCTCTCATCTACATGGCCAGCCATTTCGCTACACATAGTCCTCCATCTTTCAGTTAGGTGCTTCAAAATTTCGCCAATCCTTTGTTTTAATCCAAACACGTCTTCAATACCAGGTCGCGAAGAATTATTACTTATGTATGCCCCCAGGAATGTAGTCTGCAAATGATTGAAGGATGTTATTGTATTCTTTGGTATACCTTCGAACCATTTTAACGCCTCCCCTGTTAAGCTGGATGCGAAATACTATACAACATCATGATTTTCCCATTGCAACATGCACCTCACGTAGGCTTTAATGTGTTGAATTGCACAAGTTGTTCCATCAAAATGCTGGTTAATGCGGGCAAATTGCATTTCGGTGGTATTCCTCCTAGTTGTACTTCCCTTGTAAAGTGAGTTTTCGCAGCTTCTTCTATAGCTTCATCCAATTGTCTTCTTCCTACTTCTCCTCTATTATTTAACATTCCTCTCATTCCTTCTAACTCTTTCAAGATTTGTTTATTTACACCTGAATTTTGATCCATTGGTCTTTTTAATTTCTCCTCCCTTCTTCTGCGTTCATGTCTTTTCTTTTCTCGCGAAATTTTGCATTTCTTCTTCATTATCCTCATCTCGTCTTCTTCTGCGAGTCTCTATCTTGAATTCACATATGATTATGTCTCTCATTTTCCCCTTCATGATTTCTTATTAATTCCATTCGCTGTCTTTCATCCATCCTATGTATTCTATCATACTCTTCATTGATATTACCGTTATTCCGGTTTTGTGTACGCCTTCTTTCTCGATTGTCATGATTGTTCTGGTGAATTGTCTCCTGAAGCTCTTGTTCTTCCATTTCCGCTCTCAATCTTTCACGTTCGCAAATTAAACGTGCTTGTTCAGCATAATGTCTTTCAATTTCTTCTTCAATCGTCTGTTGATTTCTTTGAGTTTCTCTTTCATGTAAAATTCTCCTTCCTTCCTCTCGATTTTCTTCGCCATCTTGGTCATTTCGTCCCTGACGTTGTCCGTTCTCTTGATTTCTACCATTTTGCCTATCATCAAAAGTTTCATTTTGTGGAACTTAACGATCATCAGTTCTTTCTTTATTTTCGCGATATTCTTCATTAGGATTTGATATTTCTTCTTGAATATTGTTTCCAGCATTAATTGTGGGTGAGTTTCGCCTCATTTCTCTTATAGTCGATCTTGAATATGATTTTGTAATACTTCTCGATCTTCTACTCTGTAGTCTCATATTTTTCATCCTCAATTCGTGATTTTTCCTTGTTAAATTCGCACGTTCTTCTGCCTCAGCTCTACTTTCTTCGTGTATTCTTCGTCTCAATGTTTCTAACGCTCCAATTTCCTCATCTCCATGAATTATTCCTTCATCTTCTTCTTGATTTCTCTCTACCTGTCTATGGTCTCTGGTTTGCTGCTCTTCTTTTACTTCTTCTGCTGAATTTGATTGCCAAGTGTGTATACTCACCCTATCATAATCTGTATTCCTCCCATGTACTAGTGTTTGTTGAACTGGTGGTTGAATTTGATTTTCTCTATTATTTCTCATTCTAGTAGATTCTCCTATTTCACTTCTTTCCCTTCCAGCAATTATCTTGCTTCTTCTAACAGTAGTTGGTTGTTATGATGTATTTCTTCTTCTAGCCATTTCTTCAATGTTAATGAATTGCAAGAAATTATGTAAAATTCTTAATCAATCACTCCAAATCTTCATAAATCTCAATATCAATCTTCAAATTTTCTAGAATAATCTTCAATGTTCCCTGTTTCTAGCGCCATTATGTAGTTGCAGGAAATCCTACACTACACCCCTCATATAATTTCATTAACACTCAACTCATTTTTAGATTAACAATCTTAATTTTATTGATGAATCTTTCAAAAATCTTACAAGAAAAAATAAAGGAATCAAGAATAACCACTGCTCTAGATTTTCTCTCTCCTATTTACTCGTTTCTTACTCAAAAAAGATCTCTCCCTTTCCTTTACAACTGAACGACTATTTATAGGGAAGTACATAGTGGATGACAGCTAATCTGTCCTTTATTTTCGGATATATCTTGCGACATTCTTGCAACCTTACAAATGTTAATCTTGCAAACTCTCTTATTTTCGCAGAATCATCACATTTTTCTCATGATTTTAGCTGACGTCGTTTATTATGTTATTTCTGAAATTGTTTTGCGACGCTGTTGAGTTGTGTTGTTGATAATTTCGCTGAGGCATTATTGCTGCGAGATTCTGATTCTACACTTATGACTTCTTCTGAATTGTCTACATACCTGTACATTGGTGTAAAACTCTGTACACCATTGAAAATTCTCATAAAAAATTCATTTTTCAGTACTTCAATGCCAAAGACAAGTGTAATCAATGAATATAAACAAGACCAAGTGAACCTTGATGACCAAAATGTGATGGATGGCACTCGAACAGCTGAAATTGATGAAGCTACTATAATTGCAGCTGAAGCCATATGTCAGTTGGATCCTAAAGAAGTCCTTTTACTCACACAAGGAGAAGAATCAAAGAATGAGACTTATACATCAATTGAGGACCTTCTAGATAACTTGTTTGAAACTGTGTTCGTAAATCTTGAAAGAGGTTGTTACAGAACGACACCATCTGAAGTGAAGAAAAAGATGGCAACCCTGATTCTCCACGATTGTCCAAGATTTGCATTATTGAGCCAAGAAGATCCAAAAGAAGAGTCGTCGCAAAAATCATTATCCAATGAAGATGTACGAGAAAGGATCATTGAAGAAGCAGTGCAGTTCATTCAAAAAAATCCTAGTGAATTTTTTAGTAGCCAAGAGGTAGAAGAAGAGAAGACGACTCCAGTGAGGACAAGAGCAGGGAGGATGAAGGAAGCATAGATGTTGAAGACACAAGCCGCTGGAAAGTTTTCCAAGACACCACAAAAGAGAAATGCAAAAATAAAACTATATCCTGATTTCACTGCCGAGGGTAAAACCAAACGAGTTGTGATAAAAGCAGATCCAAAAGGAAAGGCGATCAAAGAGGGACAAGAACCAGGCTATCCTGCGCCAATAAAGAGAAAGGGATATGTATATTGTCCACACAATCCATTGCCAGATGTTCGTCTATCACCACTATACCAAGCTATGCAAGCAGGACAGGACAAAAAAAGGGTACAAAAATTCTTTGACTACGCAAGCCTGGAGTAAGTTCGCAAAACACCATGATCGAATGTTATAAAAAAAAATTATGTGCACAACTTTGTACACCATGTTAACATTTCCTTTATGTTTCCACAGCTCTGTAGCTTGGCAACTAACAAGCCTGGATGATCCAACAGTCAAGGAAGATATTTTGATTGCTGGAAGAGTACTTCGTGAACTGATGTTCAACAAATATCTGGACCAGGAGGTACTCCAGTTCTACATCCATCTACGTAGAAGAGCACTTGTCAAAGATAGCATTCGTCCTCCAGATGGCAAAAAGTACCTGAGCTGTGAAATTATGAGTCCTACTGCATGTGTAAGTTTCTCAAAACAAATAAGAAATGTCATGTATAGTTACTTTAATATGTATTGTGTACATAGTTGATTGACATGGCATGTTCTATGTGTTTTTAGATTTCTTTAGCTGTGTACATTGATATACACCAATATGCATATATGATTGACACATGGTCTGTTAAGTGTTGATTGTTAGATTTATTTAGCTATGTACATAGATGTACACCAATATGTATCTATAATTGACACATGGTCTGCTAATTCTTGATTGTTGGATTTATATAGGTGTGTACATAAGTGTACACCTGTATATCATACATGGATATACGGTCTATTTTCAGGCCTGCAATGTTTGATTTGTTAGTTTTCTGTAGTAGTGTACATGCTTGTTAGTTTTCTGATTAAGGTGAGCCAAATAATTTATTTTTCTAACAAATTATTAATTGCAGTACTATGTCAAGTATAATGTCACCAACGAGGTGTAAAAGCTTGTGGTTAATTTCATACGGGACATGCCTGAGAACCTGGAAGTTCTTGTAATCCCTATCAATCACTCTACAGATCAAACGAGGATGGGATTTCACTGGTCACTTTTGAATTTTGATTTCGAAGCCAATGAATAGAAATGGTATAACTCGTTGCACTCAGAAAATGAGTAGTCATATCAAGACGATGCAAAGCAACTAGCAGTTGTGGTACAAGTGGAACTCAACAAGAAGAGAGCATTGAAGGGTCACCCACCTATAGAAGAGCACGAATTAAACATCATGACATGCCCTTCACAAGGAATCAACCCGGACTGTCTAATATATACTTGTTACTTTATGAAACGAAGTATGAAGACAACAAAAGTTATGGGAAAAGGTCAGCATAGGGCCGAAGACATTTGTCAGCAAATGAGATCAAAATTGGTGGCCAAGATATTGACAAAAGGCGGATGGTATGAAAAGGTGTGGGATATAGCAAAGGACGAGGAGCATAATCAGTGGCGCAAGACTACAGGAAAGCAACCATTGAAGAGGAAGAAGAGTTTTTAATCTTCATTCAAGATCACTTTCTGAATTTCTTCTAAATATTTTTAATCTTCAGAAAAAAAATTTAAATTTCAGTGTCACTTTGTTTATGACTTATCTCTTTTCAAATTTCAGTTTTTATCAATTTGTTTGACTTATCACTACTAAAAGACCTTGAATTAATATTTTTAGTTTCAATATTAATGTTACAAGTTTATGACTTATCTCATTCACCGGGATTTGAAATATTAAGGTGTACTTGATTGTGCATAGTTACTGACAGAGCAGAAAAAGTTTAGAAGGTGTACATAATGGTACACATGTACTGACAGATTTTTGTACTTGATCAAAAGTATAAAAATTGAAAAAATACAAATATATTACTAAAATTTGTATAGCATGTAGAACTGAAAAACATGAGAATCGAACATAGCAAAAATAATTACTAATTATATACAGATCTGAAAAAATATATAATATTATTGAGCAAAATAGAATAGAAGCATCCATTGTACACCAAGGTGTACATAGTGGTACGTACATCTGTAAAAAGACAGGCAAGAAAAACAGAAGTTTGCAGGAAGGTGTACATAATGGTACACATGTCCTGGCACTAATTATCCACGCCAAAAGCAAATTGAAAAGACAGAATCTTTGAACAAATGAAACATAGAAAAAATCCTCAAAGCATGGGACAGGTAGCTTTGTTATGGTGACCAAGAGTGAAGCACTTTGTGCACATAATTTTCCTCTTTTACTTCTCATATGCATTCTTGAAGCGATGTGTTCTTCGTCTACCCGGTGGAGGAACAGGAATAGGAACAATAACCCTATCACTAGGATCATAAGACTGCGACTTTTCATAATTGGGGATTGGAAAGATGATCTCCTGGTATGTCCTGTTGTACCATTCGGTGGTGAAGTATGGCTCAACAAATGAATAGATGTCTTCTCTAGTAGCTTGAATGGCAGCACAAGCATGCGCACAAGGAAAACCATTCACTCTCCACCTGTGACATGTACAAGTTTTCTGCAATAGATCTACATAATGAGTCCGGGGAGACCTGACTTCATACAATCTTTCCATGGACTGAACAACAGTCCAAGTAATACCAATGTCGATGTTTTCCTTTAGTAAAGACTCATATTCAGGAGTGAGCCTAGTGTTGAATGTTTCCAGACCTAGTATCCTTCTCTTAGACATTTTCTCCATAACCTTCAAACTAACATAATAAAAACACAAAACATAAAATCAAAAACATGATCCAGAAGGAATACGGATAAAACATGTGTACATTGTTGTACACATTAAGGAAATCCATGTGTACAATAATGTACACACAGTTGCAGAATCACAGGATGAACACGTGTACAAGTATCTACAGAACAAGCAAATCCATGTATGCAACAATGTAGACATACTTGCATAAATAAAAAACTAAACATAAAACTCACCGTATCGCATCGAGAAGAACAAAAGCAGGCAATTTTTTGAAAGAAAGAACCCAGTCGTTAAAGGACTCGGCAAGAGTTGAAGAGTGGGCACCATATCTGCATACAGGGAAAAACGCATTTGCCCATTTCTCCTTTGGAATAGTCCTGATATAGTTAGCAACATGTCCAGCTCCAATTGCATGCATTCCCCTCAAAGCTTCTTCAAAGTTTGCTGGTGTGTAAGAGTACGCATCTTTGTAAAAAAAATCAAGAACGGGCTTCGAATTCACATCACCTGATCCAATGGGTAAATTTCATTTGATGTGGTAAAAGCAACAGCTGTGATGTGAATTAGGAAAATATTTTGGAATGCCCTGCAGAAGTCCTTCATGACGATCACTAAGGAAAACAATCGTACGACCATCGACAACATGTTGAAGATTCTCCAGAAACCAAAACCAATTATCTTTTTTTTTCAGAAGAAACAATAGCAAAAGCAAATGGGTAAAACTCATTGTTTCCGTTGATACATGTAGCAGCCATAAGAGTACCCCTGTATCTACCAGTAAGGAAAATAGCGTCCAAGTAAATCATGGGCCTGAGATACCTATAGCTATGCTTGCAAGAACCGTAACAAACGAATATCCTATGAAATCTACTGGTTCCGTCCTCAACTTCAAACTTCACATAGCTATAGGGATTAGTTTATTCAATTGCTTTGACATACCAAGTAAAATCGCTATACGACTTCTCGTCATCGCCATACTGTTCTTCAAATACAGCTTCTTTCCCTCTACGGGAATGGTGATACTTAATATTGGACCCATAAGTTTTCTTGAAAATTGACATGATCTGTGTGGGTTTTAAGCTAGGATCACCCTGTAAATTGTCAGCGATCAAATGCTTGACTAACTTGGTTGTCACCGCAGGACTCTTCAACCTCAAACCAACACCACAACTATATAAAAAAAAAAAAACTGGAATAAGTAATGTGCACAACAATTTACACCTAATAAGATATCAAAACCAACACTATGAACATACACACAAACCAAGCAAGAACATGTAATTTAAGAGTACAACAAGTACAGTGCACTACAATGTACACCTAAAACAAATCTACATATATAAGATGCACAATTTACACCTAAAGATAAGTAATGTGGACTAGTATGAAAACAACTAACCTGTGAGCGTTAGAATCTTTCAGCACGAACCGAGAAGTATCACCATTCACAGGCCCAAAATGAATCCTCCAAGCACAACCAGCTTCTTCGCACTTTGCAGTAAAACGAGTTTTGTCATTTTTAAGAATAGCAATCTTGTGACCAGTAGCTATCTTGTACTTATCGACAGCAATCCTAACAGCTTTAACACCACCCGTGAATTCTCTACCAATCTCGTCAAATACATAATTCCATTCATCGATAATAAGAGGCTTCCCCTTGTCTGCATCATGATCTAACACCCTTACCATCTTAGGACTTTCAATTTCACAAGCAGACTTAGAACAAGAACCAGAACTAATGCTGCAACCAGACTTAGAACCAGAACTTCTGCTACAACTAGACTTAGAATGAGAACTATGATTCGGAATCATATCCACATGCAAATAGACATCTTCATTATCAATAAGAATCATGAAACCAATTAAGCTTTGCAGTTGTATATCACATGTCACAAAAACTACTTGAGCATTGTCCATATAGCTGAAACATATACTCCCAGAAGACAAAGACCTCCAGTGCTTGCATGCTAAATGCTTCAGTTCTTCTACGATTATTTTAGTATTAACACGAAAAACAACAAAATGCTCACCATGATTCAAAACAACATTAATAAACTTGTCAGGCTTATTTGGTACCCGTCCATATTACAAAAGAAATGATTATAAACATCTGAAGCTTCAATTTCATACAACCTAAAAAGTAAACGGTGTACATGAAAGTACACATTTAAAAAATGCCAAAAACATCAAGTAACAGTAAACCTAGATAAAAATACTCCATCAACTAAGCTCTAGAATCTTACTGGAACAAAAATAGAAGACTAGGATATAGTATCAGTTCGATTTCATATCATGCATCATAAAACTAAAAAAAATCAATATCAAGTAACAAAAATCGAATTTATCTAGTATTAACATTAAATCATCATCATCGCGAGAATCAAAAGCTACTATATAACAAAATATCAACTAAAGATCATACGAATTGATATCATCAACTCATAAACTCAAAAAAAACTAAACATCAGAAACAATACCTGAAAATGAGATTGAATTACAACCAAAAGAAAACTAACCTGAGGTTGAATTCGGCTCCATTATCAATCAAATCCAATCTAAGCTCTACAAATCTGATAAATCACCTCCGAATTCAAACCTGGAACGATATATCTCTCACTCTGTGGTTTCTTCAAATCTGAGATTAAGAATTTTCGACTCTAGAACTGGATCGAACGTAAAAGAAACGATTAAATCCTCACTGAAACTTTAAAATCGCCTCCCAAATCATCTCAGAGTTGCATCCTGTTTTGAATTCAAGTTTCAGATCCAGAAAATTCGATTCCAAAATCAGGCTTTATATACCATAAATCGTTCAAGGGTAATTATGGTATATGGAAAATTCACAAAATCGGGACTCGTCCGTGAATTTGGACTAACTCGTCCAGGTTTGGACTAATCTGTTTTGGGCGGGGTTTTTTTTGACTAGACTGTACTAGGCTTCTGATGGATGGACTAGAACGTCCAAAGCCCAGTAACTTTGGAACTAAACGTCAATTTCTACTTTAAGTATTCATGTAATATTCTCCGAAGTCAGCCAGTACCAGCTTGTCTAACCAAATTATCAAGAGTCAAGACAGGAGAGACTCAAGACTGGAGGCATTTATGGCCAACCCCGCATGGCTCGTTTAATGAGACATGTTACCCAGCCCGGACCAACTTACACTTCGCATGAGGGAAATGCCTATTTCACATCAAAATTTCCTTTTGTGACTGTGTTCTGTTTCTAAAGTTACTTTATACTCAGTTTACTCAATTAGGATCGCTTTAGGGTTATTCCCTCGATTCATAATCTCACAAGAAACTTGTTTTCCGATATATTTTCAGACTAGGGCTCAAGATCAAGAGAGAAACCATGGAAAGGACTCGTGTGCTGCTTCTTCTTCTACTTGCAGCAGTTACCTGTAGTTTCCTAATGATGGAAACTGTTAAGGGTGACGCTTGCGAGTACTGCATTAGACCTAAATGTGCTTATTGTTGCAACAGAAAGAATAGGTGCAACTTCAACGTGGTGGTCAAAGAAACAGTTCGGCCAGCTGAAGCAACTTACAATAATCTTTCTTCATCTTCAGATGGTGATCTTGTTACCGTGACTCCTGTTAAAGATGATGATCATAAGGATCGCGCTAATGGTCATGAATTCGCTGATGGTCATGATGCTTCTTCTCCTTCTGCACATGTTGCTGGAGTACATGCCGATAGTGCTCCTTCTTTAACGGTTGTTGCTCATTATCAAACTGCAATAGGAGGTTTCTTTGCTGGTATACCATCATATTGGTATTATATCATTGGTGTACTGTTCATAATGTTTCTTTGTTTTTATTTTTGTCGATAGTAGGTCTATATTTGCAGGTATTCGGGTTTGTTAATTATGAGTTCATGATAATGAATTGATAAAACATCTTTTAGTTTATACGATTATTATCAATTTCTTTTTCAGTAAAACGAAGTTTAATCCTTCATTCCATATGTTAGCTTCCTATCTTAACTTCACGAAACTAAACTGCGATGGAAGAGAGATCATTAATGCAAAGTCAGGATATACGCCTGTATTCGTCACTAGTTTACAAAGTGCCAGCAAACTTCTTAGGATTAGCTGCCAGAATTCATGTTCAGTACTTTATCCATTGATGGGTATGAACCTGGTATGTCTAGAGGAAACATATAAAATTGCCAAGCTTACCAACTGGCCAACCCAAACTGCAACTAGATAATTCGGAGCGCGATATGGTATTATTATAACAGTAGCAGAATGAATAACAGACGTCGTTGAGTAGATGAAACAACAACAATCACTTGAGTATTTTGGTAAGAAAGGCGAAGAGCATTACATTCTAGGTATATAAATCCTACCAATAATCTGAAGAATATTATTAGATGCCATGAAACTTTTTGAGCGGATTTCAACTCTCCCATCTTCATGTTGTCTTCGACTTCACTGGTGAAGGAAGCAACTGAACATAAAAAAATGCAACAAAAAATCGTTATAATTTCCACACTGAAGAAGCAATAATAGAACGTTCAAAGCTCAAGAGGAATAATGGAGAAGCTGGGGTGTGCCGAACAAAAAAAAGTACCTGATAGCAAGAAATGAGCGAGGTGGTAAATCCAAGGGCTCCTGTCACACGAGGAGTTACTTTCTTAGGTGCTAATTGAAGCAGCCCAATGGCAACAAATACGTCAATAGCTGATTTCACAAGAGCCAGTGTCCGTGCATTTGATTGTTTGAGCTTGGCCTTGTATTCCTCATTCTGAATCATAAAACAGAAAAGACAGAAGACTTTAGAAAGATATAAAAGGGAAAACAACATCATCAAAATTAGAATTTGTTTGCCGACACTGTAAGAAAGAACATACTTGGTACTTCTCACTGTTCTTAAGATCCTTCTCTATTTTCTTCATCAATGATGACAACCTTCCAAGCTCAGCAAGCTTTAAGAAAAGGAAGATGGACAAGGAAAATTCATTAACCATTTCGGTTCTAGAGACAAATTTAAAATGAACTAAAGTATCTACAGAGCACAAAGCTAATCAGTATAGGATGCTCCAAAGCACAAACCTCAACCAAGGTGCCGCAAACTGAAGAACCCATCCAACAGAAGAGGGAGATTCGGCCCAGTAAATCTGCACGCTCTTTGTTCTGTAACACAATACACTTGTGTAAGTTTCAGCAGCCTATATTTCTTAACGTATTAGAGCATACAACTAAATAACTAATAAAGAACTTGTAAGTTTTATCACCTTATAGATGCCTGTTCTTCCAAGCCAAACAATTTGATCCAGGAACAAGAAAGTAGATATCAACGCATTTTTGGACTGCAAAATGGGAATCACATTAAAAACAGCACAGATGAAAAGCGAAGGAACTCGCAACATTTAAAATCAATCTTACCTTTCCGAGTACAACAATGGGAAGAGGAGTTCCTTGAGGAAGTGGACTAATAAGAGCATGCAAATCATTGACAAACTGCATATTTCATGAGGGAGAATGTGAGCTGAAGCATTGAAACATCATACTCAAGATATGGCACCCTCGAGAATTAAAAGCAATTGACCTTTAAATTGATAACACAGTGCGAGGAAATCCATGTGCAGCAGGACCAGCAGAGAAATCACAGACTAACTTGTTTTAGATAAAGACCACAAGACAACTAGAACATCTAACCTTGAAAAGCCGAAAAACTTTTCTAGCCAAGCTAGTAGATTTGTCAACATTTGCTGCAGTACCAGGCTCTCCATTGCTCAAGAATTTGGAGCCGTACTGTATAGCCCTGCATATCTTGTCCCTGGCTTCAGCTTTGTTCAAGTATAAGACCAAGAGAGCAAGTTCCGCTCTGGTTGCATCTAGTGTAGTCATTTCCTACCCCGAATACACCTGCTTATCAGAGAAAACACCCAATTTACAGTCCAACCCGAAGCCGTTACAATATGTCTTCATAATAACAACTCCAAAACACTTAAAGGTTGACCCAATCTACAAGTGCCCAACACCTTGTACGAAATAACAAGTGTCCCTAACATATCTAATCTACGAAAAAAATCATATCCAGTATCAAACCTCATGAGTAACTAAGCTCTATTTGAACAATAAACACAACGGCAAAGCAAACCCCATCCGAGACAATTGTTTATTACGGGGGTCTAATAGCCCCATATACCAGCTTGTATACTATCTCATCTCATGTTTCCATGCCTACCATATTTCGGGTTCTACTAAACACAGATAAAACTAGCTACATCATGTTTGTTCAAAGACAATTTTAGCAGGAGAACTTCAGTAGCGTTGTGATTACAAAGATGAACGAACAAATTAAGCTATTGGTCATGAAAAGACAAACATGGGCAAGTTAATTGAGCTAATTACATCTGTAATTTAAAACAACATGTCTGGCACAAGTACAATTAGTGAGAAACCATACAATTTTCCACTTAGCCAGAACTCAAACAAGATTTCAAATAGCAAAATACACATAATCAAACACTGAAATTAAAACCAGAACATCTAAATCTCATCATCATAGTCAAGACATGAATAAATATCACACAAACTAATCAAGAAACACCAAAAAGAAAAGAAAAAAAAATCCGTTTTTACAAAATAAAATGAAGAAAAATCAAACTTTCAACTTGAAACAAACACAAAATAAATGAAAACCCATAATTTGTATACCTGTAAGGAACTCGAAAGTGAAAGATTGAAGAAGAAAGGAGTTTAATTATTAGGATATGATGAGCACAAGTTCTGAAGAACAGAAAGTGGTGGTGGGTGTTACTATCTTTCTCTTTTAGCTTGTAAGTTTCATTGAGAGTTGTGCCACCAAATTTACTCCTCCTTGAACGTCACACCTTCCATTCTCTCTCATAATCTGATAGGGTTGGTTAGCCGACTTGCGGTCACCTTAAAATACCAACAAAAAATCACTCAAAGCTGCTAGCCTCCATGTTTTTATGTTTATCTTCTTGGTTTGTTATTTTGTACATCGTTGAAAGTCAAATGACTTTTTTTGTTGTGAGCCTGAACATGGAAAATTTTGATGGTGTCACCTAGGATTCGGTTGTGAACATGGTTAGATGACTTTGAAAAGGTTTATGTCTAGCTGTGATGTTTTTGGAGGGTCAACTTGTGATCAAAGTCAAGTTTAATTTGTAAAGTCAACTCGGGTAAGATGTGCGCTTGAGTGTGCATTCCAATCCATCACATATATGATTTTAGGATTATTTTTTTCTTACTTAACATGGTTTAAGGAATTGAATTCTTGGTAATCCAATTCCAATTCCACGGGATTATGTCTAATTTTTTGAACCAGACAACACAAATCAGCCTATGTAATCAAGAATTTTGATTTCTAAGAATCTCATTTCCTTCGAAATAATAGATCTCATTGCATTGGTCTTACAGTGCAATGGAATTGGCTCCAGGATGAAACCAAAAGTAATTGAATTACTTGGATCGAACGCTAATTTTTTGGATTTGAATTCTAGCTGTGATGTTTTTTTTAGGTGATCAAAGTCAAGCATAGTTTGTAAAGTCAACTCTCGTAAGATGTGTGTGAGTGGGCATTGCAGTCCATAATAACGGGATTTGGATATGATTTCCGAAGGTGGTTTTCCATAATTGATAAAGGGATACTAGTTACCAGTATTAGCGAGGTGATATCAGTCCATATGAAACAAGATAATTTTGGTCATTGGATTTCTGGACTGGTATTAATTACCCGCGTTAATATTGATATCTTTTTTTATCAATCATGAAAAAAGAATGCTCTTGCAGCATTTCATCAGTACTTTTAACCAAACCGCTGCTAAACAAAGAAATATAAGGGTCAATTAGGGCTCATTCACTCCGCGTCCCCTAATGGAGAGAAATTCCAGCATCTGGGTTATGTAGATATATCAATATACCATTTGATCCGTCGGATAACGGCCAATAAAACCCACGTCTCCTATCTTGATGTTTCATTCCTTTATATTGCACAAGTCATTTTTGAGCAAGAAGCAGGTCTTGCATTCTAGCTCTTAGAGGTATTGAAAGTACTCTAAGCATATGGATCTAGTGTGCCTAATCTAAAAAAAAGACATAACATAATGTAAAATGACTTGTAGAAGTAAAAGTTTACTTTTTGTGAAGTAAATGTTTTTGCTTATGATTTCTGGGTCTAACTTTCTGTTTTCAAAGAAATATTGATGCTTGCTTCTGATATCCAAATATCCTCTAAGATTTTGAACTTTCAAGAGAAAATAGATAAGACATGTGTAAGTGTCTAGCTGTGACATTATTTTTTAAACTCACACCTGTAAGTGTTCATCGTTGAGTTAGTCTAGACACTTAAGTTCGTAAAGACAACTCTTACAGGATGTGTGCATGAGTGCGCATTCCAATCTATTACATGGCATTTGGATATAACTTCAGAAGTTATTTTTCGACTTAATAACAAGGAGTTAGTTTAGGAATCGAATTTAAAATGATTCCAGATCATGAGTCGACAGTGGTGATGGCGTTTTTGGAGTTAACGGTACACAGTAAAGAAAAGCAATCCCATTTTTGTCACTTCAAAATTCTCATTTTTCATAGATCGAAAACATTAACTGAATGAGAGTTTAAATATTTGATCTTAGATTTGTTTTATCTGTGGTGTGATGTTTTAGTATTGGTAATGGTGTTTTGAGATTGATAATGATAGTATTGTTAATGATATCTCTTGGAATTAATGGTGCACTTTAAAAGATCATTCTGATCATAGTATTATTAATGGTTTTTGGGTGCTGATGCACCGATACTGATACGAGGACACTGATACGGCGATATTGATATGGGGATTCGTCAATTTTCAAAAAATGGGGATACGGGATACGACGAGATACATGTACTTATCGTCTGAGTTCATAATCTTTGGTGTGCACAAAACTTGATCGGCTGGGGATCCAACTATAATCGGTTTATCTTTGTGATAACGTTGATTGATTAGTTGAGTAGATCGGTATCAATACGTTTCTTTGTGATTAAGAGTATTGTCTAAAAAGTTACCTTGGTAGTTGTTGATAGATTGATCTAAGAACCTGACAAAGGAGTTTATTGGGATAAACGGAAGAGCCTTTTGTCAAACTCATATCACTTGTTTGAAAAGAGTTGTTACCCAACAGATTTGTTGTTCCTATACTGTTTGGAATACGAACCAAAGGAATTGTTCCAAGTGCGTGACTTATTGCAAGTTGGAGGCGCAGGGATACAAACGGAACTAGGTGAACTATAGGTTTAGTTGCTTGTTCTCAACTATACGAAGTTGGTTTAGATTTTGTATCGCGGCTTAACCCTGAGAGTATTTAATTCTGGACAAGGTCCCGGGATTTTTCTGCATTTGCGGTTTCCTCGTTAACAAAATCTTGTTGTGTCTTTTAATTTTCTATTTCCGCAATTATAATTGTTTTTATTGTAATTAGAAGTAAAATACACAAACATTAAGTCCTAATTACTTGATAACAATCCTATTATGTTTGATTAAGTCCGAACCTATTATCAAGTAATCATACTTCTTTGTTGTATTGTCTCGATCGTATATCCATAGTCAATCACACGGGTTATCTTGTTGTCATATTGTCTCGATCTTGTATCCATAGACGATCACACGAAGTGTGAACCGATTAGTTGTATTGTCTCGACCCAGTCCATAGACAATCACTTTCGGAGAAAGGACTTATAGGTGGAAAAGTTTTAGATTGAGGTATATTTGGATACCCTCGTCTTTTCAAATTGGACTAAACAATTGATCCCGAAAACCCTTTTTGTTAAGTCATAAACAATTCATACAAACCAAATAAATCAACTTGGATAATTATTTATCTCAACCGGAAGCAACTGAAACAAACATAGACATTATAGCACCGTAATTGCACCGAAATTTCGTTAATCATAAATAATTGATACCAAACAATAAAGCAAGATAACAATAGTTTTTCTCAACCGGAAACAATTGAATCACACACACACATCCGTACACACATAATGGAATAAACATCAATTGTACCAAAATTTTGTTAAGCAAAACAAAATATATGAAATAAAATCAGGCTTTTCTTAAACAGGAAAACGATTAACTAACAAATTTGTTACCTCAAGCTCCGCATCCTCTTCTCCCCCAAAAGATGTGTCATTAAGCGCAAGTTCACATTAGAACTCTCCCCCTTTAATGTTATCATCCTCTCACAAGACAAAATATCAACAACAAAAGGCAACCTTTACCAGAGAAAGGTTGAAAATCGGTTTTAACTAATGCATAGAAAAAGTTGAAAACCCGAAACACATATGCTTTTATGCTAAACCAAAAAAGATTCAACATATTGTGACTTTTTCACATATGATTTCCAATCGGAACCCCTTATTATCCTTTGATAAAGCCTACCAACATGGGCTAGAACTTAATCCCGCTAAACCAAAAAGTCACCCAAACCATAAGGGTTCACACAATATGGATCGAATATTAAGGTTATGAAAACCGAAATCAAACATCCCATAAACACATAGAAATAATATAAAGCATTCAAGCACAGACTATGTAAATAATAATTTTATTCATAAATAATAGTTTTATTCAAAATAGACTTTATTGAAAGAGATCTAAAACTAATGTCTATTTTTCAACAGATTTTTCAAAGATCATCTTCAATTTCCTAGAATTTTTCAAAATCTTCATCAACAGCATCTCGACTGATATCTCGAATTCTGCACACAGTACCTTGATTATGTTCACAGGCTACAACATTAACCTTTCGATTAATATTCCGAGCATACTTCATGTTACTGATTCCAAGTTTAATCAGCTTTCTTTGGTTACGAATAATTGTTCTTAGTAGTGTTGCCTGTCTATGATGCGTTTCGATAGTACTGAGGAGGACTCGTCGAAGATTGATAATATCAATCTTAACATCCAAACTGTTTTAGACAAGAAGATGAGTCATATCTTCCTTTTCATTTTCTATATCTTCACAACCAGATTTCTTGAAGGTATCATCAAGATCAACAGTTCCTTAGAAGTCATTCCACTTAATGCTTTCAGAATTTTGGCTTGAGATCTGGTTTGAGGATACATCATTTATCATAGGTTCTCGAATAATATAACTACATATATTCGAGAATAATTTAACACATACCAAATTAGGTGTCAGCCTTAAATAAATAATTCTGACCAGATTTGAAAAGATTTTTCATATCTTATGTGTTATAAGATCACAAAGATTATTTTGAAGAATCAAACTTCCATATCATGTATCTAAAAATACTTTAGATAGGAAAACTTATCATGTTTACACAAGTTGTTTGTAAAACAACTTTTCTACACATGGAGATAGATTAAGCATCTTCAGGTAGATTGTGTGAACTCTCTATGTTGAATAAGAGATAATTGAAAGGATACAGATTGCCCAGATATGTGTGCTTCCTTACATCAATAGATTGGGCATTGTAAGGATGCACATTCCAGCGTAATTAAGTGTTGGGGTGAGGATCTTCCTCACAAAATATCGTTTGAGGAATTTCTTCCTTTTTACTTTTAGGGATATTATCATGTTCCCTTGTGTGGGTTTTGAATCCATCCTCTTCATTAGGAATATTGCGAGATATTATATCCTTGATTACATCTTGTGCCCAGGATGGTATATTCCTTGAACTTGAACCCGTGTGATCTTGATCTGTTATTAGACAAATTGCTGATGTATTTTGTTCAAGACATTCTGTATCCATTCCCTGCTGGAAATGTTTTTCTAAAAACTTTTCTAGATATACCTTTCAACATGTCTCTATAAGAAGTTCTTCAATAAAGATCTTATTCCTTATTTGTGAATGCTCCAGCGATTGAGTAAGAATTTCACACTCTGTATACTGTTAATGAACTTCGTTGCATATAGCCAATTTTTGTTCCAAATAATCTGCCAGATTATTTTGAAGACTGGGTGTTTCTCGCTTTCCTTCACAAATTCTTACATTCAATTGAACAATAAGTTTTATGACATCATCTAGACTGTCAATGGTTTTTCCCTTTTCTGAATAGTATTCAACATGTTTGAAAAATCTTTCTAACATTTTACGAAATTCAGAACTTGTGCAGACTAGTGAATCTAATCTCTTTTCACATCTGGAAACAGACGATTTTTCATTAGAGTTTGGGTCGAATCCAAAACATGTTTCTTGAGTTCCGGATTCATTCTTTTCTGATCAGGAATCTGAATCTCAATCAAGTTATTATTCATAGACTTTTTCTTTGATTTTCGAAAAGAATTACGAGACCAATTTCCATTGACCTTCTCTGAGATCTTATTCTCATTATCTTGACATACGTTAACTGCCTTCTTCATAAGTTTAGCCTTGGTTTTCTTATTTTGACTCATATCTTATAGGTTGGATCGCACCAATTACAGATTGTTAGATTTTTTCATGTTTGCTTGCTCTGATACCAATTGAAAAAGACGAGGGTACCCAAATATAGCTCAATCTAAAACTTCTCCACCTATAAGTCCTTTCTCCGAAAGTGATTGTCTATGGACTGAGTCGAGACAATACAAACGAATCGGTTCACACTTCATGTGATCGTCTATGGATACGAGATCGAGACAATACGACAACAAGATAATATATGTGATTGACTATGGATACAAGATCGAGACAATACAACAACGAAGTATGATTACTTGATAATAGGTTCGGACTTAACCAAACACTATAGGATTTCTATAAGGTAATTAGGAATTAACGTTTGTGTATTTTACTTCTAATTATAATAAAAATAATTATAAATACGAAAATAGAAAAGTAAAAGACACAACAATATTTTGTTAACGAGGAAAACGCAAATGCAGAAAAACCTCGGGACCTTGTCCAGAATTTAATACTCTCAGAATTAAGCCGATATACAAAATTTAAACCAACTTTGTATAGTTGAGACCAAGCAACTAAACCTATAGTTCGCCTAGTTCCCTCAATATCCATGCGCCTCTAACTTACAATAAGTCACGCACTTGGAACAATTCCTCCGGTTCGTATTCTAAACAATAATGGAACAACAAATTTGTTGGGAAACAACTCTTTTCAAACAACATGATATGAGTTTGACAAAAGGCTCTTCCGTTTATCCCAATAAACTCCTTTGTCGGGTTCTTAGATCAATTTATTCAAAAACTACCAAAGTAATTATTTAGACTATGCAACCAATACTATGAATCACAAATAAATGTATTGATGCGGATCTACACAACTAATCAATCCAATCTATCTAAAGATAAACCGATTATAGTTGGATCCCCAGCCGATCAAGTTTTGTGCACACCAAAGATTATGAACTCAAATAAGAAATCTTCTTTGTCTTCAAATCTTCTTAGATCTTAAATAAACACCTGCATACAAACAACTTGAATCTCTTGTGATGAATCATACGCAGAACGGAGTCTGTTAATGATGGATTATCACAAGACGTATTTAGATCTACAAACAGTCTAAAGATTCCCGTCGATACTTCGATCTAATTTGAGTTAATCTTATATCAGAAGAGAAGATTCTCAACCATAAACAAATTATGTGCAATCAAAGTTCAACAACCGTTAGTCAATCAAATCAATCGAAAACTATAATAAACTGCAATTATCTAGTTTCCCACCAACGGTACTCGTAGAGCTTCTCAATCCCAAAGAAGTCTTTAAAACGAGCGGTCGTAAGTTATTTCTCCTAATTAGGTTACTTTCCTCTCCGAATAGACGGCTCCACCAGTCACAACACAACTAGGTAGTTTTGCTGGCTCTAAGGATTAGTGTGCTCGAAATGCAAACTTCAATATTTATAGACCAAGGAAGTTTGGACACCAAGGAATTTCCAAAACCGAATATCTCAAAGATATGCAATAAATCCAAAATCGGTTTTCATAATTCCTGGAAATGCTCTGTCCAAATATTGACTGAAATCTCAGTAGAAAATCTCCAATTAGTAAATGCACATTACCAGTTTTTATTTTCTAAAGATATGTATTTAATTGCTGGAAATTAAAAGCATACAAAACTAAAAACCTTAATTAAAAGATTCTCAATTTATTTCGATCCGGGATTCTTCCTTAGTTATTAAGGAATATCTTTGAACAATAATAGATAAGAATTACTGCACATGTTCAAAGTATGTTGACATCTTTACTTTGTAAATCCTTTTTCATATTTACAATCTTGGAACCGATTCGCCACACTTCCAAATGAGTTTAGAATCGGTTTATCTGATTTCCAAGAACTATGTGATTGATCAAAAAACATTCAATCACCATTCATGGGTTTTGCGGTTCTACCAAACACAAGTTCGGTTCTACCTCCAAGTGGCTACTAGGATCAGTTACACTAGTTTCCATAAAATGGTTAACTAAGTACCAGGATCGGTTACCACTTATCTATGGTACTTACTTGTGATCGGTTGCACAAGTTATAGGATCGGTTGCACCAATTACTAAAACTTGTTAACCTACTACAAGGATCGATTACACATCTTGTGATCAGTCCCACCAAGTTCTAGGATCGGTTACCCATTTACTAGGAATGGTCACGCCAATTACAAATATCGATCATACCATCTCAGGTGATTACTTAAGATTGGTTTCACTAATAAAAGTCACACTGATACATAAGTCAGGCATTGTGAATATTTTTACCAAGATACATAAACAAGTTATGAGCGGTTATATTAAACACACATATTGGTAATCCAAAGATTTGCAATGAATAACAATACCAATAAGCCTAGCAATTTCCTTTTCGTTTCACAAAACAAGTTTATGAATGTCGCCCTTTAAACGAATGTAAAACATTGTTTCCTAGGACAAAATCTTCACCCATACCCATACACATAATCACAATAACATTCATACGATTATGTCGATGTCTATATACGAAGTTCAAAAGATAGGCGTTATACTTCGTATTATAATTCCTTAATACTACGTCTAACTAGAGTATAATCACTCACAGCTTCGCAGTTATGTTTTCAATATAACACGACTTGAAAGATAGGTTAGGAATGAAACATTTCAAGTCAAAATATTACTAACCTCAAGAGGAAGGATGATGTCGTCGTTGTGGCTCTTTACTTCTTCACATTCTTCAAGTCTTCGAGTAATACTTGTATGTCTCATATCCTAATAACTTTCTAGCTAACCTATACGAAGTTGACTCTAGTGAACAATCGAGCGACTATTTAAATGAGTTTTGATTCACTAAAATATGACAACCAAACTTGACATACCAACGCTTGGTGGGTTGAACCGTGCTATGCTCTAACACTAACCATTGGTTAACTATTGTTGAATCAACTAACTGTACACGTTTAGGTACGGTTACCTTTATCTAAATGATGGTATTTCATTTGTGTATAACAAGCTAAGTCCGATCTAACGGTTGAAAGATATTAGCTTGAATCTAATCAGGTTTTCATCTAACGGTGAATATTGAATGCTTTGTTACCAAGGTAACATCGATTGCAAACCCTGATTTGAAGACTATATAAAGGAGAACTCTAGCAACTAGGAAACCTAATCCCTATACCTCCTATGTGATACTAGTTGCGAATAGAGTCGATTCTCCTTTAACCTTAGGTTTTTCTAAAACCCTATAGGTTAATGACTTAAAGACTTCATTGAGATTGTGAATCCAGACCCAACTATTTTCTCTGCAGTTGCATGTTCTGAACTTGTTGTTTTCTATTGTGATTGAGTACTATCTTCTTTAAGATTTTTTTGAGATTTATTCTCCTATAGGCAAGATTGAAAAGTATTCACAAACATCTTCGTCTCATCGTTTGTGATTCCACAATTTCTTGTTTCGTTAATCGATTAAGATTATTGTGAGGTGATTGATAACACTAGGTTGTTCTTCGCGAATATAACACTACACCAAATTCAGGAAATAACAAGTTAGATTCGGCACGGAAATGTGGCTATTGCGAATTTTCAGTTGCGAATTGTAGTTCTAAATATTCGCAACAACCAGTGGCTGTTGCTAATTTCGCAACTGGTTTCTTTTCATGCATGCGACTTACGAGTGTGGAAGTAAACACCTGAAAACACTTTTTTTGAGCATGCGAGTTTCGCGTGTGGCCATCATTTATCCTTAAGGAAAATCCTTCTCAGTTCATAACCACTCGCTCTCACCTCTCACCTCACTCTCTCAGAAAAAAAACTCTATCTATGAAGAAAAACTTTCCTGCCATTGAAACACTCTTCCGTCATTGAAGCAAGTTAGGTATGGATGATAATTAATAGGGTTTGATCGATTGATGATGTTGTTTATGTTAGGGTTTGGTAGATTGGTGATGTTATTTCTGTTAGGGTTTGGTAGATAGATAGTGAGGGTTTTGTGTTTTTTTGTTTCAATCGATTAATGATGTATGTTATTTCTTTGTTTAAAATGATTGATGATGTATGTTATTTCTGTCAGGGTTTGTTTGATAGTTAGGGTATGAAAGTTAAGATTTTTGTGTCTTTTGTGTAAATCGATTAATGTTGTACTTTTTTTTGAATTTTGGTAGATTGATACTTAGGGTTGTATGTATTTTTCAGATTAAGGTTTGGTAGATTTATAGTTAGGGATTTGTATCTTCTTATTTTATTTTTTCTTCAATTTTCATTTTTATTTTTATTTGGATAGTACTTGGGTTTTGCAGTAGGGTTTAGACCCCTAAAATTTAAACTATGTTCATGGTAATATTCAGTGATTGGGTCTCTTCGTTATGTCCCGTCATATGCTTCTGTTGGTTCTATGGTAAAATACATTGTTAGAGCATAGCTCGGTCAACCTCGCATGCATTGCTATCTGAATCATGTTTGTCAATGTTAGTGATCAAAACTATGAGTCTTGATTTCTATCCTACATAGCTAAGTCTCGGACTAGGATAGAAAAGTGTAGTTGACCTCAAGGACTTCATGGCGATTCATCATACAACGACGAAGATCTATACAAGGAACCGTGGAACTTCATCAACAAAAAGGTATGTGGAGACTTGAACTTATCTATCACTCAAAAGTCTATCTCTTCTATCTCCTACTTCTTATGAGACAAAAGTCGTATGCTATATAGACTAGATCATACACATTTGACATTTCGAGATGAGCATTCATTGCTTATCTTTTTCTCGAAATCGTGTGTTGGTAAAGCGTTTCGCTTTGATCAAGTTTATCTTCACCTAGTGACGAAAGTCATGAAAATTTCAATCACTTTGAGAATTTCTCTGACGTGAATCGGTCTGTGAATAACGGCTACTAGCATCCTATGAGAATGTCTCAATGATTGAAATGAGAGTTTAGATTACATAACCATGTATTCCTTGAACCGAAGTTTTCGAACTTTGTTGATCAATAGAAATCGGAAGGATTGTGGAATTGGCTTTCCAAGTCCACGAACCTACTCCGCAGACTTAGTCCACGAACTGTTGGAAGTTCTCGACCGAGAATTTCTGCTGGATTTTCCAAAACTCGTTTGTATGCCAAGTCTGCAAACCCAGTCCGCGAACCCAGTCCGCGAACTGGCGGAAGTTCTCTTTCCGAGAATTTATGCTGAGTTTGGAAAACTCAACCGGTTTACTTAAGTCCGTTAACTTGTTTGTGAACTTAAGAGGTTATGATCTAAAGATGTGCTCTGAACATGAAACTTAAATTACTAAGGAATGATTTATGCAAACCATGGCTATAAATTTCATGAGCCGATTCAATCGAATCGAATCATCTTTGTTTCAATTGTGTCTTGTATAGTTACATAAGATCTCATAGCAATTGAACAACTCTTTAACTAGTTCATTTGAGTCACTTGAACTAGTTATGGTGAAGAAGAACAAGGTTAATATGAAATGCTCATATGGTTAACATTTTGGGTTACTTGTTGAACCAACATACACGTACACGTTTGGGCATGGTTTTCACAAACCCAGTAAACGTCTACCCAAGTGTGTGTGACAAGCTAAGTTTTTGATCTAACGGTTGAGAAATATTAGCTTGAATCTAAATCAGGTTTTCATCTAACGGTGAATATGGATTGCTTTGTAACTAAGGAAAAACCCTGATTTGAAGGTTATATAAAGGAGACATCTAGCTTTGAGCAAGACTAATCCCCACACGTCTGTCTGATACTAGTGCGATCACTAGAGTCGATTATCCTTTAACCTTTGGTTTTCTTTTCTAAAACCAGGTTAACGACTTAAAGACTTCATTGGGATTGTGAAGCCAGACCGAAACTACTTTTATCGTAGTTGTGTGATCTGATCTTGCATCTTCTATCGTACGAGTACAATCGATTGATTGGCTTGAGATCGTGAGAGTTCTCTGGTAGGTTCGGAAACCTACAATAAAATACTGCAAGTGCACAGTGTCTCACTAGTAGAACAATGGCAAGTACAGGTCGTTCCTACGAGGAGTGTGGAAATACTACTTCTAACTAATACCAAGACCAAATAATCAAATAGATAATGTTTAATGGGTTTTCAGAAATTTGAAACAAAATGAAACAATAAATAATTTTAACAAAAAAACAGAATGATAGAAGGTTGTTAGGATTTTCGGTTTCCACCAATTAATTATGCAAACTATACAAATTTTTAAAAATCTATTCCATGCATTTTCAAATATTGTGTCTCCGCTCTAGTTTTATTCGCTTCATGAGTAGTGATTCTAAAGCATTACCTATCTATACTTGCATACCACGTCTAGGGATTTAACCGAAGCACGAAATATCAATTCAAAAGCATAAATAATCAAGAAAATCACATGAACAATAAAATACCAAGCTATATGAAGAAAAACTACTAGTCATTTAAATCATTATTGATCATATAAATGTAGAGTTTACACAATTATATTGGTTTCTACCCAAACCCTAACATAACTCTAGCTAGCCATGGCTTTCTCAAAAACCATAAACATATTAAAATCAAACTTTAGCTAAAGATAAACGAAGAATCGAAAACAAAACTCCAAAATCCTTCTCCTGTTTCTCTTCCAGCTCTGTGGCCGGGTGCCCCCAGTATATTTTGAAATAACACATCAATATAGCTCACAAATGAATTCACGTTTTTCTTCTTCATCGCCACATTACCTCCCAATAGAAGTCTGCCACATGTCATGAAAAACATAAATTCACCCAATGATGTTGTGCCGCGTGTCATAATATGACGAGACATTGTAAAGTATCACCGACTCTCCACTTTCCATAGTATATGAATTTCATTTAGAAAGCATGATATTTTCTTGCATGTGCTGGGTCCCACCTTAACTGTATTTGCAAAATGACGTCAGTTGGCTTCAAATATTCCTTCAGATTCTTTATATAAATATAACAAGAGAACTTATGTAAGGACAAGATATATTAATCTTTCCTTTTTCTTCATTTGCACGTGGACATGGAGGTGATATTCTTCCATTATTATGCTAACAATAATAAAGTCACTCTTGACCAATCTTAGGTGGCATTAGTGTGCTGACATCGACTCGCTTCACCATTAAGTCTCACATTTTGATGTTTATTCGCTGGATGATCGAATTCACTTGTACTTTCTGCAAAAGCACTAAAATAGTGTCATTAGTCAAAATATTGAGTCCTAGCTAATATAAATATGGGTATAAAATGTAGCACTTTCGTGTTTATCATTCTCCGATAGGCAAGATAAAGAATTCACAAACATCTTCGTCTCACTGTTTGTGATTCCTCGACAAACCGCCTGTGTAATCAGGAAGGATTGTAGAGAGGTGATTGATTAATCTAGGATATTCATCGGGAATATAAGACCGGATTATCAATTGGTTCCTGTTTACCTTGATTTCATATCTTAAGACGGAACAAAACCTAGGGTTTATCTGTGGGAGACATATTTATCCTTTGATAGACTTTTTTGTGTGAGACAGATTTATTTATTATCAATTCTGTGATTTTGGGTTGCAGCAACTATTGGTTGTGGGTGAGATCATCTAAGGAAATCAAGTGCGTAGTATCCTGCTGGGATCAGAGGCGTAGGAGTACAACTGTACCTTGTATCGGTGGGAGACTAATTGGGGTTTAACTATAGTCCAGTACGACGTTATCTTGGAGTAGGCTAGTTTATGTAGCGGCTTAATACAGTGTGTATTCAATCTGGACTAGGTCCCGGGGTTTTTCTGCATTTGCGGTTTCCTCGTTAACAAAATTTCTGGGGTCTGTGTTATTTCTTTTCCGCATTATATTTATATAATTGAAATAATACAGGATATGCGTTCGTGATCATCAATTGGAAATCCAACCTTTGGTTGTTGATTGATATTGATTGATCCTTGGACATTGGTCTTTGGTACGGTCCAAGTTATTCCTTGTATTTGATAAAGACTCGCTATTGTTTTTAGCTTGAGTAAAAATCAAATCAAGAGAGAGATATTAACTCCTTGAGATACTTTTATCTAGATTGAGTCTGACTGTCTAGTTGATTCTGTAGCAAAGTATTTCGGAGTTAGTATACAAATTTCTAAGCAAAATATTGGGTGGTGTTGTTAGACCCCCGCTTTTTCAATTGGTATCAGAGCAGGCAAACACGTTAAAGACCTCATAAGTCTGTGTTTGTGGCAATCTGAGTCTGTGGACAGAATCTCATATGCATACCAAAATGCCTCCTAAAGATGTCAACTTTGTCAAGTGTCTCGAAAATACCTCAAAGGGTCACTCCTTAGATGATTCTTCCGAATCCCGAGATAGGAAGGCTGTTCCATCCTGTGTTGCTCATTCTTCCTCTAGTGAGACTTTGGACATAATGGCAAAATCTGAAATGGAGCTCACCAGAATTTCAAAAAATCCTACAGAGTTTGTTGATCTCAAGGATCATGTACATCTCATTGATGAATTTGAAAAGTCTATTGATCGTGAACAAGTACTCTATAACATTATAGGGTCATTCTCTAAGGAAATTGAGAAACTTCTTCAAGAAAACAATATACAGCGTGAAAAGATTTGTGATCTTGAAAAACTGGTCAAAGAAGGCTCAATTAGAGAAAATTGTTTGATCAAGACGCATTCATCCGATCTAGGCAGATTTCGTGTTGAGAAGGAGAAACTTGAAGCATCGCTTGTCATAGCCCATGGACAGTGCAAATCCTTGGAAAAGGAAAACTCTGTTTTAAAGAAAAATTCTTCTGCACAAACTAATTCTCATGAGTTACTGTACATAATGAAATTTTCTCCAGAAGAAGATTGTGTCAAGAAAAGTTTTCATAACTTACAATCTTCTCCGGTGGCTATGAAGTTTAAACAAGTACCAGTTATTGCTTCTCCTCCACAAATTTGTACCTTCTGTGGAAAAAGAAATCACTATGCTATCCATTATTTTTCTAGAAAGAAACATGTTTCTGAACTTCACAAGTTGCTTATTTCTACTGTCAATGGAGTAAATAGTCAGACGACTACTACAGTGAAGGTTCATTTCACAGGAAACCAGGCATCTTATAAAAATGATCACTCTTTTAGAAATCATTACATTACATTTGTAACTTCTCGTGCTACCAATGAAAGTATGTCATGTGCTTATAAGAACAAATATGACAAATCTAAGTCTAGTGTGTGGAGACGAATTTCGGAAAATCCCTTAGAACCTATTTCTAGAGGTCCTAGACTTTGTAATCAGAAAGGTTTCTCTCCTGTGATTCCCAGAAGGACTGCGAGACACACCCATTTTCCTGGAAGCTGCGGTGAAAGGACAAGAATTGCTGAGATAAGAAATCCTAGAGGAAATTACAGCTACTCTCTCAGAACCTATGGTGAGACTATGTCTCCCTATGCTACCTAGAAGCAGAATGTTCTATCCTTGTGTCTAACTTGAGAGATACAAGGATGAGGATTTGAGAGATGCTCAAGTATTGTGCTATATTTTCTCTAGGTTGTATATCTCTTGTTGTAATGCTTTTCTCTAGTCTCATTTTCCTTTTGTCACTTTGATCTTTTGGGATGGTGGGCGTTTTGGAAGCTGCACAGTATCTCTCTTTAGGGCCTTTTTTGGTCGGGCCACGAACGTCCGTATCTCCTCAAGGAAATCTAGGGTTTCTAGCCAGGGCATTCATGAACATATATAAATCTTATATGTGTTTCATTATTCTTCAGAAAGGAACTCTATGGAATCGGTTCCCAAAGAAGAAGTGAACCCTATAGTTGAGGATGATCTCAAAGGATATGATTCTGGTCAAGATTGTCTTTTAAAGAAGATGGTTGAAAGAAAAGAGTATAACTCTTGGATTGGAGAATTTGTCAAGGATCCGTTTCGTGTTCAAAATGAAGTCAAGAACGAACTTGCTAACCTTCAACTGCGGATAAACCAGTTTATTGATGGACAGGCAAAAATCCTTGGTATTCAGAATATCTTGATTAGAAATCAGAAGAAAGTTATCCTTGACTGTGCAAAGGCTCGTCATTATGCTCGCACTATTGATCGAAAAGTCAACGTTCTAACTTTTGAACATGGTGTCTCTACGGTCAACATGGTCAAGGATATCAATGACTCCTACTTTGATGGACCATTTCAGAGGTATGAAATCGTCAAGGAGAACTAAGTCTTATATACCTAGTATGTCTTATTTTTAATTAGTTGGAAGAATAACTAGTGCTTTGAATAGCGATGATTGTGACTACACTACACATATTTATCTTTGTTCTCATCTTCTTATGTTTATTTTTTAGGTTTATTGGTATTAAATTCTAAAAATATTTGGAGATGATGTTATTGCAGTATTGATCTTTATGATCTTGTGATATTGCAATTTGATTATGGGATATATATTGTTTACGTCCGTGAACTTGAAGGTCCCATATGCTGTCAAAAGTAAAGTCGTTCATAAATTGGTATTCGTATTGATGAAAGGACGAATGGATTTTTGAAAATTACAAAAGTTATGCCTATGCAGTCATGTATTATTTGATGGAAAATAGGATAAAATATTTTGTTTGACAAGGATAAAGTCTATTATGTCGTTATGATAGATCTTTGTATGTTATCCACGGTATCGATCTTCATTGATCCATTTTGTTATGTATTACCGTGAAGGCTCCATTGTGTGACTTATGTTGAACACGATATAACTAAGTCGATTATTCTTATTGGCTTGTTGGTTGTTCCATAAGATGCTATATGTCGAGCATTATGAACTAAATTAATCATCTTGGTTGGTTATTTAGTTATTTGCTTCGAAAGTCTTCTTTTGTCGAGCAAAATCTTTTGACAATTAAATTGATTACTTTTGTAATTAGTTTGGTTGTTTGTATTCCAATTAGATTAATTATGAGTTCTCTTGTAATTAGTCTAGTTGAGTTTTCATATATTCCACAAATTCTTGTGTTGAGTATATGAACGGCTATACTAATCATGTTCTATTGGTTGATGTAGTCGTATATTCCGTAAGGTTTTCCTTATGTTGAGTATATGAACGATTAAGCTAGTCATCTCCGTATGATTACCTTATTTGTAGCTCCATAAGTTTACTTATGTTGAGCACCTTCAATTAAATTGATCACTTTTGTGGTTTGATTTAGTTGCATATTCCAATTGAGTTAATCATGGGTTTACTTGTGATTAATTTGGTTGAGCTTTAGATATAGAAAATCATTTCTATGGTTTTTGGTGTCCAATTTAAAAATCCTTATTTTCTTTCGAAATTAAGGTCGTTCTTGTTGTTCTTTTGGGAATGACATCAAATGGGGGAGACTTCTTTTGAACTTGTGCTTAATGGTAATATCTTGCGGGGTGTGCGGCTGTCGAATTTTATAGGGGTTATCTTGTATCTTAAAACTCCTTGATGAATGCATTTAGCTCCGGCTTTATGATTGCATCTAAATTAAGTTGTTATGTATTTTTCTTTTAGTCTATGAAATGTCTCTTGTGGAAATTTCATTATGATCCCGTTCTTGTACCTTTGCCAATTTTATTGACAAAAAGGGGGAGAAATAATGTAATTCACACTACAAATACATATGGTTTTCGGATCATTGTGTAAGGGGGAGTGGTTTCCATGATCGAGATGGAGTATTGACCAAGGGGGAGTGATACATATCACCGTAGTATTATTGTTAAAGTCGTGATACAATTGGACTTTAATGTCACATGATAATATTATGACACTGTATAATGATGATCGAGAATCTCGATTTCTCTCATTGTTATAGCTACGGATCTTCAACAACGGTGATGCTAAACTTACAACCTTTGGGATCATTAGAGTACTTGGAAGGACGAAGATTCCAGGGAACGTTAAAGATTATACTATGGAATAGGAGCCACTAAAGTTTATCCTTTTTGTATACCATATGTATTAATAGTTTTGTCACTAGAATTGACAAAGGGGGAGATTGTTAGATCATAGCTCGGTCAACCACGCATGCGTTGCTATCTCAATCATGTTTGTCAATGTTAGTGATCAAAACTATGAGTCTTGATTTCTAGCCTACATAGCTAAGTCTCGGACTAGGATACTTCATGGAGATTCATCATACAACGACGAAGATCTATACAAGGAACCGTGGAACTTCATCAACAAAAAGGTAAGTGGAGACTTGAACTTCTCTATCACTCAAAAGTCTATCTCTTCTATCTCCTACTTCTTATGAGACAAAATTTGTATGCTATATAGACTAGATCATACACATTTAACATTTCGAGTTGAGCATTCATTGCTTATCTTTTTCTCGAAATCGTGTGTTGGTAAAGCGTTACGCTTTGATCAAGTTTATCTTCAGCTAGTGACGAAAGTCATGAAAAGTTTCAATCACTTTGAGAATTGCTCTGACGTGAATCGGTCTGTGAATAACGGCTACATAGCGTCCTCTGAGAATGTCTCAATGATTGAAATGGGAGTTTAGATTACATAACCATGTATTCCTTGAACCGAAGTTTTCGAACTTTGTTGATCAAGAGAAATCGGAAGGATTGTGGAATTGGTTTGCCAAGTCCGCGAACCCAGTCTGTTTACTCAGTCCGCGAACTGTCGGAAGTTCTCGACCGAGAATTTCTGCTGGATTTTCCAAAACTCGTTTGTGTGTTAAGTCCGGGAACTCAGTCCGCGAACCCAGTCCGCGAACTGGCGGAAGTTCTCTTTCCGAGAATTTCTGCTGAGTTTGGAAAACTCAACCGGTTTACTTAAGTCCGCGAACTTGTTTGTGAACTTAAGAGGTTATGATATAAAGATGTGCTCTTAACATGAAACTTAAATTACTAAGGAATTCTTTAAGAAAACCGTGGCTATAAAGTTCATGAGCCGATTCAATCGAATCGAATCATATCTATTTCAGTTGTGTCTTGTATAGTTATATAAGATCTCATAGCAATTGAACAACTCTTTAACTAGTTCATTTGAGTCACTTTAACTAGTTATGGTGAAGAAGAACAATGTTAATATGAAATGCTCATATGGTTAACCTTTTGGGTTACTTGTTGAACCAACATACACGTACACGTTTGGGAAGGATTTTCACAAACCCAGTAAACGTCTACCCAAGTGTGTGTGACAAGCTAAGTTTTCGATCTAACGGTTGAGAAATATTAGCTTGAATCTAAATCAGGTTTTCATCTAACGATGAATATGGATTGCTTTGTAACTAAGGAAAAACCCTGATTTGAAGGCTATATAAAGGAGACATCTAGCTTTGAGCAAAACTAATCCTCACACGTCTGTGTGATACTAGTGCGCTCGCTAGAGTCGATTCTCCTTTAAACTTTGGTTTTCATCTCTAAAACCAGGTTAACGACTTAAAGACTTCATTGGGATTGTGAATCCAGACCGATACTACTTTTATCGTAGTTGTGTGATCTGATCTTGCATCTTCTATCGTACGAGTACAATCGATTTATTGTCTTGAGATCGTGACAGTTCTTCTATAGGCAAGATAAAGAAGTCGCAAACATCTTCGTCACACTGTTTGTGATTCCTCGACAAACCGCCTGTGTAGTCAGGAAGGATTGTAGAGAGGTGATTGATTAATCTAGGCTGTTCTTCGGGAATATAAGACCGGATTATCAATTGGTTCTTGTTCACCTTGATTCCATATCTTAAGACGGAACAAAACTTAGGGTTTATCTTTGGGAGACAGATATATCCTTTGATAGACTTTTCTGTGTGAGACAGATTTGTTTATTATCAAGTCTGCGATTTTGGGTTGCAGCAACTCTTGGTTGTGGGTGAGATCAGCTAAGGGAATCAAGTGCGCAGTATCCTGCTGGGATCGGTGGGAGACTGATTGGGGTTCAACTATAGTCCAGTCTTAAGTTATCTTGGAGTAGGCTAGTGTCTGTAGCGGCTTAATACAATGTGTATTCAATCTGGACTAGGTCACGGGGTTTTTCTGCATTTGCGGTTTCCTCGTTAACAAAATTTCTGGTGTCTGTGTTATTTCTTTTCCGCATTTTATTTTATATAATTGAAATAATACAGGTTGTGCGTTCGTGATCATCAATTGGAAATCCAACCTTTGGTTGTTGATTGATATTGATTGATCCTTGGACATTGGGCTTTGGTACCGTCCAAGTGATTCCTTATATTTGATAAAGACTCGCTGTTTTTTTTAGCTTGAGTAAAAATCAAATCAAGAGAGAGATATTAACTCCTTGAGATACTTTTATCTAGATTTATTCTGACTGTCTAGTTGATTCTCTAGCAAAGTATTTAGGAGTTAGTCCATACAGATTGCTAAGCGAAATATTAGGTGGTGTTGTTAGACCCCCGCTTTTTCATACACAAAAACACTTTCATAAGTCATAGTAATGCAAACTGTCTGACAAACTAGCAGTCTAGAAGTTTCTTGACTTAAGTTTCGTTTTTATGTTTGTTAATGATTGATACTTAGGCTTCACTTTTATGTTTGGTTATGGTTTTTTTATGCTATTCCACCCAGTTAGTGTAGAGAAAATCCCTTAGATCAAGTTGTGAAAGAAATCTTGTACCTCTTGTTCTTTGTTTGAGTCTGGTCTGTATATAGCATGTCATTGTTGATGAAATATGTGAATTTTTCTTAGTGACAGTTATCTAGAAGCAATCTTGATGTTAAGTTTTATTTAAGCTAAAAAACTTGCACTGACAGTTAATTTGCAGGTTTAACTCTTCTTAGAAGTTTCTTTGGTCTCTATATGCCAATTGTAAGATGGTAAATGTATGTTGGTCTATCTAATAAGATATAATATGATCTCAATCAGATACTGAAGGATTTTCTTGTTGTTGCTAAAGCTGAAGTGAGTTTGTTGGCATCATTATACTCTGTGGTGGTATTCCTCAGCTTTCAAGAGTATATCTAACGTATGTTTATTTATACTAGTCGTCTGACATATGTCTGTAATCGGATGTCTTACAGGGTAGATCAGCAGATGCATTGGCTGTTTATTTCGAAGAAGATCTTGCACGCTTCCCTTTTGAGCAAGATATTTCAAGTGCTTGTAATTTATGGCGTTTATTCTTTGTTTTATGAAATTTGAACCTATCATATCAGTGGAATTTAATTGTTAATTCTTCACTTTTTTTCTCTCAGATCATAACTGATACAACCATCCAAGACCAGATCCAGCTAGAGAGAATCCAGTTTCTGAAGAAACTGGTGGTTTAAGTGGGAAACATGTATATGTCCTGGTAACCAACGTTCTCAGTTACATGTGTCTCTTGACAAGGGTAAGTTTATATCTACAGTCAGCACATTCTAGCATTCAAGATTATGATTCCTCGTGGTCTTAAAAAAAGAATGTTGAGTGCAAAGAGAATTTGATCAATTTGGTGCAGTGTCTTTGAAAACTATGAAATGATGTATTAATGTTAGGTTGAATTGCAGAACAATTTGTTTAGAAATTTCGATTATGAAACTAAGACAAACAAAAATTATGCAGTTGGCTGAACATCTGCTGATAAAAATGATGATGAACTATGCCAAAAATTCCAGTGGCCATTTTGTTGCATCTTTTTAAGTTGGTTATTTGCTTTTAGTTCATTTGGGAGTGTATTTGAGCATGATATGTTTGGTGCTTCTTCAGAATTGAATATTTGTGTTAGAGCACAACTCGGTTGAACCCACCAAGCGTTGGTATATCAAGTTTGGTTGTCATATTTTAGTGAACCATAACTCATTTTAATAGTCGCTTGATTATGTACTAGAGTCAACTTCTTATATGTTAGCTTGAAAATATTAGGATATGAGACATTACAAGTATTGCGAAGACTTGATGAAGAAGTAAAGAAATAAGGAGCTACAACGATAACATCATCCTTCCACTTGAGGTTAGTGATATTTGACTTGAACTGTTTCATTCCCGAACGTATCTTTCAAGTCGTGCATATTGAAAACATAACTGCGAAGCATGAATGATTATACTCTAGTTAGACGTAGTATTAAGGAATACAATACGAGGTTTATTTCTTAACCATTAAACTTTATATATAAGACATCGACATAGTCGTTTGAATGCTATTGTGATTATGTATGGGTATAAGGTGAAGATTTCATCCTAGGAAACAATGTTTTACATTTGTTTAAAGGAAGTAAATTCATGAACTTGTTTTGTAAATCGAAAGGGAAATCGCTAGGCATTATTGGTATTGTTATTCATTGCATATCTTTTGAACTACCAACATGTGTGATTAGTATAACCGCTCATGACTTGTTTATATTCTTGGTAAAACTATTCACAATGGCCTGACTTTTGTATTGGTATGACTTTTATTAGTGAAACCGATCTTAAGTAATCACCTGAGATGGTATGATCGATTTAATGTTATTGGTATGACCAACTCTAGGCAAAGGGGAACCGATCCTAGTAAGAGGTGCAACCGATCTCAAGAGGGGAATTGATCCTTGTAAGAGGTGAAACACGTTTTTAGTAGATGGGGGAACCGATCCTGTTAGAGCATAGCTCGGTAAACCTCGCATGCGTTTCTATCTCAAGCATGTTTGTCAATGTTAGTGATCAAAACTATGAGTCTTGATTTCTAGCCTACGTGTAGTTGATCTCAAGGACTTCATGGCGATTCATCATACAACGACGAAGATCTATACAAGGAACCGTGGAACTTCATCAACAAAAAGTATGTGGAGACTTGAACTTATCTATCACTCAAAAGTTTATCTCTTCTATCTCCTACTTCTTATGAGACAAAAGTCGTATGCTATATAGACTAGATCATACACATTTGACATTTCGAGTTGAGCATTCATTGCTTATCTTTTTCTCGAAATCGTGTGTTGGTAAAGCATTTCGCTTTGATCAAGTTTATCTTCAGCTAGTGACGAAAGTCATGAAAAGTTTCAATCACTTTGAGAATTGCTCTGACATGAATCGGTCTGTGAATAACGGCTACATAGCGTCCTCTGAGAATGTATCAATGATTGAAATGAGAGTTTAGATTACATAACCATGTATTCCTTGAACCGAAGTTTTCGAAATTTTTTGATCAAGAGAAATCGGAAGGATTGTGGAATTGGTTTACCAAGTCCACGAACCTAGTCTGCATACTCAGTCCGCGAACTGTCGGAAGTTCTCGACCGAGAATTTCTGCTGGATTTTCCAAAACTCGTTTGTGTGCTAAGTCCGTGAATTGGCGGAAGTTCTCTTTCCGAGAATTTCTGCTGAGTTTAGAAAACTCAACCGGTTTACTTAAGTCCGCGAACTTGTTTGTGAACTTAAGAGGTTATGATCTAAAGATGTGCTCTGAACATGAAACTTAAATTACTAAGGAATGCTTTATGCAAACCGTGGCTATAAAGTTCATGAGCCGATTCAATCGAACCGAATCATCTTTGTTTCAATTGTGTCTTGTGTAGTTACATAAGATCTCATAACAATTGAACAACTCTTTAACTAGTTCATTTGAGTCACTTGAACTAGTTATGGTGAAGAAGAACAAGGTTAATATGAAATGCTCATATGGTTAACCTTTTGTGTTACTTGTTGAACCAACATACACGTAGACTTTTGGGCATGGTTTTCACAAACCCAGTAAACGTCTACCCAAGTGTGTGTGACAAGCTAAGTTTTCGATTTAACGGTTGAGAAATATTAGCTTGAATTTAAATCAGGTTTTCATCTAACGGTGAATATGGATTGCTTTGTAACTAAGGAAAAACCCTGATTTGAAGGCTATATAAAGGAGACATCTAGCTTTGAGCAAAACTAATCCTCACACGTCTGTGTGATACTAGTGCGCTCGCTAGAGTCGATTCTCCTTTAAACTTTGGTTTTCATCTCTAAAACCAGGTTAACGACTTAAAGACTTCATTGGGATTGTGAATCCAGACCGATACTACTTTTATCGTAGTTGTGTGATCTGATCTTGCATCTTCTATCGTACGAGTACAATCGATTTATTGTCTTGAGATCGTGACAGTTCTTCTATAGGCAAGATAAAGAAGTCGCAAACATCTTCGTCACACTGTTTGTGATTCCTCGACAAACCGCCTGTGTAGTCAGGAAGGATTGTAGAGAGGTGATTGATTAATCTAGGCTGTTCTTCGGGAATATAAGACCGGATTATCAATTGGTTCTTGTTCACCTTGATTCCATATCTTAAGACGGAACAAAACTTAGGGTTTATCTTTGGGAGACAGATATATCCTTTGATAGACTTTTCTGTGTGAGACAGATTTGTTTATTATCAAGTCTGCGATTTTGGGTTGCAGCAACTCTTGGTTGTGGGTGAGATCAGCTAAGGGAATCAAGTGCGCAGTATCCTGCTAGGATCATAGGCGTAAGAGTACAACTGTACCTTGGATCGGTGGGAGACTGGTTGGGGTTCAACTATAGTCCAGTCCGAAGTTAGCTTGGAGTAGGCTAGTGTCTGTAGCGGCTTAATACAATGTGTATTCAATCTGGACTAGGTCCCGGGGCTTTTCTGCATTTGCGGTTTCCTCGTTAACAAAACTTCTGGTGTCTGTGTTATTTCATTTCCGCATTATATTTTATATAATTGAAATAATACAGGTTGTGCGTTAAGATCATCAACTTCTCTAATCCAACTTTTGGTTGTTGATTGTAGTTGATTGTTCCTTGGATATTGGTCTTTGGTACCGTCAGGGCCGTTCATGAGAAGTTTTTGCCGTGAATCAAAAATAATTTTTGTGCCCCCAAATATTATCTTTGCTATAACTCTGATAATAAAAAGTAAGTAACTATTTTTTTACTTCAAAAAAGCACCAAAATCAACGAATTGAACACCCTCAACAAGCGATAAATAATTTTTGAAATAACCATGGTAACAAGGGAGGACCTTTTTACATTTTTGTTATCACATTATCTCATACATTATACGCCATTTTGGGGGAATAAAATCTAAACGATAACAGATTTGAAGCTAATATTTTAGAAATATGTTTGTCTTACAAAGCGTATAACTCCCTCATCTACTACTTTGAAAATCGACATTCTCAAATCAACAAATTCTCAGCCGTTAAATTGAGATTAGTATATGGTGATATTCAGTATTTAGGATTGTGCTCAAATTTTATGGGTACGTAGAGAGCATCATAGGACGAGAAATATCCCCAATATTTGGTTCAAATACATTACCGTCTAATTTTTATTGAGAAAAATGTCTACCAAAATGTGAGGTAGTATGAATTTATAAGTATAAAGGGATCCTACTCACGTTAAAATTAGAAAAATGGAGAAATGAAAGGGATTATCAAGTTACATCTTTCGATCAATAATCCCAGACTCAAAGAATACAAGAGGATTTGGTGGTTGTCTAGAACACCTTTCTAGGTTTAAAACTTCTTTAAATAATTTAAAGAGTAGAACACATTTTTTAATCAATAGTAAAAGTTAAAACGAGAAAAAATCTTCGGTCAAAGAAAAGACCGGAGAGAAATTAACGAGTTTATAGCATATTCAAAAATAAACCCCAAATATTTGTAGTTTTATCAATAAGTCCCTACTGTATTTTATTTGTAGGAATACACCCAATATAAAACTGGGTTGTTGCTGCCCCTAGGACTTGCTGCCCCAAAGTGGGACTTTCCCTGATTCCCCTATGGAGACGGCTCTGGTACCGTCCAAGTTATCTCTCTTTGATAAAGACTCGCAGATTTCTATTTGCTTGAGTAAAGATCAAATCGAGAGATTGAGATATAAACTCTTTGATATATCTTTTTATTGATTGAGTCTGACTGTCTAGTTGATTCTCATAAAAAGTATATTGGAGTTTGTCCATACATATTGTTAAGCGAAATATTGGGTGGTGTGGTTAGACCCCCGCTTTTTCAATTGGTATCAGAGCAGGCAAACACGTGAAAGACCTTATAAGTATGTGTTTGTGGCAATCTGAGTCTGTGGACAGAATCTCATACGCATACCAAAATGCCTCCTAAAGCTGTCAACTTTTTCAAGTGTCTCGGAAATACCTCAAAGGATCACTCATTAGTTTATTCTTCTGAATCCCGAGGTAGGAAGACTGTCTTATATTCTGTTAGCCACTCTTCCTCCAATGAGACATTGGACATAATGGCTAAAGCTGAATTACAAAAAATTCTACTGAGTTTGTTGATCTCAAGGATCATGTACAACTCATTGATGAATTCGAGAAGTCTATTGATCGTGAACAGGTACTCTACAACATTATAGGGTCATTCTCTAAGGAAATTGAGAAACTTCTTCAAGAAAACAATCTACAGCGTGAAAATATTTGTGATCTTGAAAAGCTGGTTAAAGAAGGCTCAATTAGAGAAAATTGTTTGATCAAGACACATTCATCTGATCTAGACAGACTTCGTGTTGAGAAAGAGAAACTTGAAACATCACTTGCTCTAGCCCATGGACAGTGTAAATCCTTGGAAAAGGAAAACTCTGCCTTAAGAAGAAATTCTTCTGCACAAACTAATTCTCATGAGTAACTGAACAGAATGAATTTTTCTCCAGATGAAGATTGTGTCAAGAAAAGTTTTCATAACTTACAATCTTCTCCGGTGGCTATGAAGTTTAAACAAGTACCTATTGTTACTTCTCCTCCACGAACCTGTACCTTCTGTGGAAAAGGAAATAACTATGCTCTCCATTGTTTTGCCATAAAGAAACAAATTTATAAGCTTCGTAATTTGTTTTTATCCACTATCAATGGAACAAATAGTCAGACGACTACCGCAGTGAATCATATATCCACGGAAAACCAAGAACCTTATAAACATGGAATTCTTCCTAGAAGTCATCACAGGACACAGGTACATTCTAACTCTCATATTACTGATGAATGTATTCCCAGTGTTTATAAGAATGTTTTTGGTAAATCCAAATCTAGAAAATGGCTTTTCATCTTTTCTGATCCCCTTGAACCAATTACAAGAGGTCCTAGATTTAGTTATCAGAGAAAGCCTTCAGAAGAATATGCAGAACAAGCTATGTCTTATTTTTCTAAACTGAGTGATAATCAAAGAAGGAAGGCCAAACAAAATCAATGTTCATTTAATGAGCTGAATGCTCATACTTGTGAAAATTAATCACAAGGTTGATATTTCACCCACCAAAAATCCTAGTTGTGTGAGAATTGAATAGGTATACTCTGCGCAAAGTATCCGTGATTATCTAACTATTTTCTTATCGTTCTAGATGGATAATCAGTCACATACTTAGACATGAGTAGTTTATATTCACTGTTTGTATTGCTTTTGTTGTTTTTGTCTTGCCTTTCAAAAAAACTTCACGTTTTGTGTTGGGGCCTCGTAAGGGTACATGTACGGTTTTAGACTGAGTTTCTTATACCTACTTTTTAAACCCTAATTTCCTCAAAAACGTTTATATACCCTTCCTATTGAGTTAAATCTTCCACTCTAGGTATCTCATCAAATGGCTTCTACTTCGTGGGATTTTCCTGAAGACTTTGTTGATAATGGTATATACTTTAAGTTTGATAAAGAAAAGGGAACTCTATTTGAAGTTGAAGGATCTTTTCTTCAATCTCCTGTTTCTTACTCAGATATTGGGGAGAAGATTCCAACTAAAGTGATCATTGATTCACAACAACTTGTTGGAACTACAAAGTGTCTTGATGTTGTAAAAGCTGAGTTGAAAAAGGTTAACTGTAACCTTGCTCTCATGAAGAACCGCGTTAAAGAACCTCTCAAAAAGGGTTTTTCCTCAAAGGTTGATGAGGTTGTTGTCACTCTTAAGCTCGATGATCACAAGGCTCATGAGTCTCCAAAACAGTCCATCTGATTTTTAGTGTCTGGATTTTGGACTAAGAGTCTGTTTTTTGTTTTTGTTGCCTAGTATTCTTCATTTTGGATTAGTTGAAAGAATAACTAGTGCTTTGAATAGCGATGATTGTGATTACACATAGCTATCTTTGTTTTCATCTTCTTATGTTTATTTTTTTAGGTTTATTGGTATTAAATTCTAAAAATATTTGGAGGATGATGTTATTGCAGTATTGATCTTTATGATTTTGTGATATTGCAGTATGTTTATGGGATATGTATTGTTTGCGTCCGTGAACTTGAAGGTCCCATATGCGGTCAAAAGTAAAGTCGTTCATAAATTGGTGTTTGTATTGATAAAAGGACGAATGGACTTTTAGCAAATACAAAAGTTATGCCTATGCAGTCATGTATTTGATGGAAAATAGGATAAAATCTTTTGTTTGACAAGGATAAAGTCTATTATGCCGTTATGATGGAAAATAAAATAGATCCTTGTTATGTTATCCACGGTATCGATCTTCATTGATCCATCTTGTTATGTTTTACCGAGAAGGATCCATTGTGTGTCTTATGTTGAGCATGATACAAATAAGTCAATTTTTCTTATTGGCTTTGTTGGTTGTTCCAAAAGATCCTATATGTCGAGCATTATGAACTAAATTAATCATCTTGGTTGGTTATTTAGTTATTTGCTCTGAAAGTATTCTTTTGTCGAGCAAAATCTTTTGACAATTAAATTGGTTACTTTTGTGATTAGTTTTTGTATTCCAATTAGATTAATTATAAGTTCTCTTGTAATTAGTCTAGTTGGGTTTTCATATATTCCACAAATTCTTGTGTTGAGTATATGAACGGATATACTAATCATGTTCTATTAGTTGATGTAGTCGTATATTCCGTAAGGTTTTCCTTATGTTGAGTATGTGAACGATTAAGCTAGTCATCTCTGTATGATTACCTTAGTTGTAGCTCCGTAAGTTTACTTATGTTGAGCACCTTCAATTAAATTGATCACTTTTGTGGGTTGATTTAGTTGTGTATTCCAATTGAGTTAATCATGGGTTTACTTGTGATTAATTTGGTTGAGCTTTGGATATAGAAAATCATTTCTATGGTTTTTGTCCATTTAAAAATCCTTCTTTTCTTTCGAAATTAAGGTCGTTCTTGTTGTTCTTTCGGGAATGACATCAAATTGGGGAGAGTTCTTTTGAACTTGTGCTTAATGGTAATATCTTGCGGGTGTGCGGCTATGGAATTTTATAGGGGTTATCTTGTATCTTAAAACTCCTTGATGAATGCATTTAGCTTCGGCTTTATGATTGCATCTAAATTAAGTTGGTATGTATTTTTCTTTTAGTCTATGAAATTTCTCTTGTGGAAATTTCATTATGAACCCGTTCTTGTACCTTTACCAATTTTATTGACAAAAAGGGGGAGAAATAATGTAGTTCACACTACAAATACATATGGTTTTCGGATCATTGTGTAAGGGGGAGTGGTTTCCATGATCGAGATGGAGTATTGACTAAGGGGGAGTGATACATATCACCGTAGTATTATTGTTAAAGTAGTGATTCAATTGGACTTTGATTTTACATAATAAAACTATGACACTGTATAATAATGATCGAGAATCTGGATTTCTCTCATTGTTATAGCTACGGATCTTCAACAACAGTGATGCTAAACTTACAACCTTTGGGATCATTGGAGTACTTGGAAGGACGAAGATTTCAGGGAACGTTGAAGATTAGACTATGGAATAGGAGCCACTAAAGTTTATCTTTTTTTTTATTTCATATGTATTAATAGTTTTATCACTAAAATTAACAAAGGGGGAGATTGTTAGAGCATAGCTCGGTCAACCTCGCATGCGTTTCTATATCAAGCATGTTTGTCAATATTAGTGATCATAACTATGAATCTTGATTTCTAGCCTACATAGCTAAGTCTCGGACTAGGATAGAAAAGGGTTGTTGAGATCAAGGACTTCATGGCGATTCATCATACAACAACGAAGATCTATACAAGGAACCGTGGAACTTCATCAACAAAAAGGTATGTGGAGACTTGAACTTATCTATCACTCAAAAGTCTATCTCTTATAGCTCATACTTATTATGAGACAAAATTCATATGCTATATAAACTAGATCATACACATTTGACATTTCGAGCTGAGCATTCATTGCTTATCTTTTTCTCGAAATCGTGTGTTGGTAAAGCGTTTCGCTTTGATCAAGTTTATCTTCACCTAGTGACGAAAGTCATGAAAAGTTTCAAACACTTTGAGAATTGCTCTGACGTCAATCGGTCTGTGAATAACGGCTACATAGCGTCCTCTGAGAATGTCTCAATGATTGAAATGAGATTTTAGATTACATAACCATGTATTCCTTGAACCGAAGTTTTCGAACTTTGTTGATCAAGAGAAATTGGAAGGATTGTGGAATTGGCTTGCCAAGTCCGCGAACCTAGTCCACAGACTCAGTCCGCGAACTGTCGGAAGTTCTTGACCGAGAATTTCTGCTGGATTTTCCAAAACTCATTTGTGTACTAATTCCGCGATTCAGTCCGCGAGCCCAGTCCGCGAACTGGCGGAAGTCCGTGGACTTAATTTTGGAAAACTCAACCGGTTTACTTAAGTCCGTGAACTTGTTTGTGAACTTAAGAAGTTATGATCTAAAGATGTGCTCTGAACATGAAATTTAAATTACTAAGGAATGCTTTATGCAAACCGTGGCTATAAAGTTCATGAGCCGACTCAATCGAACCGAAACATCTTTGTTTCAATTGTATCTTGTGTAGTTACATAAGATCTCATATAAATTGAACAACTCTTTAACTAGTTCATTTTAGTCACTTGAACTAGTTATGGTGAAGAAGAACAAGGTTAATATGAAATGCTCATATGGTCAAACTTTTGGGTTACTTGTTGAATCAACATACACGTACACGTTTGGGCATGGTTTTCACAAACCTAGTAAACGTCTACCCAAGTGTGTGTGACAAGCTAAGTTTTTTCGATCCAACGGTTGAGAAATATTAACTTGAATCTAAATCAGGTTTTCATCTAACGGTGAATATGGATTGATTTGTAACTAAGGCAAAACCCTGATTTGAAGGCTATATAAAGGAGACATCTAGCTTTGAGAAAAACTAATCCCTACATGTATGTGTGATACTAGTGCGCTCGCTAGAGTCGATTCTCCTTTAACCTTTGGTTTTCTTCTCTAAAACCAGGTTAACGACTTAAAGACTTCATTGGGATTGTGAAGCCATACCGATACTACCTTTATCGTAGTTGTGTGATCTGATCTTGCATCTTTTATCGTACGAGTAAAATCGATTGATTGGCTTGAGATCGTGAGAGTTCTCTGATAGGCAAGATAAATAAGTCACAAACATCTTCGACAAACCGCCTGTGTAGTCAGGAAGGAGTGTAGAGAGGTGATTGATTAATCTAGGTTGTTGTTCGGGAATATAAGACCGGATTATCAATTGGTTCTTGTTCGCCTTGATTTCATATCTTAAAACGGAACAAAACCTAGGGTTTATCTTTGGGAGACAGATTTATCCTTTGATAGAATTTTCTGTGTGAGATAGATTTGTTTATTATCAAGTCTGCGATTTTGGGTTGCAGCAACTCTTGGTTGTGGGTGAGATCAGCTAAGGGAATCAAGTGCGCAGTATCCTGTTGGGATCAGAGGCGTAGGAGTACAACTGTACCTTGAATCGGTGGGAGACTTATTGGGGTTCAACTATAGTCCAGTCCGAAGTTAGCTTGTAGTAGGCTAGTGTCTATAGCGGCTTAATACAGTGTGTATTCAATCTGGACTAGGTCCCGGGGGTTTTCTGCATTTGCGGTTTCTTCGTTAACAAAACTTCTGGTATCTGTGTTATTTTTTTCGCATTATATTTTATATAATTGAAATAATACAGGTTGTGTGTTAAGATCATCAACTTCTCTAATCCAACTTTTGGTTGTTGATTGTAGTTGATTGATCCTTGGATATTGGTCTTTGGTACCGTCCAAATTATCTCTCTTTGATAAAGACTCGCAGATTTCTATTTGCTTGAGTAAATATCAAATCGAGAGATTGCGATATAAACTCTTTGATATATCTTTTATTGATTGAGTCTGACTGTCTAGTTGATTCTCACAAAAAGTATATTGGAGTTTGTCCATACAGATTGCTAAGAGAAATATTGGGTGGTGTTGTTAGACCCCCGCTTTTTCAGATCCTATGAACATGTGCAACAAGTTTGTAGTTTTGGGGGAACCGATCCTATGGACATGTGCAGGCACTTACACGTAGTTACCATAAGTTATGGGGAACCGATCCTAGTACCTAGTCAACCTAATTTGGTAACTAGCGTGACTATGCAAAGTACTCACATGGAGGTAGAACCGAAACTTGTTTTGGTAGAACCATGACACCCATGTTTGGTTATTGAGTGTTCTTGATCAATCACGTAGTTCTTGAAAGTCAGATGAACCAATTCTAAACTTGTTTGGAAGTGTGACAAATCAGTTTCAAGATTGTAAGTATGAAACAGGACTTACAAAGTAAGGATGTCGACATACTTTGAACATGTGCAATAACATTTGTCTTTTATTGTTCAAAGATATTCCTTAATAGCTAAAGGAAGAAAATCCCGGATCGAAAAATAAGTTTGGAATCTTTTAATTAAGGTTTTTAATTTTATTTTTGGAAAATGAAAATTAGTAATGTGCATTTACTAGTTGGAGATTTTCTAAGAGATTTTCGGTCATTATTTGGACAAAGAATTTCCAGGAATTATGGAAACCGAATTTGGAATATATTGCATATCTTGAGAATATTTTCGGTTTTGGAAATTCCTTGGTGTCCAAACTTCCTTGATCTATAAATATCAAAGTTTGCATTTCTAGCAAACTAATCCTCAAAGCCAGCAAAGCGACCTCAGTTGTGTTGTTACTGGTGGAGCCGCCTATTCGGAGAGGAAAGTAACCTAATTAGGCGAAATCTCTTACGACCGCTCGGTTTAAAGACTTCTTTGGGATTGAGAAGCTCTATTAGTACCGTTGGTGGGAAACTAGATAATTGCGCGGTTTATATTTTGTTTTCGATTGATTTGATTGACTAACGGCGGTTGAACTTTCATTGTACCTAGTTTTTTTATGCTTGAGAATCTTCTCTTCTGATATAAGATTCACTCAAACTAGATCGAAGTTTCGACGGGGATCTTTAGACTGTTTGTAGATCTAAAGACGTCTTGTGATAATCCATTGTTAAAAGACTCCGTTCTGTGCGTGATTGATCACAAGAGATTCAAGTTGATTGTGTGTAGGTGTTTATTGAATATCCAAGAAGATTTGAAGAAAAGAAGACTTTGAAGATTTCTGATTTGAATTCATAATCTTTGGTGTGCACAATACTTGTTTCGGTAAAAGAGGATCCAACTATAATCGGTTTATTCTTGTGCTAGATTGGATTGATTAGTTGTTTAGATCGGCATCAATACGCTTCTTTGTGATTAAAAGTATTGATTGCAAAATGTTAACAATTACTTTGGTAGTTGTTGATAAGATAGATCTAAGAACTTGATAAAGGAGTTTATTGAGATAAACATAAGAGTCTTTTGTCGAAATCACATCACTTGGTTGAAAAGAGTTGATACCAAATAGATTTGTTGTTCCTTTACTGTTTGGAATACGAACCAAAGGAATTGTTCCAAGTACGTGACTTATTTATAAGTTGGAGGCGTGGGAATATAGACGGAACTAGGTGAATTATAGGTCTAGTTGCTTGGTCTCAACCATACGAAGTTGGTTTGATTTTGTATAGCGGATAAATCCTGAGAGTACTCAATTCTGGACAAGATCCCGGGGTTTTTCTGCATTTGTGGTTTCCTCGTTAACAAAATCTTGTTGTGCCATTTTGTAGTTGCAGGAAATCCTACAACACACCCCTCATAAGAATTCATTAATAATCAACACATTTTAAGCCTAACCATCACAATTTTATTGATTAATTCTCTTAAAACTCTTGCAAGAAAAGATAAAGGAATCAAGAATAATCACTTCTCTAGATTTTCTATATCCTATTTACTTGTTTCTCACCCAAAAAATATCTCTCTATTCCTTACAGCTGATCGGCTCTTTATATAGAGTTTTTCATAGTGGATGACAGCTAATCCATCCTTTATTTTCGGATTTGTCTTGCGGCACTTTCGCGATCTTACAAATATTAATCTCGCACACTTCCTAATTTTCGCAAGTCAATCATATTTTTCTCATGATTTAGTTGATATCGTTTCTGAAATTGCTTTGCGACATTGTTGTGTTATGTTGTTAATAATTTCGATGAAGTGTTGCAGCTGCGAGATTCTGATCCTACATCTTGCCTCTTCTCATGTCGTCTCTGCGAAGAAGAGAATGATATGAGAAATGTCGCAGTTATCCATCTCCTCGTATCCTTCATTTATTACACATATATTTTCTTCCATTTGTTTCTTGACACGTCTTGGTAACCACTGCTTCTCAACTTTTCACGTCTTTTCACCTTAATTATGTTTATCTTCTCGAAAAAATTTCCTCTATATGTACTCTTTCTTACTCTCCTTTTCTCTCTTTTTATTCTCTCTTTATCTTCTCTGCAACTTCATCATTTTCTCCGTAAATTCCTCCATTGCAACTTTTTCTTCTTTCTTCTTCTTTCAATCTTTTTAATTTCTTCTTCATCTCCATATTGTTCCCTCTGTAGATCTTCATTGTTCGTAACTTTCTTCTTTTTTAATTTTTACGAATTAATCTTCCTGCTGGTGTTTTCCATGGATTCATCGAGGTTAGTTTTCTTTTTTCTTTCTTATGGGTTTTGCTGAAATTGATCTTGCTTACTGCCTTATTTGATGTTGTTTATGTGATTCCCATACTGTTGTTATTTCAGCAAAAACGCCTCTAACACCAAATTTACGGTTCAGAACCCTAATATTCCCAAATCGCAGCATAAGTTCGTTGTAAACAAAAGAAAGTCTGCGGATCATAAGGTAGTAAGAAACATTATTCTTTTCTAATAACAATATTGTTTCCTCTGTTTCTTATCTGGATTGTGATTCGCAGGTGATAAGGATGCCAACAAACCTTCAAGAAATCTCGCCACCTCAAAACCGTTGAAACCTCTGTTCCATTTCACTTACTTATCCCTTCAAAATCTCCTGCGATCTTCGCAAGTTAAACCATTATCTCCAATTCGCGAAAAGGTTGCCTCAGATTTCATCCCTTCAACTGACCTTTCAATGATTGAAACCCCCCTTATTAATCCTTCTGTGAATGAAACTTCTTCTCCTCCTATTGATAATGTTTCCCAACCTTCTATCATTGCCAGTTCTCTACCTGAGCCTCTTCCTTTTTAGAAAAAACTGTGGAAGGAATATATTGCTTTCAAAGTTTTGTCTGAGGTCTGGATGATGTTAAGTCTCCCATTGATCCTGTCAAGTCTGGTGTTTGCGAAATTCTGAGTAAGTATTTTGGCTCTGACAGAGCTGCTTCGCAAACAGCTTGGAAAAAGAGGTTGAAACCTTGAATAAGAATCTCCAAATGATGACTTTAGAGTGTAATGCTCTTCGTCTCGAAAATCAAAAGCTCCAGAATGTTTCGCTGGATCGCGACAATCTTCGCAAGAAGAATGATGAACTGAGAGGTATGATTTCCTTATGTGTCTTCAATTTCCTTTCTAATGATTTTATCCTTTCCATATTTAATTGTCCTTGAAATCCCTTTTTCGCATGTTAAGCTTAAACCAGAAACGAATAATGGAGAGATATCAATTTGAATCTGCTGTTGAAGAAGCCCGTGTTGATAAAGAGATTTTGACGGATCAATATAACCAATTAGATAACCTCTATTCATACTCTGTTGATCATATAAATAATCTTACCAATGAAAATACCCAATTAGTTCAGAGGCAAAATTTATTAAGTAATGAAATATCTCGCCTCTCTTATTCTTTAACTAAAGCTAATCTAGGGATGGAAACTTTATCAGATGAGAATAAAACTCTATCTCAAGAGAAGCGAACTTGTTTAAACAAGATGGCGATATCTTCGCAACAACTTAGCATCCTTCAGAAAGTATGTGATGACCAAGAACAATCTCTTCGCTCTTTGAGAAATGAACTTAAAGAAGTAACAGAGTCATCTATCGCTGAAAGAGATACACTCATTCAAGGTAGAATAGCTTTAAGTGTAAAGGCGAACCAACTTAAAGAACAATATTCCAAATTAGAAGAATCTTATTCTTCACTTGCGAAGAAAAATGCCTTTCTTATTTCTAAAGAGAAAAATCTTCAGTCTCGACTTAAAGGTTTAGTTGGAGATAAATTTGATGATGCGATGGACCGTTGGGAGAATAGTTGTCTGACCTTGATTCAACACCTTATTTCGCAAAAGGAAGGTAGTCATAATAGTTTGACTGCCTTAACTATCTTTTCTTTGTCATATCTTTTTGAGTTCTTCATCTTACTGAAATTTTGTATTCTACTTTTCGCAGAGTCTGAGAAAAATCTTCATTCCTCCATTTCTGTTTTGGGGTAAATATGCCAAAATTCGCAAAGAAAATGCACTACTCGTCTCTGTCCTTACTGGTTCTCGCGACCGAGCAGAAAGAAGACTTGATTATCTTGCTTACTTTAAGGATATTCAAGATAGGAATCATCAGAGAGCACTTCTTCGTCAAGTTCATCTCCGGGCTGAAGTTCTTGTGAATGATATTTTATTGTCCAAATCTCTTCCTCCTACATCAATCGAACCTTTGGAAGTAGATGATGATGAAATTCCTCGTCCTGCTGACAGTGATTATGATTATGAAAGTGGTGGAGAGAATAGTCTTTTGGAAGATGAAGAAGAGATCCCTTCTAAGGAAGCAACTGCTGGTGCTAATCAAGATGGAAGCGAAAAAGAAATCCTTCTAAAGAAGTAATTGCTGGCGATAATCAAGATGGCGGCGAAGAAAGTCCCTCTCAAAGAAATTATTGTTGGTGAAGATCAGAATCGAAATGAAGAAAAGGTTGGCGATAATGAGAACATTGGCGAAGAGCGTCCATTGTCTCCTTCTATGGAATTAATATGAAGCATGAGCTTCTTATCTAGTTATCTTCTTGAACTGTTTTCTTTATTATTTCTTGCGAATAATTTCTTCAACCAACTTTGGAATTAATTTTCTCTTTTAGTATTTGCTGGCGAGAAAGATAATGCCTCTTGTTTACTGATTCCCATACTTGCCTCTCATTATCTTTCTTGCGAGAAATGATCTGTTATGAATACTTATAAATATTTTGTTTTGTCATGTGGTCTTATTTTGCCTTCCTAATTAAAGGTCTTATTATGCCACCTCTTGTCATTGCGACAAAATCGCAGGACGTCCTTGCATTTTCATGCAAAAACCCATTGATCTTGCCTTAACTTTTTTTTTGTATTATTGCCTCTTCAGGATTGTTGCGACAATATGACAGGCCTAAATATTCTTGCGAAAATAAAGCCCCATGACATTGCGTCGTGCGACGAAATCGCAGGACGTCTTCGCACTTTCATGCGAAAACCCATTGATCTCGTCTTATCTTTCTCTTTAGTATTATTGCCTCTTCAGGATTGTCGCACAAATATGACAAGCCTTAATACCCTTGCGAGTAAAAAGCCTCATGACATTTGCGTCTTAAGACACTTATCATCTCCCTAATGGAGGGTGCCGCCCTTATCTCCCCCTGGTTGCCCCTTCAAGGAGGCGTACCTCTACCATACAAGGTTGGCTCCTCCCATCCGTCTTAACAACAACCAGTTGTTTTCGCAGCCTCTTATCCCTTTTACCTATAGGGTTTATGGTTACGAGACTGCACCCTAAGTGGGGTTTTCTTCGGGCGAGTGCAGTATAAGCCAAGACTTGTCAAGAATGGCAAGGTACGCTCCAGACGCCCCTACTCTTGACTCAACCGTGTACCTCGGCGCCTTGGTCAGATTCTGCACTCCTTGGGAGAGTCCTTATTACCTTAGTCGCCCAACCTAAGTCATATGCTTAAGCTGAGAATCCAAGGTGCCTCTCCCGGATGGGCTTTATTGACCCCAAATCTCCATGACTCAGGTTCCGGTGGCGGTGTAGCCTTTCCCTGAGCCATGCAACAGGTACCCCCTTATATGACGTACTTTAGGTCTTACATTTGCCTCTTGCGAAATTTTATTCACGAACTAGGGTGTACGCCATAAAGGTTCGCCCCTTTCTCTTTTGTCATTGTTCTCTGATTATCTCTGCGAAAGTTTCGCATATCATGATCTTGTTTTGATATGAATAATCTCGCAACTATTCTTTCATTGAATGTTTATTCGCAATCGTTTTGTTGCGTCATATATAACTTCTCAAAGCTTCTTATGGATAATCTCTTTAAGTACAATCTGTTCCATGGTCTGTCAAGTCTATGACCAACATCTCTACCTTCTGGATCCATTAATTTATAAGCTCCTGTCCCAACTATCTCCTTAATGATGTAAGGTCCATCCCATTTTTTCGCTAACTTTCCACCATTTTCTCGCTGATATATTGGTGTCTCTCGCAGAACTAAATCTCCTGGTTGAAATTCGCGTACTTTGACACGTTTATTATATTCTCGGGCTAATCTTCGCTGATAATTCTCCATATGTGTAAAGCTCTTTCTCTTTTTTCTTCTAACTCATCAAGTTTGCTTAAGATCAAACCCGCACTAAGATTTTTCTCCCAAGCTTCTCTCTTTGTCGTCGGAATAACAACTTCTGTTGGTAACACCGCTTCAACTCCGTATGTTAAAAAAAAGGTGACATTCCAGTAGCTTCTCTCCTAGTTGTGTTATAAGCCCATACTGCATTATGTACTTGTTCGCACCATGCTCTATGATGTCCTTCTAATTTTTCTTTAATATATCTGCAATTGTTTTGTTTGTTGCCTCTGCCTGCCCATTAGCTTGTGGATCCAGGAGTATACTTTCCACATTTTATCCTAAATGCATTAAGTAACATTTCTATGTTCTGTCCTTCAAACTGTTTCCCATTATCAATACCAACTGCGCGGGAATTCCGAATCTGCAAATGATATTTTCGAATATGAATGTAAAGATATCTTTGTCGCGAATATGTTGTACTGCCTTTACTTCTGTCCATTTTGTGAAATAATCTGTTGCGACTATTAAGTATCTTCTTTGTCCAGATCCTGGTAAAAATGGCCCCACAATATCTAAGCCCCACTTTCCAAAAGGCCATACACTGGTTGAAGATGACAATGGTGCTCCAGGTGCATGTATTTTCTTTCCGTGCCGCTGACAATCTTCGCAACGTCTTGATATTTGTTTTGCATCTTCGTGCATGTATGGCCAGTAATAGCCTTGCATTTTTGCTCTATGTGCCAAAGATCTTCCCCCGCTATGATTGCCAGCATCCCCACTATGTAACATTTTTAGCACCTTTTCTCTTCTTCTCGTGTCAAACATCTGAGTGATGGTCCATTAAAGGATTTTCGGTATAGCAGCCCATCTCTTAATTCATAATTTGTTGCGGATTTTTAACTTGTGTGCTTCCAATCTTTTCTTGGTGTTTCTCCTTTCGCCAAATATGCATGAAGTTCGTTCTCCAATCTGCGATATTGTTCGTTTGTTCTTCTTCTCCACCTTCTATCATCATTACGTTCACTTCTTCTTCTTTATTGATTGATGGTGACAGAAGTGTCTGTATTTTTATGCATCTCGCAGTTGGATCTGTCATCATGCTTGAGATGAAAGCAAAAGCGTCTGCGAGTCTGTTATCCTTCCTTGAAATGTGCCTCCATTTTATCTTTGGGATTTTCGCTGACAATTCTTCAACGAGCTTCTTGTATTTCTTCAAGGATGGTTCATTTGTAGTGTACTCTCCCTTTATTTGGCGAATAACTAGCTGCGAATCACTAGTGATCCTGGCATTTTCTAGTTTCATTTCTATTGCGAACTTTAAGGCATGTACCACAGCTTCATATTCCGTTTCGTTATTAGTGGATGCGAATTCCAATCTGAAAAAAAGCCATCTTCGTCCTTCTGGCGAAATTAAAACAATTCCAACCCCATTGCCTTCCCCATTTGATGATCCATCTACCAATATCTCCCATCTATTTGGTTCTGTTAATAAGTCTTTTGGATCTCCATTCTTCTTCTATATCCATCATCTCCTCCACCGCTTCATCATCTTCTAAAGGAAATTCTGCTAAGAAATCTGCGACAACTTGTGATTTTGGTGAAGATAATATTTCATACTTGATTTCGAAATGTCCTACTTGTGCATTCCATCTCTCCACCCTACCTGATCTTTTTGAATTCTTCATCACTGATTCAATTGGTACTTTTGTTAGCACCCTTATTTTGTGTGCTTGAAAATATATGCGAAGTTTAAATGGCGTATACTAATGCTAAAATTAGCTTCTCAATCTTTGAATAATTCCTCTCTGCAGCATTAAATGTTTTGCTGATGTAATAAATGGGCTTTTCCACTCCTGCGTCCGTTCGCAATAACACAGCGCTGAAGAATGTGATGTTGTCGCAAGATAGATCAATAGTTCTTATCCTGATTCTGCCTTTTGTAAAATAGATGTATTCATAAGGTGTTCTTTGATCCCTTGAAAAGCTTTTTCACATTCATCAGTCCATTTGAATTTCGCACCCTTCTTGAGTATATTGAAAAAATGTTTACATGTGTCTGATGATCGCGAAATGAATCTTCCTAGCGAAGCTAAAAGTCCATTCAATTTTTGTACATCCTTTACCGTTGTTGGTGTTGGCATATCACGAACTGCTTGTACCTTTTCTGGATCAACTTATATTCCTTCTTTTGATACAATGTAGCCTAAAAAAATTCCCGATGCAACCCCAAAAATGCATTTTTCAGGGTTCAGTTTAATGTTATAATGTCGCATCTGTTCAAAAATCTCCCTCAAATCTTGTACATGATCTTTGGCCTCTTTACTCTTCACTAACATGTCATCCACGTACACCTCTAATGTTTTGTGTATCCATTTCGCGAACACCTTCTCTACCATTCTTTGATACGTTGCTCCTGCATTTCGCAAACCAAACGGCATTTTTTTATAACAGTATAAACCTCTTGGGGCGAAAAAAGAAGTATGCTCTTGATCTTCTTCAGCGAGAGGGATTTGGTTATAACCTTTGTACCCATCTAAAGAAGACACTCTATCATTTCCCACTGCTGATTCAACCATTTGAGGAATATCCGGCAATGGAAAACTATCTTTAGGGCAAGCCTTGTTTAAATCAGTGAAATCTATGCAAATTCTTATCCCTTTATTTTTCTTTGTAACAACAACCATGTTTGCTATCCACTCTGGGTATATATCTTCTCTTATAATTCCCGCCTCAAGCATTTTCTGTAATTCTTCTTCTATTTGAGGATGGTAGGTTTTTGCGATTTTTCTTATTCTCTGTTTAAATGGTCTCACATTCTTGTTAATCTCCAACTTATGACATGCAATTGAGGGATCTATTCCAGGTATCTCATCCATGCTCCCCGCGAAAATATCTTTATATTCCCGCAAAATATTGACAGTTCTTTCTTCCTCTTCTGCATCCATCTTGGCTCCAATCCTCAATATTAAGGGTTCTTCTATAATCCCAACATTTACTTCTTTTGTTGGTTCTGCCGCAGTGTAACTGGCCTTGGGTTCTCCCATGGGTGTTGGCTCTTTTATCATCTTCGCAGGTCCATCTCCTTCCTCCGAAATTTCGCTGGGTATTCCTTTACCTTCTTTTGCTCTTATCATGTACACTCTAAATTCTTCTTCTTTCTTTGCCTCCTTTGCTATTTTTCTGCGAAATTGTCGCTTTTTTTCCCGTTCTTCATAATGCTTTACTTCAATTTGATAAAATAATTTCGCATTGTCAATATCTCCTCTAATCTTACCTACTCCATTTGGTATGGGGAACCTGATGCATTGATGTAACGTTGATGCTACAGCTTTGATTGCGTGTATCCATGGCCTCCCCAACAACATGTTATATGGTGATTCCATATCCACTACGCATAATGTTACTTGTGTTTCGATCTCTCCTAGTGGAATTCGCACCACTATTTCTCCTTTAGGTTTTGTTGTGGATTTTTCAAAGCCATGAACAAGATATGTTGAACAAGACATTTCTTCATCTTTGAATCCCATTCCTTTGAACGCATGATAGAATATTATATCCACTGAACTTCCTGTATCGACTAAAGTTCTGTTCAATATCCATTCTTCCGTGGATTTTTTTGTTGTCCCCTTCTCTTTTCGTGTAATAGGTACTGTAATAACCAATGGAGATGTGTGGCTCAAATTTTCTTTTGGTATTTCGGTTGCCATGAATGTGATTTTTTTCTTTTCCCAATATTTCAAGGGTGATGTCTTTTCTACCGCCATAACCTTCCTTCCTTCAAAATTTCGTTTATGTATCCTTCCTTTGATGTTTTCATGGAATCCGTTAACCATTGTTTTTGTTATCATATTACACTCCAATCTTTTGTCATCTTCATTGACTCTAATCATTTTTCTTTTAACTGGTTCACTGATTTGTTTAATCATTTTCTTGATTTGAACAATCTCAACAACAATCTTCAACTTTCAACCTTCTGACCCTGTTTCTAGCGCCATTATGTAGTTGCAGGAAATCCTACAACACACCCCTCATAAGAATTCATTAATAATCAACACATTTTAAGCCTAACCATCACAATTTTATTGATTAATTCTCTTAAAACTCATACAAGAAAAGATAAAGGAATCAAGAATAATCACTGCTCTAGATTTTCTCTCTCCTATTTACTTGTTTCTCACCCAAAAAAGATCTCTCTCTTCCTTACAGCTGATCGGCTCTTTATATAGAGTTTTTCATAGTGGATGACAGCTAATCCATCCTTTATTTTCGGATTTATCTTGTGGCACTTTCGCGATCTTACAAATATTAATCTCGCACACTTCCTAATTTTCGCAAGTCCAGCATATTTTTCTCATGATTTAGTTGATGTCATTTATTATGTCGTTTCTGAAATTGCTTTGTGACATTGTTGTGTTATGTTGTTAATAATTTCGCTGAAGTGTTGCAGCTGCGAGATTCTGATCCTACACATTTAGTTTATTTTCCGCAATTATAATTGTTATTATTATATTTTAAAGTAAATTACACAAACGTTAATTCCTATTTACTTGATAGTAATCCTATTGTGTTTGGTTAAGTCTGAACCCTTAATCAAGTAAACATACTTCGTTGTTGTATTTTCTCGATCTCGTATCCATAGACGAGCACACGAAGTGTGAACCGATTTGTTGTATTGTCTCTACTCAGTCCATAGACAATTACTTTCGGAGAAAGGACTTATAGGTGGAAAAGTATTATATTGAGGTATATTTGGGTACCCTTGTCTTTTCAATTGGTATCAGAGCAGGCAAACACGAAAAGATCTAACAATCTGTGTTTAGTGCGATCCAACCTATTGATAGGATTTTGGGAAAACCCTATATGTGATAACCGCAATCGCACGGTGTCTAACTAGTAGACAGAGGCAAGTACGGGTCGTTCCCACCAGGAGCGGTGGAAATATCAACAATCAGTATCTCTAATCGATTAACCAGCAATGATATTTTTGGATTTTTAGAATTGAAAATGAAATATTAATAAAATTAAAGTAAACTAACAAAATGAACTCGCAATGAGAGAGCCGGTAACCAGGGTTTATAGTTTCAACTATTGTTTCTAATCAATTACTGAAATGAAACATAACTCATGATTATATGTTTATTGTCTGTTCTATCGACATCACCTATTATATGTATTAGCGTCGCAAATATCACTGGTATACCCTAAGCATAGCACATCAAAAGACAAAACCCAAGCATGCACCATCAAATTGCATCAGCGAGAAAGTTGTACGAAACTAATTTAGTTCACAAATATTCTTCGGCTTTTCTAAGCATAACCCATCAAGGAATTAATCGAAGCATAGATTATCAAATAATAAGAAGAAACATATTTGTAAAACTAATTCATTATGCACATAGGTTTGTATTAAAACCGGCGAAGCAATAACTAGTTTTCAATAAATCAACAAACAATATTCAAGATTAGTTTATTCATATCATAATGGTCTTTTGCTAAATTCATCAATTCATATAGCCTAATACCCCAAATAGTTTCAACCATAAACCCTAGTTATAAAAAATGTTTAGCCAAACATGATTTTCTTAAAAGCCATAAACATATTAAAGAGATTCAGTAGCTAATCAATATGGAAATGAAAACACAAGAATCGCAAACCCTTGTCTTCCCCTGTTGATAGCTTCTAGACGCGCCTCTTTTTCTTCTCTCGTTTTCGGCCTAGCAGCCGACTCCCTTCTTTTCGTCTCCCAAAACCGGCCTCCCCCTCTTTCTATTTCTTCTCGATTCATATAAGGTGTTGTCGGAACTCCACCAAAGACCTAGCCAATAATGCCCAACAGGCCCAGTCCACTATTGTCCAACGTCCAAAATAAGACTTTTCTTAATACCGACCACAGAACCACACTGAAGTCCAGCATGACTCCGTTCTCCTCAAACTCTGTCCGTTCAACTAACTCCAGCTCCTTCCTTCCAGGTTCACAGCACCATCTTTTTCACTTCTCGTCTTCAGGCCATACTAGGTCAGAGCTGGCTCTTCCGATTCGTCCTTACAATCAAGACAGATTCAACATACAGCTTCTATTCATCCTGCCTTGGTAAACTTCATTCATTTGAAGCCAACTGATGTTCCATGACCATCTAAGCTTCTTCCTTCTCTCATTTCCTTATCGAACTTCTGTTTCGATCAACAGCAAACCATCACAACAATCGTTCACATGTCAAGAACCTGACCGCAGCATCGTTCTTTCAATTCATTCCGTTAAAATCTCTCCATCTACAGGCCGCCAACCTTTTCCAACAACTCTGCCTGCAACTGTGTCGACCAAAGAACAACCAACTCCATTCACGTCTGTGTGTAGCACCAACAGGTCTACTCCAATCGACCATCATTAGCATCAGTTCCAACTGCCACTATTCGCCTCTACTCGAGACAAAGAAATCACAGTCAACTCTCTCGTCTTCTCAGCAGCCACCATCGTTCAGAAACCCAACTGCCAAACTCTTCCATCATCTGCCTCTGATCGACCATCATTAATCAACACTAATTTTGAGAATAAAACCCATAGTAAATCATGCAGAGACACAAAACACCACCGCCGGCACTAACTGTAGACAATAAGGACAATCGGCGGCATCAGCTTGCTTGGAGAACTGAAAATGTGCCACGAGGTTCATTCCAGATTCATTTTCTTCGATAAGAATTCAAGCTGCTGCTTAATTAAGAAATGAGCATTTCTTTACATTCCACTAACAACATATATGTTGATAATGAGGCCACGTACAACTTGTAACTCCAACTGGGCCTGACTAATTCGAACCAGCAAAGACAACTTTTTGCCTTGCTTGATGACTTCCTGGTGGTGATGTGTAGCTAAGATGGTGGTGCTACATACAGGTCAAATATTGACATGGGTGCTCACGGTTTCCTTCGTTAAGCTCTATTTCTCGCTGGTGTCGTGAGAGGCCTTTGTGCCTTTCATTGTAAATGCCACTATAAATCTCAATTTAACAGTTATTTCTCCGGTGATTAGGTTCACGAGTATTTTCCACAAAAAGCATTAAAATTATGTCATTAGACAAAATATCGAGTCCTAATTAATATGAACATGGTATAAAATATAGCACTTACGTGCTTATCACCTATAAGAAATTGAATCTATGTCTGATTCAGTTAACGTTATACAAGAGTATGAATACTCAAAAGTTGAAGATGTTACTACTTCGTTGACTCATGATCCAGGGGTTGCGAAAACATCTATGTCTATCTCTGGAGAAAGAGAAGATGTTGATAAAGAGTTGATAAAACTCCTAAAGCCTATAAAATCTCTGTCTTCTAAAGTGCTGACATTAAAGACAGAGTCAAATCTTCTTAAACAGGAGATCAGAGATAAAGACATTCAACTGAATACTCTGGCCAAAGAGAATATGGATCTCACTGTCAAACTAGAAGCTCTTGGTAAATCTCTTACTTTAGATAAAGAGACACGTCATATGACTCTGACTAACGATGTTGTTGTGATTTCTTCTGATAATGAGGAAATTAAAAGTCCTTGCTCGACTTTTACAGATTGTGATAAAACTGGTTTAGTCACGTCTGAAACAGATCAAGATGATGGTAGTTTGCATAAATACATCGAGTCATGAGAGGATAAGAATCCAGCTTCTATATCTGCTGATGATCAAACGAAATCTTGTCCAAAGGAAACTTTGAGCCGATTATGTGAACATGATCTTAAGGAATACAACTTTTATTCACTTGACAGGAAACTTATAATTCTTCAACATACGGTGGTAAAAATATTGAAAGAAGTTTCTTGTCTTAAAAAACTGAAAGACCATTCCTCAGTAGAAAGACAGATTATACCACTACCTGATAAGATCAACTCAAAAGAATCAGAGGAAAGAGTTGATAATCGCTTCTGGAAAAAGGTTCCTCCTCACCCATATCGAAACAATTCTTGTTTTGGTGAAGAACAACTCCAGAAGAAAGGGAAAGACAGAATCTCTGCCAAAAGAAGCAATCAAGAAATTCCGATAATTGTTTCAGATAATCACACTGATGTGGATCATAAGGAAGTCCTTAGAATGAGAAAATCATATGAGAATCTCATTGAAAGAATTAAGAGAGATTTATCTATCTCTGGGAATTCTCACATCAGTACTATTTCTCCACATGATCATATCTCTAGAGTCAGAAAAGATTATTATCTTGGGAGAAAATATTTTGGGCAGAAATTTCCTAAGAGAAACATGAACTATGTTTCTGATACTCACTGTAAGCTAGAAAAAGCTTACTCCGATGGAACTTAGTTGTATCAAAATTGTGCACTCTCATCCTTTTTCGTGCTCTTATTCATGGATGGGAACAATAAAACTGGAGCACAATTGTTTGTGTAGTTGATTGTCAGAAAAGTTGTGACACTTTAAGGATAGCTGCGAAACCATGGTTGTCTGAAAGATGTTCATGATTAACATGATGATAGACACATTTTTGTGTCTAATTTGTCTCGATTCCATGTATTGATAGTGCTCATTTTTGTACTTATTATGGTGTTTTATGTGTGTGTAGGCATTTTTGGCCAATAAACATTTTTGGAAAAATCGGCTCGAAAAGTTGCGTGGGGCACCCCCGGAGGACACTTGCTATTCGGACCCCTCAAATTGATAAGGGGTGACTAATTACTAAGGGGCATCCATTTCCAGGCAGCTGTTAAAGGGAGACCAGCACAGGATAGGGGGAGGCCATCTTCATCGTTTTAAAAACTGAAATTGGCGGGAAATTTTGTGCATGCAACTGCCAGAGTTGGGGATTGATTTCGAAGGTGTTTTAGTGAGATTCAATCGCCAAAATTGATTGGGCTGGACGTGATTCAACTAAACAAGCCTGGTATAGTCGTTTGTTTGGATCGAATTGGGCTAGAAACCGAGTTGGAGCTAAACATGGAAAGTATTTTTACACGGACCCTATTGAGATTATTTTTAGAAGTTCTAGAGAGACTAAAGACCTAAAACTCTTTCCAAAGATACATATCTATGTAAGGAAGAGTTTGAGACAATCGGGAAAGCTCAGAAACGCGTGGAACAATTTAGAGAAAAGATTATTGTCGTAACTGCCAAGGAAGGAAAGAAAAGATTTCGATGAGTTTTGGGGGAGATTAAATCGCTTTGTTGGCTATATATAAGTTGCTGGGAGTTCAAGGGAGAAGGTCTAGACTTTGGGGGACCGAGCTGAGGGCTTGGTGAAGCTGCAGAGGTGAAAATCAAGAGTTGTAGAGAAGACGTTTCTGCTGCTGAAGAACAACGTCGTAGAACACTTCGCAACTTAGCAAGAAACTGTTACCTAATCTTTCAAATCCAATACCTTTGTAACAGCTTTGCAACAACTATTCCTGTTAGAATTTATTTGTAAGGGCAGCTTCCGTAACAGTGGATTCTGTAACAATTATATCTGTTACAGATTCACTTCTTCAATAAAAACACCTATTTGAGCCATGATTAAATATTTTGAGCGTGTTTTTGACATGAGGAGCTAAACCCCAACACTGGATGATGGAGGAAGACCTATTTCACAATCACTTGGTAACTATAATTGATTCTTTATGACTTTTGCACTTGTTTTAATCGATTTATGATTTTTCTTGATTAGTTGTGATTTTGTTTGATGTCGCATGCTGGGTTTTAGGAACTTTTGATGCGTCATGCTTGTGATTTACATCTAATGCTTTATAAAATCTACTTTTGGCAAAGAAAAGAGTCAACAAAAGAGCTAGAATTGTTATGAGTCATCATATGAACCAATTGAATGTGATTAGTGCTGAAATCCTAAGTCTTAGTACCTCTCGATATTCGTGACAACCTTGTGAATATATTTTTAGTATTTTTATTCTTAGTTCTTAAATCAAACCTTTACACAATCCGAGTTGAACGAACTTTACTACCACTTTCAAAACTACATCACATGATCTTTCAAAAATAGGTTTTATTTATTATTCTCGAATTTTAATAAACCTTCCAGCTTGAGAAGTACGAACAAAAGAAAAGAAATATATTCTTTAATATTTTCGGATTCTCCTGATATCTTTCGGTCCGAAAGTTGTCTCTTGTTAAAGGGAAACTATCTCTTGCATGTATTTTGATACCCTGATCAATCCTTTATATATATGTATAACCGAGCATACCTCCAATAACTACTCGCAGTATCTCTAAGGATAATAAGGAGGAAGCTCTAAAGGTTAAAGATTGTCAAGGAATCAATACAGAGAGGAAGAAGAAAAACATATCAAATATCATGTCTGATTCTGATTCTGATAGTTCAGTTGGATCACAAGATGAATCATGTCTGTTGGCTTACTACCTACAAGATCCAACCAAAACCAAGTGGATTCGTTCTGATAGTATGATTGACTATATCCAAGGTTTTGAGGAACTAAGAACCAATCTCATAATAACGGTTCAAAATCAAGATTGTCTCAAAGATAAGATTGAGGAAACAAAAGCTAATATTGTTGATATGAAGGTTCAAGTTGAAAAACTTGAGAAACAAGAAGTGGTTGCAGACAAGTCTCTTGAGACATGCTTCAAAAGTTTGAACACCGAAGAAACCTCAGTGAACAACATGAGCACCACTAGGGATTAAGTTATATGCTTTAATACTTAATCCAGGAAAATAGACATCAATTTTTGATTTCTTTCAGTGATTGTATTAGGTCTATTATGAATAAAACTGTCTTATTATGAATAAAATTATTTGATTTATAATTTTTCTTGTGATAGTTTTTGATTTACATAGCCTGTGCTTGAATGCTTTATCTTATTGCTACGTATGTTTATCGGATGTTTGATTTTGGTTTAATTACCTTGATATTCGATCTCATAATGTTGTGAACCCTTATGGTTTGGGTGACTTTTTGGTTTAGCAGGATTAAGTTCTATCCCATGTTGGTAGGCTTTACCAAAGGATCATGAGGGGTTCTGATAGAAACAATATGTTGAATCGTTTGGTTTCGGGGTTTTCAACTTTTGCTTGCAATAGTTAAAAACTGGTTTTCAACCTTTCTCTGGTAAATGTTGGTTGTTGTTATCTTTTGTTTTACATAAGGATGACAACATAATGATATTTCAGTATAAATTCTCCCTGGAAAGAAGATGCAAACATATTGGAGAAGTGGATGCGAAATTTGAGGTAACGAGTTTGTTAGTTAATCGTTTTCATGTTTAAGAAAAGCCTGATTTTATTTCATATATTTATTTCTTTTGCTTAACAAAATTTCGGTACAATTGATGTTTTATTCCATTATTTTTGTATGGATGTGTGTGTGATTCAAATGGTTCCGGTTAAGAAAAACTATTGTTATCTTGCTTTACTGTGTGATATTAATTGTTTAGGCTTACAAAATTTCGGTGCAATTGTGGTGCTTTAATGTCTATGTTGTTTCAATTGCTTCCGGTTGAGGTGAATAAGTATGCAAGTTGATTTATTTGGTTTGTATGAATTTTTTTTGGCTTAACGAAAGAAAATGTTTACGGGATGAATTGTTTAGTCCAATTCGATTCCGGATAAGATAAACTAAGTTAATACTGATCTTAGTTAGACTTATCAAAGTGGAGGTTTCGGTTATTCAAGTCTAATTAAATGCCTTAACGAGAAATACTAGTTAACTAACCTAGTACTTGTCTTGTTTAAAATATTAAAGGTCTAAGTTATATGGATAATTAGAGCCTGATGAGAAAAATAGAGTTATCTTTATTTCGGTCTTATCGAACAAGCGATTGTATTTGTACAATCGGTTTAGCAAAGGAACTAAAGTGCTTAGTCGATTTTTGGTTTGCTAAACTATTAGGGAAAATTGCTTCAGGCAATTGTTTCCTTGGTAACATATCAAAACAAAATTACTTTGTAGGTTCGGTTTTGATATTGGTTATCAAAAATTGTGTGTGGAACCCTCGTGCTTAACTCTATAGGTTGCAAGTCTTATGAGATTTATAAGATCCTTTCGGTTTGTCCTTTTTTTTCGTTTCTCTGTCATTTTTGTGACAAAAAGGGGGAGAAATATATGGAGTAAACAAGTGATACTGGTATTGATTTATATTGATTGATATCACTAAGGGAAAGGACATTGGTGCTTAAACGTTTATCTAACGAAAGAGTAAAATCATAGACTAAGGGGGCGTAGCATATCATATGATACTTGTAGTTATATGGACTACAAAGGAATAACAAAGACGTGCGGATTGAAAATCTACATATCTTACCTTTAGGGGGAGTATTAGCTTTGTTATTATAATGTCAACAGTGGCATTTATGGATTGAATGTATACGGGTTATTCTGCTATTAAATTCGGGAATCAAGCGTATGTGTAATAAATTCTTGTAATTTGTTTATCCATATGATGTAAGAGTGTTGTCACTAAAATTGACAAATGGGGAGATTGTTAGAGCATAGCTCGGTTGAACCCACCAAGCATTGGTATGTCAAGTTTGGTTGTCATATTTTAGTGAACCGAAACTCATTTTAAGAGTCGCTTGATTATGTACTAGAGTCAACTTCGTATAGGTTAGCTTGAAAGTATTAGGATATGAAACATTACAAGTATTGCGAAGACTTGAATAAGTGAAGAAGTAAGGAGCTACAACGACAACATCATCCTTCTACTTGAAGTTATTGTTATTGGACTTGAACTGTTTCATTCCCTAACGTGTCTTTCAAGTCGTGCATATTGAAAACATAACTGCGAAGCATGAATGATTATACTCTAGTTAGACGTAGTATTAAAGAATACAATACGAGGTTTATTGCTTAACCATTAAACTTTGTATATAAGACATCGACATAATCGTTTGAATGCTATTGTGATTATGTATCGGTATAAGATGAAGATTTCATCCTAGGAAACAATGTTTTACATTTGTTTAAAGGAAGTAAATTCATGAACTTGTTTTGTGAATCGAAAGGGAAATCGCTAGGCATTATTGGTATTGTTATTCATTGCATATCTTTTGAACTACCACTATGTGTGATTAGTATAACCGCTCATGACTTGTTTATGTTTTTGGTAAAACTATTCACAATGGTCTGACTTTTGTATTGGTACGACTTGTATTAGTGAAACCTGAAAAATCTTGGGTCTAACAACCACACCCAATATTTCGCTTAGCAATCTGTATGGACTAACTCCAATATACTTTTAAGAGAATCAAATAGACAGTCAGACTCAATATTAGTAAAAGTATATCAAGAGCTATATCTCACTTTCTCGATTCAATACTTACTCAAGCAAATAAAAATCTGCGAGTCTAATTGAATACAAGAGAAATCACTTGAACGGTACCAAAGACCAATGTTCAAGGATCAATCAATTTCAATCAACAACCAAAGGTTGGATTTCCCAATTGATTGATTCAAACGCACAACCTGTGATATTTCAATTATATAACAAAATATAATGTGGAAAATAAATAACACAGACACCAGAAGTTTTGTTAACGAGGAAACCGCAAATGCAGAAAAACCCCGGGACCTAGTCCATATTGAACACACACTATATTAAGCCGCTACAGACACTAGCATACTACAAACTAACTTCGGTCTGGACTGTAGTTGAACCCCAATCAATCTCATACTGATCCAAGATATAATTCGCTCCTTACGTCTCTGATCTCAGCAGGATATTATGCACTTGATTCCCTTAACTGATCTCACCCACAACTAAGAGTTGTTATGACCCAAAGTCGAAGACTTTAATGAACAAATCTATATCACATAGAAAAGTCTACGGTAATAGATAAATCTGTCTCCCACATAAATACCTACGAGTTTTGTTCCGTCTTTTGGTAAATCAAGGTGAACAGGAACCAATTGATAACCCGGACTTATATTCCCTAAGACCAACCTAGTATTATCAATCACCTCACAATAATCATAATCGACTAGCGAAAGAAGATATTGCGGAATCAAAAACGATGAGATGAAGATGTTTGTGACTTCTTTAATATATTTCCTATCGGAGAAATCAATCTCAAGCCAATCCTTACGATTGTACTTAATTAGTACGATATAAACAGCAAGATCAGATCACACAACTACAAGAAAGTAGTATCATTCTGGCTTCACAATCCCGATGAAGTCTTCAAGTCGTTAACCTACAGGGTCTCGATAGAAACCTAAGGTTAAAAGAGAATCCACTCTAGCTTATACAACTAGTATCACACAGGAGGTGTGGGGATTAGGTTTCCCAGTTGCTAGAGTTCTCCCTTATATAGTCTTTGAAATCAGGGTTTGCAATCTAAGTTACCTTGGTAACAAAGCATTCAATATTCACCGTTAGATGAAAACCTGATTAGATTCAAGCTAATATCTTTCAACCGTTAGATCGAAACTTAGCTTGTTACACACAAATAAAATGCACGTTTTTAGGTTTGTCTAACTGTACCCAAACATGTACATTTAGTTGGTTCAACAGTAGTTAACCAAATGGTTAGCCATATGAGCACTTTCATATCAACCATAACTAGTTCAAATGACTCAAATGAACTAGTTCGATAGTTGTTCAATTGCTTAGATCTTTATAATAGACACAATTGAAAGAAAAAAACGACTTGATTCACTCGAATTGCTTCACGAACTTTATAGCCACGGTTTGCAATTGTGCATTCCTTAGTTTATATAAGTTTAAGTTCACAAATAATCGTTTTTAGAAAATTACCAACTTAAGTACGCGAAATGGTACACGGACTTAAGTACCCGGAATAAGTTTGTTTTTAGTTTACAAACTCCAGCAGAATTTCTCGGGATGAGAACTTTCGACAGTACGCGGACTTTGTATGCGGACTCTAGTTCTGGTTTTCCTGAGCAGCAAATTACACATACTTTGGTTCAAGGAATAAGGACTTACACACATATGTGTTACCACACAATGTTTATATCCTTCCAGGATTATTAATCTAAACTCTCATTTCAATCATTGAAACATTCTTAGAAGACGTTATATAGTTGTTATTCACAAACCATTTTTTGTCAAAGCCATTTTCAAGTGATTGAAACTTAACATGACTTTCGTCACTAGTAAAGATGAACTTGGCCAAAGCGAAATCTTGCCAACACATATTTCGAGAAATAGATAAGCGAGATAAACTCGGCTCGAAATAGCAAATGTGTATAATCATAGTCTATATAGCAACACGACTTTTGTCTCAAGATAGAAGATAGAGTAGATGGACTTTTGAGTGATAGATAATAAGTTCAAGTCTCCACATACCTTTAGTCGATGAAGTTCCACCAGTTCCTTGAGTAGTTCTTCGTCTTTGTAAGATGATCGCCATGGAGTTTTGAGCACAACTACACTTTCCATCCTAGTCTGAGACTTAGCTAATAGTAGACTAGAAATCAAGACTTATAGTTTTGATCACTAACATTGACAAACATGCTTGAGATAGCAACGCATGCGAGTTCGACCGAGCAGTGCTCTAACAATCTCCCCCTTTGTCAATTTTAGTGACAAAACTATCAATACATATGGAATAATACAAAAATAGATAAATAAACTTTTGTAGCTCCTCTTCCACATGCCTGATCTTCTTGGTTCTTCAAAATTACTCGAAATCTTCGTCACTTCCAAGTACTCCAATGATTCCAAAGGTTGTAAGTTTAGTATCATCGTTGTTGAAAATCCGTAGCCATAACAATGAGAAAACAAGAATTATCAATCATTGTTAACAGTGTCGTAGTATTATAACACAACATCAAAGTTCAATTGCATCACAACTTCGACAACAATACTATGGTGATATGTATCACTCCCCCTTAGTCAATACTCCATCTCACATGGAAACCACTCCCCCTTACATAATGATCTGAAAACCATATGTATTTGTAGTGTGAACTACACATTAATTCTGCCCCTTTTTGTCAATAAGATTGGCAAAGGTACGAAAACTAGTGGGATCCTTATGAAATTTCCATAGAGACATTTCATGACCAAAATCAAGCACATATCAACTTTTTAGATTCAATCATATAGCCGAAGCTACATGCTTTCATCAAGGAGTTTATAAAGATACAAGATAACTCCTATAATATTCCACAGCCGCACTCCCCACAAAGATTTGGCAATTAAGCACAAGTTCAATTAAGAACTCTCCCCCATAAAATGTCATTCCCGAAAGAACAACAAGAGCGACCTTACTATTACGAGAAAAGAAGGATTTCTTTGGACATGACAAATCACATATGAATATGAATTTGAATCCAAATAATACTCAATTAAATTAACCACAAGAAAATCCATGATTATTCTAATCGGAAATGCTCAACATAAGAGAACTTACGGAGCCACACAGTATATACATAAGATATGGATCAGGGAAGATCAATACTGCGGAATAAACAAGGATTCATTTTATTTTCCATCACTATTTGCACAATGAAATACAATAGACATAATCCTCGTAAACAAAAGTTCATCCTATCTTCCATCAATATTTGCATAATAACATAATAGGCTTCAAACTTTTGTAATGTCAAAAGTCCATTCACTTTTTTATCATTACATGTATATCGACATACGAAAGACTTAACTTTTTACAAATATTAAAACTTCTCATGGATGTAATACTTTTAGCAAAAACATTCAAAGCTAAATAAAAGGATATTACAACCCTTAGAGTATCACTTAACAAAATAAGTTTATCAACGGAAAACGATTAACTAAGCTTGATTACGATTATATTTCTCAGCAATCTTACACACATGTTCAGTTAATTCAGGATGAATTCCCAACATGTAGCTCAGTTGTTCCCGTAGACACTCGATTCTTTCATTAAGAAGATTGTCTTCAGAAGTGATTTGCTTCTTCATCTTATTGATGTCTGTCTGGGATAGAGGGGAAGCATAACCAGTACAGGTGCCAATAGGTTTAACCTTGAATTGACTGCAGATTCTACTGATAAGACATGGGAACCCAAGATTCTTTTTCTGCGAAACCATATGAATCATCTGACGATTAATCAGGCCACAGAAATCAATCTCTTCACCAAAGATAAGATAGATAACCATCTCAGAAAGGGTTATACTCCAGAGATTCTTATCAAATGTTCTTGGAATCAGATTTGCAAAAGACAATTTACCGAAGACCTTCAGATGAAAGCTAATGTTGTCAACAAATAACTTGCCCACAGACCACAATTCACTTCTATTTAGAAGTAATTCGGATAGCTGACTCTGAGTTGGTCTGTGATTCTCAGGTTGAGGAATTGAAAATGAGCGATCAAGAGATAAATTCTACAAATATGCAATCACTTCACGATTTACCTCAAATGTTATTCCTCCAACAATTTTCTTGAAGCAACAACTGACTTTGTTGGCAACATGCAGGTGTTTGAGGGTGAAAATGGTTTCTGCTGATTTTGGTAATTTCAGGTGTGTGGGTGAGAAACGAATTTAAACCCTAAATAATGTACTACAAGGGAGTACTTTAGATTCGAGAGATCAATCTGTACAAGTCCGGCCTAAACCAAGAAATGGCTGTTCCAGACTTGCTTAGGTCACAAAGTGAAGGAGAATGGGTTGGTTTTGGGGAGGGAAGCAAGGAAAGTGTTGAGACCAGAATAGTTGATTCTGGAAAAGTAGTTGTTTCACGACTTGTATCAGAAAGTAGGAAACTAACAGATGGAAAGATAGCAAATGTTTTCTGAGTGTTGTATTGCTCCTGACTGAACTTGTTGTTCGGTGGAAATAGGTAAGACCTATTTATACAAGTCGAAGTGAAATGTACTCTGGTCTCATTAAGAAATGATAAATGGGTGAGTAAATGGGAGGAAGTGATGACCAGTCACGCTTGGAATTGATGCTCCAAAAAAGAAAGCGTTTCACCATTACTTCCCATGTTTACTAACCGCCTCATTCTTATTACACTTTCTTATAACGGGCGTAATGTACGCCGCACGCTGCAAACTGCCAAACCAATACCCAAAGAGAATCCCCCAGTTTGTGACATGTGTTTGATGTCTCGAGTGTTTTCGTGCAAAACATGCAGCATGTTGTTGTTGTTCAACAAGTGGAGCCATCGATTATCGCAACCCTTTTCTTGCGACCTTCGACGGTCGAGATTTTGAATCTTGAGAAGAAGGGTAGCCATCGATTATCGCAACCCTTTTCTTGGTTGCCCGTGACATAAAAGTATGATCAGTGTGGCTTTAATATGATCTGGTTTAGGTGCGGCCAAAAGTTAGGGTTTTGGCTTTGCTAGGCGCGACCAAGCTAGGGCCAAAGTTTATCATGCGTTGGTTGGTAGCCTTGGACGGCTAAGATTTGCATTTAAGGTAGAAGGGGGACAATTGATTATCGCACGCCTTCGTTTTGGTAGTCGCATAGGGGAATCCATCATGGTGCGGAAAGGTGATTGGCTTGGCATGGTGGGGCCAAGGGTTTGGCATGCCATTGACACATGGTGCGGCTAGCATGGTTGGGAGGCGGCATGCCTTGGCGCGGTTTGGGCGTGGCCAAACTAGGTTTTTTGGGCCAAAGGTTACCATGCATTATTTGGCAACCTTGGACGGCTAAGATTTGCATCTAAGATAGAAGGGGGACGGTTGATTATCGCACGCCTTCATTTTGGTAGCCGCATAGGGAAGGCCAACATGGTGTGGCAAGGTGAATGGTGCGGACGATCTTGGCATGTGGCGCGGGAAGCTTGGCATGGCGGGGCCAAGGCCATGGCACGGTCGTTTGGAGTTGCGGGGCCAAGGCAAGGTGGCGTGGATGGCTTGGCATGGCGGGGCCAAAGCCATGGCGCGGTCGTGGGGCCAAGGCAAGGTGGCGCGGATGGCTTGGCATGGTGGGGCCAAGGCCATGCCGCGTACGTTTGGGCACGATGGGGGAAAGTGTTTGGGCGTGACCAAACTAAGGTTTGGTGTTGGGCCAAAGGTTACCATGCGTTGGTGGCGACCTCGGAAGGCTAAGATTTTCTCTTGGGATGAAAAGATAGCCGCATGCCTTTGATTGGCGCAAGGTAGTTGGTGCGACAAGGTGATTGGCGTGGTTTGGGCGTGACCAAACTAGGGTTTGGGGCCAAAGGTTGTTATGCATTGGCTAGCGACCTTGAACGGTTAGGATTTGCTCCCAAGATTGAAAGATGGTCGTTGATTGTTGCAGGCCTTTGATTGGCGCAAGGTAGTTGGCGCGACAAAGTGATTGGCGCGGCATGCCTTAACGTGGTTTGGGCGTGACCAAACTAGGGTCTGGGCCAAAGGTTGCCATGCGTTGGCTGGCGACCTTGGACGGCTAGGATTTTCTCCAAAGATTGAAAGATGGCAGTTGATTGTTTCAGGCCTTTGTTTTAGCAGCCGTGAAGGAAGGCCAACATGGCATGGGGCCAAGTGTTTGGTCATGCCATTGGAGCATGTGCGGCTAGCGTGGTTGGCATGCCTTGGCGCGGTAGATGTGGCTGGCATGGTTTTCCATTGGCACAGTGGTGCGGCTGGCATGGTTGGCATGCCTTGGGGCGGTAGATGTGGCTGGCATGGTTTGCCATTGGCACACTGGTACCGCTGGCATGGTTGGCATGCCTTAGCGCGGTAGATGTGGCTGGCATGGTTTGCCATTGGCACAGTGGTGCGGCTGACATGGTTGGCATGCCTTGGTGCGGTAGATGTGGCTGGCATGGTTTGTCATTGGCACAGCGGTGTGGCTGGCATGGTTGGCATGCCTTGGCGCGGTAGATGTGGCTGACATGGTTTGCCATTGGCACAGTGGTGCGGCTGGCATGGTGGGCATGCCTTGGCGCAGTAGCATGAGAATTAGGGTTTAGGTGATGTTAGTCAATGTTATGGGTTCTGCCGTGGAACATGACCCGTGTAGAAAAAAGGTACCCCGGTAATTCTTACGTAAGCGTGCTGATTGATTCAATAAATGTACTAATGGTCATAGTGACGTCATGTTGGATGTATAGTTTTACGATTTTAACCCTAAGATAAAAACCACCATCAACAGCAGGTTATCATAAAACTGGCAACTCATCTTAGGATAATAGGACCCAAGACCATCATGAATATAGCCCCACTGATGTTGGTTCATAAACTGGTGAAACTCAGGTTCGCTAACAGCACGATCATAAACCCTTTCTATAACAAACTTCCCTTTAAGGAACTTGACATATTTATTCCTAGCAAGAAGACTAGTAAAGCTAATTTGAAGGGCAGGGTCATAAAAAAGATATAAAACGTCTAAACCAATTTCATCATGTTCAAACTCATTATCACTATCAAAGTTTCGATTGGGTTGAGAACTTGAAATTTCACCATGGCTTAATCTTTTCCTAGGATGAAAAACTAACTTGGTTCATGAACTGTTGTTGATCGTGGAGTTCAAACCGGTGAGCAAAGGAAGAATCTTTCTTGACCCAACATGTAAAATCTTCTTCTGGTTCTAATGGAACACACCAATCAAAAATTGGTTATCAGAAGAGAAGGAAGAGAGAAAAAAATGGTACATGAACAGACGGGTTTCTCAATCGTACTCGAACTGTGAAAAGAGAAGGTGAAGAGAATGAAGAGAAAAGTTCTCTCTTTTAATGTGACAAACAGTGGAACTCGAACCGGATATGTTCAAACTAGAACAATATTTTTTCATATGAGTTCAGAGCTCACGGTGAACTGCACGTGTGAAGCAGGGGCTTGTTTGTTTTGCGGGTTATTGAAAAAACTATGAACAAGGATGTTTGGAGCAAGGCTCAACAACACATTTTCCCGCAGTTCACTAGGACATCACTTTGCACACCATGACACCAAGAGAGGGTTTCTTTCCAACAACTTTCACATTTTCTAGTAGCGAGAGAAACCCAAGAAACTGTCTTTATAAGACTATCACAGAACATCAAGAGATCCCCAAAAGGAATGAGTTTGTGATTTCTTGTTTTCCAACTTATAAAAGACATTTTCTGCCGATAGTTTATATTACTGTGAAGGGAAACTATATTGATAAAAAGAAACGTCCTAGCTTTTCCATGAAGGAAGATAACACTATTATCTTGATACGAAGAGTCGGGGATTGAAAGATGACTCAATTCATCCTTTGAGGTGATGTACTCAGATAACTGATATTTAGATTCTTCTTGTAATTCGTTCAGTTTGTTACAACTAGTTGGATTACTCAAAGGAGGAGTATTGCACTAACTGATTAGCAAATCAATATCAACCTCAACATAAATAGTATTCATCATAAATTGATTTAGCCTGTTAAGAGACTCTTGTTCTTCTTGAAGAAAACGAGCAACATCGGAAGATAACATTTCAAGTTTCTTTTCAATTCCTGAAAAAACTTCAAGAGATTTTAAACCTGGTGGAGGTTTAGCCAGAATTTCTTCTATGGATTTAATTAAATCAGACATGGAAGCAACTTTTGGAATACCTGGATGGATCTGGTGGTGCATTTATTGAGATATCACTTCTATCCATAGAGTCATATCACTACAAACACAGACTTATAAGGTCTTTAAACGTGTTTACTCGCTCTGATACCAATTGAAAAAGCGAGGGTCTAACAACCACAACCACTATTTCACTTAGCAATTTGTATGGACTAACTCCAATATACTTTTAAGAGAATCAACTAGAAAGTCATACTCAATCTTAACAAAAGTATATCAAGAGATATATCTCACTTTCTCGATTCAATACTTACTCAAGCAAATAGAAATCTGCAAGTCTAATTGAATACAAGAGAAATCACTTGAACGGTACCAAAGACCAATGTTCAAGGATCAATCAATTTCAATCAACAACCAAAGGTTGGATTTCCCAATTAATTGATTCAAACAAACAATCTGTGATATTTCAATTATATAACAAAATATAATGCGGAAAAGAAATAACACAGACACTAGAAGTTTTGTTAACGAGGAAACCGCAAATGTAGAAAACCCCCGGGACCTAGTCCATATTGAACACATATTGTATTAAGCCGCAACAGACACTAGCCTACTACAAACTAACTTCGGTTTGGACTGTAGTTGAATCCCAATCAATCTCACACTGATCCAAGGTACAATTGCGCTCCTTACGTCTCTGATCCCAGCAGGATACTACACACTTGATTCCCTTATCTGATCTCACCCACAACTAAGATTTGCTGCGACCCAAAGTCGAAGACTTTAATAAACAAATCTGTATCACGCAGAAAAGTCAATGGTAATAGATAAATCTGTCTCCCATAGAAATACCTACGAGTTTTTGCTCCATCTTTTGATAAATCAAGGTGAACATGAACCAATTGATAACCCGAACTTATATTCCCGAAGAAAAACCTAGTATTATCAATCACCTTACAATAATCTTAATCGACTAGTGAAAGAAGATATTGCGGAATCACAAACGATGAGACGAAGATGTTTTTCACTTCTTTTATATCTTGCATATCGGAGAAATCAATCTCAAGCCAATCCTTACGATTGTACTTAGTACGATAGAAACAACAAGATCAGATCACACAACTACGAGAAAGTGGTATCGGTCTGGCTTCACAATCTTAATGAAGTCTTCAAGTCGTTAACCTACAGGGTCTCAATAGAAACCTAAGGTTAAAGGAGAATCGACTCTATCTTATACAACTAGTATCACACAGGAGCTGTGGGGATTAGGTTTTCCAGTTACTAGAGTTCTCCCTTATATAGTCTTTGAAATCAGGGGTTGCAATCTAAGTTACCTTGGTAACAAAGCATTCATTCACCGTTAGATGAAAACCTGATTAGATTCAAGCTAATATCTTTCAACCGTTAGATCGAAACTTAGCTTGTTATGCACAAATGAAATGCATGTTTTTAGGTTTCTGTAACCGTACCCAAACATGTACATTTAGTTGGTTCAATAGTAGCTAACCAAATGGTTAGCCATATGAGCACTTTCATATCAACCATATTCTTCTTTACCATACCTAGTTCAAATGACTCAAATCAACTAGTCAGAGAGTTGTTCAATTGCTTAGATTTTTATAATAGACACAATTGATGAAAAAACGATTTGATTCACTCGAATCGATTCATGAAATTTATAGCCATGGTTTGCAATTATGCATTCCTTAGTTTATATAAGTTTAAGTTCACAAATAATCATTTTTAGAAAATAACCAACTTAAGTACGCGAACTGGTACGCGGACTTAAGTACCCGGAATAAGTTTGTTTTTAGTTTACAAACTCCGGCAGAATATATCGGGATGAGAACTTCCAACAGTATGCAAACTCTAGTTCCGGTTTTCCTGAGCAGCAAAGTACGCATACTTTGGTTCAAGGAATAAGGACTTACACACATATGTGTTACCACATAATGTTTATATCCTTCCATGGTTATGTAATAAACTCTCATTTCAATCATTGAAATATTCTTAGAGGACGTTATATAGTTGTTATTCACAAACCATTTTTCGTCAAAGCCATTTTCAAGTGATTGAAACTTAACATGACTTTCGTCACTAGTAAAGATGATCTTGGCCAAAGCGAAAGCTTACCAACACATATTTCGAGAAATAGACAAGCGAGATAAACTCGGCTCGAAATAAAAAATGTGTATAATCATAGTCTATATAGCAAAACGACTTTTGTCTCAAGATAGGAGATAGAGTAGATTGACTTTTGAGTGATAGATAAGTTCAAGTCTCCACATACCTTTTAGTCAATGAAGTTTCACCAGTTCCTTGAGTAGTTCTTCGTCTTTGTATGATGATCGCCATAGAGTCTTGAGCACAACTACACTTTATATCCTAGTCCGAAACTTAGCTAATAGTAGACTAGAAATCAAGACTTATAGTTTTGATCACTAACATTGACAAACATGCTTGAGATAGCAACACATGCGAGTTCGACCGAGCAGTGCTCTAACAAGACCGATCTTAAGTAATCACATGAGATGGTATGATCAATTTGGTGTTATTGGTATGACCAACTCTAGGCAAAGGGGAACCGATCCTAGTAAGAGGTTCAGCCGATCACAAGAGGGGAATCAATCCTTTTAAGAGGTGCAACACGTTTTTAGTAGATGGGGGAAGCGATCCTATGAACATGTGCACCAAGTTTGTAGTTTTGGGGGAACCGATCCTATGGACATGTGCAGGCACTTACATGTAGTTACCATAAGTTGTGGGGAACCGATCCTAGTACCTAGTCAACCGAATTTTAGTAACTAGCGTGACTATGCAAAGTACTCACATGGAGGTAGAACCTAAACTTGTTTTGGTAGAACCGTTAAACCCATGTTTGGTGATTGAGTTTTCTTGATCAATCACGTAGTTCTTGAAAGTAAGATGAACCAATTCTAAACTTGTTTGGAAGTGTGACAAATCGGTTTCAAGATTGTAAGTATGAAAGAGGACTTACAAAGTAAGGATGTCGACATACTTTGAACATGTGCAGTAACGCTTATCTTTTATTGTTCAAAGATATTCCTTAATAGCTAAAGGAAGAAAATCCCGGATCGAAAAATAAGTTGAGAATCTTTTAGTTAAGGTTTTTAATTTTATTTTTGGAAAATGAAAATTAGTAATGTGCGTTTACTATTTGGATTTTCTAAAAGATTTTCGGTCATTATTTGGACAAAGCATTTCCAGGAATTATGGAAACCGAATTTGGAATATATTGTATATCTTAAGAATATTTTTGGTTTTGGAAATTCCTTGGTGTCCAAACTTCCTTGGTCTATAAATATCAAAGTTTGCATTTCTAGCAAACTAATCCTCAGAGCCAGCAAAACTACCTCAGTTGTGTTGTTACTGGTGGAGCCGCCTATTCGGAGAGGAAAGTAACCTAATTAGGCGAAATCTCTTACGACCGCTCGGTTTAAAGACTTCTTTGGGATTGAGAAGCTCTATTAGTACCGTTGGTGGGAAACTAGATAATTGCGGTTTATCTTTTGTTTTCGATTGATTTAATTGACTAACGGTGGTTGAACTTTGATTGCACCTAGTTTGTTTATGCTTGAGAATCTTCTCTTCTGATATAAGATTCACTCAAACTAGATCGAAGTTTCGAAGGGGATCTTTAGACTGTTTGTAGATCTAAAGACGTCTTGTAATAATCCATCGTTAACAAACTCCGTTTTGTGCATGTTTGATCACAAGAGATTCAAGTTGATTGTGTATATGTGTTTATTGAATATCCAAGAAGATTTGAAGACAAACAAGACTTTGAAGATTTCTGATTTGGGTTCATAATCTTTGGTGTGCAAAATACTTGTTTCGGTAAAAGAGGATCCAACTATAATCGGTTTATCCTTGTGGTAGATTGGATTGATTAGTTGTGTAGATCGGCATCAATACAATTCTTTGTGATTAAAAATATTGATTGCAAAATGTTAGCAATTACTTTGGTAGTTGTTGATAAGATAGATCTAAGAACCTGACAAAGGAGTTTATTGAGATAAACAGAAGAGTCTTTTGTCGAACTCACATCATTTGGTTGAAAAGAGTTGATACCAAACAGGTTTGTTGTTCCTTTACTGTTTGGAATACGAACCAAAGGAATTATTCCAAGTACGTGACTTATTTATAAGTTGGAGGCGTAGGAATACAGACAGAACTAGGTGAATTATAGGTTTAGTTGCTTGGTCTCAACTATACGAAGTTGGTTTGATTTTGTATAGCGGATTAATCCTGAGAGTACTCAATTTTGGAAAAGGTCCTAGGGTTTTTCTGCATTTGTGGTTTCCTCATTAACAAAATATTGCTATGTCATTTACTTTTATTCTCCGTAATTATAATTGTTGTTATTGTAATTTAAAGTAAATTACACAAACGTTAATTCATATTTACTTGATATTAATCCTATTGTGTTTGGTTAAGTCCGAACTTTTTATCAAGTAAACATACTTTGTTGTTGTGTTGTCTCGATCTCGTATCCATAGGCGATCACAGGAAGTGTGAATCGATTTGTTGTATTGTCTTGACTCAGTCCGTAGACAATCATTTTCGGAGAAAGGACTTATAGGTGGAAAAGTTTTAGACTGAGATATATTTGGGTACCCTCATCTTTTCAATCTGTGTTGCTCTAATATGATTTACTTAGTGCTTGTAGTTTATTTGGGAGTCTATCTTATTAGCTTGTTACGTTTGGTGCTTCCATAGAACGTGAAGAATCCCCGTGCATTATTGATACTTTTTCATTGCATTATTGTTTCACAATCGTTTTTCCCAGTGGCGGAACCATGCCCGGACTAGGACTGGCTCAAGCCAGCCCTAGCCAATTTTGTTTTGAATGATTTTTTAGGGACCATGGTTTTTTTGAGGGGACCATGGTTTTTTTGAGGGGACCATGGTTTTATTAGGCCACCTTCGTTATAGTGATAAGGGGTGTCCTAAAACATTGAAATGACTAACCTGCACTTAACCTAATTTAATTTAAAACCAACCTAATAACCACCTATATATATAACCACCACCTCCTCCCACCACCACCGCCCACCACCGCCGATTACCACCACCACCACCTCTGATTATCACCACCACCAACCACCGATTACCACCACCACCTCCTCCCACCACCACCACCGCCGCCTATTTAAGAAATGTAACAACATCAATGCAATCACAATTAAGTTAGGTTACATAATAATTTTATCGAGTATAAAAGACGCCATCCGCAACCTGATTCTGCCATGGGACCACTCTGGAGGTATTTTTCAACAAACCCTTCGCTTTAATTTGATTTTGATTGCTTCAATCGAATAGAAATCATCAAAATAGGGTTTTAATAGGAGTTACAGAGCCATGTTCGGTTAGGTCGATTTTCCAAAAAACCCTAGTTTACTAACCGAACTTCTTGAAAATGAAGAACACGAAGAACAGTTCGGTTCTATTGGATTTAAAACTAAGTCACCGAACTCTCTGTTCGGTTGTTTCGCAAAAAAAATTAAAATTACAAAGTAACCGAACTCCACCCTTAGAACCGAAAAAAAAAAACAAATCCAGTCTGACCGAACTGTGTTGTTGTGGCCACTATGTTGAGTTCCAAAATAACCGAACTTAGCCAATAGAGTTCGGTTTGTTCGCAAAAAGTTTTAAAACTACAAAGTAACCGAACTTAGCCAATAGATGCTGGAACTTCACATTTTTGTTGTTTGTTAAGTTCTGTAACTCCACAATTTTATCGCAGAAACCGAACTCAGAGTTCGGTTGGTTAGCTGTTAGGTTCAAGTTTGCGAAAGAACCGAACTTGTAGTTGCAGGAAATCCTACACTACACCCCTCATATTATTTCATTATTACTCAACTCATTTTGAGATTTACACTCTTAATTTTATTGATCAATCTTTGAATGTTCTTACAAGAAAAGATAAAGGAATCAAGAATGACCTCTGCTCTAGACTTTCTCTCTCCTATTTACTTGTTTCTTACTCAAAAAGATCTTTATCCTTTCTTTACAACTTGAACGACTATTTATAGGGAAATACATAGTGGATGACAGCTAATCTGTCCTTTATTTTCGGATATGGCTTGCGACATTCTCGCAATCTTACAAATGTTAATCTCGCAAACTCTCTAATTTTCGCAGGATCATCATATCTTTCTCATGATTTTAGATGACGTCGTTTATTATATCATTTCTGAAATTGTTCTGCGACGCTGTTGTGTTGTGTTGTTGATAATTTCGATGAAATATTGTCGTTGCGAGATTCTGATCCTACATCTTGCCTCTTCTCATATCTTCTCTGCAAAGTAGAGAATGATGTGAGAAACGCCGCAGCTGTTCATCTCTTCATATTCTGCATTTATCACACGTATTCTTTCTTACATCCGTTTCTTGACACGTCTTCTGTAACCGCTGCTTTTCAACCGCTCACGTCTTTTCATCTTAATGGTGTTTATTTCTTCGAGTAAAAAATCTCCTTTATATACTCTTTTTACTCTTCTTTCCACTTTCTTTTTACTTTCTCTTCTCTTTTTATTTTCTCATCTCTGCAACTCTGTTATTCTTCTGCAAGTTATGCTACTGTAATTTTTCCCCCTTCAATCTTCTTGCTCTTCATTCATTCCCATATTTTATATTCAAATATGCCTCCAAGTGGTCATAGACATGAACAGAATTTAAAAGATGTCCAAAAAGAACTTGCTAAAAAAGGTTTCACACTTTCTACCATTCCTGGTGAAAGTGCCAAGTCAATTCTTTATGTCAAACTTTTCTCTGATCAGTATTGAGATGATCAATCAATCATAATTTCGCTAGGTCAGATTCTCGCAGGTCTCCCCATTCCTCTTTATGATCCAAATATTCCTCTATTCTATGAAATTCTCGCTCACTCAGGATTTTCGCGAGCTATATTCCAACTGAGTGGGGACTGCATCCGTCTGATGCTAGAGTTCGCTAACCATGGTGCTGGTAAAGGATCTCTATATTCCAAAGAACTTAGGGATCCTAAATTCGCAGACCTAGAGATAATTGCTGAGAAATACACAGTAGCGAGTTTCTTTGAGAACTATGAACTGATCTCCATGAAGAAAGAGAATACTCGCTGGGGTATTCGCTTAAAAAGGAAAGATAACATTGATGAAGCTAAAATTCTCATGCAAGACATTGACTGGCATTCTGGTAAGAACACAACTCCTCGCCAATCCAAAGATGATAAATGGTGTGTTTTTCCTTTAATGCTAAAAGGACCTTACATTGCTGGGTCAAATGTTCTTCCTGCGAATCTCGCTGCTTATCAACCTTGGGTTTTCTCTTGGACCGAGAAGGAGAAAGAGGTATGTTTCTTCCCGTTTAGCTCACTGTATATTTCTTTATTTGTTTTTATTATTTTGTTCGCTAACTCTTGCGACATTCTGCAGATCCAAAAACTGAAAGATAGTTATGACAGGACTGGAAAAGCTAGTACTCTGTTAGCTCTTCGCTCATACACAGATGAGGTAAGAAATTTTCTCTTATGATTTTAAACAGTATATTGTTGCTTCCATTTCTTATTTCTACCTGTGTGTGAAGATTATTGCTGAAATAGAAGAACCTGCTGATGTTGCGAAGACTGGTGATAAAGGTAAAGGTGCTCTTCGCAGAGAAAAATCAACTGTCCTCCTTCAAAGAAAAGGAAAGTCGTTCTTCTTCTCCTTCAAATATTCCTCTCATGAAAATTCCGAAAGTGACAAGGATGATGAGGACAATGATGATCTTGCCGCAAGTGATTTTCCACCTGAATCTTCTATGGCTAAGCTCTCTGGCCTCTTTTCTGATTCTCTGCAAGGAATGGGAGATAGCCAATTCGCTAATACCTGCAAGCTCTCGCTACAATTTGCGATGTCCCTTTACTGGATGGTGATAGTTCTCTTCGTGGAGTTTCTAGATCAGTGACTCCCGACTTCTTGCATTCCTCAATAGTCTGGTATACTTTTATCCTTTTATTCTTCATTGTCATAACTCAAAATTTTTTCTATATTAATATTTTTATATTTTCTCGCAGGCTGGAAAAGCTTCTTTCGTTGTTGCCTCAGATCTAGAGGAGACGCGAAAATCTTGAAAAGAAGAATCTTCAATTTCGCACAAAGAATGAAGAATTGGAAGCTGAAGTTAAAGGTCTTCGCGAGAAAAATAGACAACTAGAAATTGATTCTTCTTCGTATAAGAACAAAATCTCTAGTCTTCAGCAAGCTAATAATCAGCTTTACGGTATGTTACTTTTCCTTTTCTTCTTCATTCATTCATTCCTGTTTTTTATCTTATTTAAATGATCCTTTTTGCAGACATTTATGGTCTTTCTGATGAAGCTACCCTTCTTCGTTCATTTCCTAATGCCTTGGATAATGATACCCTTCTTGAGCGTCTTAACAATTCCTTAAATAGTTTCTCAAATGATAGAATTTCATCTCTTTCTCTAAATGAGCTTAGATCTAAATTTCGCCTCTTAGAAATTGACCATAGATCTAGTTTAGGCTTAGCCAACCGATTTAAGCGTCTCCTTCTTGATTCTAAAGAGAAAACCAATGAGTTAAGAACCAAAATTAGCGGTCTCATAGATGATAAGGATCGCATCTCTGATCAAGGTGCTAAGGCTTTGGCGAAATTCCAAGAGACTCTTCTTGAAGTTCAACTTGAACGAGATGAAGCTAACCGCAAGAACATCGAACTCTGCGAAAGGGAAAATCAAATTCGTTCTCGTCTTCTTATAAGTAATGAGGATGAATTTGTTTGGGCTGCGAAAATCTTAGATGATGCAGAAAAGATTTAGGTGTAAATGTTAGTCTCCAAGTTGAGCATACACCTTGATTAGAGATATGATTTCTGACAGAGAAGGTTACTGCTCTTCTTTACTAATCTTTTGCTTCTTATGAATTTTCATCAAGTTAATAATTGATTGTCTTTTGCTCGCAGATTCTGAAAGTAGATATCGTGAAAAGATTGAGGAACTCGAAGCTGAAAAGGAGGAACTCGCAAAGAATCTTTCTTCTCGCAACGACAAGTATTCTAGATTAAAGAATCAAATCAAGATCACTGTTGCGAATTTTAAGAATGATGCTATGCATTTTCGCAATCAAACTATCCAAATGGTTTGTGACGATCAATATCCCTCATTCTGATTATCCTTGTCTCTTGGAAGAGATCCCACAGAATACTCCCAGTCTGATTATTTCTGATAGCGAAGCTGATGATGAAGAATCTGATGGTGATGAAGGTTCTGATGGTGATGAAGATTCTGACGCAGACGAAGAAGGGAACAAGTCTGATGAAGATAATGAAGGATCAACTAAGAAGTAGTCTTTGTTTCTTTCTTTGATTCCTGTAATACTTGTACATTTATTCCTTCTTTCTGTATATTTGTGTTTCTTTCATTTTGACCTGCATTCATTAAAACAATTCCTTGCACATAGTTAATCAATATAATCATTAATTTTTGAATCTTTGTAAATCTATCATATGGAGACAAATAACATTTTCTAATTTCATTCATTCCCATACTTGCCTCTGTTATTTGTATCCAAATGAGAGATTTTATAAATTTTTCTTATTTTATGCCTCAATTTCGCAGTTAATTATGTATAACTTCGCAATCTTATGCGAAGTGAATTTTGATTCTTTTCAAAATCTCATTCCTGTGTGGTCTTATTTTGCCTTCCTAATTAAAGGTCTTATTATGCCACCTCTTGTCATTGCGACAAAATCGCAGGACGTCCTTGCACTTTCATGCAAAAACCCATTGATCTTGCCTTAACTTTTTCTTTTGTATTATGGCCTCTTCAGGAATGTTGCGACAATATGACAGGCCTAAATATTCTTGCGAAAATAAAGCCCCATGACATTGCCGTCTTGCGACGAAATCGCAGGACGTCTTCGCACTTTCATGCGAAAACCCATTGATCTCGTCTTATCTTTTCTTTTGTATTATTGCCTCTTCAGGATTGTTGCACAAATATGACAAGCCTTAATACCCTTGCGAATAAAAAGCCTCATGACATTTGCGTCTTAAGACACTTATCAGCTCCCTAATGGAGGGTGCCGCCCTTATCTCCCCCTGGTTGCCCCTTCAAGGAGGCGTACTTCTACCATACAAGGTTAGCTCCTCCCATCCAGTCTTAACAACAACCAGTTGTTTTCGCAGCCTCTTATCCCTTTTACCTATAGGGCTTATGGTTACGAGACTGCACCCTAAGTGGGGTTTTCTTCAGGCCGAGTGCAGTATAAGCCAAGACTTGTCAAGAATGGCAAAGTACGCTTCAAACGTCCCTGGCACTCTTGACTCAACCGTGTACCTCGGCGCCTTGATCAGATCTGCACTCCTTGGGAGAGTCCTTATTACCTTAGTCCCAACCTAAGTCATATGCTTAAGCTGAGAATCCAAGGTGCCTCTCCCGGATGGGCTTTATTGACCCCAAATCTCCATAACTCAGGTTCCAATGGCGGTGTATCCTTTCCCTGATCCATGCAACAAGTACCCCCTTATATGACGTACTTTAGGTCTTACATTTGCCTCTTGCGAAATTGCATTCGCGAACTAGGGTGTACGCCATAAAGGTTTGCCCCTTTCTCTTTCGTCATTTTTCTCTGATTGTCTTCTGTAAAATTCATTATCTGTGCGAGAGTCTCGCACATCATCATATTGTATTTGGATTTCGCAATCTCAATTTTGTCATTCAATAAAATGTATTTTTTGAGAATTTTACTTATTGCGAGAGTGTCGCAACAACTTAATCATTCATATATTTCTTGTTTTTATTACCTTTGCCATCCTCTGCTTCTTTATTATTTTATGCTACTGCTTCCTTGGTAGTGGTATGTTCATCATTTTTATTCTGAGCTAGCATTAGTTTCGCAACATCTTTTCTTCTTTTCTTTCGATTGCATCCACCATCAACCTCTCACTTCTCTGTGTATCTTTGATTTTGTGTCGCCAGTTTTCCTTCTTGTTTGCTCTTCCTTCGCAAGATTTTATCTCAGTTTCGTAACACCTCTTTCCTTCAATCCAATCTCCCTTTATGATTCCTACACCACTGGGGTGAGGGAATTTGATGCATTGGTGGAAAGTTGAAACTACACCTAGAATCCCATGTAGCCAAGGTCGACCAATTAACGCATTCTAGGGTGATTCTACATCAACGACACAGAATAAGATTTCGGAAGATATTCCCTTCAATGGAATTCGCATAGTAACCTCCCCTTTAGGCTTGTTAGCAGTACCATTAAAACCATATATCTTATATGTTGATGGTATAAGATCATCATATCTTCCTCCCATAGTTTTATAAGTATGATAAAATAAGATGTTCATAGAGCTTCCAGTATAGATTAAAATTCTATTAATTGCCCATGAATCTTCAGCTTCATCATCCTCATCTTCTTTCAGTTTTGGATTAATTTCTAATTTTACTACCAATGGATTATCATGCACCTCTTCTCCTTCGGGAATTTCTTCTGCGGTAAAAGAAATGATTTGTTTCTGCCATTCCTCTAGTGGCGAGATTTTCGCAATATTCATAATTTCTCTTCCATCGTTATCTCTTGCGAGCACTCTACTCAAAACATTGTCATGAAAATTTTCGATTGTCTTATATGAATGTACGATAGAGTGACAAAATAGATTCTTTGCTTTCACACCAACTTCTATGAAGAATGTTTCCTTCTTTTTCATCGTGTTTACTTTGTGATGCTCTGGTGGTGGTGGCAATGGTTGAGATTGTGGGTGCCCTACCAAAAAGTGGTTTAGTTTTCCTTGATCTATCATTCTCAAAATAATTCTTTTTCCATTTCTGCAATCATTTGTTGTATGTCCATGAAAATGATGATAAGAACAAAACTCATGGCTTCTGTGGTTTGGAGGTGGTTCCGTTCCCATGTTCCATGGTGTTGGTATATTCTCCATCAAAATTATAGCTTCCCATATTTTCTCCACACTTGCATTTAGAGGTGGCATCTTGATTTCTTCCCATACTACCTTGTAACTTCCTTGTCTTCTATTATAATTTTGTCTTTGACCTCCATAAGTTTCTTGTGGTTGATCGAGTCTTTGAATCTTGTTATTTCCACCACGATTGTAGAAATTTCTTTCTTTTTCATACTCCTCTTGATCTCGGATTCCCATAGCCACCAGTTTCTATTGATTGTTACCCGTCACCTTCTCTTGTTGTACTTGCGAAGTATTCGCTACTGTGTTTATTAGCTTGGGTAATAAGCTTGCATTCGCTGTTTGTGAGTTGGTGTTCGAAACTGGATATGATTCTATTTCATTTTGCCTTTCCTCTAGAGAAATGTATTCTTCTTGAAGTTCTCGCAATTCAGTCATTGTGATCGTATTCTTGACTCTGAAAATTTGGACATACAATAGGTTTGTTGCAAACATAGCATTGATAAATGATAATATAAGATATCTCTCATCTACATGGCCAGCCATTTCGCTGCACATTGTTCTCCATCTTTTAGTCAGGTGTTTCAAACTTTCGCCAATTCTCTGTTTTAATCCAAACACATCTTCTATACCAGGTCGCGAAGAATTATTACTTATATATGCCCCTAGGAATGTAGTCTGCAAATGATTGAAGGATGTTATTGTATTCTTTGGTAGACCTTCAAACCATTTTAACGCCTCTCCTGTTAAGATGGATGCGAAATATTTGCACAATACGGCATCATGATTTTCCCATTGCAACATGCACCTCACATAGGCTTTAATGTGTTGAATTGCACAAGTTGTTCCATCAAAAATGCTGGTTAATGCGGGCAAATTGCATTTCGGTGGTATTCCTACTAATTGTACTTCCCTTGTAAATGGAGTTTTCGAAGCTTCTTCTATTGCTTCATCCAATTGTCTTCTGCCTACTTCTCCTCTATTATTTAGCATTCCTCTCATTTCTTCTAATTCTTTCAAGATTTGTTTATTTACACATGAATTTTGGTCCATTGATCTTTTTAATTTCGACTCTCTTCTTCTGCGTTCATATCTTTCTTCTCTCGCGAAATTTTGCATTTCTTCTTCATTATTCTCATCTCGTCTTCTTCTGCGAGTTTGTTCTTCATCTCTATCTTGAATTCGCAAATGATTATGTCTCTCATTTTCCCCTTCATGATTTTGTTCATTCCTTATTAATTCCATTCGCTGCCTTTCAACCATTCTTTTTATTTTATCGTACTCTTCATTGATATTACCGTTATTACGGTTTTGTGTACGTCTTATTTCTCGATTGTCGTGATTGTTCTGTCGAATTGTCTCTTGAAGCTCTTGTTCTTCCATTTCCACTCTCACTCTTTCACGTTCGCAGATTAAACGCGCTTGTTCAGCATAATGTCTTTCACTTTCTTCTTCAATCGTCTGTTGATTTCTTTGAGTTTCTCTTTCATGTAAAATTCTTCTTCCTTCCTCTTGATTTCCTTCGTCATCTTGGTCATTTCGTCCCTGACGTTGTCCGTTCCCTTGATTTCTGCCATTTTGCCCATCATCAAAAGTTTCATTTTGTGGAACGTAACGATCATCAACTCTTTCTCTATTTTCGCGGTTTTCTTCATTAGGATTTGATATTTCTTCTTGAATATTGTTTCCAGCATTGATTGTGGGTGAGTTTCGCCTCATTTCTCTTCTAGTCGATCTTGAATATGATTTTGTAATGCTTCTCGATCTTCTACTCTGTAGTCTCATATTTTCCATCCTCAATTCGTGATTTTGCCTTGTTAGATTTGCACGTTCTTCTGCCTCAGCTCTTCTTTCTTCATGTATTCTTCGTCTCAACGTTTCTAACGCTCCAATTTCTTCATATCCATGAGTTATTCCTTCATCTGCTTCTTGATTTCTCTCTGCCTGTCTATAGTTTCTGGTTTGTTGCTCTTCTTCTACTTCTTCTGCCGAATTTGATTGCCAAGTGTGTATACTCACCCTATCATAATCTGTATTCCTCCCTTGTACTAGTGTTTGTTGAATTGGTGGTTGAATTTGATTTTCTCTATTACTTCTCATTCTAGTAGATTCTCCCATTTCACTTCTTTCTCTCCCAGCAATTCTCTTGCTTCTTCTAACAGTAGTTGGTTGTTCGGATGTATTTCTTCTTCTAGCCATTTCTTCAATGATAACAATATTGCAAGAAATTATGTAAATTCTTAATCAATCACTCTAAATCTTCACAAATCTCAATATTAATCTTCAATTTTTTCTAGAATAATCTTCAATACCTCCTTGTATCTAGCGCGATTATGTAGTTGCAAGAAATCCTACACTACACCCCTCGTATGATTTCATTATTACTCAACTCATTTTTAAATTTACACTATTAATTTTACTGATCAATCTTTGAATGTTCTTACAAAAAAAGATAAAGGAATCAAGAATGACCTTTGCTCTAGACTTTCTCTCTCCTATTTACTTGTTTCTTACTCAAAAAGATCTCTCTCCTTTCTTTACAACTTGAACGACTATTTATAGGGAAATACATAGTGGATGACAGTTAATCTGTCCTTTATTTTCGGAGATGGCTTGCGACATTCTCGCAATCTTACAAATGTTAATCTCGCAAACTCTCTAATTTTCGCAGGATCATCACATCTTTCTCATGATTTTAGCTGACCTCGTTTATTATATCATTTCTGAAATTGTTCTGCGACGATGTTGTGTTGTTGATAATTTCGCTGAAATATTGTCGTTGCGAGATTCTGATCCTACAGAACTTTGTAAACTTATATACTTATATTACGTAAAGTTCGGTTAGATCCAAAGTGCATGCAGTTTTCGAACAAACCGAACTTTGTACACCAAATTTCGGTTAGTTGAGAACCAACCGAACATAACGTTGTAACTCCTAGAAATTATTAGAGAGTTCGGTAACCTGCGTGTTTGGAACAAGTAACCGAACTACACTTTCAGATGAGTTTGGTTACTTGTTCATCTCACGGGGCAACCGAACTACAGCTTCAGATGAGTTCGTTTACTTGTTCTCCATATAAAGTAACCGAACTGTTCAAAATCCAGTTCAAATCCGGATCATTTTGAAGATTAACAAATATTCTAGGAGAGGATGGAGATGAAGAATCATATGAGTTTTCATCATTTGAATACTCAAAATTAGTGAATTGAAAAAAAAATTATTTTCCATGTTTTTCTCCTTCATCTTCTCTAACTCTACTCTCTCAATAATTCTACTCAACTAATAATAAACCCATCTTTTAATTTAATCTCACTAATTATTTTTAACTAAATCATTCACTAATCATAATTTAAAATTAATTAAGAGGATGGATTAGGTATTAAATAAATAACTAGATATGGGGTGACCTAGAATTACTTCTAATGCCTTTACCCAAAATAAAACCATCGTCCCCAAAAAAATCTTTCTTTTTTTTCTTACTTAGTAGTAAAAGTCAAGCCCAAATTGAAGCAAGCCCAGTCCAAGCCAGTCTAAGCCAGTCCTAGTTTTTATCAAAAGAAAAAATTCACGGGAAAAGAAAAAAAAAAATCATTTCTCTCTGTGTGAGCAAGCGGGAGAAAGACTGAAAGAGGGGAACTGAAAAATCCGTAAAGGAAAACCCTAGGCTAGGTAAGAAGATTAAATTTGATGTTATATTATTGGGTTATTAGATGAAATTCTATCAACTTATTTTCTTAATTTCATGAATGGAGTATGGGTTTTTGTTAATTTGCTATCACTAGGGTTTCTTGGTTGGTAAATTGTAATTTTGTGTAACTAAAAAGATGAATGTTTTCGATTTGATCGTTGATGTTAAATTGTTATCTACTGTTCTACATGATTGAATTGTTGTTTAACCTAATTTTGTTGATGCTTTGGATTTTCTGATTTGGGGATTTTATTTGGATTTGTAAGGAATGTTTGTTTTAGGGTTTTTGATGGTACTTTAGAATTCTTGATTGTATGGGTGTTTATGAGAATTGGGGCCCAATTGATGTATACGTATACCAATAAACTGGTAATCATGGTTGATTATTGGAAGTGCTATTTAGCTTTCCTAAATGTGCATTTTGTTAGTGATTCTTCCCTTACTGCAATGTATATGTCACTGACTTATTTTGTTTGTTCATGGGAGTTGGATAAGTGTACGCAGGTAAAACTAAGGAAAGGGAGAGCTCTTTCAGTAGTCAAACAAATTTAGCCATTTAGGGATCCAAACTTATAGTTCATTCATATATTTTTTTTCCAATTTTCTGATATTGCTATGTTAGTGTTATAAATTACAATTACTAGTTTTGTGCAACTTCTGCGACTTAAGAGTTATATTTTAGTGATGCATAGTAATTGAATCAACTTCTATTACTGTGTTACAGGCAACTTGGTTACAGGTTCATAATACATGATGCCGACTCATCGTATACCAAGCAAACGAGGAAGATTAGAAGCCTATTACAACCTTATACCCAGAGTAGATTGATCAGAAAGTGTTGCTGTTGTGCCAAATGTTGAACTCAATGAAGTAGTTGTTGATGCAGATGCAGTTGAACCCAAAGTTTTGCACACCCAGAGAACTGGAATAGTAGAAGACAGACCTGAAGGGATGGAAGTTACTCCATTAGAACGTGATCCAGGGTTAAGAATTCCAGTAATGCAACATCCTGTTAACAAGCGTGACGAAGTTCGGCGAGCATATTTATTGTTGGGACCTTATCAGCCGAGATTAAATTATCCCCGCTCTAAATTCGGAACGCAAAACCGTGGGTTTAATTTTAGTTGGTTCGCGCTACACCCTTGGTTGGAGTATTCACCTTCTAAAGATGCTGCATATTGTTTTCATTGTTATCTTTTTGAATCAGATCCACCAAAACACTCAGCATTCACCAGTGAAGGTTTCAAAAGATGGTGTTCAGTTCGCAATGGATCAGCATGTGCATTTCTAAAACACTCTGGAAATGTTGATTCTGGACACTCTATTGCCTAAGGAAATTCTGAAGCTTTGAAGAATTCAGCTCAACGAATAACTAATTTGGTAAAGAAACAATCAGTAGAGGCTGTAAAGAGACATAGGTTGCGTCTCAAGACAACCATTGACTGTTTAAGATGGCTTGCGTGTCAACAATGTGCTTTCAGAGGTCACAATGAGTCAAAAGGTTCAAGGAATCGTGGGAATTTTATTGAATTGATTAAGTATTCAGCATCACTTAATAAAGATGTAAATGCAGTCGTCTTGGAGAATGCTGATGGAAATGCCAATTATACTTCACCCAAGATTCAAAAGGAGATCTTGAATATTATATCTAACAGAGTTAGAAGCAAGATTCGCGAGGAAATTGGAAATGCCAAGTGTTGTATCCTTGTTGATGAGTCGCGGGATGCTTCCAAGAAAGAGCAAATGGTGATTGTTTTAAGGTATGTGGATATTGATGGTTATGTTCAAGAAAGGTTTTTCGATATACAACGTGTTGACGATACTTGTGCTTTAACTCTGAAAAATGGAATAACAAAAATTCTTAATTATTATGATCTTCAAGTTGAAAACATGTGAGGGCAGGGGTATGATGGCGCTAGTAATATGCGTGGTCAGTGGAATGGCTTACAAGCCTTGTTTCGTAAGGAATGTAAATATGCATATTATGTTCATTGTTTTGCGCATCGCCTTCAGCTAGCACTTGCGAAAACTGCTGAAACTTTGGGTCCAGTTTGGAAATTCTATTCTATGTTATCATCAATTGTCAATCTTGTTACATCTTCTTCACATCGGTTTGGTGATTTTCAGTCTGCTCAAGAAGATGAGATTGCCAAAAGGTTAGCTAGTGGTGAACTTGAGACAGGGAAAGGGGCAAACCAAATAGGTACTTTGCCACCTGCTACTGATACCCGTTGGAGTTCCCATTATGGTTCCGTATGCAGTTTGATAGATAAGTTCGAAGCAAGCACAACTATTGACCATATTGGCGCAAGTGATCCCAAAGTGACTCCTAAAGTTGGTGAAGCACAAAGTATTTCTGAAGAAATGAGATCATTCAGGTTTGTCTTTGTCTTGCATTTGATGTTTAAGATTATGGGAATTACTGAAATATTATGCCAAGGTCTTCAAAAGAAAACACAAGACATAGTAAATGCAATGGCTCTAGTCTCAAACAGAAAAGTTTTACTTAGAGAATTAAAAGAAGAGGGATGGGAAAATTTTATTACAACTGTTGTTAAATTTTGTGGTGCACATGGTGTTGAAACACCTAATATGGAGGCTCGCTATATGATGGGTACAGGTCGTTCTTGTCAGCAACGTGATAATATCACAGTAGATCACCATTATCGTGTAGATATATTTACTGCTACAATTGATTTTCAGTTGTCAGAGTTAGATCATAGGTTTCCAGAGGACACAATGGAACTACTCATTCTTAGCTCGTGCTTGGATCCTCGGGATTCTTTTAAGTCATTCGATGTTGACAGTCTTTGTAGTCTTGCTAAGAAGTTTTATCCTCTAGATTTCAGTCGGCAAGAGGTACAAGAAGGCAGAAGCTTACCCTATGATTGACAGATTGATTCATATTGTACTTACTCTCCCTGTTTCCTCGGCACCTGCAGAACGATTTTTCTCAATAATGAAATTGGTTAAATCGTCTACTCGCAACAAAATGGAACAAGATTTTCTTAGGGATTGCATGATGCTCTACATCGAACAAGACATTGCAGGAGCTATTACTACCGATTCAATCATAGATGAGTTTGATGATTTACACAATCGTAGGGTACAACTTAAGTACTAGTCATGGGTTGATAATAATCACTTTTTGGTAAATATAAATGCGGGTTGGTGATATTTTTTGGTAAAACATTTTGTATATTTGGAAGAATTGATATGATATATATATGTATGATAAAGAAAACCCTTTAATTGGATACATGGTCTTTTATGGTCTCACTATATTTATACATTGTTACTTCTTACTAACAAGTGCAGGTTACTATATCATTCATTAGCAATGGCAAGGCTAAGCATTTTAATCGGGTAAATCGTTGAAATGTCATATAGGTTGATTAGGCAATTATTATAATTCATTTGCTAGTCGTGTTGTCTTGATTGAATTGTTTCCCAGGAGGAAACAAAACGACCAGAGGTACATTAGGGAGCTGCTGCGCCAGGTCAGGTGGAAGGAAAACTCAACTTCCCGAAACTAAGGTAATTTTTTCTCTTTTCTTTACTTGTGTGAAGAAAAAAAAAATTAAGCCACCCCTAGTCTCAAATCCTGGTTCCGCCACTGGTTTTTCCTCATACTATCTAGCTAATTGCAGGGTTTAATAGCCAATTTTGGCATATATATATATATATATATATATATATATATAGGTGTGCATCGACGAAGACTCTGTATAGTGTATGTCTATGGTCGAAAGCAAATGTCGTGCTGGAATACACAAAGAGGTCCGTTTATTGAGAATTTGTGTATTACAATCCCAGAACACGCCAGCATCTTACTCACAGACATCAACACAATAAGGCCGGTTACAGACTTCCAATTCTTCCATTCGACCCTCTCCTTAATCATGTATTTCCATCGCAGCTTTCACCTGGCAGTAGGTCAAGTGCCAGTTTCCTAGCCTCAGGTCCAGCAGACTGCCTCAGTCGCTCAACAACAGCTGATGCCTCCGAACTTGCAACAAGGTGTCTCTGGGCCTGCTGGTATTCACCAGAAGCAGCAATTGCATCAGCCTCCACGCCAATCCTCTTCTTAGATAGCTCAGGTCCCGTCTCGGCAAACACAAGCTTTACAAGCTAGCCTTCAGTCATCAAAACAAGCATTCTCTCAGCCACAACAGAAGTTATATATGATGCAGTATGCTGGTTAAAATCTATCTCAGCAGCTGAATGCCCAGGCAACTAAACTACAGGTACTTCTAGATGCTACATCTCTAAGTGACTGTATTGAGCTGTTGTTGCTGCTGAATATATCTTTAGGACAAAAATTGACTGTATTGAGCTCTTAAGCTTTACTGTGTCAGGCTATGAGCAATACCAAGTGAAAAGTTACCATGAAAATATATACATCTTAAGGTTAATGAAAATCTAGAAGCTTATTGTGTGTGTAGGTTGTTTGTATGGATTATCCACGACCTGAACTCGATAACGCAGTTAATTACTTAGAAGCTGCTTACTTTTACTCAATATGTAATAAACCTTTGAATGTTGTCATTTGCTGCTGCAGGTAACTATTAGTATTTCATTCTTTCCTTTACTCTTCTTGTCTTTCTTTCTGACATTTGATTTACATATCTTGTTTTGCTTATACTTGTGTATCGTGTTTTACGTTTGTACCTGGGAAATATGATCATTTCAACATGTTTATATTACTTGCATTCATTATGGTTTAATATATGACATCGTACCTAGTGATGACGAAGCTTTCTTATGCTGGATGGGGTACGATGCAACAGAGAGTTTTTGTAAAGGATAAGGAGGTTGATTGCGATGCAATCTAGTTATCGAGTAGCCCTGGTGATCTCAATTATCCATCTGTTAAGTTGAGTGTTAAAAAATTCGATTCTTTTTGAAAGAAAAATTATGTACATTTTGATTTAGATGACGGTGTTGCTATGTGTACCTCTCTCTCTTTGGGTTTAACATTTTCTCTTGTGGATTGTAACGTAGCTTGCATCTATGTATGAATACTGCCACTTAACTAGCACTTCCCCTTTAGTAGCCTTTGTTGCCGGGCTATAAAATTTGGTATCAACTTTTCTGTGTTCTTCCTCACTATTTAAGTCAAATGTTACCAACTGAGTATCAAGGTTTCATCTCATGTCATTAGTTTTATGAACACAACGGAAACTTTGACACCAGAATTACCAAACCTCAACTATGATAAACGCCTTATTTCTTTCTTGATTGTCATCAGTTGTCCATGGAAACTGAACCGCAAAGCTCAGTTAATACAATTTGCTGATGTTGTTGGCTGTTTTGTACATATTGAGCACACTGCAGAAAATAGATTTCTACTCAAGTTTCTAGATTGATGTCTTTGTATGTACATGTACTGCCAGTAACCGCCTTTCGGCTCTTCACTGTATGTGCATGTTCAATCCAGATGCACTGTTTACTCCATTTCTCCATTTCTGCATTTGCCATATCTAATACTTATGCATTGTATTTGGGTTGCAGGATTTTCGCATAAGCAGAGGAGTGGAACTCGCCATGCATTGAGATTAGATATTAACTTACAAGTAGGAGTTTCTTATATTGGGTCTTCTCTTCTGAAACTAAACTAAGTTAAGAGTCTTGATTGAAATCTAGAGTAAATGTGGCACAAGTGATAAAATGTTGTCGTTTCCTTCCCTTTATTTTGTAAAATGTCTTGAATGTTTAAACATATATCCTTGAACATATGAATATCAATATAAGTGGTGCGAAATTTGTTTGGTTGATTGATAAAGTTGCAGGTTCTATGAGCAGTTCCTGGATACAAATGCAAATAGGGGATTTTTTTTTTTGAATAGGTCAATGAGGACTGGCCTTTTTTTATCTTCTGTTGTAAAAAGTTCGCAACAGCTGAATCACAGTTGCTAAAATTTTTTACTGCAACTTTTTTGAGTCAGTCTCCATTGACATAGTCAAGAATTCGCAACTAATAGTAAAAAACTGCTATGTAGCTGTTGCTAAAAAATTTATGACGCAAAAGCTAAAACAGTTGCGACTCGAAATTCGCAACAGCTACATTGCCGTTGCGAAAATCGAGTCGCCCCCTGTCGCAGCAGCTGGATGCAGTTGCAACCTCGATTTGCAAAAGCGGGAGCCAGTTGCAAACTCCATTTTTGGTGTAGTGTAAGTCCGGCTTATCAATTGGTTCATGTTCATGTTGATTTATCAAAAGACGGATCAAAACTCGTAGGTATATCTGTGGGAGACAGATTTATCTATTTTAATAGAGTTTTCTGTGTGAGACAGATTTGTTTATCAAGTCTTAGACTTTGAGTCGTAGCAACTATTAGTTGTGGGTGAGATCAGCTAAGGGGATCAAGTGCGCAGAATCCGGCGTGGTTCAAGAGGCGTAAGGAACGCAAATGTACCTTGATCAGTATGAGATTGGTTAGGGCTCAACTACATTCCAGTCTGAAGTTAACTGGTAGTAGGCTAGTGTCTGTAGCTGCTTAATACAGTGTGGTGTTCAAATCTGGACTAGGTCCTGGGGTTTTTCTGCATTTGCGGTTTCCTCGTTAACATAACTTCTGGTGTCTGTGTTATTTATTTTCCGCATTATATTTTTTTATATAATTGAAATATCACAGGTTGTGCGTAAGTTCAATCAATTGTGAATCCAACCTTTGGTTGTTGATTAAATTGATTAACACTTGGATATTGGTTTTTGATACCGTCCAAGTTGTTTCTTATATTAATCAGGCTCACGGATTTCTATCTGTTTGATTTGTTGATTACATTAAGAAACAGAGATATAACTCTTTGATATATTTCTTGATTGAGCTCGCTTTATTAGTTGGTGCTCTCAGAATTATATTGGAATTAGTCCATACAGATTGTTAAGCGAAATATTAGGTGTGGTTGTTAGACCCCCATTTTTTCAATAAAGCTCACCTTTATCCTTAGATAAATCTTCTCTACGAGTCCCTTTCAAAGAAACATGGATCACATCATTAACAACTTTACTAACATGACTAGTAACAACATTTGGACTTTCATTCACAACTTTTGTTAAAATTTCAGCTTGCTGCTTGCGTAGCTATTGACAACGTTATCACATGTATCTATATGAGAATGCAATGTGGATAACATGATATTCACTAATTCACAAGGATCCAATGATCTAGGATCTACTGCATGATCTTTAATTGCAACATCCATAACATTGAAGTCAGTTGGATTATTCACAACTTTTATCGTGGAATATCCTGGCGACGTAGTACTGTCCTTCAAGGGTTGACGTGGGTTTCTCCACATACTGCATAAATTTTTGATTTCTCTGCTCCCGCCTCTCATTCTGCCCATTTTTTTTGTTTCTCAGTAACCTCAGTCCTCAAAACTCCACTGTAATACTCCGATATTCGACGGTGGTTGACCGAATGGAATATAAGTAAAGATTTGTCCTTTCTTAACACCGAGGCCTTTTCAGCACAATTGACTCCAAATTTGGCAGAAAACTCTGCAGTTAAACGTGCTCGGGAGAGAGTAATTCATAGATGGGTGACCTCCCAGGAAGTTGCTGCTGGATGACTGTAGCGATGCCCGTTGAAAATCTCACACTGCCGGATAACCAGAGTGGCGAAGTAAGGACAAAATCTGTGGAGGGACAGGTCATTACAAATGGTATCAAAGCCGATGACGGTTCACCTGCCGAGGGTGGGAAAGTACGTTGGACGGGTTGGGTCAGGTACTTGTCTCATGAGGGTCTGGGAACGTCGGAGATCTAAGATTGTATATATTCCGGAGCCGAGCGAGGCTCCAATTTAAGGTGGTGGTATTGTAATACCCCGATATTCGGCGGCGGTTGACCGAATGGAATATAAGTGATGGTTTGTCCTTTCCTAACATCGAGGCCTTTTTACCATAATCAATCTTTTGAGCACAATTGGCTCTAGAGTTGGCAGAAAACTCTGCAGTTAACCATGCTCAAGCGGGAGTAATCCAGAGATGGGTGACCTCCCGGGAAGTTGTTGCTGGATAACCGCAGCGATGCCCGTTAAAAACCCTACACTGCCAGATAACCACGGTGACTAAGTGGGGACAGTATCAGTGGAGAGACAGGTCATTACATCCCCGATTGTGTTTGGACACTCCTAACTATGTTTAATTAATTTACAATTGATGCAAAAAGAAGCCGGTCTTTCGTATGCAAAGTAGGGTATGAATGAAAAGTCATCCAATTGCATCATGCAGCTTCTCCGAAATGTCAATTTTCATAAAAACTCTTACAAAGTGACCATATGATCGGTTAAGATCTAGAGTATTGTTATCCATCTTCAATGGTGTTCCTACAACACTTGCAAATTTGAATAACATTTTCTTACACCAATATTCCAGAATAACGCCATAGACGAGCCCACACTTGAACTAGAGTTTGTCTTTGATAAATAGGACTGGAATCTTTTAGTCTAGCGTCGTAAGTGCATCATACTAGGTATCAAAGAGATTGAACCAATAAAATGAATCGACGAAACAACATCAGATGAATTGAAACAAAAACACAAATAGCGTTTCCCAACCGCAGTTTTTTATGTCTTCAATCTTACTAATGAACATATTTTGATTTACAATACATTATTCTTTCCCAATATGTTTGGTAATTAAGAAAGGGAGATCCCTTGATTTTTCGAACTAGATACCATAGAAGATAGGTTCTTCCAAAAATTGTTGAACTATATGAATAAGATTGCTCATGGCATTTTCAATATTAATAATGAACCAAAGATTCATATTATGATAGGATAACATAACATCTCGATAATGAACACGGAAGCCATCGAACTTATAAAGTTTTCGAGGAAACCTTCAAAAGAAGAGAAGGCGGAATAAATCAAATGAGATTTTACGCAATATGTTTTTCTCAGGTCTGAGGTCCGGCCTACCCGGCTTTCCTGGGTAGGTCATCGGATTGTGCATTAGTAGATTTGACGTGATTCAATCTTATAAATCCAATATATTTTGGATTGTATGTGGATGTTCGCTTAAAAATCGGTTGAGTAACCTCACCCATCAAGTTAATGGAATTTGTGATATTTTTGAAAGATATGTGGTCCAATACAATGTGATTTAAGCTTTATTTCTATTTAAACTGTTAACTACTTGTGCCTTGAGTATATATTCATTTAATTAGGATCGTCTTGAAATGAAACATGTAAAGAAGTCGCTTGAGCAGGATAGCTTTTCGTAAAACGATGCGGGACAGCACTGCTATGATACAATAGTTAATAAAACAATCTATTTGGATAAAAATTTATTGGACCCCTCACATCCTATACGACCGATTTTGCAGTGGGGGATGCCAAACATAAAAGCGGCCATGTATTGGATGACGATGAAAAATTAACTCCAATCCAATCTCACCGGATGCTTACTTTGATTTTTCTTATGAAATAGGCTTTTATCCCAAAAGAAAACAAAAAACAGAAGAGGAATTTGTTGTTTGGTCCACTAAACCCGATCTGGGTTAATCTGTAGTCCAGTGGGAGAATATTTTTAACCCTTGGTCCAAAAACATGGAAATGACTAGCATACCCATCATCCAAAAACGTGTGAACCAAAAATACGATATCTTTTTCGTCTCTGTATTGTGAGTTCTCCTGTATTGTTTTTCTTCTCCCTTAACTTTCTTTCTCTCTAACCTAAAACATCATCTGCTATTAATATTTTCCCTATCGATTCATATCTGATTAAGGTACAAAGTAAGATTTTAGGGTTTCCGACGTGATTGATCGATCTCACCGTTTTTATGCTTTTATATTTCATTGTTTTTCAAATCTAGGTCGTTAGCCATTAATATTTTTCCTATCGATTCATATATGATTAAGGTACGCAATAATATTTAAGGGTTTTCCAGGTGATTGATCGATATCACTGTTTTTATGCTTTTATGTTTCAACTTTTGTCAAATCTAGGGTTTCAGTGATGCAATATTGGGGATTTTTGATAACTTAGTTAAAATTTGAATACTTGCTGCATGATTGTGTTTCGACAACAGTTTAACTAATTTTTTCAAATTAGTTAAACTTCCACTGGATTATTGTGTTTTGGCTCATAACTGTTTAATACTTGTTGTAGTTAATGAAGATTATTTGATGATGCAGTTGAAGTCTCTACCAGATTCAACTGGGAGTTGCTTCTTATCGGAAGAATTACAAGTAAATTGTTCAAAACAAATCCTTCTCTGATTCTTCAGTTTTAAGTCATTCATTTTACATTTCTATTTTTCTGTTCTGAGGACATGTCAATATGTACTGCATACAAATCCCTAATTTATGTTTGATTATGATTCTGCCATACATATCTATATGTATATGTAGGGAAAAAGTGATCTGTTAAGCAGTACATGTCAATATGTATTGTATACAAACCGCTAATTTATGCTCGAATATGATCATATGTACATATCATTACGTGTTGTACGAACCCATACTTTATGCTTGAATAGATCCTGCAATACCTATCGCTATGTACATAAGAAAAAAGTGATTCACTAACGCAATACAAATCATATATATGTATATAAAACCCTAGTTTGTTTGAATATGACCCTGCAGTACATATGCGTATGTAAGTAGGGAAAAAGTGGTTTGTTATGCACTACATGTCAATATGTAAACCCCTGGTTTGTACTTGAATGTGATTCTATAGCTGTGTTTTAGGTAAAAGGTGATTCGTTGATCCAGTACATATCATTATATGTATGAACCCCTAGTTTATGCTTGAATATGTACATATGAATAATCCTAGTTTATGTTTGGGTATGATCCTGCAGTATATTTCTGTATGTGTTTAGGGGAAAAGTGATATGGTTATGAAGTAAATGTCAATATGTATTGTATACAAATTGATCCTACCATACGAATCAAATTGAGTTTAAAGCCAAGTCAAACAAGGGATGGAGCCTGCTAACAGTAACTTGCTTTTAAGTTTGGGAAACTACAATTCTCCTTATTCATTAAATCTAATATTTACAAACTTTTTTCTTAAGTACAATGTTGCGACATTTCTATGATAAGCTTTTTGACACGGGTGATCCAGTATTTTCTAGTAAACCATTATTTTTTTGATATACCTTTATGTTCTTTTGAAGTGCAAGATGGGTTCTCTTCTCCGTCTTCCTCATTTTCTGTCTTTGATATTTCAGGAAGTTCGAGGGCAGTTCGGAGGATTAATCTATACGGGGAGTTGCTTTATGCGAGGATGTAAGACAAAGCTTTATCCCTTGTTTAGCAGCAAAATGTGGTGCAATACTTCCTTGGCACTCTGTTTTCTGGAAAGGCAAGTTCAGGCTCTTAACTTAGATGCCCATGTACTTAATGCACAAAGATGGAGCCATGATGTTCGTGGATGTTGTTGTAGGTAAACTATGGATACATGATGTTCATGGATGTTGTTGTAGGTTTATTTTGCGTATTCTTCTCAACGCAAAATGCCGAAAAAACTGCAACTTTACTCAGAACTTTTTTATTACAAAAGGTTATGTAAAAAATACCAATTTTCTCCGGTACTTCTTCTGCTACATACTAATCATATGCATTAACCTAATATAAAAATACTATGAAAAAATATAAATCCTTATCTACTGGTAGTAGATATCTTCTTGTAGTGTAAAGCCTGGCACGCAAAAGAAAATTCTGCCAAAAATATAACTTAGCCGTCTTTAGTACGTATTGATATGTGACGGTGATAACCCAGTACATATCGATATGTATTGGGTATCAGACGCTTCAAATTGATGTGTGATGAGATAATCCTCCCGTCTTTCAGGCTTGATGCCTGCAAATTTTCCAACTTTTGTAGTTGATCTTTATAGCCACAGACTCTGTGAGTCTTCCACTGTTACAAATAGATCGTGTATTTCTCAGAAACATAACAGGAGTTCCACGGGCATCTGACGACGAAACGGCTTCCACAACCATTTCACATGTTATGGCCACAGGTCGCGAAATTCTTTGTTCTTACAAACACCACCATTCCTGCCACCCCCAATTGGATATATTCAAAACATTCAGATGCAGAGACAAAACAATATCTAACTAAATTAACCAGGTAACCTAAAGAATACTGCCTGCTTATTTGTTACTTTCCATTGGGTGATTATTTAATGGTGTCTGCAATCAATTTAAACCCCAGAAAAATTTAAAATCAAAACAGAAAACCGCAATATGTATACACATGTGCTAACTGTAATGTACTGAATAAAACTTAGTAGATATCAATATGTAATGAGGGAGAAGTAGTAGATATCAATATGTAGTGACTGAAAACCTAGTCGATACCTATATATACTGAGTGAAAACCTAGTAGATATCAATATGTACTGAATGAAAATCTAGTAGATGTCTATATGTACTCAATGAAACCTAGTATATTTTTATTGTCATGTGTAGAATTAATCACAGTTTCTGCAAAGAATGATAAGAATATCATTCCCTATTCCTCCGAGCTTTGAGGGATGGAAATTTAAAGTGTTATCTTACCGGATACTGGTCAGACCAAGTAACTTAATACCCTTGCGACAAACTTGTAATACTCTTTGGTTACCCAAGTACTCAATGGCATTGAACCTATGACAGTAAGTAAGACCATACATAACTGGAATCTTCGCGAGAAATGCTCTACAGTAAGAATCACAGAAACATATCCAATCTCTGAAAATATAAAAAAAAAACATGAAACATTAGCAGCTATAGTATTAAGTAAGTACTCTATTTCTGGTAGATATTGATATGTACTGAGCAAAGCTAGTTGATATTACTCGGTACATATTTATGGGACATACAAATTAACTAAGTTGAGGGCACACTAATGTTGCTGAAAGATTACCCGAAATACCAAAAGTTGGTTTCCTGCTGAGTTGAGGGCACTAAATAGATCTTCTTCCTATCATATGTCAACTTCCCCAAGTTGTACCTCTTGCTGGCCCTCGGGTTTTCTTTGAAGTAGTACATATTGTTATGTAGAAAGTAAGAACCCAATACATATTGTTATATAAAGAGAAAGAACCCAGTACATAATGATATGTACAAAGTCAAAACACAATACATACTGATATGTACTGGGTGAAAGCCTATTATATATATAATTGATATGTACCGCGTGAAAACTTTGTAGATATCACATTTGAAAACTACATACAGTTGAAGTACACCATAAATCAAAGACATTTTACAATTGAAGTACACCATAAATCAAAGACATTTTAGAGTTGGACTTCAGGAATTTAAGTAGTAGCTAGCATTAGCGGGTAGGAAATTACATGCAATGGATTTTTTTTTTCTCAGCCACAACAGTCACACGTAGTATGCCCACCTCTCGTTGTTGAATAGTTTCACCGACACAAACAACCACTTTCAATTTTCTAGAGTGTGTATATGTAACTTTCTCTCCGACGAACGGCACAACCATATTTCAAAAACAACAAAAGATCAACCTGCAAAAACAACAAAAGAACCAAATTATAATTGCTTTTCATCACAAAAACAAACACATATGTGGCAACCACTCAGATGCAGAACATACATATTAATTTCAGTACATCATACTGTTGAACAATATACACCATCATATCAAACCTACGTAAAAAAAAAGGCCTAATTTCATTTTCACATTTTGAACCTTTGATGTGTAAATTAAAGCATCTAAGCAAAATCAAAATTTGAGTATAAACCATCGTTTGATGAGATATTAGGAATCAAACTACTAACGGGCAAAGAAAGTATCATATTCTTAGCATCTTGAATCCAAAATCTCCATACGTGCGGCGAATTCAAACGGTGCTAAAACACAAAATCATTTGATTTCCGTCTTTTCACTAACCCATTCAATTCCTCCTCCCAAAAATCCCCAAATCTGAAAATAAAATATAATCGAACACCAGATATTGATCAAATTTTACATTAAAACGATGAGAAAGTTAAACTGATCACAAATCTCCACTCTAATTTCGAATAAAATAAATGAGTCGAAAATTATAAACCCTAAAATGAAATTTCCAGAACTGTTTTTCATTGAAACAAGGATACACCTAGATGTTTCATACCAATATTAGAGAGATAAGAGGAAGGATTAGCTTTTTCAATGATGATGGTGATGCCGATGAGATTTCCATGTTTCTCCTGAGGTAATTTCTTCTGATCTCATACCCAGAGACCCTCTTCAATATTGAGAGACGATAAACATAATCTGATCTGCTATTATCCCAAGGAGGGGTAGTTCTACCTTTTAGAAAATGCGGTTTATATTATTCGCACGTGTAATGGATCAGGGATTAATATTTTTAGTCCAAAATCATGAATTTGGACTAGCGGTTAAATCAGTTTTATGGGTGGACTAGTCATTAAACGGATACTCAAATTTAGGATTAACCAGTAATTCCTAGAAAACAGAAACATAAAGACCTTCTCTTTTTCTCTATTTTTTCATTGGTTTTTTTGGGTAGGAACGAAAAAGACCCTTTAAACTCACATGTTTTGTCCCCAATGTTTTAGTGCGGTTCTAGACATTGAGCATATTCCAAACTTTAGGAAATACGATCATAAGAACATTTATTAGTGCCACTCAACCATTTTCTAACCAATATAAGGTACTACATTTTATTTTATTAATGGAATCCAAAGATATCATGTTCGCTATCAGCTAAGATGCTGTTGCCGATCATAAAAAAGGCTGTCTTTCATGCAAATACTTCAAAGTAACGCAGGAATACCAGTTTGCTCTTCCAAGTTGGATTATGAAGTTATGGATTTCTTAGAACTTGCCGTACTGCAGAGCCTGTTTAGCCAGATCAGCACAGCAGAACAGCTTCCCAATGCTTCATTGGTTGGTTTTCCGTGAATAAGCGACCGTAAGCTCAAGGCGGATAAAAACCAAAATTACAGCCATAAGTAACATCTCGCCCTGCTGAGTAAAGGATCCAGCGGCAATATGAACATAAGCGATTTTCTGTAAATGTATTCTAACTCCAGGGACTAATTGCTTTTGCTAAGAGTTCAGAAAATCACTTGAACAAAGACTGCGAGTAATGTGAACTGCTTATGGTTAAACCATTACAAAGAGTAAGAAAAAGACTAAAGAGAACACTAGAATACATTTATACAAATACATTACACAAAAAGAGCAAATTTGATTCATTCATTTTCAGTTCAGTTGAGTTCGTTAACTTCGACTACTCTGTGTTTCATACAGACAATGAAACAGAAGTTAAAACAACAACAAACAGAAACAGAAGAACCACAGTACACATACATAATACAAGACGAAGAAAGTCTTTACCTCTTCTATTTTCTACTAAATAGATTTCTTAATTTTCCCCTTTCTAACTTCTCGAGCAACTTCTTAGCACCGGTGACTTCCATTTCTGAAAGTTTCTTCAAGTACCCAATAGCTCCATAAGAAATCATCAATCTCCTGCATTTCTGACTAGAAGAAAGTGACCCAAGGCAAGAAACAGCATACTTCTTCGACGTATTTTGAGGACTTGGATCGAGTAATTGGACCAAGTTCGGTACGCTTTTCTCATCCTTCTTTACTTCTCTGCAATTCTGAGATAATGTAATCAAACTTGACAATGCTTGTGATGAAACTTCTCTTGCTCCATTAGATTTCGCTTCGAGCATTTGCACAAGCAATGGAATACATCCAGCATCACCCAACATTTTTTTCATCTCAAGTGAACTACAAATCTTACAAATTGCTGATGCTGCAGCTTGTTGCGCACCCAATGATCCAGCTTTAAGTACATGGACTACTCGTGGGAGAAAACCTAACGAAACTAGAACATCGATTGAAACGGTACTAACCAAATTCCGTAGAGCTCCCATTGCAGATTCTTGCGGTAGTAGCCCGTCGAGATAATTTAAAAGACGTGGAATTCCCCCTTCCAAAATTACTGACCTTCTAAGATTTTCATTACTTGAAGTAAGATTCTGAAGACATTCAGCTGCATACTCTTTGGATCCTAACAACATCCCACAATCCAGAAGATTAATCATTACCTTAACAATCCCTTCATCTGCTAGAGTCTGTCGTACTTCCGGTACAGCCGACAAATTCTTCAAAGTACCTGCAGCTGTAGATTGCGAAACGGATTCACCTGTTTGACAAATTTCAATCAACGGACGAACCCCACCATGTCCGACGATTGACCGAGCAGTTTCAGCAGACATAGACAACCTTAAAAGAGAAATGGTGGCTTTTTCTTTACCCACTGTGCTCCCGTTCTCAATCAATCTGATTAATGGAGGAAGAACATTTTCCGAAACAAGAAAATTCTCACAACTACCCGATTCCGCCAGTGAACATATAACAGTAACAGTCTTTTCGCGAATTCTTGGAGATGTTGCAGTGAGTAATTGCACCAAAGAAGAGATATTGCTTCTCCCCAATACAGCTAACACATTCTTCTCATCTTCTTTCATAACTTCAAGTAAACTATCCAATGCTTTATGTTTTGCTTCCAAATGACCGATCTGAAGCCTAGCCAACAACTCCCGTAAATTCGACTGAATTGAATTCTCTAATTCAGTCTCGGAATTCGCCGTAACCGATGAAGGCAGTGGCGTAGCTTCTCCAAGAACACCAGTCTTAATCAATAACCCACAATCCCTCAAATTCAAATCCAATTTCGCAGTCACCGAGTCAAGATCACTTTGCATCTGAAGCTTCCCTGAATATTTCTCTTCAACACATAGATCTGCCAATTCAATTGTCTCCTCCAATGTCTTTGAAACTGCTTGTAATTGCTCCCTGCAAAGGGTGTTCTTGGCAAAGAACGGATGACTTGACAATACTGATAAACAAGTAGGCAACTGCTCTAATTTCGATATTATCATTCTCCATCTACCCGGAAACACTTTTGTTGATTCTTTCGCTTTGACAATAGCCTTTGGAATTAGATTTTGAGCATGTAATAACCATTCCTCAACAGATTTAGTACTCATCATACAACACTCTTCTGATTCTTCCACCATGGTTTTTTTTCAATCTTGGACACTACAATTTCAGATCACCAGAGCTGAAAAAACCAAAAAGAACCCAAATTTTAGAAGGAATCAATAATCAAACAAGATGAGGAAAAAAAAGGGAAATTTGGTATTAAAAATTGAAAAAAGCAAAGGAGTAGTAGGTGTAATGTAATCACAATTAAAAAATCAATGAGAGGTAGGGCTAGAATCTGAGTTGTAGAAAGTAGTAGTAGTTGTGTAGATCACAGGGAGTTTTTATGTGCAGATAACAACAACACAAAGCCAAACACCAAATCACTAGTCCTTTTCAGTACAATTCATGAAGTTTTGATAGTAATGGTTATCAACTTTCTTTAAAACACCAAAATCAATACTTTAATGCCATTCACTTATTTACCATAATAAAGACATCATTCACCAAATTTCTGTAAAAATAACATGGGTGTTTAGGGTAAATTCAGGAAATGAATGGGTTATTCAATTTCTTTAATTACTAGATATATTTCATTAAAGAAGTGAGTAATTACTGATATTTCAGATTTTCTTTTATAACCCCCCATGAAGAAGATGAATCTTGTGCTAGAATTTTAGACAGTAAAAAGCTCAAAACTTGCTATTTTTACACGGTTTCAGCTTCTCACTTCGCTTTGAAGAAATGACAGAAAGTGTAGTCCTTTTCTTCACAGCTCCGATGGACTAGAACTTATCCAAACCGACTCAAAATGTGAAGAACAATTTAACCCTTTTCTTCTCTATATTTATATAGAGTGTATTGAAATTTATCCAATCAAAGAGTGAAAATTCATGGAATCAAAACAAAACCCTATATCAGAAGGAACCAAACTAGTATTTTCCAGTCTTCAAAAAGAATTGATCTTTGAAAAAGAAACCCACAAGTCAGTCTAATTAAACTAAGTTAATCAACTAATTCAGTTCTAATCAACATCAAAATGACACAAATTTAAGAAAGAAATCAACCAAACTACACAAAAGAAAAAAATTAGCAAGAAAAAACACTCAAAGAGAATAAGAATCCACCTTTAAAATCAATACAACAGGAATCCATAAAAGAAAAGAAAAAAATATCTAAGAATGATGAATTGACTAACCCCTTTTTATGATGTCTCTTCACTTAAAAGCCACTTCTTGATCTTCAAACACACACTCTCTTCTTCTTCTACCTTTAGACTGAAACTAAAACAAACCCACACCCAAAATCCACTCCTTTCTTCTTCTTCAAAACATTAACAACGGTCGAATAAATTTTATAATACCATTAAAACAGTACTAGTAATCTCAGACAACGAGTTGAATTCAAATAACAACGCAGACAATGAGATAAAGTCACCAAACTTTACCAGTAGCACTCACTAGTACTAGCTAGCAGACAGATTCAAAATTAAACTGCTCATAAAAATGATTATACATTTCAAATATTTGTTGACAATTCAGTATTTCACTGTAGAAGGCGAAGGTCAGGTTTCTCAGTTTTTTTTTGTCAGAAAAATCTCACACTCTGTGGCCAATATAATCAAGATGAGAGAGATTTGGACTTTCATTGATTAAATATCTGACGGCTGTGATTTCTTATTGTACTATTAAATCCTACCGTTAGAATAAGGTTAAAAAATATTTGAAAATTCAAAATTTACAGTCACCGATGTAACAAAATATGACCAGTAAGTCTGCCACGTAGGTTTGTGAAGATAGGTGAGATTAGACTTTTCGTTTCTGGAAGGAAATCTACCGTCTGATCTTCTGCCACGTGGATGCTTGTCAGGTTCTGCCGGCTGGTGTGGTAATTTTGGGTTTGGGTTTGGTGGTTTATTACGAGAATGGCACTGGCTTTTTGAATTTTGGGAAATTGAGTGGATCTTGGATATGTGGGGTTGGGAGGAGTAAATGAGAATAATCAATGGTTCTTTTAAAGATTTTTTTAATTATACTTTATTAATTACTGAGATTTTTAATAAATGATTATATTTTATTATTGTATAATTATCAAAAATTTTATTATACTTTATTAAAATTTTTTGTTATGCTTCAAAAATGAAAAAGAATTGTCATGATTTTTGCATGTTTATAGATTTGTTTTCTAATATGTTGGATTGTTTTGAATTGGAAAAAGACATTCAAAAGAGATGAAAAAAAGACCTAAAAAGATTTGATTAGTACTATTAATCAAGTCAATAATAAGGTTCGCATGGGTTTAGGGTTATGTGTTTCATTTCAAAAAAATTGTAAGTTTTCATGTAGTTGGATTAGGGCCATGATGATAAAATCTTGGATTCTCTTATCATTTTTTTATGAAAAAGTTAGCATATAGAGAGATTGAATGTTTGCACCACAGGTTTTGTTGTTGTGTCATTATCTTTGTTGAATGGAGGTTGTTGCTCTCAAGACTAATGGTTGTCAACTATATTTACTTCCACAATAGGCATCTAAAAAACGATTTCTAGGAGGAGTTGCAAATAGGCGGCCTCGAAGAAATGTAAATGCGCCGAGAAAAACCGAGTAAAGACATAACTTTTGACTGATTATCATAGTGCAATACTTTGGTATGACAGACGGCTAAAAAGTTTCTTTTACAAGATTACATGCATTACATGCATTGAACTTTTAATAAAGGGCTTTTGTTAACCTGTATACCCGTATACATATTAAGGTTTAATTAAAAATTATTTTATTTTTTTGGAAATTGTGTTTTTTTGTCTTATTCTATTAGAAATTGGTTTTTCTTGCACTAAAAACAACAAATCTTGTTCTCAATGCAAAAAATTATTGTTTTCAATGCAATAAAACAAACAAATCTTCTTTCCAATGCAAAAAATTATTATTTTAGTGAATCTTAACGTGTATACGGGTATACAAGTTAACAAGACCCTTAATAAAGAGACAAATAGGACAATGGGCGGAGCAAGATTAGGACATGTGACATCAGCTCTCCCAGCTTGTAATTTTTTTCATGTCTTCAATCCTGGTCTGTCGTATCAGTGCAGCAACCTCTGTGATTCAAGAATGTGATATTCGTGGCCTGATCTACAAATAGGGACATGAGTTCAAACCAAAGCGCGTATAGAACGTTGGGTGTAGGAATTTTATGGTGTTGGATTTTACCATTGTTTTGGTTTTGGAATGATGGGTGGAATCGGAAGCAAGTAGTTCGGAACTTTCTCGTAGGCGCTACTACAGAAAACCAACCTTGTCAGTGGGCACACACCAAGGATATTGTCGGTTGGGATGCCAATTTAATTGGCGGACCATTTATAATAATAATAATTTAGGTACTCTTGAATTCTAGTTTTCCGCGAGTTAAATTGGATACAACCCTTTGGTGGCTAGACAAGAACAACTACTAACAAACAGTGGCGAGAATATGATTTTCGAACTAACCATTTTCTTTCTTGGTCCATTTGTATGATACGACATGATTCGTTTAAGTTCACTTATCGGCGTTATCTATTGATTATGACTATTTCCATTTTTTAATAGCCGACAATAACACTATGCACACCCCTTTTAGTAATCATCCGCGTTATGATCGGTTGTGATTCTGTTAAATCAAAAAAAATTGACACTTAACTTATTACTCTCGTGTGGGAGTGTTTCCAATAATTGATTCTGCAAATGGAATCTAATAAAGTTGAATCGTAGTTCATTCTCTGGGGAACCAGCAGGATTATTTTGTGAAAATGGCAGGCTGCGCATGCACAAAAATAACCAGCTTTTTCATTCTTCTTCTTTTAAATTCTTGGAACGTGAGTTGGTTTCTTTAGTTGGAGACATACAATCTTTTAACGGCTGGACAAACACTTCTTTTAACAGTACAAATAACTAGATTTTTGTATTTGCCCAGAGGTGCTGGATGCTCGAGCTCTCATGGATGGAGTAAACATAGTTGGTCTTAAACATCCTAAATTCCTAATCCAGGAACGCAACTGACCCCATAATCAGTAAAGTCTGCTTATGGTGAATTCGACTTCCCGTGAATCCATAAATCAAGGCTCTCTAGAATTCTGGTAGTTCAAAAACAAAAAGAAAACACTCATGGTTTCCTCTCACCTTGTGATAATTTAACAACCAAACAACAATTCAATTAAAAACCAGTTTAAGTTGCCTAATGAATCACCAAAGTTAACTAATGAGCACAAGGTACTTCACTATCAATCTAATATTACAGAAAAATCTATAATAAAGACGGCTCACTCTCACAAGTTCATTTGCGCTCTTCTTCTAGACATTGCTTCTCTCTATCCATCATGATCTTTCACGATCTTCCACGGGTGACCGACTGCATCACCAGAAAAACAAAATTAAAACTCAAGACACTCGCATAAGAAGAAGAAAAAAAGCCTGCATATTGATTGGTACAAGAGGAGAAAACCACCATCATTAAGCTAATAACTGATATTGAAAAATCGTACTAACCTGCGATGTCTCTCATATGCTGGACTTTCAGCTTTGCCATTAGGACTTCCATTTGTCTCATCCTTTCTTACAGGGCTTCGACTAGGGTCACGACGATACCCAGGGCTAGCCGCTCTCTCTCTTCCATATGGACTATCCCTTCGTCCACGCTTCTTGCTTGGGCTCATGCTTGGGCTACAAGCAGGGCTATCCTTTCTCTCACGCTTCTTGACTGGGCTCAGGCTTCCACGATCATAACCAGGACTAACAACCTTTTCTCTTGCATAAGGACTATCCCTTGATGAACGCCTCCTAACTGGACTTGGACTTCGGCCACGCCCATAGTCAGGACTTCCCTTGTCTCTGCGGTATGGACTCTCCTTTGGTCCACGACCATAGTCTGGACTGGCTCTCTCTCTTCTGTAAGGGCTGTCTCTCGACCCACGCCTTCTATCTGGGCTAGGAGCACGGCCGTAATCAGGACTGCCTCTATCCCTCCTGTAAGGACTAGGAGATCTCCCACGTTCACGTGATCTATCTCTACCACCCCTTCGGTCAGGGCTGTGGCCGTCTCTTCTTTCATCATCATCTCTAACAGCATATTCCACCGAAATAACTCGATCCATCAACTTGCTGCGCACAAACAGATACAAGGTTAGGTTGCCACTAAATATCAGAGACAATTAACAAATCATACTAATCACCTAGGAGAAACTATTCAAAAACGATATTCAAGATAACATAGGGGTAATCAAATATACCTCATGTTTGTTGCCTCCAAAGCTTTGGTGGCATCATCCTGTGATTCAAACTGAATGAATGCAAAATTCCTTCGAATTCTTATATTCAAGATCTTCCCATATGCATCAAAGTGCCTCTCCAAATCCCTTGTTCTAGTGTGAATAGGATCAAAGTTAATAACAAACAAGGTTTTTGTTGGCTTTGAATTGGCAGAGGATCTCCTTGAGCCTGCAGGCCTCCTAATACCTCTTTCTTGCTGCAAAACACATTTTATAAGCAAATATTAATTATCATGAACTGGTTCCATTCAGTAACAAATCAGCAACAGCAAGAAAGCATTGTTATACCTTTGTCCACTCAACGCGAAGTCGACGACCTTGTCTACCGAATTCTGCACGGTCCAGTCCTCTTATTGCATCCTCAGCATCTCGTTCATCATCCATATACACAAACGCAAATCCTATAAACCGAAAAATTTGTTTCAGAAAAAAGAATAATAAAAAATGGCGACGAAAGATAACAGAATAAGAAGCAAAAAGTGAAAATTCCTCCTTAAAAGAACTCCAATTACAGATCGAATGGCTGCTCCTACAGGTTCAACCAAGAGGCAAAGCACAACATCTGTGGTTCTATGTGAAAAGCTACAAACTAAGTCACCATAAAAAACAAGTACAGACCTTGTATGATGAAATTAATGATGTCAGGGAACAACAATCCAAAAGTAGGTGTCTCATGGTATGTCCCTGAAGAGGGGGTGCCAGCTCAGTCCTATTCTGCTGCTTTTGAGCACGAGGTCGGCACATATTGAAACATGTCTGAAATCGGTGACCAGGTGGAGGTCAATGGGAATGGATGGCAATGGTGTCTCAGGAAAATGTTAGGTGGTTGTGCCATTGCAAATCAGATCAGCAATTCTGAAAACAACGCGTGCATGAAAGGAAATGTAGAGCAATGCATCAGCCAGGAAGAGAATGGATATGCCATGATATTCCTGCGTCAAAGAAACTATTGAGTTTGGCGGCGTACACTACAAAAAACAGATTTTGCTTTGTCTAAACAAAATCTTGAGGCCCCACAAGGACTCCATTGCCGCCACATTGAAGAAGTGATTTCTGGATGGATGTTGATCCTATGCATCTGAACGACCAATGCACTTACAAGCCGTGACACCTTTATCCGGAAGGATGAATTGCTTTGTAGCCAGCTCAAGTCGATATAAAGGTATAAACATAATAAAGTGGAAAACAACCAACCTCTATTGTGGAAGGAAATTTCCTTCATACACACAATAGATAATCTGGTTTCTGCCAAAGCTAAGCCTTCCATCATAAACACAATCTTCATGGAAAGATGCAAAAAGAAACATAAGAGTGTTTTTATTGGACTAGTATCGAAGTATTTTTCATTCAAGAATCCCTGCCTACCAACAATCCAAATTACTAAAATCGGTATTACCAATGCTACTCCGATTTCCTTACTCAGTCAATCATATAGATTATTGAAATTAAGGTATTATTCTCATACTTTTCCTGTACATTCCTTGAACCCTCAGCTATGAGGATAATCAAGACTCTCAAGTTCCAACTCAGAGAGCATTGTAAGCAATGAAAACAGGGCAAGTTAAAAAAAAAAAAAAAAAAAAAAAACCGGCTTAACCAAATAGCAAAACCAACTTACCAGACTTCATATCAACCCGCTCAACCTTTCCATACTTGTTGAAAAGTCTCTCAAGATCATTCTGGCGTGCATCATACTCGAAATTACCACAGAATATAGGCCTCATCTCCACAAATTTCAGCTAAGTTTCTTCAACCCTGAATCACAAACAATTTAAATACATAAGAAATCAAAAACTTATGAAACTCAATCCACACAAATCCTATCCAACAGCTAAAATTTGTATTTGCTTACAGAAACGAAACGACTAGATCTACCGAAAAGAGAGACTCTAGATCTAGCGAAAATACAAATCTAATGACAGAGGATCTCAGGGATTACCCTAAGCAGATTTTTGATAAGACTGAAATTATAAGCACGGAGAGATTCGATTCCTGAAATATTACCTTCAAGAGAAAAACCTATGGCAGCCGAAAAGAAAAGGGTTGTTTTCTGAAAACCCTAAAACCCTTGAAATAGACGCCCGGAGAGAGATTAATAATGGTCAAGATTTGAGAAAGAAAGTAAAACGGGAATATGGGGGGAGAGAGAGAGGATAATAAATTCTGGATTGAGTCAGAATTACTAGCAAATCATGGTATGACACGTCTTATTACTGTCGAGCGGGGTCCAGTCAGTATTGGCCATGGCGGTACTACCCAGGCTTGAATTTGTAAAACTTGCCGCTGCTCAAAACACTATATGTGTAAAATTTGCCGAGCCCGCACAGCCCAGCCCACGAAGACATCTTCGCAGTGCATTTACAAACTAGTCATCCGAAAATTGGGAAGAGAGTTAAGTGATGGGAGGCTGGCGGTTAAATAGGTCAACTAAATTACTTATTTATCTTCCCAAATGTAATTTAGATTTCGCCATCATTAGTGTTGTTTGACGTTGATGTTATATAAAAGTTGTGGTGTCGAGCTTATATATCATTCAGGACGTTACACGATATTCAGGATCGTTACATCGCATTCAGGGTCATTAGATTGCATTTACCGAAAGGATTTACCATTTTCCTCATCTGGTTTAGTGAAGCTTTTAAATATTTCACCGCCACCACCACTTTATCACTACCACCTCAAACAATTTAATTAAATGAGGATCGAAGTTGGTGAAAACGCATGGTACCAATTAGATACCAACTTTTTCGTTCGGCAACATGTATTGACAAAAACTTAATACAATTTCCAGTTGACCAACTGAATGATCCTGGACAATATGTATATAGAGTTTATATCTCTCTACTCAATCAGTATGTATATAGACTCAAAGTTCGTGAACCTGATTGTTAAGCAGAGTACTTGGATGATTTCAAAAATCAATATCCAAGATCAATCTAGTCGTATCCAAATAATTCAATCGGAATCCTGCCAAGTAATTAAACTTGTTATCTACCTTTTAAGATATGAATTCTACAAGAAACTAATCTCTTAATCGATTATAATTAAGCGAACGTATCTACTTAGATTGAATATGTACAAACCTGTGTAAATCCAATTATAAAGATACGGTAACAATATAATGCAGAAAATGAAAAACACAAGACACCAGAAGTTTTGTTAACGAGGAAACCGCAATAGCAGAAAAACCCTGGGACCTCGTCCAGGTTTGAACACCAAACTGTATCAAGTCGCCACACATACTAGCCTGCTATCAGACTTCGGACAAGAATGTAGTTGAGACTGAATCCACCCTCCAAGCGGTTCAGTTACAGTCACGCTCCTTACATCTCTTGAACTTCGCAAGGCTCTACGCAATTGTTTCCCTTAGCTGACGATCTTTACAGCCTAAGAGTTGCTTCAACCTAAGTGAAGACTTTTGATACTAATATGCCTCTAACAGATAAGCATATTTGATTTCCGCTTTGATCAAAGATCAAGGTGAGGAAATCTGTTTGTTAAAGCTATCAAACCTCACTAATCTGAAACTTACGACTCCTGAAGAGCAGCATAGATTCTTAAGCACCTCTCAAGAACAATATTCAAAAGATTAGTTTAGATCAGTTTTCAGATGTCTATCTCGAGGAATCACAAAGTCTGAGACAAAGAGAACTTTGTGATTACTATCTATCTTTCCTGAAAGAGATTACGAATACCTCAATAACAAAAAAACAAGATTAGGATTCACGAACTATCAAGGTAAATATGGTCGGACCTGGCTTCAAGAATCCCCAAAGCGAAGTATTTTATTCATAGACCTAATTATGTTTCTCAGGGAAAATTTAGGTCTATCGAGGATGACTCTAGAATCGATCAGGACACAAAATGTCGGGGATTGATTTCCCAAGTTGAAAGAGCATCTCTACTTATAGATTTTCAAGGACCTGGGGTTTCTAAAATTTCAAGCTCAGATAACTTGATAATAAAGCAAACACTTTTAGGTTTTGAAAATACAATAAAAGAATATACACTAGGAACCGGTTCTGGAACAGTGTATAATGATTGTTAAGTTTGGAAAGTATGCCAAAGAACTAAAGTCTTTTAAACACCTAAGAATTTAATCATGATGCACACACTTAAATGTTTGAGCGATCAATGAAGTCTTAAAAGTGTTTGAGAGATTTTTAGTAATGCAAAACATATTTAAAAAATAAGACTTTGAGCATATACTAAAATCTTAAACTGGGACAGTTGGTACAACTGTTCGTGAACCTTTAGGCTTGTTCACGAGTCAGGGTGAAAAGGTTCATGAACGGGGTTCGCCAACCCTACAAGACTACCAAACTCAGTTGACCACGGTTCGTGAACCGGGTTCATCAACTGCTAGTCTTTAACACCAACTTTCAAATTTCAGTTCACACTGGTTTGTGAACCGGGTTCATGAACAATCCCCAACTGAACTTGCGGTTTGCGAACTGGTTCGCAACCCTCCTGTGTTTTCGAAACTCATATATCTACGGCTTGCGAATTGGTTCGCCAACCTACCTTGAGTAGAAATATCAGAAAGTTCAATATTTCTCTCTGATGATTTTTGAAACACTCTCGCATGATGAAATCATTTGCCTGAGAAAATTTCAATTAATCCATAAATTAATTCACACAATAAATTGTTTACAACTAATATTGTTAAGGATATTCGTTGAACATTGCTTAGAACCATGTTTTATGATTTTTAACAAGACAAGCTTGACTTGAAACTTATTCTTTAAATCTAATAGAAGTCATACGGTATCGTCTCAAAAAGATAGAATGATAAGATGGTAACTAAAATAGAATGATTCATACTTCATATACCTGATACAAAAGTTCTCCAAATGTCTTCGTCGATCTTCAGTCTTTAAGGGTGATGTCAACTACCAAATTATAACTTAGTCCTCGATTGCAGCTCTTGCCGCAAATTATGGTTCAATATGACTCCAAAGCCCATCCCACTTAATACGAGTATGCTAAACAACTCCTTATCTCAGTCCCAGGGGCATACTATTTGCCACTTGCCACTCTTGTTTAGACCTTTAAAAACAGACTTCTTCGGAAGATCTAATATAATCTGGTTCGAGGATCCTAGCCCTTCTTTGCTATTAGTTTCAATATCTGCTGCTTTTGTGCCAACCCTCTAAGGGGGAAGGAAGGAACTTCCGAACAAATGCTTAATAAGACAATAAGAAAGGAAGAAGTAGAGATATGCCGCCTTATTTTATAAAGAAAGGCTAAGAAACGACGGAGAGAGATTCCAACGGCCTATAAGTGCACACTAGGCCCCAATTCGGACGAGACTTGACTTAGTTAGATTATAAATCAAGATATAGTTTTGATCATCTAATATTGAAAACAAGCTTGGGATAGCAAAACTTGTGGGTTCAACCGAGCAATGCTCTAATAGTTGGGGGAGGGTATTTTGGAAAAAGATAACACCATTTTATTCAAAAGTGTTAAAGAGCATGGAAAAATCTCATTTTGTAAAGCAAATTAAAAAGTGTGAAAAATTTGTATATGAGCATTTTGTAATAGCCCCTTTGAAGATTGAGTATATGCTGGTTTTGTTACACCATAAACTTAAATTCAAAATGTTTATTTATTTATTTTTTCCCGGATATCATGTATGATTTGATTTATACATTTACCTCAGAGATACTTGAATTACTATGATCCGAATGAATTCAACAATTTTCCATAACTTCATTATTTGATAATGTTTGAGCTAATTCTTTGTATTCTAAAAGAATAGTACTTCAAGATAAAGATCTTGGAGTTCAACTTTTATAACGAAATGAAGTAATTTCGACATTTGGTCAAAAATATCGACAATAGACTTGCCATTTGGAAGAGAAATTACCTGAATCAGCCCGGAAGAACAGTTTTGGCTCAATTTGTTCTTGGCTCTCCTTCCTCCCATCATCTAGTTGTTTTCCGTGTGCCAATTTATTTTACTAATAGATTATATGTCATTCAAAGAAAGTTTTTGGTGGAATAAAATAGGTAACTCTAGAGTTGTTTACCTAAGGAAATATGATTCTATAACTAAGCCAATTTCTTTATGCGGGTTAAATATCAAAAGGACTGAACATCTGATTACTGAGTTACTTACCAAGCTTGGTTAGAGGATTCTTGCTAAGGCTGATTCTATGTAGGCCACCATCTTGAGACACAAATACTTTCCAAACCATAATCCACTGCATCACGTAAATGTTAAAATGATTCACTAGGAAAATTACTATTGGAAGGTGGGTGATGAAAACGAGATAACTATATATAAGGATAATAAAATACTTGCGCAGGTCAGGTCCTCTTAAATATAATTTTATTTGTTTTGCTATTTAAACAGTGGATCAATGTATGTTGCAAGACGGTTCAGGATGTGATATGTGCACTATTAGACAAATCTGAAAAATGCGGGGTACCAAAATACACCACCAACTTTTTCTTAGGAAACTTGTATGGACTAACCTCAAATACAATTCCCAGAGTTACAACTTAATGATTTTCATTCAGGAATTATATTAGGAGTTTATATCTCTTTTTCTCACAATCAATATGTAAACGAAAATAAGTCTGTGAACCTGATTATACCGTGAGATTTTTTGGAAGATTCCAAAGATCGATATCCCAGATCAATCAAGTCGTATTCAACAACATGTATTAAGCCGCTATAGACTCTATCCTACTATCACTACTACAGACTGGGATGTAGTTGATACCGAATCCACCATCACAGTAATTCAGTTATGGTCGCGCTCCTTACGCCTCTTGAATCTCGCAAGACTCTGCGTAATTGATTCCCTTAGTTGACGTCCTTTACAGCCTAAAAGTTGCTTCAACTTAATTGAAACCAATCTCTCTCCCGCAGATAAGCCTATATGTGATTTTCGTTTTGATCAAAATATCCAGGTGATATAGGAAATCGTTTGCAGTAGACTAGGTATAACAAACCTCAAAATCCGGTACTTACGACTCCTGAAGAGCCGTCTAGATTATTTTTCACCTCACAAGTAAAACCTACTCCGATTTCAACAAATAATCGTTATATAGGAATATACTTGTGGAATCACAAAAACTGAGACGAAGAAACTTTGTTATTTCTATCTATCTAGCCTGATCGGATGAGACTCAACAATCAGTAGCAAGATTAGGATACACGAACGATCAAGATAAAAATAGTCGGGCCTGGATTCACGAATCCTTGAGCGAAGTCTTTTTAGTCGCTAAACCTAAAAAGGTTTAAATTAGAGGACGACTCTAGTTTACAAGTAGGATGCACAAGAAAAGTGTCGGGGATTCAAAAATCCCAGTTGCTTGAGGCTCTCCTTATATAGATTTTCAAAATCAAAGGTTGCTTTAGACTTAGGCTAAGGTAGCTTTGGAATTAAGCAATCAATATCCACTGTTAGTTGAATCTTTTATTTGAGATTAACACAACAAAATATACACTCTGGTTAGGATGAACCGTAACCGAACCGTGTATAATGACTTTTTCATGAGCCAAAACTAGCCAGACGAACTATAAGATTAACCATTTTCAATGACATTTTAAGACTTTACAACCAAAGGTTATAATGTGATCAAAAATATTTCTACATGTGTTTTCAGAAAGTTGTTCAAATGTCGATTACCTCATAGAAAGAATTCTGATGCATCTGAAAATATTCGACCGGGTAAGTATGTGTACTTACTTTCCAATTCGTGAGTTATTTTGTCATGGTACGTGTAACGGGTTTGTATACCCTTAAGACAAAACAAGTCCGGAGTCTACAGAACTTTTTCGGTATGCATAATAGGTATGTGTACCATCCTGAGTTCACGAGTCAACAAAACTTTTTGGTTTGCATACTCGGTATGTATACCATAAGTTGTTTCCAAGCTATAGCTACGCCGGTACGTGTACTGGGTACATGTAATGCGGCTCCGGACCTATAAAAGTTGCGGCAGTATGTAATCAATCTAAAACATTCACGAATAACATCAATGACACACAACAATGCGTCAGGCTACTTTCAAAAGATTAACTTGGATCACGATTTAATTGTTCTTAACCAAATTCATCAAGTATGAATTTTTTTTTTTTAAAGATTAGTCATACATATTTCGAGAATAATTAACAAGTTAAACTTGACTCGAAATTTCTGTTGTGTATGTAAATTCCACTTTAGTCACGCGACTTAGTATCATATATAGAAAGGTGGAAACTTGAGTAATATGTGGTTCAGTCTTCACTTACCTTTTGTTAATGAAGTTCTCCAAAAGCTTCGTTTGGTCTTCGCCTTCAAATGGTACAACGCAGTGATGTCTAGTAGTCAACTACACACTTCTAATCTAATCCGAGACTTGACTTAATGTAGACTAGAAATCAAGATATAGTTTTGAACAACTAAATTTGACAACAAGCTTGAGATAGAAACACTTGTGAGTTCTACCGAGCAATGCTCTAACAATCTACCCCTTTGTTAATTTTGGTGACAAAACTATCAATACATATGAATTAAAAAAAGCTTCAAAACTCCGGGATCCCATCATGCTTAATTTCCTTGGTTCTTCAACTCCTTGAATTCTTCGAACTTCAAGTTGCTAATGATTCTGAACGTGTTCAGTTCAGCATCGTTGTTGTTGAAGATCCGTAGTCATAACAACTTTGAAAAAAAAAATCTCAATCATTGTTATACAGAACATATTATTATAATCTTCTCCAAAGTTTAATTGTATCACAACTTCGAAGTAATACTATGGTGATATGTTTCTCCCCCGTAGTCAATACTTAGATCTTTTGCATAATAGGTGTAACCTATAGATGTTGATTCACTCCCCCTTACATAATGATCCGTAAACTACATGTAGTGCGAACTACTAATTAATTCTCCCCCTTTTTGTCAATAAAAATTGGTAAAGGTACGAAAATAATAAAATCGTAATGAATTCTAACAAAAGATACTTCAAGACTAAAAAAACATATATCAACTTTAATTTAGATGATGTCACAGAGTCATCGAAATCACGAAGAATGGACCCGTACATCTTTTTAAGAATTATGAATAAATTCCACATCCACTCTCCCTACAAAGATATAAAAATTAAGCACAAGTTCAAAAAGAATTCTCCCCCACTTGATATCATTCCCAGGAGAATAACATGAGCGACCTTACTTTAATAAAAAGAATGATTTTGTCGGACATCAACAAATCACATGGATTGTATATCCTAAATATCGACATAAATTGATCTCAATGCCAGTTACGAACAAGGAGACAATTTAATCGATACGACTCAACATAAGAAAATATTACGGAGTTTGATAATGCAGTAATTACACAAGAGTGTGACCACGAGTAGATCAATACTGCGAAAATTCTCACAAAGTTTATTTTACTTTGAGTTCATAAAACTTAATAGATTTAACTTTTGAGCATATATGAGATATCAGTTCAATTCACAGTAAAGGACACATATATCTCAGAAGACTTTGCAATACATATAACCAATAAAGATTAAATATTGCAAGTTCCAAAATCTCTAGAATTTAAATAAATAAACCTAAAAACATACAAGATGAAAATCATTGAAAATAGCTAGTCTACTCACAATATATATTATACCAAACCCTAGTTATCCTTCTTGAACACAAGAATAAATTCTCACAAGAAGTTTCCTTGTACTTAAAAAATGAATCAAAAGAGTTTACTATGAAATCCCCAGATTGTTTTCACAATTTATGTATTCATCAAGTTCCTCTTCAATAAGGTCCATCCTGGATTCAACATTTCCCATTCTTTCTTCAAGCTTCTTTGTAGAGGATTGTAGCTCACATCTGAGTGCACGAACTTGCTCTAGCACAAGATTCAACTTGAGAAATAACTCATTAAGTTGAGAACCTGGTAGATTATCACATGTGCAGTTTTACACTTGTCTTGACATGAATCACTCTTTGATGATTCAAATCGGATTTTCCTTGTAGGAAATTGTACAGTCCGGACATCATCTTCCTTGCTAGAAAATCTTGAAGAATACATGGTTAACGTACCCTGCAGTGATTATTGTGAGAGAAAAAAAGCTTTTGGGAAACCAGTTACGGAACCCTAGAGAGAATAAGTATAATTTTGAAGAACCAATAACTAAATTATGTTATAGCCTTTATCTTAGATTTGATGTGTTTCACACAAGCTTTTAATAGATTGTCATAATCACATGATCATGTGGCATATGTGTATTTGTTATTAAAAAATCTTTACTTAGATCAATAAATAAAATTAGAGTACAAGAAATATCAAACTTGTTATGTCATGGAGTGTTTCAGGGAGCAGAGCTCAACCCTTATCACAATTAATATATTGGCCACAGTTGATACAAAAGATTAGACACTCTTACCCTTTAAGAGTTGTTATTCTCATCCAAAGGAGATATGAGAACCAACTGGAGAGTTATTACATGTGGAAATTCCTTCCACATTGTGGAGGATCCGGTGGCTTTTCAAGAATAGTTTGATTTTTCAAAAAAAAAAATTTCTTGGTCTTGGTCTTCTATCTCCAGAATCAAGAGTTTGAGAGAAAAATGGTGAGTCTGTTACCTTTGTATTTTGCAATTTTTTCTTGAAACTGCTGATTGATGTGAATCATTCTGTCCAACTCTTCCTTTTTGTGAACTTTCTTCTGTTTCTGAAACAATGTAGTTGTAAAAGAGTTAAATTTTGAAACACATTTATCATTCGGTTGACCCCAATCTTTACACAAGGAACACTGAGATACAAGTGTTGTCTCCTTGTAGTTACTCTGATATTCCTCTTGTTTAAGTGTGGAAGATTTGTTCAATACTTTAAAACATGGAGAGTTGTGATGGTTGTTATTATAAGAATTTCTCGGAAAAGACCGCGTTTCATCTTTTTATGAACATTAAGATCATGCGGATGACGCGTCTCACTTTGTTCTTGTTCAACTTATCCAGATCACATTCCAGACTTTCAATCTTCTTGGTCAATTATTTCTTCTGAAGAAGGTATATTTTTTTCATAAGGAACGACTATGGAACTATTAATATCACGAATATGATCGTTATCAACACAAGAGAGATAAACTGCAGTGGCTGAGTCATCCTCGGGACAATAGTTTAAGGTTGCCATCCAAACTTTAGTTTTCTCACAATAATCTTTGTTGGGACACAAAGACGTATGATGACCATGACCAAGGCATTTGGAACAAACTAATGAATCTTTGTCTATTTGAACCTTTCTATCATTGTTATTAATTGATAGATCTTTATGAGTTTTCATTTTTCTCTGTCTGAGGGTTTTCTTCAACTGTTGTATAAACAACGATAGAGTACAATTAAGGATATTCTCATCTTTCTCATCAATTAGTTCGGGACTAAAAGAGTTATCGTTAACAATTTTATCCACGTTTGAGATATAACGACGGTCTCTCTTACTAAGTTTTAGATCAAAGATCTTTAACTTTCCAACCAAGGTATTTCTGGAAACTGTTGAAAGGTTATTTCCTTCCATGGCATGTTTCTTATACTTGGATCTTGCCGGTAAAGATCGGAGAATTTTCATCACAATATCCTTTCCAGGAATGTTCTTACCTAACGCATAACATGCATTAACAATTTCAGACACTTTGTGATTAAACTCATCAAATAATTTTCATTAGTCATACGAAGATTTTCCCAGTCAGAATTTAGGTTTTGAAGCCTAGCTTCATTTTCTGAGGTATCTCCTTAGAATACGGTTTCTAAGATATCCCAAGCATTATTTGATTTAGTACACGAAGTTTCATGGTGTTGAAGATCTTGTCTTATGGCGTGAATATGAATAACAACATTTAACCCGTCAGAGTTATGCTTTCAAGCACTTATCTCGGTTTCACTATATTCTGCTAAATCTTTCTCAACCGTGTTTCCACCTCTAACAACTGTCAGAGGATTGTATATCCATGTCTGAAATTCACGGGCTTGTAGAAAAGAATGCATAACAATTTTCCACCATAAGTAATTTGTGCTATCAAAGGCTTGCAGTATGTTTATCGAGATTGCACTCATGTCCATATAGTTAGATTGCTTCAAACACAGACTTATTAGGTCCTTCGCATGTTTTCCTTCTTTGATAAAAATTAAAAATGCGGCGGTACCAAAATACACCAGCAACTTTTTCTTAGGCAACATGTATGGACTAAACTCAAATACAATTCCGAGAGTTACAACTTAGTGAATCTCAATCATGAATTATATTAAGAGTTTATATCTTTTTCTCTCACAATCAATATGTAAACGGAAACAAGTCCCTGAACCTGATTATACCCTGAGAGACGTATCTACTTTGATTGATTTACGTACGACCTGTGATATTTCAATTATAGAAATAAACAATATAATGCGGAAAAAAAAACAACACATACACCCAAAAAAAAATTAACGAGGAAACCACAATTGCAGAAAAAACACGGGTCATTGTCCAGATTTGAACACCAAACTGTATTAAGCCGCAATAGACTCTAGCTTACTATCAATATTTCATGCTGGAATGTAGTTGAGACCGATTCCACTGTTACAGTAATTCAGTTGCAGTCGCGCTCCTTACACCTCTTGAATCTCACAACACTCTGCACAATTGATTCCCTTAGCTGACGTCCTTTACAGCCTAAGAGTTGCTTCAATTTAAATGAAGACTTTAAACCAATATGCCTCCCGTAGATAAGCCTATATGTGATTTACGTTTTGATCAAAAAATCAAGGTGAGATAGGAAATCGTTTGTAATATACTAGGTCTCGAAAACCTCAAAATCCGGTACTCACGACTCCCGAAGAGAAGCCTAGATTATATTCGCCTCACAAGTAAAACCTACTCCGATTTCAACAAAGAATCGTTATAGAGGAATATACTTGTGAAATCACAAAAAAATGAGACAAAGAAACTTTGTGATTTTTATCTATCTAGCCTGAATGGAGTGAGACTCAACAATCAGTAGCAAGATCAGGATACACGAACTATCAAGATAAAGATAGTCGGACCTGGATTCACGAATCCCTGAGCGAAGTCTTTTTAGTCGTTAAACCTAAAAAGGTTTAAATTAGAGGACGACTCTATTTTACAAGTAGTACACACAAGAAAAGTGTCAGGGATTCAAAAATCCTAGTTGCTTGAGGTTTTCCTTATATAGATTTTTAAAATTAAAGGCTGCTTTAGATTTAAGCTAAGGTAGCTTTGGAATCAAGCAATCAACATCCACCGTTAGATGAATCTTTGATTTGAAATTAACACAACAAAAAATACATTCTGGTTAGAATGGACCGTAACCGACCATGTATAATGACTTGTTCATGAAAGGTTAGCCGAAACTAGCCAGACGAACTATAAGCTTAACCATTTTCATATAACACTTAATGACTTTACAACCATATGTTATAATGTGATCAAATATGTCTAGATGTGTTTTTAGAGAGTTGTTCAAATGTCGATTATCTTATAAAATTATTCAGATGATCTGATAATATTCGACTGGGTAAGTACGTGTACTTACTTTCCAATTCATGAGTTATTTTGTCATGGTACGTGTACCGGGTTTGTATACCCTTAAGACAAAACAAGTTCAGGAGTCTACAAAACTTCTTCAGTATGCATACTAGGCATGTGTACCATCCTGAGTTCACGAGTTGACAAAACTTTTTGGGTTTGCATACTCGGTATGTGTACTAAAAGTCGTTGCCAGACTATAGCTATGCCTGTACGTGTACTGGGTACATGTAATGCGGCTCCGGACCTATAAAAGTTGCGCCAGTATGTAAGCTAGTACGTGTACTGTCCTGTATCCAGATTTACATTGGTTATATATCTCTCTAATAATCAATTTGAAACATTCCCGAAATCAAGATACTTGACTAAATGTAGACTAGAAATCAAGATATAGTTTTGATCAACTAAATTTGGCAATAAGCTTGAGATAGAAACACTTGTGAGTTCGACCGAGCAATGCTTTAAGAAAATCTGTGATACGAGAATACCTATACGGCATACTGACACTTTATGGTGGACACCTTGTTAGAGCATTTCTCGGTCGAACTCGCATGCGTTGCTATCTCAAGCATGTTTGTCAATGTTAGTGATCAAAACTATAAGTCTTGATTTCTAGCCTACATAGCTAAAGGTCTCGGACTAGGATACAAAGTGTAGTTGAGCTCAAGACTCCATATCAATCATCATACAAGACGAAGGACTACCCAAGGAACTGGTGGATCTTCATTGACTAAAAGGTACGTGGAGACTTGAACTTATCTGTCACTCAAAAGTCTATCTATTTTATCTCCTACTCTTGAGACAAAAGTCGTGCTGATGTATAGACTTTCATTATACACATTTGCTATTTCGAGACGAGTTTAACTCGCCTATCTATTTCTCGAAATATGTGTTGGTAAGCTTTCTCTTTAGCCAAATTCATCCTTACCTAGTGACAAATGTCATGTCATGTTTCAATCACTTTGAAAATTGCTCTGACGAAAAATGGTCTGTGAGTAACGGCTACATAACGTCCTCTGAGAATGTTTCAATGATTGAAATGAGAGTTTAGATTACATAACCATTGGTAGGATATAAGCATTGTTGTGGAAATGCATATATATTTATCAGTCCTTATTCCTTGAACCAAAGTTTGCGAACTTTGTTGATCAAGAGAAACGGAATGTGGGGTGAGCCAAGTCCGCGAACTGGCGGAAGTTCTCGACCCGAGAATTCTTGCTGGAGTTTGTGAACTCCTTCCGTGAGATTAAGTCCGCGAGCCCAGTCCGCGAACTTGACCAGGTTATATCTAAAACCAGTTGTTCTTGAACTCATGTTTATTGAAACTAAGGAATGCTTTTGCAAACCGTGGATATAAAGTTCATGAACCGATTCGAGTGAATCAAACCGTTTTTGCTTCGATTGTGTCTTGTGTAGTTACATAAGATCTAAGCAATGGAACAACTCTCTAACTAGTTCATTTGAGTCATTTGAACTAGTTAAGGTGAAGAAGAATATGGTGGATATGAAAGTGATCATATGTCTAACCATTTGGTTAATTATTGTTGAAACAACAAATGTTAATGTTTGGGGACGGTTCGTAAACCCAAAATTGGACATTTCATTTGTGTGTAACAAGCTAAGCTTTAGATCCAGCGGTTGAGAAATATTAGCTTGAATCTAATCAAGTTTTCATCTAACGGTGAATATTGAATGCTTTGTTACTAAGCTAACATTGATTGCAAACTCTGATTTAAAAGACTATATAAAGGAGAACTCTAACAACTGGGAAACCTAATCCCCACACCTTACGTGTGATACTAGTTGCATATATAGAGTCTATTCTATTTTAACCTTTGGTTTCTTCTTCTAAAAACCATGTTAACGACTTAAAGACTTCATTGGGATTGTGAAGCCAGACCGATACTAATTTTATTGTAGTTGTGTGATCTGATCTTGCATCGTCTATCTCTACGAGCACGATTGTAATAATTGGCTCGAGATTTATATCTCCGATAGGCAAGATAGAAAAGTAATTACAAACACTTCGTCTCATCGTTTGTGATTCCACAATATCTTTTTTTGCTGCGTCGATTAGGATTATTGTGAGGTGATTGATAATACTAGGATGTTCTTCGGGAATATAAGTCCGGTTTATCAATTGGTTCCTGTTCACCTTGATTTATAAAAAAACGGACAAAACTCATAGGTATATTTGTGGGAGACGAATTTATCTATCACCGTAGACTTTTCTGTGTCATACATATTTGTTTATTAAAGTCTTCGACTTCGGGTCGTAACAACTCTTAGTTGTGGGTGAGATCAACTAAGGAAATCAAGTACGTAGCATCCTGCTGGGATCAGAGATGTAGGAGCATAACTGTACCTTGGATCAGTGTGAGATTGATAGGGGTTCAACTACAGTCTAGACCGAAGTTAATTTGGAGTTGGCTAGTGTCTGTAGCGGCTTAATACAGTGTGTTCAAACTGGACTAGGTCCCGGGGATTTTTTTCCTTTGCGGTTTCCTCTTTTACAAAATTCTGGTGTCTGTGTTATTTCTTTTCTGCATTATATTTTGTTATATAATTGAAATATCATAGGTTGTGCGTTGTTCAATCAATTAGAATATCCAACCTTTTGGTTGTTGATTTAAATTGGTTGACACTTGGATATTGGTCTTTGGTACCAGCCAAGTTATCTCTTTAGTATTTGATAAAGACTCGCATATTTCTATTTGCTTGAGTATATATCAAATCGAGAGATTCAGATATAAACTCTTTGATATACTTTTTATCTAGATTGACTCTGACTATCTAGTTGATTCTCTAGAAAGTATATTGGAGTTTGTCCATACATATTGCTAAGCGAAATCTTGTGTGTGGTTGTTGTACCCCGACATTTTCAATTGGTATCAGAGCATGCAAACACGTTCAAGACCTTACAAGTCTGTGTTTGTAGCGATCCGACTCTATGGACAGTAGTGTTATCTCAATAAATGCACCACCAGATCCAAGGATTTCAGAATTCTCTTCCATGCCTGATTTAATAAAATCTGTAGAAGAAATTCTATCTAAACCTCCACCGGGTTTAAAATCCCTTGAAGTGTTTTAGGGCTTGAAAAGAAGCTTGAGAGCTTATCTCTTGATGTTGAGTTATACCTCCAGAAAGAGCAAGAATCTCTTGACAGGCTAAATCAAGTTATGATAAATAGTATTCATGTTGAGGTTGATATTGATTTACTAATCAATGAGAGCAATGATCCTCCTCTGCATAATCCAGTTAGTTGTGATAAACTAAACGAATTACAAGAGGAGTTTAAATCTCAGTTATCTGAGTGTATCACCTCAAAGCATGAATTGATTCGTTGCTGAATTCCTGATACTTCCTATCAAGATAGTAGTATTGTCTTCTTTTATGAAGAATCTAGGACGTCTCTTTTTATCAAAAGAGTTTCCCCTCGCAGTACTAAAAACTATCTGCAGAAACTGTTTTTTATAAGTTGGAAAACAAGAAATCAGAAACACAAATCTTTTTGGGTTCTCTTGAAGTTCTTTAATAAACTTATAAAAACAGTTCCTTGGGTGTTTCTCAACACTACAAGATTTAAGAGTTGTTGGAAAGAAACTCTTTCTTGGTGCCATGGTGAGCAAGATATTATTCACCTCAACACAACTTGTTTGTGTGGAAAGTGCATCCTCACCAAGAAATGCCCTGCTATGTATACGGTGAGGGAAGCACAACAACTGAGGCGCATAGATTATATTCGGTAAGGCTGTAGAATTCAGTTGGACTTGTCTAAAAAGGTATGTCTATGAACTTGAGCAAGTTTTATGTTTTTATTACTTTTTTTTTGAGTACTTATAATGATCCATGTACCTTGCTTATCGTTCATTTTTACCTAACTTGATCTGTGTTTAAGGTTCTTAAATGTTTAGGTTTGAAAACATTAGTTCGGGATCTTTGGACTTCATGGTACACATACCAAGTATGCATAACATCATTTAAAACCAAAATCCAGGGGTTTAAGTTCGCAAACCCCGTCTGCATACTGCTCCAGGATACGAATATTCGTTTGCAAACCCGTGTGCATACTTGACGTCGATATTCGGTAAACTTGTTTTGGCCGTAACTTCTTCGTCCAAAATCGGATTGACCTCATTCTTTTTGCACTCTCTTCCTCTTTGGATTTTCTTCAAAATGAATATGAGAAATCTTGAATTTGGATGAGTTAAGATTAGTATTTGTCCTGTCTCTTGTTTTTGAGTATTTTGCTCCGTTTCGTTGCACTTGTTCCACATCTCTTGAACTTGGGCACTTGGATTATTGGTGTACTACTATTCTAAGCTAATTTGTAGATTTTACAAGAATGTTGTTGGTGAATCACAAAGAAGGAAGTTCAAGAATGGAAAGTAGTACGCAGTGCTATGGAATTCTTGAATGTTCACAATCATCCTTTGTGAACTATGATGCATAGTCGTTATTGACTTTCTATGTTCTTATTTGTTAAGAAAATCTTTTTATACGCCTTTGGTAGCTATTATTGGTGTAAATCCATGCGAAAAAGATTGATTCTACCCTATAAGGACAAATCATCTTGTATGTGCATTAAGAGTTTGTCTTGTTTGCCTAGTAAATCTTCTATTTTATTTGTTTTCTTTAGAAGAATAACTAGAGTTTGGAATAGCCATTATTGTGATGTCACTTATCTATGTCCAACACTTTCATCTTCATGTTTTTAGATTTATTGGTTTAAATTCTAAATTTGTTTGGAAGATGATATTTTCAGTATTAATCTTTATGATTTTATATATTGGAATATTGTTATGGGATGTGTGTGTTTACGTCCGTGAACTTGACCGTCCCATATCTTGTCAAAAGTAAAGTCTTTCGTATGTCGATATTCATATGTTGATAAAATAATGAATGGACTTTTGACAAATACAAAAGTTAAGCCTATATTGTCAATTATTAATGGAAGATAGGTTAAAATCTTTTATTTTCAAGGATTAAGTTTATTAAATATCGTTATGCAAATAGTGATGGAAAATAGAATGAATCCTTGTGTATTCCGCAGTAATTGATCTTCCCTGATCCATATTTTATGTATTATTGTGAGGCTCCGTGAAGTGTCTTATGTTGAGCATTGAACGACCAAGTTGATTATTTTCATGATTAGCTATGTTGTTGTTCCGTAAGGTACATTATGTCGAGCATATTCAACTAAATTTATCATCTTGTTTGGTTATTTAGTTGTTGCTCCGTAAGTTTTCTTATGTCGAGCATGACCAATTAAATTGATTACTTTTGTGATTAGTTTGATTGTGTATTTCGATTAGATTAATTATGGGTTCTCTTGTGATTAATCTAATTGTATATTTTGAGTCTCCATAAGTTCACTTATGTTGAGCATTTGTCGATTAAATTAATCATGGGTTCTCTTGTGGTTAGTTTAATTGAATATTTTGGATTTAAATTCATACTTGTATGTGATTTGTTATGTCCAAAGAAATCCTTCTTTTTTTTTTCGAAATTAAGGTCGCTCTTGTTGTTCTTTCAGGAATGACATTTTATGGGGAACAGTTCTTTTGAACTTGTGCTTAATTGCCAAATCTTTGTGGGGAGTGCGGCTGTGGAATATTATAGGGGTTATCTTGTATCTTTACAAACTCCTTGATGAATGCATTTAGCTTCGGCTTTATAATTGCATCTAAATAAGATGATATACTTTTGCTTTCTTTTGGTCAAGAAACGTCTCTTTCGGAAATTTCATTAGGATCCCGTTCTTGTACCTTTGCCAATTTTATTGACAAAAAGGGGGAGAATTAATATGTAGTTCACACTACAAATACATATGGTTTTCGGATCATTATGTAAGGGGGAGTGGTTTCCATTGAGATGGAGTATTGACTAAGGTGGAGTGATACATATAACCATAGTATTGTTGTTGAAGTTGTGATACAATTGGACTTTGACGCTGTATAATGATACTATGACATTGTATAACAATGATTGAGAACTTTTGCTTTCTTGTTGTTATAGCTACGGATTTTCAACAACGATGATGCTAAACTTACAACCTTTGGGATCATTGGAGTACTTGGAAGTGACGAAGATTTCGAGTAATGTTGAAGATTAGGCATGTGGAATAGGAGCTACAAAAGTTAATTTATTTATTTTTTGTATTCCATATGTATTAATAGTTTTGTCACTAAAATTGACAAGGGGGAGATTGTTAGAGCATTTCTCGGTCGAACTCGCATGCGTTGCTATCTCAAGCATGTTTGTCAATGTTAGTGATCAAAACTATAAGTCTTGATTTCTAGCCTATATAGCTAAAGGTCTCGGACTAGGATAGAAAGTGTAATTGAGCTCAAGACTCCATGGCAATCATCATACAAGAGGAAGGACTACTCAAGGAACTGGTGGATCTTCATCGACTAAAAGGTATGTAGAGACTTGAACTTATCTGTCACTCAAAAGTGTATCTATTCTATCTCCTACTCTTGAGACAAAAGTCATGCTGATGTATAGACTTTCATTATACACATTTGCTATTTCGAGCCGAGTTTAACTCGCCTATATATTTCTCGAAATATGTGTTGGTAATCTTTCACTTTAGCCAAATTCATCTTTACCTAGTGACAAATGTCATGTTATGTTTTAATCACTTTGAAAATTGCTCTGACGAAAAATGGTCTGTGAGTAACGGCTACATAACGTCCTCTGAGAATGTTTCAATGATTGAAATGAGAGTTTAGATTACATAAACATTGGTAGGATATAAACATTGTTGTGGAAACACATATATGTATAAGTCCTTATTCCTTGAACCAAAGTTTGCCAACTTTGTTAATCAAGAAAAACGGAATGTGGCGTGAGCCAAGTCCGCTAACTCAGTCCGCGAACTGGCGGAAGTTCTCGACCCGAGAATTTCTGCTGGAGTTTGTGAACTCCTTCCGTGATCTTAAGTCCGCGAACCCAGTCCGCGAACTTGAGCAGGTTATATATAAACCGGTTGTTCTTGAACTCATGTTTATTTAAACTAAGGAATGCTTTTGCAAACCGTGGCTATAAAGTTCATGAACCGATTCGAGTGAATCAAACCGTTTTTGCTTCGATTGTGTCTTGTGTAGTTACATAAGATCAAAGAAATTGAACAACTATCTAACTAGTTCATTGGAGTCATTTGAACTAGTTATGGTGAAGAAGAATATGCTGGATATGAAAGTGATCATATGGCTAACCATTTGGTTACCTATTGTTGAACCAACAAATGTTAATGTTTGGGAACGGTTCGTAAACCCAAAACTGGACATTTCATTTGTGTGTAACAAGCTAAGTTTTCGATCCAACGGTTGAGAAATATTAGCTTGAAACTAATCAGGATTTCATCTAACGGTGAATATTGAATGCTTTGTTACCAAGCTAACATTGATTGCAAATCCTGATTTGAAAGAATATATAAAAGAGAACTCTAGCAACTCGAAACCTATTCCCCACACCTTACTTATGATACTAGTTGCATATCTAGAGTTGATTCTCCTTTAACATTTGTTTTTTTTTTTAAAAACCAGGTTAACGACTTAAAGACTTCATTGAGATTGTGAAGCCAGACCGATATTACTTTTCTTATAGTCGTGTGATCTGATCTTGCATCTTATATCGTTATGAGTACGATTGTAATAATTGGCTCGAGATTTATATCTCCGATAGGCAAGATATAAAAGTAATCACAAACACTTCGTCTCATCGTTTGTGATTCCACAATATCTTTTTTCGCTGCGTCGATTAGGATTATTGTGAGGTGATTGATAATACTAGGCTGTTCTTCGGGAATATAAGTCCGGTTTATCAATTGGTTCCTGTTCACCTTGATTTATCAAAAGACGGAACAAAACTCATAGGTATATTCGTGGGAGACGAATTTATCTATCACCGTAGACTTTTCTGTGTGATACAGATTTGTTTATTAAAGTCTTCGACTTTGGGTCGTAGCAACTCTTAGTTGTGGGTGAGATCAATTAAGGGAATCAAGTACGTAGCATCCTTCTGGGATCAGAGACGTAGGAGCATAACTGTACCTTGGATCAGTGTGAGATTGATTGGGGTTCAACTACAGGCCAGACCGAAGTTAATTTGGAGTAGGCTAGTGTCTGTAGCGGCTTAATACAATGTGTGTTCAAACTGGACTAGGTCCCGGGGTTTTTCTGCATTTGCGGTTTCCTCGTTAACAAAATTCTGGTGTCTGTGTAATTTCTTTTCCGCATTATATTTTGTTATATAATTGAAATATCACAGGTTGTGCGTTGTTCAATCAATTAGAATATCCGATATTTTGGTTGTTGATTTAAATTGATTGACACTTGGATATTGGTCTTTGGTACCATCCAAGTTATCTCTTTAGTATTTGATAAAGCCTCGCAAATTTCTATTCGCTTGAGTATATATCAAATCGAGACATTGAGATATAAACTCTTTGATGTAATTTTTATCTAGATTGAGTCTGACTGTCTAGTTGATTCTCTAGAAAGTATATTGGAGTTTGTCCATATAGATTGCTAAGGGAAATATTGGGTGTGGTTGTTGTACCCCCACTTTTTCACACCTACCACCCATTGTTGAAATGTTCTCCATTAAGTCTTGTTATAAGGTGGTATCTAGAGTCATTAATGAAGTTATCCACTGTAAATTTCTTCGAAATCATCCTTGAAATCCATGCTCGCCTGAATACTTTATGTGGAAGTGTGTCCATGATTTCATTCATGTGAGAGATAGGATACCACGGTATGCGCATGTTGTTGATAATGTTTGTCCTTTTTGTAACCAAGCTATTGAAATCTCAGTGTATTTTTCTTGATTATCAGATTTCAAAGAGTATTAAGTTTTCTTGAGAATTTGATTTGGAAAGTAATCTGAATGCTTTCAACTCTCTCTGATTGGATATGTAGCTGGTATAGTTTTAGGTTTTCCAAAAGAATGGAGTCTGATAGGTATATAACTTTTGCAGGTTTTATGTTATGGCATATCTGAAAGATAATAGTGCAATGTTATTTAAAGGGTTCAACTCCGTGTGGACAATTTGATTAATCAAGTTATTATGTCTTTATATGGTTGGTAGACCTGATAATCAGGTCGCTATACAAGTGAGAGTTGCAAAATTTTTCCTGACAAACACTGTCCGAATTTTTAACTAAAATGCATCATTCACAAAAAACGACAATACTAAGGGGTTTGAACTGATCATGTAATTTGATGCTGGTCGATTTTGTGGAGCAAAATGCATGCTTTCCATCAGTAACCCAGGATGAGGAGGAGGATAAGCATATGCTGCACTGGAGGAAATTAAATGGGACAAAGAAGTGGGAGATGATAAATTACATATTAATTAGATATTGAAGGAGATTGTCTTAACGTAGTAAATGCAGATCGACAAATAATAATATTGTCGGCGACTATAAACACTTGACGTCCTCTTGTAGTTCTTGAATTTGTACTCATGTCCATAGAAAGAGCAATGAGATAGTTCATGTTCTTGTTAAGGATGCTAGATTTATAAATAGCCCAATTATATGAGATTCAGTCTTAACGAATTGGTAACTAATTATCCACTCTCATTAAAAGAAATGGATGTGATCTCCTTCTAAGGTTAGTATATATTTCTTTCATATTTAAGAAAAAAATATACAAAAATAATGTTTGAGTTAGGTTTAGATAATCGGATTCAGACTAGTTATATGAATTTGAAGAAAAAAAAAAGATAACAAACAGACAATCTTTCCAAGATAAATTTTATTCCATGTTTGTCAATGGAACATATTGGGCATTTTCTATCAGATTTAGTTCAAGAATGACAAAAGTTTTGGTTCTCCTTGAGTCCTTTTTCACTTTACTTCTACTTTTTTTTTCTTTAATATTATTGTGCACCCTTTTTTATCTTTAATATTATTATGCGATGGAAAAAAGAATTATTGTGGTGTTCATAAAAAGAATTCATTTCTTAAAAATATCATGGGATGGATAAAAAAATGCGAAATTCAAAATTATTAGGCTTATATGAAAGAGCTAACATGAGCTTTAACCAGAAAAACCTTTTGGACCATGGTTTTTAAAATTCTACAAGTCATGAATCGACTATTACGACTCATGTTACCAACTTTAATCGGTCCAAACTATCTGTATGAATCGTTTTTACCGAGACTCGTATTTGTCAAATTTGTTTGACCGATTCTTGATAAGGTTAGCTCAATGAAAACCTTTCGAACTCAAAACATCTTGTATCACGTTATGATTTGCTAATGCATAACAAAATTTACTGCTATACATATGTTTATTAAAATATATGATCTTGTTAAATGTTTTACATAACTTAGTATTGTGTATAGGTAAACATATAATTCAAAAATTAACCATGAGTCTTCCATTTACGACTCCACATACGAATCAATTTTCAAAACAAATCATGATTTGACATGGCTGCTAACTAGAGTATCGATTTATTAGGGAGGGTACCGAAGCCCATATAAGATAAATTAGAAAATTTTCTGTCTTATATGGTTTTTGGACTCCCAATAACCTGGCACCCCGCATAACCAATGTTGACGATTTGATTCACGATTTAAAATTCTATATGGACCGTACTGTAACTTTTTTTCTTCTTGATAATTGGGCTTGGATATGACACTTAGCCGAGGTCAAAATGATATAAATCCATCTGCATGCTCTTGGGTCCTTAACTGGTTAACCATCATTAGTAGCCAGTAGTGTACATAGCCTGTAGTGTACATAAATGTTTGGAACATAACCATCATTAGTAGCCTGGAATGGTTAGAACCCTGTCCAGCTATAAGAAAAACATGTGAATTTTTTTATTGAGCAAACAAAATATTACAAATTTCACACCTCACTCAAACTCTTATTTGGGAAAATAGAAAAAAAATAAAATCAAGAGCATATTTCAAGCTTTCTTCCTGTCATCACTCACTCAATGATTCACAGCATTGCATTTCAATCTAACTTCTCCGTCAACATCACTCTTAACACCAACATTTCCAAGTTTAACCATTGAAGCAGCAAATTCTTTAAAAAAGAACTTCTCTTCTCTTGCAAAAGATTCAACAATCCACTTTGTCCTATAATCCTTGAGTAACGATTGATCCGATCCGAACACACCCTTTCCTGCGACAATTTGCTTGTAATAATCATTATCGAACTTTGACGAAGTGGTATCCAAAGACTGTCCTGCACTTGAATTCCTATGTTTTGGGCAACTCTTTTTTAGACTCTCAGCGAAGGCGCTGTTCAAGGTGGGATCTACGTCGAGCTTCGAAGTGAACTTATGAAGTCGAGATTCAAATGAGGAGCAATGCGAGAAACCTAAAGTGTGTCCACCTGAAAGAGCAACCAAGTCTTTGATTTCTAGTCCTCTCTTGGCAAAGCTTTGGATGAGTTGTGTTATGTTAAAGGTAGGAGCTGGCAAGTTTGATTTTGTCTCTGATGCTTTAGATATTTTACCATCTTTTCTTCCTTTTAGAACCTCCCATTTTGGACCTCCAGACTTCAATGTAAAACATTATGTAAGTTAGAGAAAGATAGAGATGTTATGCACATTTAGGTGTAACGTCGCACGAAATTATACCTGAGTTACTACGTCTCTTGCGGCAACAGCAATGATATCAGCACAAGAAACGGTTCTCGGACAAGCTTTTTCTAGCTTAGCTTTGGCCTCCTCAATTACGTAAAATGATCTGATCGAGATGTTTGGTGGACCATCTTTCTCAGCTTTGTTTCCCGGAGTTGAGTCTACTAGTATTGACGCATCACATCCCTAAGAGACACCAATATACCACATTTTTTTTGAAGCAGCATAAACCAATAAACAACATAAACCAAATAAAACCCAATTTTACGCAATGGAAAACAATAAAAGAACATAAAATTCAAATGTAAGAAAAGAAGACAGAAAAATATGTATGTATGACTTACCCTTACGAAGCAGTCATGGAAGAACATACGAAGAAGTCGTGCAGGAACCTTAGGATCATGCAATGATGCATTACGAATTGTCTCTGCGATGATATGTTCAGCTTGTGGGCATGACTTATTGTAATAATGACTATCGAGAGTCGCAGTTGATAATGGAATCACAACTAACAAAAGGAAAACAACAGTTGCAGATGAATAACCCATAGTTTCTTAATGCTTAATGAGTGATGGAGCTAAAAAGATCACTAGAGATTGGTGAGCTAGAGAGAAGTGATAAGATCAGGTTGATATGAAGGATGCATGGAACTATAGCAATATATATAGTAGTCATCAAAAACATGAAACTATATCATTTAAGGGTTTAAAATTGGAGTTAAGTGTAATGCTTTGAAGTTACTCTATATTTGAAGAAGAAGAAAAACCCAACCCCTTTGAATTAGATGTTTTTGGTGTACTTTGGGATCAAGTATGTCCACCTATACATACATTGGTCTTGTATCTTGTAATATCGTCAAAGTATGACATGAAAGAATACCTAATTTGGCAACAAAAAAGAAGAAGAAGAAGATGTACATACTTTAAATTTGTACTGACATTGGACTGAAGTTACTACAGTATTAAAAGTATATTATTGAATTAGCTAGTTGTATATGGGGTCAGGGTGGCGCGCCGCGCGCTGTGCGTCATTATTTTCATTCTATTGTGGAACAGACCAAATAATGTTATCTTCCTTTGAAGGTTGCAATAATGGGGCTCTATATTCTGAGAATATGAAAAACAAGACTTTCACCAGGATGCAATTACTGCAACTCCCTCGTTAACTCAAGCTTTGTCCAGAGTTTCCACTTGGGAAGGGTTACAAACTTAGTCATTATGAATGAATTTTATCTTTTCCAAAAAGAAACAACTTAGTCGTGTCGTTACTAGAATAATATGACGGCCATACTAAGTAATTGCCGAGTTTAGGTTGCTTTGCTAGAGCATCTCTGAAATATAGAGTTTCATGCACGTTTTCTGTTGGATTTCAATATCCTTATATTTTGTTTCAGCTTGTAGGATATATTATTGAATTTATCAATTAATTCAATTAATATATCAAATTTTCTATCAAAACTATTAAACTTATTCTCATCCCAAGAGTAATATGCTTCAAATTTTAAGAAAAAAAATCTCAACAGAAGTGTACCTGCTTTCGTAAGCGATTAATTATAATTTTCAGACCATAATATGATTTAAAAATCACTAGGTATCTCGAGCAGGTACGTAAATGATAACACTCGAGTTTTAATTAATTAGTTCATGAACATTCAAGGTTAGTCTAAATAAAAAAAAATGCACAAAATGCAGGGAGGCAATGACCACCGATAAGTTGAACCATGTCTGGAGAGGCATCATCTCAAGAGTATCAAAGTCAACCAGCTCAAAAACACAACCACCGTCAACATTCAAATGGTTGTCCAAGACGAACTCGTACCAACCCTTATATATAGACTAGCTTTATTTTCCGAATAAAAAGATTTATGTCCGACATATATACCACTTTTTCCTTGTTGAGAGTGACAAATTCATCACCTTTCTTTGTCAAAAAATCTCTTGCGAACTCAGTAGGTACATGCTGCACATAAAAATTGTGGTCATAAACAAAATATACTTCATACGGAAATTTGTAAACAGTTTCGAAAACGGCCTTAACTCAAATAAGATGGTTTCATAATAAATGTACATGTCGGATACTCAGACTTGAATGCTCTAGTTTCTTTGTTCACCTCATTACTCTCTGGGTAGGAATCGTAGTCTGTCATCACTTTCACTATAAGAGTTGATTGTGTTGAAGGCCATGTCTGGAGAGACTAGCTCGGATAATGTTAACCTTTTTTTTTATAACTCAAGATTATCAATGTCAACCTGCTCAAATACACAAGCATCATCAACCTTCAAATTGTCCAAGACAAACTGGTACCAACCGTTATACAGATCGGATTTACATTTGTGTAAGACAAAGTGACAAACTCGTAAGTTCGTAACCAATGCTTCTAAGAGTTCAGGGTCCTTTTCTCCTGTTGAATCTTTAAGAGTGACAAAAGTATCACCTGCCTTTGTCAAAAAATCTCTTATAAACTCTTAAGGCACATGCTGCACACAAAAATGTGGATCATAAGCAAAGTATACTACGTAAAAGGTAAAAGGTATTTTTTTCGAGTTGGCTAGGATCGTCTCAACTCGAGTAACTAGTTCAAAGATCGAGTGTCTCTCTTGTGATGTCGGATTCCATAATCTCTTCTTTGAAAATAGACACAAATATTATACGGGACCTTAAGCTTAACTAATAAAATCCTATCTTTGCAATCGGTTCTCAAGATTAATCACGTACGTGGACTTCAATACTTGCCTCAAAAATTTCGCATATAGTGAGGGTGACAAAAATAACTATCCTGGCGTTTAGTAGCCTGAACACCAATGTTGGGATTTGACTAATGGTTGGTTTGAACCAAGTCTAACCAAGATTTGCAATCCTCTGTCCACCTCTAAAAATACCAACTGACATCTCAATTGAACAGTAATAAATCCATTTCTTTAATGAGATTCAGAAAATAAAATATTACAAATCTTACACATCACTCATATCACACTCTTATTTGGGAAAATAAAAGAACATCAAAAGCAGGTTTCAATCTTTCTTCCTCTCATCACTCTCTTAATGATTCACAACATTGCATTTCAATCTAACTTCTCCGTCAGCATTACTCTTGACTCCAACATTTCCAAGTTTAACCATCGAAGCAGCAAATTCTTTAAAAAAGAACTTTTCTTCTCTTGCAAAAGATTCAACAATCCACTTTGTCCTATAATCCTTGAGCAATGATTGATCCGATCCAAACACACCCTTTCCTGCGACAATTTGCTTGTAATAATCATTATCAAACTTTGACGAAGTGGTATCCAAAAACTGTCCTGCACTAGAATTCCTGTGTTTGGGGCAACTCTTTCTTAAGCTCTCAGAGAAGGCGCTGTTCAAGGTAGGATCTATGTCGAGCTTGGAAGTGAACTTATGAAGTCGGGATTCGAATGACGAACAGTGCGAGAAACCTAAAGTGTGTCCACCAGAAAGAGCAACCAAGTCTTTGATTTCTAGTCCTCTCTTGGCAAAGCTTTGGATGAGTTGAGTTATGTTAAAGGTAGGAGCTGGTAAGTTTGATTTTGTCTCTGATGCTTTGGAAATTTTACCATCTTTTCTTCCTTTTAGAACCTCCCATTTTGGACCTCCAGACTTCAATATATATAAAACCTTATGGTAATTAGCTAGAGATAGATAGAGAAGTTATGCACATTTATGTGTAACGGCTCACGATGTTGTACCTGAGTTACTACATCTCTTGCGGCAACAGCGATGATATCAGCACAAGAAACGGTTCTCGGACAAGCTTTTTCTAGCTTATCTTTGGCCTCCTCAATTACGTAAAATGATCTGATCGAGATGTTTGGTGGACCATCTTTCTCAGCTTTGTTTCCCGGAGTTGAATCAACTAGTATTGACGCATCACATCCCTAAAGCATACCAATTTAAATAAACCAAACAATTTTGCAAAATTCAAACCAATATAAGAACAAAAAATTCCAAATGAAAGAGAAGAATATGTACGACTTACCCTTACGAAGCAGTCATGGAAGAACATACGAAGAAGTCGAGCAGGAACCTTAGGATCATGCAATGATGCATTACGAATTGTCTCTGCGATGATATGTTCAGCTTGTGGGCATGACTTATCGTAATAATGACTATCAAGAATCGCAGTCGATAGTGGAATCACAACTAGCAAAAGGAAAAAAGCAGTTGCAGATGAATAACCCATAGTTTCTTAATGCTCAATGAGTAGAGATTGGTGATCAGCTAGAAAGAAGTACTATGAGTTAAGGTTTGTTATGAAGGATGCATGGAACTATAGCAGTATATATAGTAGTTATCAGAAACATGAAACAACATTATTTAAGGGTTTAAAATGGAGTCAAGTGTAATGCTTTGAAGTTACTCTAAATTTGAAGAAGCTAGAAGAAAAAACCGACCCCTTTGAATTAGATATTTTTGGTGTACTTTGGGATCAAGTATGTCCACCTATACATGTATTGGTCTTGTATCTTGTAAGATTATCAAAGTATGACATGAAAGGGATACCTAATTTGGCAAAAAAAAAAAAAGTACTAACTTCAAATTTGTACTTAGAAGTTTGATAAAGATATTATTGAAATTTGTAAGGTGTAGCAAGATATATGAAGAGTACGGTTGGTGATTGATGAAGTATTGTAGTAACTGTACTACATTTTGGGTTCCCATCTATGTTTGGTACCTGTCTTTGAAGAAGAAATGGATGAAAAGATGGAAATATTGGTGGTTGGGACCTAAGATATTCTAAGCCATAAAATCGGATCACTAATTTATTTAGGAGGCAAACTCAAAAGCCCCTTTAAAGTAATCAGGAACTATAAGAGAAGCTTCATTACAAAGGAAAGATGCAAGACTTGCATCTTTTCCCCACTTTTAAGAGTCAGCTGCAAAATTTGCTGCCTTGAAATTAACTGGACAATGAAGAAAGTGGAGGTGTTGGGCTGATGTGCTAATGCCCACTTAATTTGTACTTTGTATCTAGGTTGGAATATTCTAAAGTTGGAACCCAAATAAACTTTAGGATAATAAATTAGTAGATCATTTTAGAAAGATGTTGTCATATGAATTTGTCATGTAGCTAAAGTTAGTCAAGCTTGATGATCTGAAGAGGCAAGCTATAGTACTTAATTATTTGAAAAACATACTTCAAAATATACTGCATTTCATTAGATAAAGTATATGTCATAAATCTGAGAAACAGCCCTGCTAGTTCTTGCACAGCTCATGTTGGATGGCTGATATCCTGGACACGAGACTTACTTGCCTCGTCTTATTAAGGATTTCTTCCCATACTGCTGTTTCTGAGCTGTCTGGAGAATATAGATTGCGGTTGACCGGTCAAGAACTAAATATTCCCACCGTTAAAATCATATAGATGCACTAAAGGTAGGAGGAACCATGACAGAAGATGAAACCTTCAACCTTTTACTTCTCGATGCCAAGTTAAAACTCTCTTCGCCAGGTCCTGGTAAACTCGGACCAGCCACAGGACTATCCATCCAACTCATATTCAATTGAGGGTGATCTAAAAATAACCCTTGCTGTTGATCACTGATATACCCATCTGAATCATAACGGCCAGTTCCGTTTGGTGGAGACGATGAGAGCCATCTGATGCACTGCTCAGAGGATGATCCAGCATTACTCGAGTCCGACACAGTTCTTGATGAGGAACTATCCCAATTGGTAGTTAGAGGCTCTTCATTAACCGGTATACTATGAATACTCTGAGGGACTATTATACTTGGTTGAACTGCTTTACCAATACTACTCTTCATATCAATATTAGCTTGCCGATATTGAGGACTTCTAAAATTAAAAATACTAGCAAAAGTAAATTGATCGACTACTCTAGAATTTTTAGTTGATTTATTATCAGCTGCTCTAGCCATAATGCTTTGAATATTCTTACTTAACTTGGCTCTCAGTGAAGAATAGTTGAGTCCTTTATTATAACTATTATTATCCGCTGATAATAACCCGCCATCTGAATCCAACACCGGTAATGGCGCTGCAAAATTTGTTCGAGCGTTATCACCTCGTAAGGCTCTTGCTGCTTCATCATAAGCTCGAGCAGCTTCTTCTGGTGTATCAAATGTTCCAAGCCATAATCTTACGTGTTGTGACGAATCTTTTATCTCTGCAACCCATCTTCCCGAAGGCCTCTGTCGAACTCCGATATATCTTCGATTCGCTGAGGTTTTCGGTGGAGAAGTTTTGGTGGTTGTTATGGTGCTAGTGGTGGTGGTGGTTGTAGTAGACCTCTCCATTTACCCAGAGAAGGACAAAGTGAAAGTTTAAGCGTTGATTATAGATTTGGTGATGACTTAAACTAGAGAGTTAATAGGCTAAGTGTTTATTTTGCATTCAGTAGTAGTGATTAATGAGTATAAATAAGTCTAAGTGATTCAGCTCCAAGAACTAAATGAAGGTATATACCCTTTCTAATAATTTTTGCGTTTTGTTTTCTTCTCATTCTTTAATCTTTTTCTCTTTTACAAATCATCAGTTAGTGTACACTACTTGTATGTTTTGTTGTGGTTTCTAGTTTTTAAATCCTCGACCTGATCACTACATTCTAAATAAAGCTTTATGATTGGATTGCTAGCTACTTGCTATTAAACATATGATGGCTTGGCTTATGAAGAAGAATGTAGTACAACTTATATTAGTGTTTTTCTGCACAATAATTGAAAAAATTCCTTTTAGTTCGTCGTGGAGTTAACTGCATTTTGTGGTTAATGGCTTCATGTGGGTTGTACATATAATTAGAGGTTCTTGAGAAAATAATTGTCTAGCATATAATGGTAAAGATCGATCTCAGTTTTAACTTTTAACTTAAGGATACAAACCCAAAACAAAGATGCAAGAAAAAAACTTAAGGCCCTTGTTGGCATATATTGCGCGAGATTCGCAATTTCGCAGCACTGCAAAATTCAGATATATGCCCAAGGCCGCAGTAGTTTAAGACTTCAGCTGTGTACATTTTTACAGCAAAATAGTTGATCTTTTGTTGAGTTTTTTCAAATGAATGCAATTATATGTTTTGATGCGCAAATATTCAGATTTGTGAGGTGAATTTATCGACTTAGCAATTCCCTGGCATGGTCAACTGAATGTTTGACTGGATAATCTCAAACTAAAGTTATCATATGCTTAAAGCATGTGTTAGATGGCTGAGAATCACGGTAGTGCCAAAAGAAAGCCGAGCCATGAATAAGATCGCCAACAAAGATAAAGAGCCAAGGAGAAAGAGACAGGGGATAGGGCGGCCTGAGGTTGTCACTTAGTAGGGTTAATATAATTTTAAAATCCGGCGGGAAAAGTTTTTGTTTATATAATACTGACGTGGAAGCTGCCGTTGGAATTTAGTAGTTTGGGAGAGAATGAAGAAAAAGGAAGTTTTGTCCTCTTTCGAGTGTATTTGTTGGTAGGTGATCACCAGTGATCAAACACTGCATACTCACTTTGGTCTAGCTCCTCTCTAGGATTATTTCTTAACTCCGTAACTCCGTACCGTTTCATTCGCGTTGGATATTGATCTTTCTGTAACAGAGTCGTGATGATACGGTGTATGAACTTTTTGGTACACGCCTCTACATGCACCCCATTAATTAATTTTGATCGAAAAAATTGTTAAGCTAAATGTGAGTTAGCTACATAAAAGAATACGTTATGTTTCCACCATCGGGCAAATAATAGAAACCATATTATTACTACGTTAAGATGGTCTGTTGTGATGCTGCTAGATTAAAATGCAGCATGCGAGCAAAAAGATCTCCACGATATTTGATTTAATGCTTATGTTATGCAAAATCTCGATATGAAATCTGGATAACAGACATGTATATACATCCGGAGAAGAAAAATCATTTGATTAGTAAATTAATAGTATGTTAAATGAATGTTGATTACATGTAAACTTACAGCTCTCTGTGTATCTAATCTCTATACAGATTTCGATAATGTTATAAATTCAAAACATGCTAATCCAATAAACTGTTCAAAAAGAATGATAATGCTTACTACATTTCATTTTTTTTAACAGCTACTCAAAGCTTGTTTTTTCTTAAGGGGTGTTTTAAGACCACGGAGGAGACCGTTGGATTTTAGCGGGGAACTGTACCGTTGGATTCTGCATCGAAGTAAGCAAAGTGACAAACGGTAGTGTTTGTCTTCCTGTGACATGGGGGCTTTAGGAAATGAATGGTACTATAGGAGTGCGTCAGAATTACAGGTGGCACATGCTGGACCAAATGGGAGCCACCTAATAATACAACCAGGGTACTCATGCCTACGATGAGAATATGGGAGTCCAAATCTTTTCACACTCCTCTAACGAGTGTATATTTCATATATTTTTCTGATTGGTTGATTATTTAACTGATGGTCCCATTATCCTCCATGTTTAGAATCATGACCGTCGTTACATAACTCTCTAAATTAAATCAAGGGTAGAGATTAAAATATGAAATATACACTCGTTAAGGAGTGTGCACGAATTCGCACTCAAAATATGGGAATAATTCGAGTGAGCTACTTATATGTCTCCTTAAAATGCTTTCGATCTATCTATCTTCGTCTTCTCATCGTTGGTAGTGTGGACTTTATGATCAGGTATGAGGCGTGTTTTCAACTGTTTTATTATGCACTAAGTAGTCGGTAATTGATCTTTCTTTTTACGCCAAGAAAAGATCGAAAAATTTCCACCTTAAATCGAGAGTGAAAATATATTCTTATCTCCATCTCAAATTAGTTGAGCTACAATTTAGAAATGATTTATCTATCAAACTATGCCGCGGATATTCGTAAATTTTATATCATTGAAAAACATTTTAAAACGCCTACATAAAAAATATAAACGTGACTATCAAATGATATAAAGTCAACTGTTAATCGGATAAAATTTAAAAATGACTCGCTCAACTAATTTTAGACGGAGGAAGCACTTACTTTTTGTTGGTAGGATAGGGTAGTGGTTCCTCCACTATTTCATAAATCTTTTACTTAGAATTTTTTTTTTAAGCAGTTATAAGGGAGGTTCAGATCCCAACCCCCCTTATGGAAGGGGTCATTTTCGGGTACAAATGTCATTTGGTACTTTAAACTCCCTTATCTAAAGTCACATATGCTGTTTTGTCTAACTTTGTTATGGTCAAGTTTTTTTCTTTAGTAGGAAAAATAAATATATTAATCTATAATCTTGTTATACAGAGAGTCTCTTTCTGACTAGAGAGTTTAGCCACACTGGGGCTTCATTTCCCCGACAAGAACCAGATGCCATACTAACTGCATATTTTGATAAAGTATCTGCAACACTGTTTATTATTCTCGGTATATAGGTGATTACCCACTTATTAAAAGACTTAAAGAATTTTGACATAATCTCTAATAATAGCATTTGTCCGCTTAACAGCTCCACATCCTCCAATCAGAGCATTGACAACATTGCTGTGATCCCCTTCAATATGGATGTTTGTTATCTCCTTTCTTATTGCCAGTTAAATAGCTTCAAACACTGTCACTGCTTCTGCTTGCTATGGATCCTCTGCTATTGTTGGGATACACCAGGCACCTTTGAAAGTAACTGCATCATCGATCATAATTAGTCCAGTTCCCACACGTTTAGTCTCCTTACAATAGGAAGCATCAAAATTGATTTTGATAAAACCTTCCATTGGAGCTTGTCATTACAAGAATGTTCTTTCCTTAACAATTTGGCATTGTTTACTAGTACTTTTGTTTAAGTGGTCATTCCAATCAAGGATTGACTTCTTAATCAACTGTACAATTTGGTTTACATTAACCTGAGCAAATGCAATTTCACACTTCATTGTTCTACTCCCTCCGTCTTTATTAGTTATGTCGGAGCTCAAGCTATTTATTTATTGATGAAGTATACTACTCCCTCCTTCTCTATTATAAAGGCGGGATGTTGAATTTTTCTAGTCCCATTAGATATTTAGAATTCTAATTTCAAGATGCCTTTTGACATACATACCTTTATTTATGTTGTATGAGAAATTGTATTAAAAAAAATAAAAGGGTAAAAGGAAGGAAAAAAATGGAAATTTTATGAAAACCAAACAATTTCTTAATCTGAGAGATTTTAACTTTTCTTCCTTTATATTAGGGACGGAGGGAGTACTAGTAGAGGTAAAAGGAGGCAATAACATCAAAGTGAAAAGGTTGTTACTTGTTATACGTAACTAGAGCTGGCAAACGGGCGGGGCGGGGCTGGCTTGTTACGGGTTACACGGGTTCGGGTTAACACGGGTCAAAACCCGCGGGTCGATATTCTTCACGGGTAGTCATTTCTTCAACCCGCGCCCGTAGCGGGTTAAGCTTGCGGGTTTACGGGTTAATCCGTTTACATTGCAATTTAATCAATAACTCCATCAGTTGAACCACAACTACACTGCATCTTCATCAAAACCATACATACGAATCATGTCGAATCATTGTTGTTCAGTTCATCAAATGTTTCACTCAAGTAATATTATATAATCAGAACTAACTACTAGTTAAATTAACATTCAATTGCATCTCAATTCAGCATCACCAGCTAAACAACTTCATCTCCATCATATACCCCATCACCAGTTCACTCTATAACTGCTCAAACCATCACTTCAATTCAAATTTAAACTCCACATCCCATGTATCTCAAGTCTCAACATGACCTGAACTGCAGCCACTTCCAATTTTCTTCCCCACAGACCCAATTCCAAATCAACTAACCCTAAATAGGATGAACCCTAATTTCTTACTCAATTCTTACATAAAATGAATTTAACCGCAAAGCATCTAACTATTCTTCAATTGAGAACAAACCCAAAACTAATTACTCAATTATCAATCAAAAAACACAAGAAATATACATTAGACAGAAACCCTAATTTACCTTTTCAAAGACTCGTCATTGAATCAACTTCAAATCTTCAATTAACATCTACCCATGATTCTTCATCTATCAATAGATCCATAGTTCATCTTCTAAGTCTTCAGAACATCAATCAACTCTATAAACCCCAATTCAACTACAACAACATTAATCCCTTCGTCTCCCGAGTTCAATCAACTTCAGTTCTAACTTCATCATCTTATATTCATCATACTAAACACGTTCTTATGAATTTCTTACACGAAAATTAACTCAATTTGTTGAATTGAGATCGGCAGAAAGAAAAAGAAGAACTTGAGACCAGAAGAAAAAGAAGGCGAAAGAAGAAGAGAGAATAAGAATGAATTACTCTCGACTTTTGGGAGATATGGAATATGGATATGGGCAGACAGGTTCACGGGTTGTACCCGCGGGTTCACGGGCCGGGACGGGTTAACCCGTTTTCTCACAAGCCAGCATTTCTACAACCTTAACCCGGTTTGTTTAGCCACCAGCCGAGCCGGGTACGGGTTTTTTACGGTCCGGACCGGGTAAATCCGCGGATTTTGGCTTGTTTGCCAGCTCTATACGTAACAATAAAGACAATGAGAAAAAAGGAACGGAAATTTTAACTTTTACGCTGAAGATCAGTCAACTTAAATTTGTGACCCGATGGGATGGGATACTTTTATTTTACTCATGAGATCTGGATACATGTAGATTAATTGGGGGCTAAAATATTTATAACTATCTAGGGTAATAGCTAAAAGGCTTCAAAATTACGTAAAGTTACATCGTTATCGTTTCCCAAATCTAATTAAAAGTAGCCCCTTCTTTTCCGTCTCCATCGTTTTCAAATGGAAAAAAAATGTCGGTTAGTTTGTATGTGATCGTCGACTCGAAAATTTTCATTGTATTAATATTTTCAAACATGAAGCATATGAAACAAACTGGTGGAAGAAAACCAGATTATGATGACCCTAAAATTTGAAAGACGTTTCAACAATACAAATGAAACATAAATAATTTTCTTAAGAAGAATTAGTAACCTGAATCCTCTGAAGAAATCCCAAATCCCAGATATGAAGAAAATGAGACAGTGGGTGATTTCATACTCAACCTGTTACTTTAATTTTTTGTTCAAATGTCATATTAGGTCAGAAAAATTGAAAAGGTTGAATTGCAGTTATATGATCGCATGGTATCTCTTCAATCACCATGTCAATTTTTTTTCTTTTTTTTTTATCTTTGGTCATCATGGTCGTACGATGAGTATCATGGAGACTTTCCATCAATTTTTCATATCTGAAAAAGTAATTTCTGGGGCCATCATGCTTTTTATCCTTAAACCATGAAGACTAGAAATGTGGTAGAATAATTCCATGGTTGCAAAAGTTAAACAATGACGACTAATAACCGACATAAACAAGTTGTTTACGTGTAGACCGTCATGGTTTGGAAACTATAACCCGAGGACCGTATCCATAAAATAAACAATCGCCAATGTGTTGCATTCTCATCCATGATGAATAATAACCGACAGAAACAAGTTATTCATGTTTTTAATTTGCTATTAGTCGTTATGGTATGCAAAATATAACATGACGACTGTATCCATAAAATAAACAATCGTTGCATTCTCGATCTTGATGACTAGTAGTAATGAATTTGCACTGTTCTTGACTAGATAGCTTATAAATGTAAATTTCAATTGATTCCTTGTGTATTGTATTATTTTTCAGTCTCCAAAAGATTATGGAAGGAAATAAACATATTATTTCTTCTTCAAAACGTCCTCGCAATGGTGATAAGTTCTTGACTGCAGAAAAAAGAGGGGATTTTTTGGAGCCTCAAGAGCTTGTAATCAGTGAAGAAAATCTTACTTAGGCATCGTCTCCAGAAGAACAAAGTGATGATGAGAAAACTGATGAAGACGAATGAGTTTCAGCTGTTAGAGGAGGTAATGATGATGAAGTTCTAAGAGTAGGTAATGATAATAATTTTCTAAAAGAAGGTAATGATAGTGAAGTTCAAGAAGATGGTAACAATGGTGAGAATGATAATGATGGTGAAGAAGATAATAATGATAAAATTCCAGAACAAGGCGAAAATGAAAATAAAATGACAAACCAAAAAAATATGTTGATTCATGCATTCTCTCCTCTCACTTGAAGAAGAACAGAATCCTGATAAGCCACTCCTAGTGTTAACTGAAGATGCTGACATGTGTTTTTTGTACCATGACTCGTGGGCTTATGAGATCTTCTCTACGATCGTATGTAATCTCAAGCTTACCTTTTGTGATTTAATTATTTTTCTATAATTTGGTTTAAGTATTAATATTGTTTATAATTGTTTTTTCTGTCGAACTATTTTGTAGGATCATAAGAATGCCATTCATCCTTCGAGGCACCAATATTCTTATGCTCTAATGAATCTTGGACGCTAGAGAAGGAATGTGAGCAGTGAGATATCTTGTCGAGGCCTCTGGGTTGTGTCCAACGGTGCATATTTCAATGTTTGAGTATGATAATTCAATTCGTCGTATCTTCATTCTGTGAGAGATATTATAGGGATATAAATACATTTTTCTTCCCATTCGGTTAGATGGCGGTGATTCCTGACAACGCTATACAAATTATAAGCCTCCATACTGATGAAAAATCTACCCAAGACAGCTACAATAATGATCTTCCTTGGGAATTTTTTTACGAATTGACCCAAAACTTGTTTGGTTGGGATGAAATGAAGTCAAATTTACGTTTGTGGTTGCCAGAGGTAGAAGCAAGAAGCTGAATCTAGATATTTTGAGATGTCTTTTACAATTCCAAACGGTCTTCGGGGTCACCAACTATCTGGTGGGTTTCCATTTTAAGTAATGACGAACTCAAAGTACTCGACTAAGTCCAATATGATTCTCAAAGTTGTTAGAGTATAGCCCGGTTGAACTCACCAAGCGTTGGTATGTCAAGTTTGGCTGTCATATTTTAGTGTGCCAAAACTCATCTAAAGTCGCTTGATTATATACTAGAGTGAACTTCGTTTAGGTTAGACTAGAAAGTCTAGGAATGTTGAGACATACAAGTATTACTCCGAAGACCCGAAGAAAGTGAAGAAGTAGCGAACTACAACGACGACATCATCCTTCCACTTGAGGTTAGTAATATTGACTTGAACTATTTCATTCCTAACATATCTTTAAAGTCGTGCTATATTGAAAACATAATTGCGAAGCTGTATATATTCTACATATTATATAATACTCTAGTGATGTGACATGGTCATAATTGTATGATCATAGTATTAGGGAATCAGACTACGAAGTATATCGCTTATCTTTTGATCTTCGTAGATAAGACATCGACATAATCTTGTATATAATGTTATGATTATGTGAATGGGTTATGGTGAAGATTTCATCCTAGGAAACAATGTATTACATTCGTTTAAAGAAAGTACATTCATGAACTCGTTTCGTGAATCGAAAGGGAAATCATTAGGCTTATTGGTACGGCTATTCATTGCAAATCTTTGGATGACCAATATGTGTGAGATGGTAGAACCGATCATAACTATGTTATGTATCTTGGTATAACTAATCACAATACCTGACTTATGATTTGGTATGACTGATTTTATTAATTGGTGTAACCGATCCTAAGTAATCATTATGAGATGGTATGATCAATATTTGTAATTGGTGTGACCAATCCTAGTAATCAGTACAACCGATCTTAATAATTGGTGTGACCGATCACTGAGTGCTGTGTAATCGATCCTTGTAATTGGTAACCGGTCATGATAATTGGTGTAACTGGTCCTGGTAACTAGTATGACCGATCACAAGCAATACCATGGGAATATGGTAACCGGTCCTGGTAACTGATGTAATCGGTCCTAGTAACTTGTGTGACCGATCAAAAGTATTTTCATATTAAGGTATAACCGATCCTAGTGATTGGTATAACCGATTGAACCCATGTATGTCATTTGATTTGATCAATCACATAGTTATCTTGGAATACCAATCAACCAATTCTAAACTTGTTTGGAAGTGTGGTATAACTGATTCCAAGAATGTAAATCCATGTAAATATGAATAAGGATTTACAATGAAGAGATGTCAACATACTTTGAACACGTATAATAACTCTTATCATTTATTGTTCAAAGATATTCCTTAGTACTCAAAGAGATCCTGTGCGAAATAAATTGAAAATCTTTTAATTAAGGTTTTTGGTTTTATATGCTTTAATTACCAGCAATTAAATGCATATCTCTAGAGAATAAAAATTAGTAATGTGCATTTACTGATTGGAGATTTTCTATTGAGAGATTTCGGAAATATCGGACAAGCATTTTTTTGGAATTAGGAAACCGAATTTTGCCATTCATTGCAAATCTTGAGAATATTTTCGGTTTTGGAAATTCCTTGATGTCCAAACATCCTTGGTCTATAAATACCTAAGTTTACATTTCTATCAAACTATCCTAAGAGGCAGGAAAACTTCATTTATTTTTATTTTTGGTGGAGCCGTCTATTCGGCGAGGATAATATCCTAATTAGGTGAAATATCTTGCGACCGCTCGTTTAAAGACTTCTGTGGGATCAAGAAGCTCTACGAGTACCGTTGGTGGGAAACTAGATAATTGTAGTGTTATTAGTTTTTGATTGATTTGATTGACTAACGGTTGTTCAAACTTTGATTGCACCTAGTTTATTTATTCTTGAGAATCTTCTATTCTGATATAAGATTCACTCAAACTAATCGAAGTATCGACGTGATCTTTAGAACTGTTGTTAGATATAAAGACATCTTGTGATAATCCATTGTTAACAGACTCCGTTCGGTGTGTGATTGATCACAAAGGATTCAAGTGGCGTTGTACAGGTTATTATTGAAGATTAAAGAAGATTTGAATACGAAGAAGATTTCTTATTAGTTCTCATATTTTCGTGTGTGTGATGAGTTCCAAATAGTGCATAATTCTACACCTTTTTATTGGCAATTAACTCATCTTTCGCGCTTTAAAACCATATATTATCCCAAATTCTGTATTTTCTTCGTTTTCAAGAATAAATACTTGTACTAATTAATTTTGTGTTTTTAGGTAGTAAATAAAGCTTGGATGAATTAAGGAGCCAAAAGAAGCGGAGAAATGATAACAATGAAAGAGAGACAACAAAGAATCACGCTAGACGACAATGAAGAATGTTGTTTGCACCTCATCCTCAGTGAAGAATGTTGTTTGCAAGACTCAAAAACTAAAAGTGGGATTGAGATATTAGCTTTGAAGAAGGATTGGGCCTAGAAGAAGATCTTCCAAGAGCGCAAGATCCTATACCCAAACCCGTTTCCAATATGAGCTATCAGATTCGAGTTAGCTTATAAGCATCCAAGGCCCCTACACGCGATACATCAACATTTGCTACTCCTGCTCAACACCCCATCCTCCTATTTTATTCCCTTACCCGAACAGAAACCAAACACTCCCCCCATTTCGTTTTTCTTCCCTACATCCTCTGCAACTCCATCACACGTCTCTCCTTCCATCACTTCCATCTCCGACCACCACTGAACACAGCCACTCTATCAGCCACCCTAACAGCTAGCCATCAATCAATCTCCTAGTTTCTATCTCTCTCCATCTTATCTTCTCCCTTATACAGTAACCCTATAGGCTATGATTGAGAAAGATAAGACTATGGTTTCTTCACAACTGTAGAACATCAAATCAAGGAGCTGTAAAGGCTGAATTGAAGTAGGGGTCTATCAGAGAAACGCGTTTTGGTGAGTGGGTCTCTAACAATTTTGAATTGGAGTCTAATTGGAAGATTTTCATGTATAAATAGGGATGAGAGTTATGTGTAAAATTCATGTCCGGATTAGCCGGTGCACCAAGCAGTAGTTCATGTTTGATTTTATTATCTCCATGATGTTCTAATTTCATAGTTGAGGTTTAGATGAAACTATTAATCTATTACTAAGTTTGCTTCATGTATTGATATTGTTCTTGCTGTGTTATAATGTTTTGGATAAATATAATCTGAGCCTTCAGCATTTTGCTCTCAAAGTGTATGCCATGTATCCATTGTAGTTAGAATAACATTATGTTGATTGTGCTACAACTCATGCTTAATTGATTGTTGTTCGATCCTTTGAATAGTTGTGCCTTACTCAGACAGTTAGGGATACCTTAGTTGCGATTCGAATATCCATATCAGGGTTGTTTAATTATCTAAGTGATTGATCTGTGGTTAGTTTGTTTTGTGAGAGGACATCTAATACTAGGATTAGGAATCATCTTAGTGACACTAAACCATTCTCCTGAAACTTCCCTGGATAGGCGGAAGACCACCGATGTCCATTATAAGGGACAAGAATAGTATTGAGACTGAATTGACTTAGTGTAGGTTAAGCGGTGGATTCGACTGCCCTAGCATCTTATCTATCTGCTTGTAGATTACTTTTTGCTTTTATTTTTGTTATTTCAGTCACTACCATCATCTAGACGTATCGGAAAACAAAACCCCCTTGTTGTTACTCTCAGTTTGAATCAGTATAGAAAGACCATAGCTTCAACTTACACCCACCTTGTCCCTGAGGATCGACCTGTATTTGCTCTGTCTCCAATAAATGTTGTGCACTTGCAGTTATCATTGTAGGTACTGTTTACAATCCTACCAGTGTGCACAAACCTTGGTCGGCTGGGATCCAACTAGAATCGAATTTATTCGATTGATTAGTTACCTGAGATCGGCATCACTTTATAGTTTCTCGTTGAGATTTATATTGATTGATTATGAATCTAAACTTAACTGCTTTTGTAGTTATTGGATAGATTTATCTAACCAGGCAAAGGAGTTTATTAGATTAAACATAAGAACCTTTTCGTATGACTTGAGATATCTTTATCTTGAAAGAATCAATAGAGTTGTTACCAAACAGATTTGTTGTTCCTTTACTGTTTAGAATAAATATGATCCAAAGGAATTGTACCAGTGCGTGACCTTCGAAGTCGGAAGCGCAGGGATACCGAGGAAACTAAGTGAACTAAGGTAGTTTCTTGGTCTTAACTATACGAAGTTGGTTTAGATTTTGTATAAAGACTTAATTCTGAGAGTATTCAATTATGGACTAGGTCCCCAGGTTTTTCTGCATTTGCAGTTTTCCTCGTTAACAAAATCTTGATGTGTGATTTACTTTGTTTTCCGCAATTATATTTGTTTATATAATTTAAAAAAAATTGCACTTTATGTTAATTCCGATATACTTGATAGTGATCCTATAGTTTTCGTTAAGTCCGAACTTATTATCAAGTATCACATTTTGGTAGTCGTATTTTTCTCGATCTCGTATCCATAGACAATCACACAAAGTGTGATTACCGAAATTGTTGTATTGTCTCGACTTTGTCCATAGACGATCACACTTGGTAAGAGGACTTATAGGTTGAAACAAAAAGATTGTGGTGTATTTGGGTACCCTCATATTTTCAAAAGTAACATCACAACAATTATGAATGTTATTTACGCACAACAGTTAGATTACTCTTCCAAATTATTCCACGTCTTGTGGTGATTAATTTGAAGATTGGAATTTAAAAATTGAAGACTAATCTTTTTGGTTATAATATTTGTATGACTTTCTCCAAGCTTGATTCTCTGAGATTAACAACCAGTTTATTCTGATAAACGTAAGACTTGTACAAGAACCAAAAAACTGTCTAGCAATATTTATCTGCTTGGTTTGATTTTTTGACCAAAGGAGTTTATCGACATAAACAAAATATTATTTAATATGTTTTATTTCTGATCAAACGCTGATTGATAAGTGAGTTGGTTATTGGAATAGATTTAGTCATTTGTCGTGTCGGTTTACGATCCAAAGGAGTTGAGTGCAGTGTCTTGAAAGTAGTGAGGCAACCCAAGATAGTGAACTATGTAATGACCCGACCCTCCACCAATATTTTCCCACTTAGTCACTACGGTTATCCGGCAGTGTGGGGTTTTCAACGGGCATCACTGCGGTCATCCAGCAGAAACTTCCCAGGAGGTCACCCATCCTCCCGCCCGAGCATGCTAGACTGCAGAGTTTTCTGCCAACGTTGGAGCCAATTGTGCTGAAAAGGCCTCGGTGTTAGGAACGTACAAACCATTACTTATATTCCATTCGGTCAACAATTGCCGAATATCGGGGTATTACAATATCATCACCTTAAATTGGAGTCGTCCTCGGCTCCGTAATATATATAAAAGACCAAATATCCGACGTTCCCTGCCCCTCATGGGAAGCACCTCGACCAACCCCATCCAACGTACCTTCCCACCCTCGGCAGGTGAACCATCGTCGGCTATGATACCATTTGTAATGACCCGATCCTCTACCGATACTGTCCCCACTGATACTGTACCCACTTAGCCAGTGCGGTTATACGACAGTGTGGGGTTTCCAACGGGCATCGCTGCGGTCATCCAGCAACAACTTCCCAGGAGGTCACCCATCCCTGAATTGCTCCCGCCCGAGCACGCTTAACTGCAGAGTTTTCTACCAATTCTGGAGCCAATTGTGCTGAAAAGACCTCGGTGTTAGGAAAGAACAAACCATTACTTATATTCCATTCGGCCAACCCCTGCCGAATAGCGAGGTGTTACATATTTGTAATGACCCATCCCTCCACCGATATTGTCCCAACTTAGCCACTGCGGTCATCCGACAGTGTGGGGTTCTCAACGGGTATCGCTGCGGTCATCCAGCAACAACTTCCCGGGAGGTCACCCATCTCAGGATTGCTCCCGCCCGAGCACGCTTAACTTCAGAGTTTTCTGCCGACTCTGGAGCCAATTATGATGAAAAGGTCTCGGTGTTAGGAAATGACAAATCATTACTTATATTCCATTCGGATATCCACTTCCGAAATATCGTGGTATTACAATACCACCACCTTAAATTGGAGCCGTCCTCGGCTCCTGAATATCTCCAAGACCAGATCTCTGACGTTCCCTGCCCCTCATGTGAAGCACCTGGACCAACCCCGTCCAGCGTACCTTCCCACCCTCGGCAGGTGACCCATTACTTATATTCCATTATGTCATCCACTGCCGAAATATAGGGGTATTACAATACCACCACCTTAAATTGGAGCCGCCCTCGGCTCCTGAATATCTCCAAGCCCAGATCTCCAACGGTCCCTGCCCCTTATGTGAAGCACCTGGACCAACCCCGTCCAGCGTACCTTCCCACCCTCAGCAGGTGACCCCTCATCGGCTCTGATACCATTTGTAACGACCCGTCCCTACGGCGATACTGTCCCCACTCAGCCACTGCGGTCATCCAGCAGTGTGGGGTTTTCAACGGGCATCGCTGCGGTCATCCAGCAACAACTTCCCGAGAGGTCACCCATCCCAGGATTGCTCACGCCCGAGCACGCTTAACTTCAGAGTTTTCTGCCAATTTTGGAGTCAATTATGCTGAAAAGGCCTCGGTGTTAGGAAATGACAGACCATTACTTATATTTCATTCGACTATCCACTGCTGAAATATCGGGGTATTACAAACTATGTATTAGAATTCACGTGCATAATCCATATTGGTTTTAGGCGCAGAGATACTTAGGAAAGTGAGTAACTAGGGGTAATTTACTTGGTCTCAACTATACGAAGTTGTGGTTTCCAATTTATATAACGAATTAATTTAGAGAGTATTCAGAACTTGATTAGGTCCTGAGGTTTTTATGCTACACAGTTTTCCTTGCTAATATGTGTGTTGTGTGATTACTTTACTTTCTGCATTATAATTGGTATAATTATAATTAAGTAACAATACTTGTACATTAATCACATCTTGGTAAGGATCCAATAATTAGATCGTTTCAAACTTTGACTACGCCTTGTTGAAGTGGACTTGTAAATGTGATCCAGGGAATCTAAAAATATCACATACCACGGCTCCTATTGCGAAAGCCGTTCCGCATTAGAGATTGTTATTTCTACGATAAGATTATACAAGATGAATCTACATTTTGATATCCAAAAAATTATAGTATACTTGGTACGTACCCTCGCCATTTCATATTCTTTACATTTATCTCAGGTTGGATTAGATTCTGGTGTGTAATGATGATGTTTTTAGGAATACCCTGGTATTTCAGGTTTTGGTTTCCTAGGTAGAAATCGTTTCTTGGGTCAATTTCTTGGTGCTTTAATAAGTGGCTCAATAAGGTATGGATACTAATTCGTTGGCAGAGGTTATCGCCCTTATATTTGTGCAGGAGAACAAGTGATTACGAAGTAATATGAGGATATATTTTTTTTCCTTGAACTAGATGAAAATATGGTTATGCTTCTGAATCATACGAAGTTCTTGTGTATTTCATGAAAGGAAAAATCCAGTATGCATCGAGATCTGGATTGAAAAGGATTGACAATACCTACATGCATGAGAACACATTTTAAACATTACAACCAATCAAGGTAGTTAATATCGTGTATCGGTATCGTCGGTTGGATCTGATACACATACACAAAAGATTATATCGGTTTTTATCAGTGCTACATCATTAAGGATAGAATTTTAAATATTTATAAATGTTTTTATCTAAAAAATTTGGTGTCATATGATGCATTAATTCTCAAAATCAAAAGCTTCACAGTACAAATTCAATCGCATTCCACCAACATTAAGGAAAATGAAATAGTTGGAAATTTCTTTACTGAATCAGAATGAGTTTTCAAGGATATAAAGGAAGAATATGATTAGGAGGAAAAGTTATGTTTACAAAATATCTAAATAATTTATTCTACCAAACTGCCCTTGTTGATATTATCAATGTATTGGTGAACCCGATTGTTGATGGTGGTTTCTAGCTTAGGGTTGAAACCATAAAACTTTGCATCTGATGTGACGTCACTCTGTAAGGAAACGGTTCCGTGAGTGCTAACCTCTCCACCGGCATATTTATTGAGTCTTTCAATATACTTACATGAAATTTATCCATACTGGCAAATGTAGCAACCATCCCAGATGTTCTGTAAATTTCGGCGCTCGTCTATATTCACTTAATATAAGTTCCTTTGAATGCCTTCTATGTTATGTTCTCCGGATGAACCCTTAATATTCATATGTCATGACAATTTGTGTTCACACGCAACAGAGTAGCACGAATTTCCAAATATCAAGGATAAGGTCTTTGCATAAAGTATTCAATCAGAAAAAGCATGCTGCTCTCTAGCAATGAACTTAAAAGAACTCTGTGTCAACACATAGAATTCAATCAATTGACTTGACTAACTTGCAGAAGTTAGGGTTTTGCGTCTCGCGCAGTATATCAGACCTTGCTCATCGAAATTAAACCTAGGCAAACTAGGTAATTAATCCGCCATGGATTAGCAGGTGCAAAACCTTGCTAAGAATCAGAAAACAGGGAGCTGCAACAGCAAAGCGAGACGTAGCCATGCCTTAGGCCAACTGGCGCCACTTGCTATTGGCCACGCCCCTTCCTAAACCGGCCCTATTTCTCTCGACCAATCGTATCGCCTCAAATTAGCCACGCACACATAAGTTGTGGCTGGGCCCATACTTGTCGTCCCCACTTCCCATCGACCAATCAGGTCGCTCTAAATCCGCCACATTCTCACCAGAAGTGTATCCACGCCCATGCTTGGCCGAACCTCTTTTAATCGACCAATCAGGTCTCTCTAAAGCCGACACAGTTTCACCAGAAGTGCAGCCGCGCCTTATGTTTGGCCGGCCCCTTTCCTTGGCCAATTAAGTCACTCTGAACTTGCCACCATACATTAAAGGCCAAACGCACCCTGTCGTTCCACCAGACTGGCAAGCCAAACGCGCCTTGCCACAACAACATATTGGTCGGCTTGCCAACATGCCACTCTATCGCGGTAGCATTCTACTTTAGCCTTGGCCACGCCGCCAAACCCCTAATTCTTACCACGACACCAAATCCTATCCTTGGCCACGCCGCCAAGCCCTAATTCTTCCCACGGCACCAAATCCTAGCCTTGGCCACGCCGCCAAGCCCTAATTCTTACCATGACGCCAAATCTTAGCCTTGGCCACGCCGCCAAGCCCTAATTCTTACCACGACGCCAAATCCTAGCCTTGGTCACACCGCCAAGCCCCAATTTTACCACGGCGCCGAATCCTAGCCTTGGCCACGCCGCCAAGCCTTAATTTTGGCCACTGAGCCAAATCTTAGCTTTGACCATGCTACAACGCCACATGCGTGGCCATACCACAACGCCACTACATGCCTCCATGCCACGGCTACTAGCATACCGCCATGTCACGGCTATGCCACTGGCATGCCGCTATGCCACGGCTACTAGCATGCCGCTATGCCGCGGCTACGCCATTGGCATGCCAGTATTCCTTGGATACGCCACTGGCATGCCACTAGCATGCCGCTATGCCATGGCTCCACCAGGTGCTACTATGCCAATGGCGTCATTTCACTGTACAAAAAGATGCGGCCATAATCAATGGCCACTCTTCCTCATGAGGTGCAATCTCAGCCATCCAAGTTCGCAACTGAACTGACGGACTTGCGGCAAGCCCCAGGCAACCCGCTACGCCAGGCGCCACTATGCTAATGGCGCCACTTTACTACACAACAAAGATGTGGCCATAATCAACGGCTACCTTTCCTCATGATTTGTAATCTCAGCCATTCAAGTTCGCCACCAGACTGACGGACTTGTGGTAAGTTTTAGGCGGCCGACCAAGGCAAGCCTAATAGCATCACATGTTATTTTTCTATGGAAATGTCTCTTGACTTTGACTTGCCACACATAGAAACCTGCTACACATTTTCCATGAAAACACTCGAGACATCAAACATGTCACAAACTGGGGGATACTCATCAGGGTATTGGTCTGGCGGTTTACAGCAATGCGGCGTGCAATGCGCCCATTACAAGAAAGTGTCATGAAGTAGGAAAATTAGTGGTGGTGAAAAGTAACGGTGTAAACAACTCATTACCTTCATCATGGAAGTGTAATGACTGACGGTTATACGAATTCACTTCCCTCATCATGGAAGCATAACGTCTAACGGTTACACGTTACTTTATTCTTTCACCAATCAATCGTTTCCATTTCCTACGAGACCAGGGTACGTTTCAATATGACTTGTATAAATAGGATTCACCTATTTTCACCAAAGAACAAGTTTTGGTCAGAGAACAACACAGTATCCAGAAATCACCTGATAGCTTTCCATTCTGCTAGCCAGTTCTACTTTCTGATACAAATCATAAACAACCACACCTTCAGAATCAACTATTCTGGTCTCAACACTCTCTTCGCTTCCCTCCCTAAGACCAACCCTTCTCCTTCACTTTGTGACCGAAGCAAGTCTGGAACGACCATTTCTTGGTTTAGGCTAGGATTGTACAGATTGATCTCTCGAATCAAAAGTAGTCCCGTGCAGTACATTGTTTAGGGTTCAGATTCGTTTCTCACCCATGCACCCAAAATTACCAAAATAAGGAGAAACGATTTGCAGTCACCAGAGCCAGGGCCGCTGCCCCCCCCAATGTTTCTTCAAACGTGATATCTCCAACCGACATCAGAGCCGCTGCTACTCCATCAGTACGAGAGACTGGGGGAGACAGAGTGAGCCGACCCCATATTACCATTGCTGATTTGATGGAAAGATAGGAAGTTCTTGCTAGGGCTCAGACGAACATGGCTTTGACTCAGAAAGAGGTGTTTATTTTCCTCAAGACACTGACGGAGCGGCTACCACAGAAACCGCGCCAACCAGAGCCAACGAGTAACACCTTCAATACTCCTGGTGCTGATGGATCAACAAGGCACACCTTTGTAGATGAAGAGACTCGTTCGAGGGCTCCAACGGAGAGGAATCAGTCGTCCAATTTTGTCACACGAGAGGATTTGGAACGACTTCTTCGAAACTGAGACAAAAGTGATTCTGCAGACATGCATCAACATCAACACCCGTATCCTCCTGAAATACAAAGAATTCCTCTTCCGAGAGGGTACTATTCACCTCAGTTCTCCTTGTATGACGGCACCGTTCATGCGCGTGAACATGTCTCTCGATTTTTGGAATCCTTGGGCGAGCACGAATATAACCATGTTCTCCGTTTGAGACAGTTTTCGAAGTCACTTACCGTAAGAGCATACACCTGGTACAACATCATTGCACCAAACAGCATACCCAACTGGGGTGACATGGTTACGGCTTTCTACAAGAAGTACTTCATCGTGTCTGAGCAAATTACCTTTTCAGATTTAGGGAGAATGTTTCAACGAAACAATGAACATCCAAATGATTATGTCAAAATATTCAGGATTCAAGCGCTGGACTGTCACGACCCAAATGTGAGCGAATAGCAATTAGTAGATTCTTGCATTAATGGTATGGTTCCCATCTACCTTGACTTACTAGAGAATCTACGATTCCAGACGTTCTCTGAACTCCATGAGGCTGCTAAACGGTCGGCCACAACAACACCAGTATTGTTGGAAAGAACCAGGCCAGCCAAGGTTGAAGACGCATGAGAAACCCGAGGAAACAGACGCCTCATCAACAAGCAGTATAACACTGACCCCTCTGTGAGCGTGGTAAGTGAAAGAGGAAAAAGGAAGGCTCCGGCGGAATAACAACAATCCAAGCGCACAATGCCAGCACATCAGGTGGATGCACCACGAAAGACCGCATCTAAGGTTCTTGCGCAACATCAAGAAGCTGGAGAAAAGGCCTTGGGTTTCCCGTTCCCAATCGAAGAGGTAATTGAACTCTTGGAAACATGGATTCAAGATGATGCCATCAGGCTACCCCCTATGAGGCGCCCACCAACTGAAGAGGAAATGGAAAATCCTAAGTATTGCCGCTACCACAGATTTGTCCATCACCCGACCAGTGACTTCAATAAGTTCAAGCGTATTTTCAGAGAAAAGGTGGAGGCAGGGGAACTTCAACTGGGCAATGAAGGAGTTCACAGATGTAGATGGTGGATTTTCGACAAGGGCTAAAATCGTGAACTCATAATTATACGAAACTCTGATCCAGCAATCAGACGTGAGTATTGAGACATGGATCTCTCATCGAATTCTGAACGGAGAGTACTTTCTCTCAGAGTAAATGTAGATATGTAGTCTCACGACTGGACAACGACATATCTCATAAACACTGAACACTTTCAGTGATTATTTATATATAGTATCACGAGATGGACGGCTCCTAGACAGCTTGCTATGCTAGTATAGAGCGATAACGTCTTCAGGAACAAACAACGAGTTTACACTGACTATATAAAGGATATGACTTACCGACAAGCTCATATCGGGATAATTAATGCTCCTAGACAGCTTGCTCTGCTAGTATAGAGCCACAAAGTTAATTATTCCTAATTAAGATTAATTCTGTCATGACATTCACTACTGAATTCTCAGAATAATCTATTTTCTCCTATTCCACGGTCGAATCCACGACTGGTCCCATGGAATGGCAATAACAATTGCTCCTATTCCATGGTCGAATCCGCGACTGGTCCCATGGAATGGAAATAACAATTGCTCCTATTCCATGGTCGAATCTGCGACTGGTCCCACGGAATGGAAATAAACAATTATTCTGATTCTATGATCGAATCCACGGCTTTATCTCATAGAATAGAAATAACTATACTATCTCATTACTCCGATTTCATGATCGAATCCACAACCGGTCTCATAAATGGTAATATATAAATCTTAATTACTCGGATTCTATGGTCGAATCTATGATCCCATGGAATGGTAATGCTCACTTTATTATTCTGAATTCGTAGTCGAATCCTCAGCCGATCCTATGAATTAATAATAAACATCTTATTACTCAGTTTTGTGAATTATTCTCCACTGAATTCCACAATTAGTAATAAATAATCAACAACCGGGCGTCTGAGCTACCTCTAAGTAAGTCCTGATTCAAATGGTGAAAGTGTATTCAACGACGATACACTAACAGTCACCGCACAAACGAGTATTTCAAAATACAACGAAACGATGAACCTATGCAAAATAGAGAAGAAAATAATAAATAATTAAAAATATTGACCAAGGTGTTGGGAGCACGGACACACGACCGACCGACAGTGTCATGGTCAATCCCACGCCAGTTTTACATTTTTAATGCATTTTTATTATTTTCCATGATTTGATGAAAATTCTCTCATTTTATCAAATCTCCTTCGTCTCGAGGAAACTCCTCGGTTTCATGGTACTTCCATAAATCCATAAAAATAATATAAAATTAAGGAAAGGAGTATGCGACGTGACCATTGGCCAACCGTCCATGCCTTGGTCCCAACCGGCCCCACACCCCACGATTCCTTATTATTTTATTATTATTATTATATTTCTCTAATTTCATGAAAAAACTCCTTGATTTCATGGTATTTTTGCACAAATCATCAAATAATAATAAAATAAAATAAATTATGAAAATATGTGGGACCGGGCCTTTGCCGGTCGGACATGCCCTAGCCGATCCCACATGCCCCTTTGTTTTATTATATTATTATTAGTTTTCCTTGAATTTATCAAATTCCTTGATTTCATGGTATTTCTCTCAAATTAGGAAAAATTCCCTCAATTCATCAAAAATACATGAAAAATACACAAAAATTAGGGAAACTCGTGGGACCGGCCCAAGCCGGCCGGCCATGCCTTCCACGGTCCCACATGCCATTGTTTTTATTATTTTGATATTTTTTGCTTCCTTGAACTCATGAAAACTCCTTCAATTCATGGAAACTCCCTAAATTCATCAAATTTCTCAAAATTCATGAATTTTTCATAAAATCATCAAAATATTATAAAATTAAGGAAAAGGCACCACAGGACCGTGGTCACGACCGACTGACCATGCCTTGACCACGGCGGTCACACGCCTCCTCATTCCTTATTTTATAATTATTTTTCATCATCTCATGGTGTTTTCCTCAGTTTCGTCGAAACTCTAATTTTGGCATATTTTCTCGAATGGATGCTCAATTGCACGCCAGAAAATATCAAAATTCTCAGGACTGAGACACGGACACCTTGGGGACACGATCACGCTATCTTGACCGACCAAGATTGGCTCTTTGGCTCACGGAAGCCGGTCCCATCAATTTTCACAGTTTTGACCTAATTTGCACAATTGCTCGTATTAGGTCCAAAACCCTTCCAAACACTTTTGATTTTCATGAAGTGATCGTCAGGCGGTCAGGGTACAACCCAGGGCCGGTTTCATGACTCCATGGTCGGTCCCTTGCCTCGTCATAATTGATTAGGTTTTCTCAACTAAGGCTCAGACGAGCATTTTTGAATAAATGATTAAGCCAGCATTTAATCATTCTTCCACCAACAAATTGTCAACTCTTCAGGAGTTCTTCGTATTTGCTCACGTGAGCATATGTACACTGCATGGTTGATCCACCGTCCCATGTAGCCGCTCCCTCCTTCATCCCATGGTTGAAATTCTGACAAACCATGAATTGATCATCAATTGATCAAATTAGGGTTTCTGAATCCAAGGATCATCATTCTAGATTCTAACCTTAATAATTTTACGAAGGCCTCATGGTCATTAATTTTATTATATGCTCGGTTCAACGACCAGTATTTTAATTAATATTTTTGGTACGCTGCCAATAATCCATCAGATGAGCAACACATGCTCGGAGGATCAAATATTCAACAATTCATCACATGAGCAACACTTTCTCAGATGATAAATATTTGCTCAAACCAAGGAATATTGGTCCAACAATCAATATTCAACGATCCATCGAATGAGAAATACTTGCTCACTTCATCGTAAAAACTATACCTCTGTCTCATGACATGTTCAATTCATGAGTTTCAGAACATCATGTTCGACTCAGCAACTACATGGACTCATCGTCCCATCAAACCACGAAGTCATCAATTGACTAAAAAACCACGAGAGTCAATCGTGTCACTTGGGGGGATATCACTCAGGGTTTTGGTTTGGCGGTCTACGGCACGTGTGTTCAAAAATACGATGGAATGTGAGCAAGTCGTGCAATCAGTTGAAGGAATTCACGAGGTAGTGGGTGGAAAATCGACTAAGTCTCCACACGTTGAGCAACTGGTTTCAAACACGATCTCCACTTCCCCACTCCTTGAATCCGTCAACTGTCACACTTCATGGAATCATGGTGTCTAAAATTCCAACAATATAAATAAGTCTCCGAATTATGATTGAAGCATCGGCATCAACAATATCATCAATCTCACGTCTCACCGACAACACGAGATCATCAACTCATCAATTGAGCAACTACTCTCAATTGAGAAATTTCAATCATTCAGAGCTTATCATATTCAGAATTCACACACCCACAATCTTTGATTACTATTGATTCCACACATTTCCCAGCTTCCCTCCTACAGATCAACTCATCCTCTCTTGTGACCTAATTTACTCTGGAACGGTCATTGTCTTGATTTAGGCCGGAGTACTACATATTGATCTCTCGAATCTAAAGCACCCCCTTTGCAGCGGTGCATCTGTGTGAGGTTTAACATTTCGCTCGGATCGAGGATTCTCCTCCGTACGGTCGTCTCCTCAATTCCGTAAAAACCAGCAAATCGTTTTTCCCCATCTACAACAGAGATCCTCTTCAAGTCAGGAGTTGCATGCTCTCTGGGGACTCTGTTCACAAAAACGTGCAATCCATCATGGAGCATGTATCCGAGATTCTCTATTTCTCCAAGGCGCAGCGTCAAGGTATATTACAACCCTCAATCGAGTTGTGTCGGGCAGGCGACTTTTTTCTACTGAAGAAACTACGCCAGAACCCCAAACTCTCTCGGGAAGCGGTGCTGGAAAATACAACTGGGGACTGCTGACCACGGTTCATCTGAAAGGCGCCGATCTCGACAACACATTGATTGACGCGGCCTCTGACTTTAACATCGTTACCATCAAAACTCTTAGAGTTGCGGGAATTTCGAAGCAAGAGGTTACACGTTCCCCAATAATGGTCGAAAATTTGGAAGGAGAAGCAATAGACGCATATGGCTACATCAACCTTGAAATTAAGGTAGGAGACGCTCTAAAACATGGCAAATTCCACATTGTCAAAGAACTCTCAAATTACGACATGATTCTGGGGCGCCCATGGGTACATGGCAACAAAGCGAAATTAGAAGTATCCCCTCTGCCGGTGTCGATACCCGAAAGAATTTACAACAAACCGTCCAACTTTGAAGATTACATGTTTCCGCATCAACAACTTACCGATGTAACTCAATTATCTGGAGAAAGCCCATTAGCGTTCATCCGCAGATTCCAAACGCAAGTAAGTCTGGTTAAACAACCCTCTGCACCCAGTCACTTCCCCTCTCGGCCAAGCATGGGGACTCACTCTAGTCACCAACCCGGGCGTCATTAAGAGATGTAAATGGAACGCTGGGCCTTTCAAGTGCTTTGTCAAAAATTTGGAAGCTGCCGTAGTAAAAAATGACGAGCTCAGAAATCAAGTGGTTGCACAACGCCCAAACCCGTTTCAAATTGGAGATATGGTAGTCAAGACGACCTCGTTTCAAGTTGGAGATGTAACAGTGAGGATAGCCGCTCAACCTGATTCTCTTAAAGAAAAGGAAGACGAGTTGTATCTGGTGGCAGATGTTATCTTGGTTGGTTACTGCAAACTCATCAATGCTGACAAGTTGGAAGGTGTGATGATTCATTCGCGATCTCTCAAGCCCTTCAATACCTAAAACGCTATGCTACTTTCCCCTCCAGCGTTCTCCTTTCAGTATTTCCTTCAGCAATTTCCCCTTTCATGCGATGTTTGTAACTTTTCTAAAGTGATTGCACTGCTTGCATTCATGAGTAGAGTTTTCAATTTCAATTAAAGAACATCTTCCCTTAAAAAGTTTTCTTGGACCATCTTAAAGGAAAAATACCAAGTAAACCCAAACTCTCACAGAGTCATTACCCGTCGATTGAAAACCAGAGAAATCAAACCCCCACAAAATGTCTTATTCATAAAATACTCAAGAAAAGAATAATGCAAGAAAGAAGACCATCAAGCAGCGGCGTAGACACTTTCCCTCAAGAATCTCTAGCCACGACTTTCACCTGACGGGTTTCTCTATTTCTCTCATGATGTGTTATCCAGCTTGTGGAATCTCGCACTTCTACGCACTCAGGAGGCATGCCACGGAAGCCCTGGATAATTTGCAAGGGAAAATCCAATAAAAATAAATGGTTCTTCGCAAAAGGGGTTTTGCTAGGTCTCTTCCAGAAGGTTTTATTCATTCAATCAAAGATATGAAAGCAACATAAACGAAGGAATGATACTCGGTGAGACATGGCTTCGGTCGCACAAAATAAAAAAATTAAAGTACCAAAAAACATCTACGAGCTATGAAAATATTGTTTTTCTCTACGGAAGGAAATCGCAAAATGGGAAAACCAGTTGTCAATAACGAACACCTTGGTCAATGACGCCTTCATCAGAGCTTTTTCAAGCACTTTCCCCAGCACCTTTTCCGACAGCGAACATTCCATCCAGAATTTATCTCAGCAGCAGCTTCAACATCCCATCCAGAAGTCGTTTCAGCTTCAACATTCCATCCAGAAGCCGTTTCAGCAGCAGCTTCAACATTCCATCCGGAAGCCGTTTCAGCAGCAGCTTCAACATCACATCCGGAATTGGCTTCAACATTAGTTCCAGCATACATCCCCACAACTTCTCCAACGACTCCAGCATATGCTTCCACCACCTCACCATCTGCCTCGACAACATCCTCAGTGGTCGCTTCCATTTCCTCAACAGAAGTTTCGACATCCACTTCAGGAGCTGCTTCAGTCTCGCAAACCACAGCCTCTTGGGAATGCTCCGGTTCGTCCACCTCATAATCGAGGATTACGATACCATTATGGAGAGGGTAATTAAACTGTCTCTCGTCTAGAAGTTTCTTGGACTCAGTCCTTCGCCGTTTCAATCGAGAGGCGAATCATTCATCCCTGGCACTGGGTTGTGGAGAAGCTTCATCACGTTGATATTTCCCGACTTGCTGGGATACTTCATCACGTCTACACTTCTCCTCCATGTCAATCAAAGCCATGAAAGCCTGGGCACGCACCCGAACGACGCGTAGATGGGTGAGGGACATGCCTTGTATAATCTGGCCGGCTGCATGAAACAAAGGGTTGATTTGGTTTAATATCTCCTCATGTGAAGAAAACCTGGGTTCGTCGACTTCAAAAAATTTCTCTGAAGAGTCAGAGGTATGATTATCACCGGAAGATCCCATTGTGCACTACAAAAAAAATGTACATTATGTCTGCGTCGGCAATCTACATGATGAAGAACACGAAATGAAGAACTAAGAGAAAAGACACGAGACGATACTTGTGAAGAAGATGGGTGCAATTCTATGATGATCTATACGGAAGAAAGAATAGTTGGCTCACCTGGACTGCTAATGGAAAGAGGCTTGCCACTACAGAGATAAAACTAATGATACGAAAATAAAAAGGTGGACAACGCCTTTTATATACATTGTATTTTCAAGCTTGAGTAGAAAAATGCTTTTTCTTTTGGTTCATGCACGCCATTCCGTGACCTAGCCAAAGGAGCGCCTTCTTCACCGCTCAAAGCAGCGCCATCGCCGCCCGCTCCACAGCCTAGCAAGTAACGTCGTGACTCCAGCACTCCGTGATTAAAACCGCACTATCTATGCCCATTCAGCGAACAACGCCGGTTCCGTCTTCACTGTTTAGTAGCCAAAGTTCAAAGTGTTGTTTCCACCATTCCACGGACATCACCAAAGCGGCGCCATCTTAGCCTTTAGAAGCAGCGCCATCTCCACCAGCCAAGGAGGCGCCATCTTGGCCGTTCAAAGCAGCGCCATCTCAATACGTTCCGTGACCTAGCCAGCTAGCGCCATTCACCGATTCACAGACCAAATTGCAGTGCCATCTCTGCCAATCAGTAGCCAAAGCTGCAGCGCTGATGCCAATACCCCATGGCCAAGGTTAGTTCAATTTCCTCGGAAATCTCTTCACGTCTTGTCCTTTCGATTTTACTCTTGTCTGTCACCATCTCATGCTTACCCCGCAACAACGATGTTGTTACGTGCTAAGCAGGGGACTTAATGTTGATGGTGGTTTCTAGCTTAGGGTTGAAACCATAAAAACTTGCATCTGATGTGACGTCACTCTGTAAGGAAATGATTCCGTGAGTGCTAACCCCTCCACCGACATATTTATTGAGTCGTTCAATATACTTACATGAAATTTATCCAGACTGGCGAATGTAGCAACCATCCCAGATGTTCTGTAAATTTCGGCGCCTCGCCTATATTCACTTAATATAAGTTCCTTTGAATGCCTTTTATGCTATGTTCTCTGGCTGAACCCTTAATGTTGATATGGCATGACAATTTGTGTTCACTCGCAGCAGAGTAGCACGAATTTCCAAATATCAAGGATAAGGTCTTTGCATAAGGTATTCAATCATAAAAAGCATGCTGCTCTCTGACAATGAACTTAAAAGAACTCTGTGTCAACACATAGAATTCAATCAATTTCCCTGACTAACTTGCATAAGTTAGGGTTTTGCGCCTCGCGCAGTATATCAGACCTTGCTCGTCGAATTAAACCTATGTAAACTAGGTAATTATCCGCCATGGATTAGCAGGTGCAAAACCTTGCTCAGAATCAGAAAATAGGGAGCTGCATCAGCAAAGGGAAGCGTGTCTATGCCTTAGGCCAACTGGCGCCACTTTCCATTGGCCACGCCCCTTCCTAAACCGGCCCTATTTCTATCGACCAATCGTGTCGCCTCAAATTAGCCACGCGCACATAAGTTGTGGTTGAGCCCATACTTACGACCCTACTTCCCATCGACCAATCAGGTCGCTCTAAAGCCGCCACACTCTCACCAGAAGTGTAGCCACGCTCATGCTTGGCCGACCCTCTTTTAATCGACCAATCAGGTCTCTCTAAACCCGCCACACTTTCACAAGAAGTGTAGCCGCGCCTTATGTTTGGCCGGCCCCTTTTCTTGGCCAATCAAGTCACTATAAACTTGCCACCATACATTAAAGGCCAAACGCACCCTGCCGTACCACCATACTGGCAAGCCAAACTCGCCTTGCCACAACAACATATTGATCGGCATGCCAACATGCCACTCTGCCGCGGTAGCATGCCACTTTAGCCTTGGCCATGCCGCCAAACCCTAATTCTTACCACGGCGCCAAATCCTATCCTTGCCCACGCCGCCAAGCCCTAATTCTTACCACGACGCCAAATCCTAGATTTGGCCACGTCGCAAAGCCCTAATTCTTACCACGACACCAAATCCTATCCTTGCCCACGCCGCCAATCCCTAGCCTTGGCCACGTCTCGAAGCCCTAATTTTACCACGACGCCGAATCCTAGCCTTGGCCACGCCGCCAAGCCTTAATTTTGGCCACAGAGCCAAATATTAGCTTTGGCCATGCTACAACCCCACATGCGTGGCCATGCCGCCATGCCACGGCTACTAGCATGCCGCTATGCCACGGCTACTAGGATGCCGCCATGTCACGGCTACGCTAGTGGCATGCCGCCATGCCACGGCTACTAGCATGCTGCTATGCCACGACTACTAGCATGTCGCTATGCCGCGGCTACGCCATTGGCATGCCACTATGCCATGGCTACGCCACTAGCATGCCGCTATGACATGGCTCCACCAGGCGCTACTATGCCAATGGAGTCACTTCGCTATACAACAATATGCGGCCATAATCAATGGCCACTCTTCCTCATGAGGTGCAATCTCAGCCATCCAAGTTCGCTACTGAACTGACGGACTTGCGGCAAGCCCCAGGCAACCCGCTACGCCAGGCGCCACTATGCTAATGACGCCAATTTGCTAGATAACAAACATGTGTCCATAATCAACGACTACCCTTCCTCATGAGATGCAATCTCAGCCATTCAAATTCGCCACCAAACTGACGGACTTGTGGCAAGTTTTAGGCGGCCGACCAAGGAAAGCCTAATGGCATCACATGCTATTTTCCTATGGCAAAGTCTCTTGACTTTTACTTGCCACACATAGCAACCTGTTACACGTTTTCTACGAAAACACTCGAGACATCAAACATGTCACAAACTGGGGGATACTCATCATGGTATTTGTCTGGCGGTTTACAGCGTGCGGCGTGCAATGCGCCCGTTACAAGAAAGTGTCATGAAGTAGGACAATTAGTGGTGGTGAAAAGTAACGGTGTAAACAATTCATTACCTTCATCATGGAAGCGTAATGACTGACGGTTACACGAATTCACTTCCCTCATCATGGAAGCATAACGTATGACAGTTACACGTTACTCTATTCTTCCACCACTCAATCGTTTCCACTTCCTATGAGACCAGGGTACGTTTTAATATGACTTGTATAAATAGGCTTCACCTATTTTCACCAAAGAACAAGTTTTGATCAGAGAACAACACAATATCCAGAAATCACCTGATAGCTTTTCATTCTGCTAGCCAGTTCTACTTTATGATACAAGTCGTAAACAACCACACCTTCAGAATCAACTATTCTGGTTTCAACACTCTCTTCGCTTCCCTCCCTAAGACCAACCCTTCTCCTTCACTTTGTGACTGAAGCAAGCCTGGAATGACCATTTCTTGGTTTAGGCCAGGATTGTACATATTGATCTCTCGAATCAAAAGTACTCCCGTGCAGTACATTGTTTAGGGTTTAGATTCGTTACTCATCCACACACCCAAAATTACCAAAATCAGCAGAAACGGTTTTCACCCACAAACACCGATATATCGTTTTATACCAGCTGGTAAGCGTTTTTATTGTCAATCCTTGTATCGCCGATATTGTAGATATCGTACAACTTTTTCCGATACGCGATGCAAACCGATAATATCGGCCGATATAACCTATATTGACTACCTTGCAACCAATAAACTAGCTAAAAAGGGAGCCAAAATGAATAAAGGGAAATTATTATTTATAATGAGAAACCAGATTTCCTCTATGGACTAGAATCTCCTCTTTCTACTTATTACAGATTTTTTTAGTTTCACGTCTGTATGATGGGCATCTCTCTCGCGATTTTTTCGGATCCTCTCTCATGCGATTTTTTGAGATTGAAATTTTCTCCGTTTTAGGGTGTTGATATTTATTCGGTCTTCTTTAATCATGGATTATCAACATATACCTAGTATAGTTCTTCGTTCAAAGTTTTTTGTATTTACATGGTTTCATATTGGGCTTAAAATGTTGGAGAGATTTAATGGAAAAGAAACTTGGATTGTTCTTCCGATACTTTTCATATAATGGGTTTTTGCAATATTATTGAAGGTTGTAAATAATGATTTCGAGATAGGGCATGTCTGGTCTAGAAGATTTAATAGTATATGGTGGTTCAAGATTCATGGATAGATAATGCTATGGGATCTTTTTTACAGGTTATGGTTATTAGCTCATCGAAGAAATTATCCCATAGCTTCATTTGTATTCCTTTTGGAGTTAATGGTAATATTCTTCATAAATTTTCTAAATCTCTTCAAAATCATTCTCAACCAGCTATAATCTCAAATCCTCATATTCTAGATTGACTTTCTTTTCCTTTTCTGTCTCAAGCAATGGAGAACCATAATAAGTCCTTCTATGAATTTGGCTTGGCAGTAGAGGTTCATAATTTTCATTTTGGTTGGAATAAAATTGAAAAAGGTTTATTAAAGAGATTCAATTGGTCTGGTAGCTTAAATTTACGTAGTATCAACAGTAAGTTAGCATTCTTCAATGCTAATTCTCAGTTCATGTTCAATCTGTTTAAGGAGGAAAAATTATTCAGTGTTGGTAAATCTAAAGTCTCCGTCAGACATTGGAGGCTTGATGATTCTCTTATCAATAAGGTTTCGTATTCAGACCTTTCTCATTTGATTGGTATTCGTGGATTACCATTTCAATTATGGGACATACATTCTTTTAAATCATTTTGTTTTGCTTGGGGGAAGGTGATTGAAGTTCATTCCTCCACTTTGAACTTCTCAAAACAAGATCAGAGTGCATTGTAACCTCAGTTAAATCTCAGTGCAAACCAATTTCAAGGGCCATTGGTTGAGTTTCGAATGGATTGAACCTCATGTGACCAATAGATATAATTGGCCACTTAAGGTAAGGGACGAAGTAACAAAGATCGAATCTGTTAGAGCACTGCTCGGTCGAACTCGGAAGCATTGCTATCTCAAGCTTGTTTTTCAAGTTTAGTTGCCAAAAATATAGGTCTTGATTTCTAGTCTACTTATAACTAAGTCTCGGATTAGGATAGAAAGTGTAGTTGAGCATTAGACTTCACAACGTTCATCGATTGAACATGAAGAACTACTAAGGGGATCTTGTGGAACTTCATCAACAGAAGGTATGTGGAGACTTGAACTCATCTATCACTCAAAAATCTATCTACTCCATCTCCTATTTGAGACAAAAGTCGTATAGCCATATAGACTTCAATTATGCACATTTGATATTTTGAGTTGAGTTTAGTTCACTTACATATTTCTCGAAATATGTGTTCGTAAGATTTCGCTTTAACCAAGTTCATCTTATATTCTTGATAAAAGTCAAAAGATGATCATATGAAAATCACCTGGTAACATCTTACATGATTTGTGTGAGACAGTCATTTGATGTAGACTCAGAATGTTTCGTATTGATCAGTCGATCACTTGAAAATTGCTTTGAAGCTAATAGTCTGTGTGAGACAGCTTTTGTCGTCTTCCGAGAATGTTTTAATGATTGAAATAAGAGTTTAGAACACTTAACCATTATTAGATATAAGCACAGTATGCGTACTTGCATATGTGTAATCCAATTCCGGGAACCATAGTATGCATACCCGTATGCGTACTGGTTGGTTAATGAAAGTACGGGAACTATAGTATGCATACTGGTATGCGTACTGACGTAAGTTCAAGTTCCAGAATTTTCTGCTGAGTTTGGTTTATATTGAGTGGAAGGCATACCCGTTCGCATACTGGCGAACCAAAATTTAGTCCGGCTACTTAGGTATGCGTACCCGTATGCATACTTGATTAAGTTAAGTTCTAAAATCGGTTTGTTCATAAACTAATACATTTATATAATAAGGAGTGCAATCTTTTACAAACTGTGGCTATAATGTTCATGACTTGATTCGAGTGAATCAAAATCGATTTTGCTTCAATTGTGTCTTGTATACTTCTATGAGAATATAAACAATTTAACTACTCTAGAACTAGTTTCATTTGAGTCATTTGAACTAGTTATGGTTAAGATGAATGCGGTTGATATGAAAGTGTTCATATGGATAACTTCGGCTAACCATTGTTGAGCCAAAAAAGTTGTACACGTTTAGGTATGGTTACTCATATCTAAATGAAGTCACTTTTTATTTGTGTGTAACAAGCTAAGTTCGATCTAACGGTTTAAACATGTTAGCTTGAGTCTAATCAGGTTTTCATATAACAGTGAATATTGAATGCTTTGTTACCAAGGTAACAATGATTGCAAACCCCGATTATAAGACTATATAAGGGAGAACTCTAGGGACTGGGAAACCTAATCCCCACACCTCATGTGTGATACTAGTTGCGACTAGAGTCGATTCTCCTTTAACCTTGAATTTTTCCAAAACCTTGTAGGTTAACGACTTGAAGACTTCATTGGGATTGTGAAGCCAGACCCAACTATTTTCTCTGTAGTTGCGTTCTGATCTTGCTGTTTTCTATCATGATTGAGTATTATCTTCTCTAAGATGTGCTCGAGATTTAATCTCCGATAGGCAAGATAAAAAGTAATCACAAACATCTTCGTCTCATCGTTTGTGATTCCACAATATCTTGTTTCACTACCATACGATTAAGATTATTGTGAGGTGATTGATATTTCTAGGCTGTTCTTCGGGAATATAATTAAGTTCGGTATATTAATTGGTTCTTGTTCACCTTGATTTATCAAAATACGAAACAAAACTCATAGGTTTATATGTGGGAGATAGATTTATCTATTGAATAGACTTTTCTGTGTGAGAAAGATTGGTATATCAAGTCTTCGAATTTAGGTCGTAGCAACTCTTAGTTGTGGGTGAGATCACCTAAGGGAATCAAATGCGTAGAATGCTGCTGGGATTCAGAGACGTAAGGAGCGCAACTGCACCTTGATCAGTGTGAGATTGGTTAGGGCTCAACTACATTCCAGTCCGAAGTTAACTTGGAGTAGACTAGTGTCTGTAGCATCTTAATACAATGTGATGTTCAAATCTGGATTAGATCCCGGGGTTTTTCTGCATTTGCGGTTTCCTCGTTAACAAAAGTTCTGGTGTTATTTCTTTTCCGCATTATATATTTTTATATTATTGAAATATCACAAGTTATCCGTAAGTTCAATCAATTGTGAATCCAACCTTTGGTTGTTGATTAAATTGATTGACACTTGGATGTTGGTTTTTGATACCGTCCAAGTTATTTCTTATATTCAACCGGGCTCGCAAATTCCTATTTTCTTGATTGCAGATTGAATTGAGAAATTGAGATATAACTCTTTGATATACTTTTCTTAAGATTGAGTTTGACTGTCTAGTTGATTCTGTTGAGAGTATATTGGAGTTAGTCCATAAAGATTTCTAAGCGAAATATTGGGTGTGGTTTTAGACCCCCGCTTTTTCAATTGGTACCAGAGCAGGCAAACACGTTTTAGACCTTATAAGTCTGTGTTTGTAGCGATCTGACTCTATGGATAGTAAAATCTCAATAAATGCTTCACCAGGATTTAACTCTGATCTTAGAGAAAGTTTTGAAGAGCTGGTTATTCTCCAGAAGAAGTTGGATGAAAAAATTTGGATCATCTCTGATCTTATTACAGAAATTGCAAAGTATAAGGATTTGAAGTCTGTTAAAGTTTCTTCAATGGATTTGAATATCTCCTCTAATTCTTATCTGAGGAATTGTCGCAAGTCAGAGGATAAGCGAGGTTTAGGCTTTGTAAAACCTGATAGGACTCAGAACCACTTAGATTAGATTAAAGATGTTGGTCCATGTATGTTCTGTGATTCTCACAATCATTTTCAACATACATGTACATCCTTCAGGAAAAGTTTAAAGGTTGCGAGTAATCTTCATAAGAAAGATGAACAATTGTTTACTTCTCTAAAAAGATGTACACATCTTACAAGAAATCCCAAACGGGATAGTAGTGTTCGTATGAGAGATTTTGCTTTAAAATCAACATCACCCTTTCAATGGTTTCTTGACAGTGGATCTAGACGACATATGACTGAAGATCTTTCGTGGTTTGTGAATTCAAGCGACTTTGAAGGAGGTCCTGTAACATTCGGAGATGAGAGTTGTTGCTACATAAGCAAGAAGCGGACGATCAAACTTCCCAATGATCCTAAAATCCATGATGTAGTATACGTTAAAGGTTGACTGCAAATCTTCTTTCTATTAGTCAAATTTGTGACAAAGGCCATAAAGTTGTCTTCAATGCGAATGGATGTGCATTGTAGACAAAACTGGAAAAGTAATTTTTCAAGGAACTCGTTGTTAAAATAACTGTTATCTTCTTGATACTCACAGTTTAGTAATTGTTGCAATTTTACTACGGTTGAATCTACACATCTTTGGCATGAGCATTTTGGTCACATCAATTATCGCCTTCTAACTAAGATCATTAACAAAGAACTTGTTAGAGGCATTCCCAAAATCAATGCAAAGATTGATGGTGTCTGTGGTGCCTGTCAAAAGGCTAAGCAAACGAAAGTTCCACATAAATCATCTCGAGACATTCTCACTAAAGCTCCACTTGATTTAATTCATATGGATCTCTTCGGTCCTATTCAACAACCTACGTTTGCTTGGAAGAAGTATGCTTTAGTTATGGTAGATGATTACACCAGATTCACTTGAATGGCATTTTTAGCTCATAAGAATGAAACCCTTGGTGAATTCAAAATTATTGTTAATACAATCCAGAATGAACAAGGTCGCAAGGTAAAGAAAATTAAAAGCGACCGTGGAACTGAATTCACGGACACTAAGGTGTTTGAATTTTGTGACAAACTGGGGATTATTCAAAAAGACTCACCACCCATTACTCCTCAAGCTAATGGAGTTGCAGAAAGGAAGAATAAGAACATTCTGGAAATGGCCAGGGTAATGCTCCATGTTAGCGCATGGCTCGGTTGAACCCACCAAGCGTTGGTATGTCAAGTTTGGTTGTCATATTTTAGTGAATCAAAACTCATGTTAAGAGTCGCTTGATTATGTACTAGAATTAAACTTCGTATAGGTTAGCTTGAAAGTATTAGCATATGACACATTACAAGTATTGCGAAGACTTGAAGATGTGAAGAAGCAAGGAGATACAACGACAACAATCATCCTTCCACTTGAGGTTAGTGATATTTGACTTGAACTTTTTCATTCCCTAACGTATCCTTCAAGTCGTGCATATTGAAAACATAACTGCGAAGCATATTTGAACTCTAGATACACATAGTATTAAGGAATACAATACGAGGTTTATTGATTAACCATTAAACTTTGTAGATAAGACATCGCCATAATCATTTGAATGCTATTGTGATTATGTATGGGTATGAGGTGAGGATTTCATCCTAGGGAACAATGTTTACATGTGTTCTAAGGTAGTAAGTTCATAAACTTTTTTTGTGAACCGAAAAAGAAATTGCCAGGTGTTATTGGTTTTGTTATTCATTGCATATCTTATGAACAACCAATATGTGTGATAAAGTAGAACCGCTCACAACTTGTTGTGTTTTTGGTAGAATTATTCACAAAGGCCTGACTTTTGTGTTGGAATAACATTTATTAGTAAAACCAATCTTAAGTAATCACCTTGGTATGATCGGATCATGTCTGCCTTGGGGAAAGGGAAATGATCCTTGTAAGGGAAAGGGGAACCGATCCTAGTATGGGAAAGGGGGAACCGATCCTTGTAAGGGGTGCAATACATCAAGGTGAACTGATCCTTGTATGGGGTGCAGCAAGGTTTACAGCATAAAGGGGAACCAATCCTGTGAACAGGTGCAACACATATAAGTTAGATACCATATATATGTGGGTAACCGATCCTAGTACCTAGTCAACCGAATCTTTTGGGAAGATAGTGTGACTATGCGTAGTACTCACATGGAGGTAGAACCGAAACTTGTTTTGGTAGAACCGTAAACCCATGATTGTGATTGAATGTTGGTTTAATCAATCACATAGTTCTTGAAAGTCAGATGAACCAATTCTAAACTTGTTTGGAAGTGTGGCAAATCGGTTTCAAGGTTGTAAGTGTGGAAGAGAACTTACAAAGTAAAGATGTCGACAAACTTTGAACACGTGCTGAGAATGTTTATTTCTATAATTGTTCAAAGATATTCCTTAACGGCTAAGGGAAGAGAATCCCAGGATCGAAACACAAATAAGTTAAGAATATTTTAATTAAGGTTATTAATTTCATTTGTATGGAAATTGCAGAATTAGTAATGTGCATTTACTAATTATATTTTCCAAGATATTTCGATTGTTATTTTTGGATAGAGCATTTCCAGGAATTCTGAAAACCGAATTTGCGCATTTATGAATATCTTGAGAATATTTTTGGTTTTGGAAATTCCTTGGTGTCCAAACTTCCTTGTCGATAAATACACGAAGTTTGCCTTTCTAGTAAACTAATCCTTCGTAACAACAGACTTCCTCTTTTGTCTTTGTTACTGGTGTAGCCGCCTATCGGAGAGGAGAGTAATCTAATTAGGTGAAATCTCTTACAACCACTCGTTTTAAAGTCTTCTTTGCGATTGAGAAGCTCTAGCGTGACCCGTTGGTGGGAAACTAGATAATTGCGGTTTATCTTTTTTTTCGGTTGATTTGATTGACTAACGGTGGTTGAAATCTGATTGCAGCTAGTTTATTTATTCTTGAGAATCTTCTCTTATGATATAAGATTCACTCAAACTAGTTCAGAGTTTCGACAGGAATCTTTAGACTGTTGTTAGTTCTAAAGACGATCTTGTGATAATCCATTGTTAACAGACTCCGTTCTGTGCGTGATTGATCACAAGAGATTCAAGTGATTGTGTGCAGGTTTTTATTGAAGATTTAAGAAGATTTGAATAGAAAGAGGATATTGAAGATATGACTTGGGTTTTATAATCTTTGGTGTGAAGAATACTTGTTTCAGTAAAAGAGGATCCAATTAATAATCGGTTTATCCTTGTTGTAGATTGGATTGATTAGTTGAGTAGATCGGCATCAACACTGTTCTTCGGATTAAAGGTGTTGTTGGCTTAATCTTAAACGATTACCTTAGGGTGATTGAACATAAGATAGATCTAGACCCGACGAAGGAGTTTATGTTAAGATAAACGGAAGAGCCTTTGTCCGACTCATATCACTTGGTTGAATAGAGTTGATACCAAACAGATTTCGTGTTCCTTTACTGTTTGGAATACGAACCAAAGGGATTGTTCCAAGTACGTGACTTATTCATAGGTCGGAGGCGAGGGAATACAGACGGAACTAAGTGAACTATAGGGTTAGTTACTTGGTCTCATCTATACGAAGTTAGATGTAATTTTGTGTAGCGGCTTAATCCTGAGAGTATTCAATTCTGGACTAGGTCCCGGGATTTTTCTGCATTTTCGGTTTCCTCGTTAACAAAATCTTGCTGTGTCATTTACTTTTATTTTCCGCATTATAATTGTTTTATTATAATTAAAGTAAATTACACAAACGATAATTCCTATTTACTTGATAAGCAATCCTATTGTGTTTGGTTAAGTCCGAACCTTTGTATCAAGTAAACGTACTTCGTTGTTGTATTGTATCGATCTCGTATCCATAGACAATCACACGAAGAGTGAACCGATTAATTGTATTGTCTCGACTCAGTCCATAGACAATCACTTTCGGAGAAAGGACTTATAGGTAGGAAATTTTTTAGCTTGAGGTATATTTGGGTACCCTCTCCTTTTCACTCCACAACAAAAACCTACCGTTAATGTTTTGGGGATAAGCTGTGTTCACAACATGTTATTTGATCAACCGTGTTTACATACGATCTAAAACCCTAAACACTCCTTATGAGTTGTGGTACGGTAGGAAACCCAACTTACATTGTCTCAGAGTGTTTGGAAGTAAGTGCTACATTCTGAAAGATAGAGAACAAAAAGGGAAATTTTATTCTAAAAGCGATGAAGGCGTCTTTCTTAGCTATGCATCTGGTAGTCGTGGTTTTCGAGTATTTAATCTCAGAACCCAAGTTATGATGGAATCTGCAAATGTCATCATTGATGATCTGAGAAATTTTCGTCATGATATTCCTCATGATGAATTGCCTCCAACTGAGACAATTGAGAAAGTCAAGGAAATCCCAAAATCAGTTGAAGTTGTTCCAACTGTCGTTGATCCTGATATTTCCAGTGATGAGGAGAAGAGCACTAATCAGGCTATTCATGTTGAATAAGAACGTGGTCCTCAAAGACACCTCTGGGTTCAAAGGAATCATGATACTAACAGTTTTATTGGAGGAAAGGATTCTACGTCTAAGACAAGAGGGCAACTTCAAAATATTTGCAATTTGGTTGTTATGTTTCACAAGTAGAACCCAGAAATATTGATGAAGCTCTTAGCGATCCCTTTTGGGTGAATGCAATGCATGAAGAGTTAAATCAATTTAAAAGACAAGATGTATGGGAGCTCGTACCGTGTCCCTCCAATATCAATATTCTTGGTACCAAATGGATATTCAAGAACAAGTCTGATAAATTTGGCACCATTGTCAGAAACAAAGCCAGACTTGTCGCTCAAGGATATTCACAAATTGAAAGTATCGACTTTGACGAAACCTTTGATCCTGTGGCACGCCTTGAGTTCATTCGGTTACTATTAGCTCATGATTTTTTTCTTAAGGTTAAGCTGTTTCAAATGAACATAAAATCCGCGTTCATAAACAGAAATTTAAAGGAAGAGGTCTATGTTTCTCAACCAAAGGGATTTGAAAATACCGACTTCCCAGATCATGTCCTTAAACTCAAAAAGGCATTATATGGGTTAAAACAAGCACCTCGTGCCTGGTTCAAAAAACTAACTACTTCCCTACTCAAGAAAGGTTTTTCGAGAGATGGAGCTGATAAAACCTTTTTTTACCAAGTGGAGTGGGAAATATGTTGTCATTGCTCAATTTTATGTGGATGATATCATCTATGGATCGACTTCTGAAAAACTTGCAAAATATTTTCAAGTCTCTCTTGGGAAAGAGTTTGAAATGAGCAATGCTGGTGAATAAAAATTCTTTTTAGGACTACAGATTCAACAACATAAGGATGGAATCTACTTATCTCAAGAAAAATATTCTAAGGATCTTATGACAAGGTTCGGTCTTGATAAGTCAACTCCAAAACTGACACCTATGCCCACTACTGTTAAAACTGCATGGAGATGAGAAAGGAGTAAATGTGGATCAAAAGCTTTATCGATCTATCATTGGAAGCCTCTTATATCTTACAGCTACTAGACCTGATATTGCTTTTAGTGCTGGTTGTTGTGCTACATTTCAGGCTAATCCAAAGGAATCTCATCTTGCAGCTGCGAAGAGGATTATGCGATATATCCAACATACTAGCGGGTATGGTCTACCCTATACTTTTGATACTAACACTGATCTTAGTGCCTATTCAGATGCAGATTGGGCAGGATATGTAGAAGGCAGAAAAAGTACTTCGGGGGGGATTTTACTATGTTGGGTTGAATCTTGTGGCATGGCATAACAAGAAACAAAACTCACAATCCCTGTCTACATGTGAAGCAGAATACATTGCTGCAGATTCATGTTGTACTCAACTTCTATGGATGAAACAAATACTTGCTGATTATGGAATTGACACCGGTGTAATAAAGATATTTTGTGATAACTCAAGTGCGATTCGCATCACTGAGAATCCTGTTGAGCACTCAAGAACTAAGCACATTGACATAAGGTATCATTTTATTAGAGATCTCTATGAAAATGGTACCATCAATATGTAATTTGTGCCTTCCGAACAACAATTGGGCGATATTCTCACCAAACCTTTAGATACTGCTACGTTTCAACACTTAAGGAAATATATTGGTGTTGTTTTAGTCATTAGTTTTCTAGCCTTTTTCCCCTGGACTCATTCACATCTCTTGGGAATCAAGGATTAGAACGTCAGTGTAGTGTTGTTTCAATTTCGCAGTTGTTTCTACGTAGATAACAATTCTGTTAGGTATCAAAGTATTCTTTGAAATCCTTCTTTTCTTGTGAAAGTAAGGTCGCTCTTGTTGTTCTTTCGGGAATGACATTTTATGGGGGAGAGTTCTTAATATTGGAACCGATTTGCCATACTTCCAAACAAGTTTAGAATTGGTTCATCTGACTTCCAAGAACTATGTGATTGATTATCCTATCAAATCACCAAACATGGGTTTCACGGTTCTACCAAAACAAGTTTCGGTTCTACCTCCATGTGGGTACTAGAATTAGTCACTCTAGTTACGAAAACTTGGTTGAATAGGTACTAGGATCGGTTCCCACATATATATGGTATCTAACTTGTATTTGTTGCACATGTTCATAGGATCGGTTCCCCAATAACTAAAAAATTGTTGCACCTCTTATAAGGATCGATTCCCCTTTTGTGATCTCTAGGATCGGTTCCCCAATGTCCAGAGTTGGTCATACCAATTACAAAAAATCGATCATACCATCTCAGGTGATTACTTAAGATCAGTTTCACTAATAAAAGTCATACCAATACAAAAGTCATGCCTTGTGAATAGTTTTACCAAGATACATAAACAAGTTATGAGCGGTTATACTAAACACACATATTGGTAATCCAAAGATTTGCAATGATTAACAATACCAATAAGCCTAGCGATTTTCCTTTCGATTCATAAAGCAAGTTTATGAATTGTACTTCCTTTAAACGAATGTAAAACATTGTTTCCTAGGACGAAATATTCACCCATACCCATACATAATCACAATAGCATTCATACGATTATGTCGATGTCTTATATACGAAGTTCAAAAGATAAGCATTATACTTCGTATTGTATTCCTTAATACTATGTCTAACTAGAGTATAATCATTCACAGCTTCGCAGTTATGTTTTCAATATGCACGACTTGAAAGATACGTTAGGGAATGACACAGTTCAAGTAAAAAATTACTAACCTCAAGTGGAAGGATGATGTCGTTGTTGTAGCTCCTTACTTCTTCATATTCTTCAAGTCTTCATGTAATACATGTAATGTATCATATCCTAATACTTTCAAGCTAACCTATACGAAGTTGACTCTAGTAAATAATCAAGAGACTCTTTAAATGAGTTTTGGTTCACTAAAATATGACAACCAAACTTGACATACCAACGCTTGGGGGTTCAACCGAGCTATGCTCTAACAATAAAGGAGAACTCTAGCAACTGGGAAACCTAATCCCCACACCTCCTGTGTGATACTAGTTGTGACTAGAGTCGATTCTTCTTTAACCTTAGGTTTTTCTAAAACCCTGTAGGTTAACGACTTGAAGACTTCATTTGGATTGTGAAGGTAGACCCAACTATTTTCTCTGTAGTTGCGTTTTATGATCTTGATGTTATCTATCGTGATTGATTACTATCTTCTCTAAGATTTGCTCGAGATTCAATCTCCGATAGGAAAGAAAAAAGTAGTCACAAATATCTTCGTCTCATCGTTTGTGATTCCATAATATCTTGTTTCGCTACCATACGATTAAGATTATTGTGAGGTGGTTGATATTTCTAGGCTGTTCTTCGGGAATATAAGTCCGGTATATCAATTGGTTCCTGTTCACCTTAATTTATCAAAAGACGGTACAAAACTCATAGGTTTTTCTGTGGGAGACAGATTTATCTATTGAATATATTTTTATGTGTGAGATAGTTTGGTTTATCAAGTCTTCGACTTTGGGTCGTAGAAACTCTTAGTTGTGGGTGAGATCAGCTAAGGGAATAAAGTGCCTAGAGTCCTGCTAGGATTCAGAGACGTAAGGAGCGCAACTGTACCTTGATTAGTGTGAGACTGGTTAGGGCTCAACTACATTCCAATCCAAAGTTAACTTGGACCTGGATAGTGTCTGTAGCGGCTAATACAGTGTGGTGTTCAAATATGGACTAGGTCCCAAGGTTTTTCTACATTTGCGGTTTCCTCATTAACAAAATTTCTGGTGTTTGTGTTATTTCTTTTCCGCATTATATTTATTTATATAATTGAAATATCACATGTCGTTCGTAAGTTCAATCAGTTGTGATCCAACCTTTTGTTGTTGATTAAATTGATTGACACTTGGATATTAGTTTTTTATACCGTCCAAGTTATTTCTTATATTCAATCGGGCTCGCAAATTCTTATTTGTTTGATTGCAGATTGAATTGAGAAATTGAGATATAACTCTTTGATATACCTTTCTTAAGATTGAGTCTGACTGTCTAGTTGATTTTCTTGAAAGTATATTGGAGTTAGTCCATACAGATTGCTAAGCAAAATATTGGGTGTGGTTGTTATACCCCCGCTTTTTCAGAATCTCTTATTGTAGTCCCGGAATCCGAGAACTTATCAACCAGTCTTAATTCAGAGAATTCCCAGGAATCAATATCTTTGGTAGTTAAATCTACCCCGGAGAATAATTCACATACCTTTAAATTCAAATTATGTCTCGTCAAATTCGACGCTAAAAAAGTTAAATAAAGTTTGGAGAAGGGTGACTGAGTTTTAGTTAAGGGTTAAATAAACCACTTACCTGGCGAATCATGTTCAACATGGCTCAGATGAGGAGACTCATATACCATGGGTCATGGTTATAAAGAAGAAAACGAGGTCGGTTCGAAATATGTTGCAAATGGGGAGAGTGTTACCTATGGATCCGGGTGGTGAAATAGGTGTCGAATCTATACTAAGTAAGAGTGGAACTCCTTCCCATGACCACACACAGATTCCAGATCAGGATATGGGCCAGATGGGGAGAATGGTATCACCGGGTGTGGATTTAGATCCGAATATCGGCTCTACATCAGTTGAGGACGGAACTCCTTCCCATGATCTGAATGTTTCCGAACTGTTGATTGCTTACTCTATCCCTGAGTCTATGAACTCTATTGTACCTACAGATGTTCACTCGAGAAAATAAAACCTCATTTCTTCTGAGTTAGAGCTCAACAAAGGGGATTTTCAAACTAGGTTGGATTCTCAAATGGCTGTAAATAAAATGATGGGTATTTCAACTAATCACCCCACCATGACCAATATCTGTAGAGAGTTGGTGGGAAGAGATTCAAGACATGATGAAAAGATGAAAGTATCGCTAACTAGAAGAAGATGATGATGACATGATGAAATACGATCCAGAAGAAGAGATTCAAGTCCCAATTTTGGATAAATAAGAACAAATTAAAGATCTTAATGTCTCTTTTGAGGAGAAATCATCAGATATGGAAGCTAGTTTTAACCCAATTGCTTCTAAGGTTTTGACTATTTCTTAATGGACTACAAAATTCTAAGCTGGAATATTAGGGGATTTGGTCAAGAACCTAAACTAGTTGCTATTAGAAATGTTATCTTAAAAAATAATCTGGTGACCGTAATAATTCAAGAATCTAAAAGAGAGGCGGTAAATGATAGTCTGATTATATCTCTTTGGTGAAATAACAGATGCAATTATGTGTGTCGGGTATCTGAAGGTGCTTCTGGAGGTATAATAGTAATTTGAAAAGAGGGTGCAATAGTAACGGAAGATCATCTTATTGGGATTTTTTTATCTATCAAATTCAGGAATGTGCCTGATGATTTCATATGGCTTTTTATTTCGGTTTATGGTGCTTCAGACAGTGGATATTATAATCAATGTTGGCAAGAGCTCAGAGATATTAGATTGCTTTTAAATGAAGCCATCGTTGTGATTTTAATGATACTATGTGTGCAACTGATAGAAATTTTCCTGGTGGTAGAGTAGTTAATATAGTAAGTATTTTAAATCTTTTTCCAAAAGATTTTCTCTGTGGATCTGCCAATGGTGGGAAAGATTTACCTGGACTAGTTCTCAACAACCACCTATGTTGATAATGTTAGATAGACTTCTACTTAGTGGTGATTTCTTAGCACACTGTCATGCACCATTACAACTAACATTGAAAAGACCAATCTCAGACCATCCCCTATCATGCTTAATTGAAACTCTGTAGAGAAGTTGAAGTCTTCCTTCAGGTTGGACAATTTAATTTTATCTCATCGTGATTTTTTGAGAAATCTTAAAACTTGGTGGGTTACTATATCTTTTGTTGGTTCCCCAAGTTACATATTTTCTAAGAAGATGCAAGCTCTTAAAATTATAATTAAGAATTGGTAGAGAAATATTTTTGGTAATATGCAGTCACAATTAAATAACCTTGATCTTACCATAGAGGTGCTTGATAATCTAGAAGAAATAACTATCATTTCTGATGATGATGTAGTTTCCAGGGAACAAGATAAGCTACAACATGCTTCACTTTCTTTAAATATGGTTAGGAAAATCAGTCAAAGATCAATGGATAGATGGATTATAGATGGTGAAAGGAACTCTAGTTATCTTCATCAAATTGCTTCCTTCAAATATAAGAAGGGAACATTATTTAAATACCCCTCAAAATTCGTCCCTTAAAATATACCCTTATTCAATTTTTAAAAATACCCCTACCTTCTGAAAAGTGGAAGCAACTAGCAGAAGTTGCTTTCAGAAGTGGACGCAACTAGCACAAGTTGCTTCCATAACTGGACGCAACTTTATACAAGTTGCTTCCAAAAAAATTATTTTTTACCCCTCGGGGGTATTTGTGCAAGGTCAACGAAAACGGAGGGTATTTATAACATTCCCACATATAAGAATAATAGTATAAATTGCTTAAGGATTGATGGTGATTTGTGTTATGATAAAAAGAATATTGATGAGAAAACTCAAAATTTTTATTCTTCTTTGATTAGTGATAAATATAAGTCAAAACCTATTTTAATCAATTGGAAATGCATCTATTTCTATTATGGAGTATCAATCCAGACTTTAGAGTCCATTTTTGGGTGAGTAAGAATGTGGTGGACCATTTCGGGGTCAATAAGAGTCAGGACCTGATGGATTCACTTTAGAGTTTTATAAAAATGCTTGGTGTTAGAGAACTGCTCGTTCGAACTCGCATGCGTTGCTATCTCAAGCATGTTTGTCAATGTTAGTGATCAAAACTATAAGTCTTGATTTCTAGTCTACTATAGCTAAGGTCTCGCACTAGGATGGAATGTGTAGTTGAGCTCAAGAACTCCATGGAAAATATCATACAATACGAAGGACTACTCAAGGAACCGGTGGATCTTCATCGACTAAAAGGTATGTGGAGACTTGAACTTATCTATCACTCAAAAGTCTATTTATCTCTTATCTTGAGACAAAAGTCTTTTGATATATAGACTTAGATTATACACATTTGCTATTTCGAACCGAGTTTATCTCGTCTATCTATTTCTCGAAATATGTGTTGGTAAGCTTTCGCTTTTGCCAAGTTCATCTTTACCTAGTGACGAAAGTCATGACAAGTTTCAATCACTTTGAAAATTGCTTACTTTGACGAAAAATAATTTGTGAATAACAACTATAGAATATCAACGTCCTCTAAGAATGTTTTAATGATTGAAATGAGAGTTTAGATTATATAACCATTGGAAGATATAAGCATTGTTGTGGAATCACATATATGTATAAGTACTTATTCCTTGAACTGAAGTTTGCGAACTTTGTTGATCAAGAAACTGGAATGGTGGCGTGAGCCAAGTCCGCGAAATTCATCTGGATTTTGTGAACTCCGTCCGGGAACTTAAGTCCGCGAACCCAGTCCCCGAACTTGAGTAGGTTATATCTAAAAACGATGTTTGTGAACTTATTCTTGTATAAAGTAAGGAATGCAAATTGCAAACCGTGGATATATAGTTCATGAATCGATTCGAGTGAATCAAATCATTTTTGCTTCAATTGTGTCTTGTGTAGTTACATAAGATTTCCTTGCAATTGAACAACTCTCTAACTTGTTAATTTGAGTCACTTGAACTAGTTATGGTGAAGAAGAAGAATATGGTTGATATGAAAGTGATCATACGGTTGATTATTGTTGGACCAACAAATGTACAAGTTTGGGTACGGTTGCACAAGCCTAGAAACGTGCATTTCATTTGTGTGTAACAAGCTAGTTTTCGATCTAACGGTTGAAAGATATTAGCTTGAATCTAATCAGGTTTTCATCTAACGGTGAATATTGAATGCTTTGTTACCAAGCTAACATTGATCGCAAACCCTGATTTGAAAAACTATATAAGGGAGAGCTCTAGCAACTGGGAAACCTATTCCCCACACCTTATGTGTGATACTAGTTGTGCTAAGCTAGAGTTGATTCTCCTTTAACCTTTGGTTTCTTCTTCTAAACCAGGTTAACGACTTAAATACTTTATTGGATTGTGAAGCCAGACCGATACTACTTTCTTGTAGTTGTGTGATCTGATCTTGCTGTTTCTATCGTACGAGTACAATTGTAATAATTGGCTTGAGATTGATATCTCCGATATGCAAGATATAAAAGTAATCACAAACACTTCGTCTCATCGTTTGTGATTCCGTATTTTTCGCTGCGTCGATTTAGATTATTGTGAGGTGATTGATAATACTAGGCTGTTCTTCGGGAATATAAGTACGGTTTATCAATTGGTTCCTGTTCACCTTGATTTATCAAAAGACAGAACAAAACTTATAGGTATATTTGTGGGAGACGGATTTATCTAGTACCGTAGACTTTTCTGTGTGATACAGATTTGTTTATTAAAGTGTTCGAATTTGGGTCGTAGCAACTCTTCGTTGTGGGTGAGATCAGCTACGGGAATCAAGTACGTAGCATCCTGCTGGGATCAGAGACGTAGTAGCATAAATGTACCTTGGATCAGTGTGAGATTGATTGGGGTTCAACTACAGTCCAGACCGAAGTTAATGTGGAGTAGGCTAGTGTATGTAGTGGCTTAATACAATGTGTCTTCAATCTGGACTAGGTCCCGGGGTTTTTCTGCATTTGCGGTTTCCTCGTTAACAAAATTCTGGTGTTAACGAGGAAACCATCACTGCATTTACGGTTTCTGCATTAGTGACAAAACTATCAATACATATGGAATACAAAAAATAAATAAATAAACTTTTGTAGCTCCTATTCCACATGTCTAATCTTCAACATTACTTGAAAACTTCGTCACTTCCAAGTACTCCAATGATCCCAAAGGTTGTAAGTTCAACATCATCGTTGTTGAAAATCCGTAGCTATAACAACGAGAAAACAAGAGTTGAGTTCTCAATCATTGTTATATAGTGTCATAGTATCATTACACAACGTCAAAGTTCAATTGTATCACAACTTCAACAACAATACTGTGGTGATATGTATCGCTCTCCCTTAGTCAATACTCCATCTCACATGGAAACCACTCCCCCTTACATAATGATCCGAAAACCATATGTATTTGTAGTGTGAACTACATATTAATTCTCCCCCTTTTTGTCAATAAAATTGGTAAAGGTACAAGAATGGGATCCTAATGAAATTTCCGAAAGAGACATTTCATGACCAAAAGAAAGAAACACATATCATCTTATTTAGATGCAATCATAAAGCCGAAGCTAAATACATTCATCAAGGAGTTTATAAAGATACAAGATAACCCCTATAATATTCCACAGCCGCACTCCCCACAAAGATTTGGCAATTAAGCACAAGTTCAATTAAGAACCCTCCCCCATAAAATGTCATTCCCGAAAGAACAACAAGAGCGACCTTAATTTCGAAAGAAAAGAAGGATTTCTTTTGACACAACACACAAAGAATTCTGACAGAAAAACCAATCCTACGGAAACAAACACAAAATTGAAGTAAACACTACTGGAGTTTCAGACTCAATTGCCCAAAAGATCGAGATAAGCATAGGGAAAAGAGTCATAGAAACAATTAATGAACCAAAACAACACCAATAAACTGCCGTAAATTTTGAAAAGTAGCAGTGTCTAATGGTTTGGTGAGAATACTAGCCAATTGTTGTTCGGAAGACACAAATTCCATACTTATGATACCATTTTCATAGAGATCTCGAATAAAATGGTACCTTATATCAATGTGCTTTGTTCTTGAGTGCTCAACGGGATTCTCAGTGATTCAAATCGCACTAGAGTTGTCACAAAAGATCTTCATTATTCCAGTATCAATTCCATAATCAGCTAGCATTTGTTTCATCCATAGGAGTTGAGTGCAACATGACCCAGCAGCAATATATTCTGCTTCACATGTAGACAGGGATTGTGAATTCTGCTTTTTGTTATGCCAAGCCACAAGATTCAGTCCTACGTAGTAGAAACCCCCTGATGTACTTTTTCTGTCTTCTACACATCCTTCCCAATTAGCATCTGAATAAGCAGAAAGGTCAGTGTTAGTATCAAAAGTATAAGATAGACCATACTCGACAGTGTGATTGATATATCGTATGATCCTTTTTGTAGCTGCAAGATGAGATTCCTTTGGATTAGCCTGAAATCTAGCACATCAACCAACACTAAAAGAAATATCAGGTCTAGTAGCAGTAAGATATAAAAGGCTACCAATAATAGATCGATACAATTTTTGATCTACTTTAACTCCTTTCTCATCTCTGTGTAGTTTACCAGTAGTGGGCATAGGTGTCAGTTTTGGAGATGACTTATCCAGACCGAATTTTGACACAAGATCCCTTGCATACTTTTCCTGGGATAAGTAAATTCCATTCTTATGTTGTTGAATTTGTAATCCTAAGAAGAATTTTAACTCACCAACATTACTCATCTCAAATTTTTTAGCAAGAAAGACTTGGAAATCCTTTGCAAATCTCTCAGAAGTTGAACCATAGATGATATCATCTACATAGACTTGAGCAATGACAACATCTTTCCCACTCCATTTGGTAAACAAAGTTTTATCAACTCCACCTCTTGAAAAACCTTTTCTAATGAGGGAAGTGGTAAGTTTTTCAAACCAGGCTCTAGGTGCTTGTTTCATCCCATATAATGCCTTTTTGATCTTAAGAACATGATCTGGGAAATCAAGGTTTTCAAATCCTTTAGGTTAAGCAACATATACTTCCTCCTTTAGAATTCCGTTTAGGAATGCGGATTTTATATCCATTTGGAAAAGCTTAACCTTGAGAAAACAAGCATGAGACAATAAAAATCTAATGGACTCAAGTCGTGCCATAGGAGCAAAGGTTTCGTCAAAGTCGATACCTTCAATTTGTGAGTATCCTTGAGCGACAAGTCTGGCTTTATTTCTGATATTTGTGTCAAATTCATCAAACTTGTTCTTGAATATCCATTTTGTTCCAACAATATTAACATTGGAGGGACAAGGTACAAGTTCCCATACGTCTTGTCTTAGAAATTGATTTAACTCTTCATGCATTTCATTCACCCAAAAGGGATCGTTAAGAGCTTCATCAATATTTCTTGGTTCTACTTGTGACAGATAACAACCAAAATTGCACATGTTCTGAAGTTTCCATCTAGTCTTAGCTGTAGAATCTCTTCCCCCTATAATATTGTTGGGATCATGATTCCTTTGAACCCAGAGTTGTCGTGGAGGAACACGTTCTCGTTCGTCAGGAGTAGCCTGATCAGTGCTCTTCTCCTCGTCACTAGAAGTATCAGGATCAACAACAGTTGAGATAACTTCAACTGATTCTGGTATTTCTTTGACTTTCTCAATTGTCTCGGTTGGAGGCAATTCAGCAGGAGGATTATCATGATGAAAATCACTAATATTATCAATGATAACGTTAGCAGATTCCATCATGACCTGGGTTCTGAGATTAAATACTCGAAAACCACGGCTATCAGAGGCATAGCCAAGAAAGATGCCTTAATCACTTTTAGTATCGAATTTCCCTCTCTGTTCTCGATCTTTTAGGATATAACACTTACTTCCGAACACTCTAAGATAGTGCAGGTTGGGTTTTCTTCCATACCACAACTCATAAAAATTGTTTAGGGTTTTAGACCGTAAGTAAACACGGTTGATCAAATAACATGCTGTAAAGACAACTTGTTTCCAAAACCTTAGAGGTAGGTTTTTGTTATGGAGCATTACCCTGACCATTTCCTGAATGTTTCTGTGAAGGATCAGAAAATCTGGACTTCCAGTGAACCGGGTTTCGGCCCACTTGGCAAACTTCAACTTTCCGATACGCCACTCGAAAAATCGAACCTGCAAATTACCCAAACTGTATTATAAGCCAGCACACCTAGCATTTATTCTCCAATTATGAGAGACGACCAGTTGTCAAAATTAATAGACTTATATGGCCAGTTGCCAATTCTAACAATTAATGCGGTCAGTTGCCAAATGTGGAAGAAGGCCAGTTGCAAACTCCAATAATTTATACGGCCAGTTGCCGACTCTAACAATTTATACGGCGAGTTGCCAAAATTAACACGGGCCAGTTGCCCAAAATAACAGACGGCCAGTTGCCAAAATTAATACGGGCCAGTTGCCCAAAATTAACACAGGCCAGTTGCTCAAATTAACAGACGGCCAGTTGCCAAAATTAACACGGGCCAGTTGCCCAAAATTAACGCGGGCCAGCCCAAAATAACAGACGGCCAGTAGCCAAAATTAACACGGGCCAGTTGCCCAAAATAAACACGGGCCAGTTGCCCAAAATAACAGACGACCAGTTGCCAAAATTAACACGGGCCAGTTACCCAAAATTAACACGGGCCAGTTGCCCAAATTAACAGACGGCCAGTTGCCAAAATTAACACGGGCCAGTTGGCCAAAATTAACAGACGGCCAGTTGCCAAAATTAACAGACGGCCAGTTGCCAAAATTAACCCGGGCCAGAATTAACGCGGGCCAGTTGCCCAAAATAACAGACGGCCCGTAGCCAATCCTATACGAGGATTTGTACCTTTGAGGGCACATTCTTGTGAGTGTCCATTTCCATTCTACATTCAATTCATCAGAGTAGTACACATAATAAGTCAATACACAGGAAACGATATAAAGTAGCTTTCATGTCAAAATGTAAAGAACTAGGTGCCAAACACCAATCATCATTTTAAAGAAATACATTAGTGCCATACATTAAAATGGAATGGACATCATAAGAGGACTGTCATAAAAATTGTGGCACCAGCATACAAGCCAAGACAACAAGCTAATTCAAATTGGCTGAGATGATAAACCAAAATATTTTCTGGTTATAAAAGAACTGATACAATAAAAAGGACCACACTTGAGCCAAAACCAGGGACCTACTGCGGTTGTGATCTAGCCCATGCGAACCGTGCAAACGAAAAACAACTGCATAAAATGAAGTCCCAGCCGGTTCCATGTTAAGCAACCTATCCGACAGAAATATCTATAAAAACACAACTCCGTCTAGACCAGAGTCTGCACTTCAATCTAGCATAGCAACATTAGGAGTCGAAAAACTGATTAGAATCTTAAAGGACATCAACATTTAATGGACACCAGCACTACACTTGTACCAGCCGCGTACCAGTACATTTCATACTTTACTACATAGTCCACAAGGGATCGAGTGGGAATTTAAATTACAATTAAATCAGTGGTCATGCATTCATGGAGATAAAGTAGAACTGAAAACACGAACTTTCCATGAAATGTATAGATTGGTAGTGTTAGGCCACTAGTTGAGAGCTTTCCCAACTGTACAATGTATGTATATACTAAGGCACAATATAGAGGGACAGATGTTCAAAAGGCGAAAAAGAAAGCAAATCAGTAAACTAACTTAACCCTCTAAACTTCTTATTTTAGAAATGGCAACACTGATTGCATTTTATACTAATTTTGCCAACGTTGAAGTCGCAATCGACAGTACGGAAGTACTACTACATTAGCAAAATCACTATTACGGTAAAATAACTATCAAAACAATATTAATTAACCATTTTACCATTTATTCTTAACAATGTGCTAACATGTATATAGCAAGTCTAAATAGTTAAGTCACCACTCACCAAAATAAAATATTCTTTTTAAATCTATCCAACAATTTGTCAAGGTCGTATATAACCATGGCAGTACGATGGATTAGTACGGTTATATGTGAAACTAATTAAATATTTGATACACAAGGAAAAACAGTTTCATTTCAAAATCAAGGAACATCAAGGCATATTCGCATGCAACAAGTTCTCTTGCATTCGTAGTAACAGAGTGGTGGAAAATTTAAAATGCACTACATTTGCAATTTCACATTGTCCCGTAGACGGACCCAATTTTTATAAGGCAAGTCAACCACTTTCTCCACTAAACCTTGAGAACAAGTCTTAGTCCCTGAGATCAGACGCACTAGGATTTCATTTACTCAATCACACAATGCTAGAAATGTAATATGACACTAAATGTTCTCGTAGGTACTTTATCAAACAGTACGACAGCAACTTCCATCAATTTCTAGCTTGCTAAAATGTCAAATGCAACATGAACCAGTTTCTAGTAAACCTCAATTACTAAATAAAATCTACAATCTTGATAAAATAGATGCAAACCCATGCAAGCATTGGTCACGAATTTAACCTTCAGACATACTTGGAAAAATCCCCGAATATAAATGTAGAGCCATAAAATTATAGGTGTTCCAACCAATCAATTGGAAGAAGAATTTACAACAAGATACCTCAAATCAAATTATCGGGTTGAAGAATAGAAATTCCTCTTCTCCACTAATCCAACCAACGTGCATGGACGCATCAGCAACTAGATGTGATTTTATCTCCACAGGCTTACTAATTTTCGTGATTCCAATCATCTTCTCCATTGATTTATAAAAATCACCTTTTCAGTTGAGTAAAGGGAAAAGCAACAAGAAAATTTCTCGATCTCGTCCATGAAACCAACTACCCAAATCAACATTTGCAGCTCCATGTAGTTGTAAGCTCAATCATGCAAGAAAAATTTCATTTTTGTTCCTCAAGTTTTAGTCGCAGGGAGCGGGGAAGGGAGAAAAGGGAAAAAAAGAAAAAGGCCACCCGACAGACTCATTCAAATGACACACAGCTGAACTCATTCATTCACGTGTCAAGCATGCATAAAAATTATAAAGGCACCCAAGGGCTTCAACTAAATTTGTCTAGGCAAATATTTAGTTTTGAGGCAGCCCAAAAGTGTATAAAGATAAGAAAACACTATAGTTTTGAGGCAGCCCAAAAGTGTATAAAGATAAGAAAACACTAGACTATAGAGTTTTAGGCACTATGGTGCGACTAACGTGTTCACTTAAAACCCGAGAAAAAGATACGGAGTATCACAGTTTCTATTCTTTCTTTCTGCAACTTCATTAGCTTGAGGAGTAATGGGTGGTGAGTATTGTTGAATAATCCCCAGTTCGTCACAAAATTCAAACACCTTAGTGTCCTAGAATTCAGTTCCACAGTCGCTCCTAATTTTCTTTAGTTTGCGACCTTGTTCGTTCTGGATTCTTTTAACAATAATCTTGAATTCGTCAAGGGTTTCATTCTTATGAGACAGAAATGCAACCGAAGTGAATCTGGTGTAGTCATCTACCATAACTAAAGCATACTTCTTACCAGCAACCGTGGGTTGTGGAATTGGTCAGAAGAGATCCATATGAATTAAATCAAGTGGAGCTTTAGTGAGAATATTTCGAGATGATTTATGGTGAACTTTCGTTTGTTTACCCTTTTGACAGGCACCACATATACCTTCAATCTTTGCATTGATTTTGGGAACGCCTCTAACAAGTTCTTTGTTAATGATTTTAGTTAGAAGACGGTAGTTGATGTGACCAAAAAACTCATGCCAAAGATGTGTAGATTCCACCTTAGTCAAATTGCAACAGTTGCTGAACTGAGTATCAAGAAGATAACAGTTGTTTTTACCACGAGTTCCTTGAGAAATTACTTTCCCAGTTTTGTCTACAATGTCACATCCATTTGCATTGAAGACAACTCGATGGCCTTTGTCACAAATTTGACTAACAAAAAGAAGATTTGCAGTCATACCTTTTATGTAGGCTACATCATGGATTTCAGGTACACCGAGTAATTTGATCGTCCCCTTCTTGCTTATGTAGCAACAACTCCCATCTCCGAATGTTACATGACCGCCTTCATAGTCGTATGATGAGACGAACCAAGTGAGATCACCTGTCATATGTCTGCTACATCCACTGTCAAGAAACCATTGAAAGGGTGATGTTGATTTTAAAGCAAAAGCTCCCATATTATCAGTACTATTCTGTTTAAGGTTTCCTGATAATTTTGTATGTCTTTTTAGAGGAGTAAAAAGTTGTTTAGTTCTCTTATGAAGATTACTTGCAACTTTTAGACTCTTTTGAAAAGACACACAATCATATTGAAAGTGATTGGAGGAATCACAAAACAAACATGGGCCAACACCTTTTAGTTTGGCAGAGCAGTTCTGAGTCAAATCAGTTTTCACAACATCTAATCGCTGTTTATCACTTGATCTACGACAGTTCTTCAGAGAGGAACAACTGGAGTTACTCAAATCCATCAAAGGACTTATAATGGGTTTCAAATCCTTAAGTATCGCAATTTCAGTAACAAGATCAGAATTGATCCGGATTTGTTCATCCAACCTTTTTTGGAGAATAACCAGTTTATCAGAACTTTTTCTACAATTGGTTTTTAAACCTGGTGAAGCGTTACAAGAGACTTTATCGTCCATAGAGTCAGATCACTTCAAATACATACTTGTAAGGTCTTGAACGTGTTTGTCTGCTCTGATACCAATTGAAAAAGTGGGGGTACAACAACCACACCCAATATTTTTCTTATCAATCTGTATGGACAAACTCCAATATACTTTCTAGAGAATCAACTCGACAATCATACTCAATCTAGATAAAAATATATCAAAGAGTTTATATCTCAATCTCTCGATTTGATATATACTCAAGCAAATAAAAATCTGCGAGTCTTTATCAAATACTAGAGAGATAACTTGGATGGTACCAAAGACCAATATCCAAGTGTCAATAAATTTAAATCAACAACCAAAAGGTCGGATATTCTAATTGATTGAACAACGCACAACCTGTGATATTTCAATTATATAACAAAATAGAATACGGAAAAGAAATAACACAGACACCAGAATTTTGTTAACGAGGAAACCGCAAATGCAGAAAAACCCCGGGACCTAGTCCAGATTGAACACACACTGTATTAAGCCGCTACAGACACTAGCCTACTCCAAATTAACTTCGGTCTGGACTGTAGTTGAACCCCAATCAATCTCACACTGACCAAGGTATAGTTATGCTCCTACGTCTATGATCCCAGAAGGATGCTACGTACTTAATTCCGTTAGCTGATCTCACCCACAACTAAGAGTTGCTACGACCCAAAGTCGAAGACTTTAATAAACAAATCTGTATCACACAGAAAATTCTACGGTAATAGATAAATCCGTCTCCCACGAATATACCTACGAGTTTTGTTCCGACTTTTGATAAATCAAGGTGAACAGGAACCAATTGATAAACCAGACTTATATTCCCGAAGAACAGCTTAATATTATCAATCACCTCACAATATTTTTAATTGACGCAATGAAAAAAGATATTGCAGAATCACAAACGATGAGACGAAGTGTTTGTGATTACTTTTATATCTTTCCTATCGGAGATATCAATCTCAAGCCAATTATTACAATTGTACTCGTACAAGAGAAACAACAAGATCAGATCACACAACTACAAGAAAGTAGTATCGGTCTGGCTTCACAATCTCAATGAAGTCTTTAAGTCGTTAACCTGGTTTAGAAGAAGAAACCAAAGGTTAAAGGAGAATCGACTCTAGCTTAGCACAACTAGTATCACACAGAAGGTGTGGGGATTAAGTTTCCCAGTTTCTAGAGCTCTCCCTTATATAGTCTTTCAAATCAGGGTTTGCGATCAATGTTAGCTTGGTAACAAAGCATTCAATATTCACCGTTAGATGAAAACCTGATTAGATTCAAGCTAATATATTTCAACCGTTAGATCGACAACTAGCTTGTTACACACAAATAAAATGCACGTTTCTAGGCTTGTGTAACTGTACCCAAACTTGTACATTTTTTGGTTCAACAATAGTCAACCAAATGGTTATCCATATGATCACTTTCATATCAACCATATTCTTCTTCACCATAACTAGTTCAAGTGACTTAAATGAACTAGTTAGAGAGTTGTTCAATTGCAAGGAAATCTTATGTAACTACACAAGATACAATTGAAGCAAAAACGATTTGATTCACTCGAATCGGTTCATGAAGTATATAGCCACGGTTTGCAATTTGCATTCCTTACTTTATGTAAGAATAAGTCACAAACATCGTTTTTAGATATAACCTACTCAAGTTCGCGGACTGGGTTCGCAGACTTAAGTTCCCGGACGGAGTTCACAAACTCCAGCAGAATTTCTCTGGACGAGAACTTCCGCCAGTTCGCGGACTTGGCTCACGCCACCATTCCGGTTCTCTTGATCAACAAAGTTCGCAAACTTCGGTTCAAGGAATAAGGACTTATACATATATGTGTTTCCACAACAATACTTATATCCCCCAATGGTTATATAATCTAAACTCTCATTTCAATCATTGAAACATTCTTAGAGGACATTGATATTCTATAGTTGTTCTTCACAAACTATTTTTCGTCAAAGTAAGAAATTTTCAAAGTGATTGAAACTTGTCATGACTTTCGTCACTAGGTAAAGATGAACTTGGAAAAAGCGAAAGCTTACCAACACATATTTCGAGAAATAGATAGACGAGATAAACTCGGCTCGAAATAGCAAATGTGTATAATCTAAGTCTATATAGCAAAACTACTTTTGTCTCAAGATAGGAGATAAATAGACTTTTGAGTGATAGATAAGTTCAAGTCTCCACATACATTTTAGTCGATGAATATCCACCGGTTCCTTGAGTAGTCCTTCATCTTGTATGATGATTGCCATGGAGTTCTTGAGCTCAACTACACTTTCTATCCTAGTCCGAGACCTTAGCTATAGTAGACTAGAAATCAAGACTTATAGTTTTGATCACTAACATTGAAAAACATGCTTGAGATAGTAACGCATGCTAGTTCGACCGAGCAATGCTCTAACACTTTGCTTTCTTTTTCAGATAAGCAGTTGTGGAATAAGATTCCCTACTGAAGGTCTGTTTCTTGGGATGGACAAAGTGAAAAGCAGGGGTATAACAACTACACCCAATAATTCGTTCGACAATCTGTATGGACTAACTCAAATATAATTCCGAGAGCACCAACTTATAAAGCGAGCTCAATCAAGAAATATACCAAAGAGTTATATTTCAATTTCTCAATACAATCTGCAATCGAACAGATAGAAATCGGTGTGCCCGATTGATATGAGAAATAACTTGGATGGTACCAAAGACCAATGCCCAAGTGTCAATCAATTTATATCAACAACCAAAGGTCGGATTTACCACTTGATTGAACTACGCACAACCTGTGATATTTCAATTATATAAACAAATATAATGCGGAAAAGAAATAACATAAACACCAGAATTTTTGTTAACGAGGAAACCGCAAATGCAGAAAAACCCCGGTACCTAGTCTAGATTTGAACACCACATCGTATTAAGCCGCTACAGACAATAGCATACTATAACTTAACTTCGGACTGGAATGTAGTTGGGCCCTAACTAAGTCTCACACCGATTAAGGTACCTTCGCGTTCCTTACGTCTCTGAGTCCCAGCATGACTCTATGCACTTGATTCCCTTAATTGATCTCACCCACAACTAATAATGGATACGACCCAAAGTCGAAGACTTATAAACAAATATGTCTCCCACGGATAAGTTTATTCTAATAGATAAATCTGTCTCCCACAGAAGTACCTATGAATTTTTTGTTTCGTCTTTTGATAAATCACGGTGAACATGAACCAATTGATAATTCGGTGTTCTATTCCTGAAGAACAACCTAGAAATATCAATCACCTCATAATAACTTAACTATATGGTAGTATAAGAAGTTATTGTGAAATCACAAAGAATGAGACGAAGAGCTTTGTGATTAATTTTTATATCTTACATATCGGAGATAAATCTCGAGTTAATCTTATAGAAGATAGTACTTAATACGATAGAACAATTAAGATCATATCACGCAACTACAGAGAAAATAGTTGGGTCTGGCTTCACGAATTCCAAATGAAGTCTTCAAGCCGTTAACCTAAAATGATTTTGGAAAAACCTAGGTTAAAGGAGAATCAACTCTAGTCGTAACTTGGACACAGGAAAGTGTCGTGATTAGGTTTTCCTGTTGCTAGAGTTCTCCTTTATATAGTCTTTAGAATCAGGGTTTGCTTTCAATCAAAGCTAAGATAGATTAGTAACAAAGCATTCAATATTCATCGTTAGATGAAAACCAAATTTAAGGTTCAAGCTAAGTTTGCTTAAACCAAAGAAATATTTCTCCACTGTTAGATGGTCTTAGCTTGTTACATACAAATGAAATATACTTTCATTTAGATATGGGTAACCGTACCTAAACGTGTATGTTGATTTTGCTCAATAATAGTTAACCGAAGTTAGCCATATGAACACTTTTGTCTTAACCACATTCGTTTAACACTTCTAGATCAACTATGATGATCAATCAAACATGAAATATAATCATATTAATCTAATTGTGTTTCAAATAGAGTTGTTCATTTGTTCACTATTTCATAGAAATATAAATGAACCAATTTAATCAAAACCGTATTGATTCATAAGAATCAATTCATGAACATTAAGCCATAGTTTGCAAAGATTACATTCCTTAATTCATAAATGTATTTTTTCATGATTATGAAAACATATTGAACCGATTTTAGAACTTTAACCACTAAGTTTGCAAACGGGTATGCAAACTATAGCTTCTGGACTTTGGTTGTGTCCAGCAGTTTGCAAACCGGTATGCATACTGTTGTCCTGGACCTTAACTCAGGTAGAACCATTCGCATACTGGTATGCAAACAAGGTTTCCGGGCCTGAATCATACCACAACAGTTTGCATACTATGTTGTATCCAGACAAAGGTTAATTTGTTTTAAACTCTCATTTCAATCATTTAAACATCCTTAGAAGACGACAATAGCTGTCTCACACAAACTATTAGCTTATAAGTAATTTTCAAGTGATCGAATTATCAATACGAAACTTTCCGAGTCGACATCAAATGATTGTCTCACACAAATCATGTAAGATGTTTCAAGGTGATTTTCACGTGATCATCTGTTGACTTATTATTTAGTTTCCAACAAATAAATTGTTTCCAACTAAACTCGTCAAGAATATGATGAACGTAGCTAAAGCAAAAAGCTTCCAACAGATATTTCGAGATACAGATAATCGAGTTAAACTTAGCTCGAAATATCAAATGTGTATAATATAAAAGTCTATATAGCTATATGACTTAGTCTCATTAGGAGATAAAATATAATAGACTTCTGAGTGATAGATAAGATTTAGTCTCCACATACCTTTTGTTGATGAAGTTCCTCCAAGCTCTCCTCAGTAGATCTTTGTCTTCAATCGATGAATGTCGTGAAGTCTAAATCTCAATTACACATTCTATCCTAATTCGAGACATATCTATAAGTAGCCTAGAAATCAAGACTTATAGTTTTGATCAACTAAACTTGACAAACAAGCTTGAGATATCGACGCTTGCGAGTTCGACCGAGTAATGCTCTAACAATCTCCCTCTTTGTCAATTTTAGTGACAAAACTATCAATTCATATGGATTAGAAAATAAATAAACTTTGTAGATTTTCATCCACTATTCTTGATTTCCTTGGTTCTTCAACATTCCTTGAATTCTTCGCCACTCCAAGTACTCCAGTGATTCTGAACTTATTCAATTCAACATCATTGTTGTTGAGGATGTGTAGCAATATCAATAAGAAAACATATGAAAAACATCTAGTCTCAATCATTGTTATACAGTGTCATAGTATTATTATAAAACATCAAAGTCCAATTATATCACAACTTTGACAATAATACTACGGTGATATGTATCACTTTCCCTTAGTCAATACTTCATCTCACATGAAAACCACTCCCCCTTACATAATGATCCGTAAACCATATATATGTAGTGTGAACTACCAAATAATTCTCCCCCTTTTGTCAATATAAATTAGCAAAGGTACGAAAATTGCGGGATCATAATGAAATTCACAAAGAGATAATTCATGACTAAAAGAGAACATATCAACTTTGTTTCGATGATTTTAGATAGTCGAAACTTAGTGTATTCATCAAGGAGTTTATAAAGGTACAAGATAACTCCTACAATATTCCACAACCACACTCCCCACAAATATATGGCAATTAAGCACAAGTTCAATTAAGAACTCTCCCCCATAAAGTGTCATTCCCGAAAGAACAACAAGAGCGACCTTACTTTTAACAAGAAAAGAAGGATTTCTTTGGACATTAACAAATTACATGAATCATGAATTTGTATCCAGAAAACTCGAATAAATTAATCACAAGAATACCTTATAGATTAATTTAGTCGGAAACGCTCAACATAAGAAAACTTACGGAGCTATACAATACTTTCACATAGAAGTGGATCAGGGAAAAATCAGTATTGCAGAATGTTCAAAAGTTCATTCTATCTTTTATCAATATTTGCATAAAGACATAATAGACTTAACTTTTGACATATATGAGATAATCATAGTTCAAGAACTTAAACACACATATCCCATAAAATATTTTTTCAATATATAAAACCAATAAAGATTAATTCTGCACAATCATCTTCCAAATAACTTAGAATTTAAATAAATAAATCTAAAACATTGCAAGATGAAAATCGTCGGCAATAACTATGTGTAATCACAATATTTGTTATTCCAAACCATATTTATCCTTCTTAAACACAAGAAAAAATTCTCATAAGAAGTTTCCTAGACATTGTAGAGCTTTCTTAGTGCATCTACTGAGAATTCCTTCTCATTATTGAAAAACTCATTGATTATGGGATGATTCAGTTCTTCCAGATCTTCAGAGATTTCAGTTAACTCACTAAGTTCTCTTTTCAGTTCACACAAGGTGTTCTTTGTCAAAGATAACATTTGTTCGTAGTGAGCTATCTTTTCCAAAGATAAAATGATTTGAGATTTTAAATCATTTGTTTTGCTGATGAAATCCTTCACCATAGCCCTAAAGTTAATATCATCATGACAAACAGACAAAAAACAGTTAGAAGAAGAACCTTTTTCATCATTTGTAGACCTCTCCCTTTTCTTCCTTGAGGAATGGATTCTTTCACATAGATACACATTAACTGCTTCAACTGCATCCCTTTTTGTGGTACCTCTAGTTACAGGAGCCAAGATACTGTATCTTTCAAAGAAAAGAGAGTGAAGGGCATTTTGATCACAAAGGAATATAAATAGAGTACGGAATAACAAACCCTAAATAGTTTTCAGGATGCATTTTGAAAAAGTCTTCATGTTTCACGATCCATTAACTTTTCTTGTGAAAAAATATTTACTTTGTAAAACATAACTTAAATAACCTTAAGTAAATTCTAGGATAAGGAATAACCTATATATTATACAAGACTTGAGCAACTTTGATGCAATCCTCACATTCTCAAGTTAATAATGAGGATTCACGTATCACTACAATTAGATAATAATGGAGTGAGAAGAGTGGTCACTTTTTGTGTCACATGATGACATTTCAAGGTTTATTGTATAAACAGACTTCTTACCTCATTTGACTCTGGTTTTTTTAGATTTCTTCTTGTCTTCGGGGATTCTCTGTTGGTTACCCAAAGCCAGATTCATTCTTTACATGTCACCTTGAAGCTTGGCAATTATTTTGTTGTTCCTCTTGAATTCAACACTTACTTTGAACATGATTCGAATTTCCACCAAACAAACAATTCATAAAAGAACTTTTGTTTTGCTGATTGTCCTCCTGTTTATCACAACCTTCTATATCCACTTTTCTAGAATCGTCTGGAACAAAGGAATTGTTACTGCACACAGTCTTGCTTCTGAACCCTTTACCATTTGTGTTTCCACAAGACTTTTGACCAAATAACATTGTTGAGATCTTGTCAGAGCGTCCAGACAACCTTTGCAGGTCACATTTAAGAGTATCAATCTCTTTCTCTTTTAGAGATAGGGTTCTGGTGAATTCATCATTAAGACAATCAATCTCAAGATTTTTCACTTGAAGTGATGATTCAAGTTTCTCCTATAAACTCTTCAAATGAAGATTTTCTTGATGAATTTCTTCATTTTTATCCAAGAATTTCAAAATCTCAGTGTTAGACTCGTATTCTGAATCAGAATTTGAGTTAATGGAAGTTTCAGCTGAGAGAGCAGAAATTTCTGTGCAAACTTCAGAAGTATGCATATTTTTGACAAACTGACTTGATTTTTCTTGTATTGAATCATCTCAAGCATCAGAGAGAGAGAACCGCTTCCAAGTCTTTTGCTTCTTTTCACAATATCCTTGATCTTTTGGGTAATCAGTGACCTGTCAAGATCAACATGATCTGGACAACATTCATAAGACCAAGACAAGTTAAAAGATTCGCTTGTATTGGTCACAACATTGAACGCAGATGTTCAGACCGTGTTTTGATCATAATCAAGTAATTTTAACTTTCCAACAAATGAGTTTCTGGAAAGTGTTTCAAGGTTATTTCCCTCAACGATAGCATGTTTATTTGGATCATATCTATCTGGCATAAACCTGAGAATTTTCATCACAATGTCCTTTTCAGGAATAGTCTTACCCAAAAGGATGCATTAAGAGTTTCAGACACTTTGTGATTAAACTCATCAAATGAATCTTCATCAGCCATACGAAGGTTTTCCCAATCAGAATTTAGGGTCTGAAGCCTAGCTTCCTTTTCAGAGGTATTCCCTTCAAATACGGTTTCTAAGATATCCCAAGCATCTTTAGACCGAGTGCACGTAGTCACATTGTGCTGAAGATCTGTGGTAATTGTATGGATGATAGCATTCAATCCGTCAAAATTTTGCTTTTCAGCAAGAATTTCGACATGCTCATACTCACCAATATCCTTTGGAACAGTTACACTATTTACTATAACCATTATAGGATTATAGACATAACAACACCAACCCATGATTGAAAATCACGCGCTTGGAGAAAGGCAAGCATAGCAATTTTCCACCATAAGTAATTCGAGCCATCAAAGACTGGCGGTACGTTTATGGTGATAGCATTTCTGTCCATAGTGTTAGAGCATAGCACGGTCGACCTCGCATGCGTTGCTATCTCAAGCATGTTTGTCAATGTTAGTGATCAAAACTATGAGTCTTGATTTCTATCCTACATAGCTAAGTCTCGGACTAGGATAGAAAAATGTAGTTGAGCTCAAGGACTTCATGGCGATTCATCATCAAACGACGAAGATATATACAAGGAACCGTGGAACTTCATCAACAAAAAGGTATGTGGAGAGTTGAACTTATCTATCACTCAAAAGTCTATCTATTCTATCTCCTACTTCTTATGAGACAAAAGTCGTATGCTATATAGACTAGATCAAACACATTTGACATTTCCAGCTGAGCATTCATTGCTTATATTTTATCTCTAAATCGTGTGTTGGTAAAGCGTTTCTCTTTGATCAAGTTTATGTTCACCTAGTGACGAAAGTCATGAAAAGTTTCAATCACTTTGAGAATTGCTCTGACGTGAATCGGTCTGTGAATAACGGGTACATAGCGTCCTCTGAGAATGTCTCAATGATTGAAATGAGAGTTTAGATTACATAACCATGTATTCCTTGAACCGAAGTTTTCGAACTTTGTTGATCAAGAGAAATCGGGAGGATTGTGGAATTGGCTTGCCAAGTCCGCGAACCCAGTCCGCAGACTCAGTCCGCGAACTGTCGGAAGTTCTCGACCGAGAATTTCTGCTGGATTTTCCAAAACTCGTTTGTCTGCTTAGTCCGCGAATCCAGTCCGCGAACTGGCGGAAGTTCTCTTTCCGAGAATTTCTGCTGAGTTTGGAAAATAATGTTCTAAACATTAAGAGGTTATGATCTAAAGATGTGCTCTGAACATGAAACATTAAATTACTAAGGAATGCTTTATGCAAACCGTGGCTATAATGTTCATGAGCCGATTCAATCGAATCGAATCATCTTTGTTTCAATTGTGTCTTGTGTAGTTACATAAGATCTCATAGCAATTGAATAACTCTTTAGCTAGTTCATTTGAGTCAATTAAACTAGTTATGGTGAAGAAACACAAGGTTGATATGAAATGCTCATATGGTTAACCTTTTTGGGTTACTATGTATAATGATGAGCGATTAATTCTTAAATATTTACTACCCAAAATATATATTGTTGGTGCTTATTTTGGTATTGATTGTTTTTTTGTAGGTAAATGAATAAAATGGGCTCTTCCAAGAAAATCGGCTAAAACTAGGATTCCAAGAAGAAAATATGGACTTCGGAGTACATGGGTCGTGGATACTTTTGGATCTAAATGGAATAGGCCCAATTTAAGTTAGTGAAGGAGATGATGGGCTGAAGTTGGTTTAAGAAACTAACATGCTCGGGCATTTTAGTCTCGTGGATTTTAGGATGAAGGACTTGGTGATTAGTTCTCGAAGGATTTAGGAGGTATCACTAAAAATGAAAAATCCTACTCAATAATTAATGTACGAGGTATGTCGACATGGTGGAGGAAGAAAGGAAACTAAATATCTTTTGCAACTAAAGAAGATTGATTTTGAGCATAATATATACTTCACCACATTAATACATGACGCCTGTTTTGGAATTGAGATAATGACAAAATGAGTACCTACCTCGTACATAAGATCATTATGTGCTCATATAGTATTTCTTTCCCATGAAAAGAAAAGCAAGTGGTCTTACATGTGGCGAGTCTTTATTAGGTGATATTGTGTATTCTTAGACAAGTGGCACACTCCCATTGGACATGACATGTGGAAGAGAATTAAAAGAGGAAGGTTAGATTTTGTTGAAATCTATATATTGATGTCGAGAACAGGAAACCAGGGGTGATTTTTTTTGGAGAGTCGGTGAGCCGGTAGCCAGTTTCACAATTTTCTTTTATTTCTTATGTTTAGTTTTCTTTGTAATAATGAGGAACTAGAATCACATGCGGGGACGCCGGATGGAGCCATTTTTCTTCATTGTGGTAAATAAATTAATTTATTTTTATGAATACTTGCAATGTTAATGAAATGATTTCTGATTTTTATTGAATGGGTGTCATTTCAATTGATGGGTCATGCTTAGCTAAAATGTTTTGATGTCTCATGCTTTAAATTTACATTCATTGCTCTCAAAATCTACATTAGGCAACGAATTAGAGTCAACAAATTGTTATCATACAAGCTATAATTGTGCAGGAATAATTTTGAATCACATGAATGGAATTTGGTGAAATTATTAGTCCCAGTACCTCTCACCATTGTTAACATTATTTGTATATTTATTTTTATTAAATTTAAAAATCGAACCTTCACAAATATTAGACGAACTCTACTACTACAACAACATTTGAAATCACATCAAATTTTTGGCGCCGCCGATGCGGATTTGTGCTTAGGTAGAGTTTTTAGGTTTTTATTTATTTCATTTGTTCTTTTTACGTTTCTTTGGGTGTGTCTTTGTATTACAGGTTTGAAGTTGGATACCAAAGACCTGGAATCAAAGCTTAAAGCCAAAAGAGAAGGAAAAAGACAAAGCAAAAAAAAAAAGAGCAAAAGAATTTTTTTTTTTAAAAAGAGAGATTTTTTTTTAGAGACCTTCCATTTTTTGTAATTTTTTTTTATTATTTCTTTTCTTTTGCACTTTATTTGGACTTTGGACTTGGACAAATTTTTTTTTAAATCCTAAGGAAAGGTACATTAAATATAAAACTGTTTGCAGGGAAGGACGACGATTATAATATCGTCTCGGCCCCTCGGGTTCGCACATGACATAGGAGTCGTAGCCCGAGTCGACTTCAGCGGTACTGCGCCCGTCTGGTACGGGAGGTAAGCTTTCGAAACACCCGTGAATCCCCTGTTAGCGGGTTTATTGTATGCCTTAAGGTGAATATATGCCGAGGATTTGAATACGGTTGTTTTAATTTCCTAGTAAAGGGCAAGGCCTAGCCAAATTAAGATAAGGACTCGGATTTCATCACCGTTTCCTTCTTTCCCGCCTTAGGAAAACGAAACCAAACGCGAACCTAAGCTTAAAATTTTGACTAGAACGAGACCTATAGGGTAACGATCTTAATAGGAAAGTCGTTCGAAAAATATTGGTTACTCTTTTGAGCATACTTTGAAGTTCATGATGGTTTCTGCGAGTTGAATGCGTGACTGCGCCGCCTTATAATACCGGTGAGACCTTGGGTATCAAAGCTCCTCGCAGCTTCCCTCGTCTCAATTCAACTTACTTAAACTCGGATTGATTCCAGAGAGGTTTGCTCAGATTGTAACGAATTCCTTTTCGAAAGATTAGAAGCTGGTCTAGAAACAATCTAAGTGGAGCCATCATGCTTGTTGTTTGCTAGATTTTATAGGTTTGATTTGGTCGAGTCAGCCTTGTTTGTGATTGTGTAGAATTCCCTTGCAATTAAGAATGTCGAACTGGTATGATAGAAGCCAATACAATGAATATCGACCTGAATTTGAATATGGACATCATCCTTTTTATGACCATGTTGGGAACGCCATCCTTTTGAAGGATATGGGTCATACCATGGTGAGCCAAATTACTATCCACATGCCCACCAGTCATACGAGCAAGATTCTTATAATTCCTCTCCTCTCGATGAAGCACGTAAGATACTTGAGTCAATGCGTAAGTTAACTGAGTCAACACGTGAGTTTTCTGAAACAACACGTAGGCTTAAATTAGAGACGGAAGAAAGAACTGCTCGAATTACTCTTAATTGCCAATACATTCTTTCCTATATCACCCGTGAAAATAAGGATAATTTTTATCAAGATGACGAGGTTAGAATTGGTAACACTACTTTAGATGAGGTTCAACCATTTTCATGTTATTATGATGTGGATAGTGTTGATGAAGAATTTGAAATTTGTAGGCATAGTGATCAGGAATTTGTTACTCTAAATGAACTTTATGATGATAGTGTTATTTCTGGTTCAAATCCCGATAATTTTAATGATTATTCACCTATTCAAAAGGACGAGGATTTGATTAGAGATACCACCTCTTTAGATGATGTAGTATTTCCTTTTGATTACGAAGTCGATAATGGTTTAGAGGAACGAGTTTATTTTGAGAATATGTTTTAGAGTGCGATTTAGAAACAATGGTCTTAGACGAAGAAAATGAACTCGTAGAGCTATTAAATATGAGTGAGGATGCGTCACTTGAGTATAACCTAGAAGAAGCAATTGATATTTTCAGGATTCCAACGATCTAGAAATTAATGAAATTGTAGCTAGTCTATCTAGAGATACCCAAAAATCTAAGTTTGGGGGTGATTATCATTCCCCTTGTGCCATACCTTTAGCTCTTACAAAGATCCCTCAGTAGGACTTGAAATTTGTGCCTCAGCCATCTTACAAGATTATCTTCATACACTTTTTCCTGAACCTAGTTGTGTCCATAGGAGAGCTCAGTTGTTAGAAACCCATCCTATGGTTGATGTGGTTAACCCAGCTATCATACCAAAATTGACTTTGTTTTCCCACCAAAAACTTTTCTTCCAATTGTGGGAACATATGATTTTCAGATGTGTCGGTTATTAAGTTTTGAGACTAAACCTAATTACTTTAGAGAGTAGGGTCGACACATTTGCTTAAGGAAGACCACCTCTTTCTTTGTGGTCAGCTGTGTGAGTCAAACCTGATTGAATTTAAGGATCCGCAGTTATTTAGGTTATTAATGTGTTCTAAGTTTTTACTTGAGTTTTTCCAGACTCTAATACCTGAATCGGATCTTAGCTATGAGGAAATGCAGTCCATGAAAATATTTTATCTAGACCCTTTCATAGAGCCTGAACCTGAACCACAACTAGTTGTAGTTGTCTTAAACAAGGGTATGTTCGGTATCTTCTTGGTCTATTGAAGTTTCCTCTTCTTGTGGTTAGCACTTTTTGATCTAGATGACCCACAGTTATTCCGGCTACTTTTGTATGATACCATGAGGTGACTAACTCCTTACGATGTCTGGCTGAAGACTTTAAACTGAGCACTTCTTGGGAGGTAACCTATTTTCATGCGACACGGTAATATTCTTCCTTATTTCTTTTCCCTCAAGTGGTAATAGTTTCTCCTTGTTCATGATTTTAATTTTATCTTTAGAACATCGAGTACAATGTTAGATTTAAGTTTGGGGGTGGGGAAGAAATTTTTAGTTGCACTTTTGAAACTTCTAGCGTCACATGGTATCCGATTAGCTAAGTTTACATACTGTTTCTCGCCGAAAATATAGAAATTGGAATGCTAGGGATAACAACCTTTTGAGACATTAGAGAAAAAGACATTGAGATCCTTGAAATTCAGGAGAGAACTTGTTCCTTTTAGAGGGTAACCGTGATGGACCTAACCATACATGATGGAAAGGCAAGTAGGTCAGGAAATGCCAGAAAGACAAAGCAACCTCACAATGTAGTCTTAGTTACTGGATTGCGACTCTCTCTCAGTAGAAACTTATCATCATCAACAAGCGGAGCGACATCAAAATCTATGAAGAAAGTTGAAGACGTTTTAGGTTTAGAAGAAATAATACAAAAGAATAATTCAAAAATCAAAGTTGAAGTTATAAGAGCAAATGATATAAGTTGTTAGAATCCATGATACCAAGACATCACAAGTTGCGAAGATCCAAGTTTTGAAAGTCCTTCTCTCATGGCCATGTAAATTGTTGTCTTGTAATTTTTGTTTCCAAAAAAAAAAAAAAAAATTGAAAAAGAAAAATGAAATGAAAGATGAAAAAAATCATCGTTACGTTTTGTTCAATAAGGCCAAAGGGAAGTAGAAATTTAAAATTCAAGGAAGAAATCGAAGAGAAGAGTTAATTGTCAAGGTTCTATGACGTTCGATAGTTTATCATCAACAGTTGAAGACCGAAGAAGACGTTGTTTCTACTGAGCACTATGAGAGAGTCGAAGAAAGATACATTTGGTTGCTTTGTTAGTCCGCTTTCAATCTGGCACAAGATCTTTCTAGCAGTGGTTTAACTCATCACACGTAATTATTCCAGCTGTGTAGCAGATGTCCCTCTCATATTTATCTCTCTCCTAATCTTATCCAGTTGTAAAGCAGCGGACGCATCTTACAATGTTTATCTAGCTGTGTAACGGATATCTCTTTATCTAGCAGTGTTGCGGATGTGTCTCCCCTTTTCTTCGGTCAGCTTTAGAGATGACACCTTTAATTTCTCTGACATTCTAGTTACCTGGAGATAGATTGATAATATGTATGTCCTCATAGCTCTTTGGATACTTGTGACCAATTAGAAGTAATGGTTTTGTGGGTACACCTCTGGTAAACCCTCCCGAGATTAACTCGGTCACTAGGGCCACCTAGTGAGTTTTTATTTTCCAGAATAAATTTGCTCGAGGACTAGCAAAATATAAGTTTGGGGGTGTGATGAGCGATTAATTCTTAAATATTTACTACCCAAAATATATATTGTTGGTGCTTATTTTGGTATTGATTGTTTTTTTGTAGGTAAATGAATAAAATGGGCTCTTCCAAGAAAATCGGCTAAAACTAGGATTCCAAGAAGAAAATATGGACTTCGGAGTACATGGGTCGTGGATACTTTTGGATCTAAATGGAATAGGCCCAATTTAAGTTAGTGAAGGAGATGATGGGCTGAAGTTGGTTTAAGAAACTAACATGCTCGGGCATTTTGGTCTCGTGGATTTTAGGATGAAGGACTTGGTGATTAGTTCTCGAAGGATTTAGGAGGTATCACGTAAAATGAAAAATCCTACTCAATAATTAATGTACGAGGTATGTCGACATGGTGGAGGAAGAAAGGAAACTGAATATCTTTTGCAACTAAAGAAGATTGATTTTGAGCATAATATATACTTCACCACATTAATACATGACGCCTGTTTTGGAATTGAGATAATGACAAAATGAGTACTTACCTCGTACATAAGATCAGTATGTGCTCATATAATATTTTCTTTCCCATGAAAAGAAAAGCAAGTGGTCGTACATGTGACGAGTCTTTATTAGGTGATATTATGTATTCTTAGACAAGTGGCACACTCCCATTGGACATGACATGTGGAAGAGAATTAAAAGAGGAAGGTTAGATTTTGTTGAAATATATATATTGATGTCGAGAACAGGAAACCAAGGGTGATTTTTTTTGGAGAGCCGTGAGCCGGTAGCCAGTTTCACAATTTTCTTTTATTTCTTCTATTTAGTTTTATTTGTAATAATGAGGAACTATAATCACATGCTGGGACGACGGATGGAGCCATTTTTCGTCATTGTGGTATATAAATTAATTTCTTTTTATGAATACTTGCACTGTTAATGAAATGATTTATGATTTTTATTGAATGGGTGTCATTTCAATTGATGGATCATGCTTAGCTATAATGTTTTGATGTCTCATGCTTTAAATTTACATTCATTGCTCTCAAAATCTACATTAGGAAAGGAACTAGAGTCAACAAATTGTTATCATACAAGCTATAATTGTGCAGAATAGTTTTGAATCACATGAATGGAATTTGGTGAAATTCTTAGTCCCAGTACCTCTCACCATTGTTAACATTATTTATTTATTTTTTTGTATTAAATTAAAAAATCGAACCTTCACAAGTCTTAGACGAACTCTACTACTACAACAAAATTTGAAATCACATCATTGAACCAACATACACGTACACGTTTGGGCATGGTTTTCACGAACCCAGTAAACGTCTACCCAAGTGTGTGTGACAAGCTAAGTTTTCGATCTAATGGTTGAGAAATATTAGGTTGAATCTAAATCAGGTTTTCATCTAACGGTGAATAAGGATTGCTTTGTACCTAAGGCAAAAACCCTGATTTGAAGGCTATATATAAAGGAGACATCTAGCATTGTGCAAAACTAATCCCCACACGTCTATGTGCTACTAGTGCGCCCGCTAGAGTCGATCTCCATTAACCTTTGATTTTCTTTTCTAAAATCAGGTTAACGACTTAAAAACTTCATTTGGATTGTGAAGCCAGACCGATACTATTTTTATTTTAGTTGTGTGATCTGATCTTGCATCTTCTATCGTATGAGTACAATCGATTGATTGGCTTGATATCGTGAGATATCCCGATAGGCAAGATAAAGAAGTCACAAACATCTTCTTCTCACTGTTTGTGATTCCTCGACAAACCGCCTGTGTAGTCAGGAAGGATTGTAGAGAGGTGATTGATTAATCTAGGCTGTTCTTCGAGAATATAAAACCGGATTATCAATTGGTTCCTGTTCACCTTGATTTTATATCAAAAGACGGAACAAAACCTAGGGTTTATCAGTGGGAGACAGATTTATCCTTTGATAGACTTTTCTGTGTGAGACTGATGTGTTTATTATCAAGTCTGTGATTTTGGGTTGCAACAACTCTTGGTTGTGGGTGAGATCAGCCAAGGGAATCAAGTGCGGAGTATCCTGCTGGGATCAGAGGTGTAGGAGTACAAATTTACTTTGGATCGGAAGGAGACTGATTGGGGTTCAACTATAGTCCAGTCCGAAGTTAGCTTGAAGTAGGCTAGTGTCTGTAGCAGCTTAAGTGTCTATTCAATCTGGACTAGGTCCCGGGGTTTTTCTGCATTTGCGGTTTCCTCGTTAACAAAATTTTTGGTGTCTGTGTTATTTCATTTTCCGTATTATATTGTTTATCTTTATAATTGAAATAATACAGGTTGTGCGTTTGTGATCATCAATTGGAAATTCGACCTTTGGTTGTTGATTGATATTGATTGATCCTTGGATATTGGTCTTTGGTACCTCCAAGTATTCCTTATGTTTGATTAGGACTCGCTGATTTCTATTAGCTTGAGTAATATCAAAAACAAGAGAGAGATATTAACTCCTTGAGATATTTTTATCTAGATTAAGTATGATTGTCTAGTTGATTCTCTAGCAAAGTATTTCGGAGTTAGTCCATACAGATTGCTAAGCGAAATATTGGGTGGTGTTGTTAGACCCCCGCTTTTTCACATAGAGTCAGATTGCTACAAACACATACTTATGAGGTCTTTAACGTGTTTTCCTGCTTTGATACCAATTGAAAAAGCGGGGGTATAACAACCACACCAAATAATTTGTTCGGAAATCTGTATATACTAACTACAATATAATTCCGAGAGCACCAACTTATAAAGCGAGCTCAATCAAGAAATATACCAAAGAGTTATATCTCAATTTCTCAATACAATCTACAATCGAACATATAGAAATCTGTGAGCCCGATTAATATGAGAAATAAATTGGACGGTACCAAAGACCAACGCCCAAGTGTCAATCAACTTATATCAACAACCAAAGGTCGGATTTACCAAACTACGCACAACTTGTGATATTTCAATTATATAAACAAATATAATACGGAAAAGAAATAACACATACACAAGAAGTTTTGTTAACGAGGAAACTCGCAAATGCTGAAAACCCCCGGGACCTAGTCCAGATTTGAACACCACACTGTATTAAGCCGCTAAAGACACTAGCCTACTACAAGTTAACTTCAGACTGGAATGTAGTTGAACCCTAACCAAGTCTCACACCGATTAAGGTACATTCGCATTCCTTACGTCTCTGAATCCCAGCATAACTCTACACACTTGATTCCCTTAGCTAATCTTACCCACAACTAAGAGTTGCTACTACCCAAAGTCGAAGACTTATAAACAAATCTGTCTCCCACAGATAAGTCTATTCTGATATATTAATATGTCTCCCACAGAAGTACCTATGAAGTTTTTGTTCCGTCTTTTGATAAATCAAGATGAACAAGAACCAATTGATAATCCGGTCTTATATTCCCGAAGAACAACCTTGAAATATCAATCACCTCACAATAACTTAACTATATGGTAGTAGAAGAAGTTATTGTGGAATCACAAAGAATGAGACGAAAAGCTTTGTGATTACTTTTTATATCTTACCTATCGGAGATAAATATCGAGTTAATCTTAGAGAAGATAGTACTCAATATGATAGAACAAGTAAGATTAGATCACGCGACTATAGAGAAAATAGTTGGGTCTCTCTTCACGAATCCCAAATGAAGTCTTCAAGTCGTTAACCTATAATGGGTTTGAGTTAAAGGAGAATCAACTCTAGACGCAACTAGGACACAGAAAATTGCCGGGATTAGGTTTTCCAGTTTATAGGATTCTCCCTTATATAGTCTTTCAAATCAGGGTTTGCTTTCAATCAAAGCTAAGATAGCTTAGGAACAAAGCATTCAATATTCACCGTTAAATAAAAACCTGATTTAAGATTCAAGCAAAGTTTACTTAAAACCAAAGCAATATCTCTCCACCGTTAGATAATCTTAGCTTGTTACACACAAATGAAATATACTTTTATTTAGATATGGGTAACCGTACCTAAACATGTATGTTGAGTTGGCTCAATAATAGTTAGCCGAAGTTAGCCATATGAACACTTTTGTCTTAACCACATTCATATAACACTTCTAGATCAACTATGATGATCAATCAAACATGAAAGATAATCAAATTAATCTAATTGTGTTTCAAATAGAGTTTTTCAATTGTTCACTATTTCATAGAAATATGAATGAACCAATTGAATCAAAATCGGATTGATTCATGAGAATCAATTCATGAACATTAAGTCATGGTTTGCAATGATTGCATTCCTTAACTATAAATGTATTTTTTTCATGAGTATGAAAACATACTTAACCGATTTTAGAACTTCAACCACTAAGTTTGCAAACGGGTACGCAAACTATGGCTTCTGGACTTTGGTCGTGTCCAGCAATTTGCAAACGGTATGCATACTGCTGTCCTTGACCTTAACTCAGGTAGAACCGTTCGCATACTGGTATGCAAACTTGGTTCCCAGACTTTAACATCCCGCATACTAGTATGCAAAAAAGGTTTCCGGACCTGAATCATACCACAATAGTTTGCATACTATGTTGTATCCAGACAAAGGTTAATTTGTTTTAAACTCCCATTTCAATCACTGAAACATCCTTAGAAGACGACAATAGCTGTCTCACACGAACTATTAGCTTATAAGTAATTTTCAAGTGATCGAATGATCAATACGAAACTTTCTGAGTCGACATCAAATGATTGTCTCACACAAATCATGTAAGATGTTTCAAGGCGATTTCACATGATTATCTTTTGACTTATTATTTAGTTTCCAACAAATAAATTGTTTCCAACTAAACTCGTCAAGAATATGATGAACGTAGCTAAAGCAAAAATCTTCCAACACATATTTCGAGAAGTAGATAACCGAGTTAAACTCAGCTCGAAATCTCAAATGTGTACAATATAAAAGTCTATATATCTATACGCCTTAGTCTCATTAGGAGATAAAAAAGAATAGACTTCCGAGTGGTAGATAAGTTTTAGTCTCCACATACCTTTTTGTTGATGAAGTTCTTCCAAGCTCTCCTCAGTAGATCTTCGTCTTCAATCGATGAACGCCTGGATTCTAAATCTCAACTACACATTCTATCCTAATCCGAGACATAGCTATAAGTAGACTATAAATCAAGACTTATAGTTTTGATTAACTAAACTTGACAAACAAGCTTGAGATAACAACACTTGCGAGTTCGACCGAGCAATGCTCTAACACAAAGTGTTATAATGGTGCACCTACAATGAACTATTTGTACATCAGGCATGGTTCAGAATGTGAGTTATTTGTTATGTAATCAAGAAACAAAAGCTAATCCTCATCTGTTTATTCATTGCAAGTTTAGTTCAGATGTTTGGTCTTACTTCCTGGATATTTTTGGTATTATTTGAGTTTTTGGTTGTGATGTAAAGCGAACCTTAGTGGGAATGGAGTAATAAGAAAGCAAGAATAGAGTTCAAGGCTATGGCGTTACTTCCCGCTTGCAATTTGGTGGAGTGTGTGGAAGGAAACAAATAACAGGTTACATTACAATATTCACAGGGGTGTCAAGCAACTGCTACAGAAGTCAAAGTTGTGTTATCCAATTGGACTCAAAACACATATATTTTTGCTGATTATTCTTTATCCACAGTCCTTTGTGAATTCTGATGCAATCTTTGATACAACCATGTAACTTTAGATGCTAGTCATTTTCGTTTATTTTTTTTTTTTTTTATTTTTTATTTTAGGTATTGGTCTAAAATGGAACGAACTACCTGTAGGGGTGTGCAACGGACGGACGGATGCGGATTAGGGGTCACCCGCGTCCAATCCGTCAAAGTTGCGGATTTGAAAAATCCAACCGTGTCCGGCCCAATCACCCGTGGATTTGACATCCGCGGATCAACGAGTAAGCAAATGGTGACCACCAATTTTCTTATTTATGTTTACACTTTAAATCCATGTTATTATAAAACCTTACTGCCCTACGGTGCGGATGAATCTGCGGATTTCAAAGTCCAACCGCAACCAAACCGTTAAAAAGTGCGGATTTGAAAATCCCACCCGTATCCGGCCCATAGAACTTGCGGATTGGATTTCATCCGCCATTTTGCGGACAGATACGGGTGAAATCCGTAGTTCCGGACTTTTTGCTCACCCCCATACACCTGGACTTATTCTAACTTGAGCTGGGCTCAAAACTAAAATTTAAGTTCATGTAGGTAGTAAATCTATTGCACCTCAAATCAAACCTATGTAAACTTAGTGTCAATACTAGACATTTTTTTTAATTTTTTGTTATGGCATAATTAATTTTTCGAGCCCTTCCTAGTTTCAACTCCTGGGTCTAGCCCAGTTTGTTGAGTAGGCCTGCTAGTGGAATAGTAGGTAATTATACTTGGGCGATGAACAATTTTGCATGAATTACACATTTAAAAATTAATCAATTCATACACTCCGATAATAATAGTAGTAAATGTATAGAATAATTTTTTTGTAAGCAAACACATTAACACAATTAAATCCCACTCGTCAACACCAAATTCTTGAAAGGGAAAAAAATAAATGCAACCATTCTTTTTTAGTTCATACATCAAACACTACCTCACAACGGATACCTCAATCCCACCAATCTCATCATCTCATGACAAACAACTATGGTTTGATCACTTCTTTTTTTATCTGTTCTTTTTCCTCCTTAACATTAAAGAATACATTGAAGAAAAATAGATTTTTGAATAGAAAAAAAAAACGGTTAAAGAGGAGTAAGGAGACATATTTTACCGTTAACAATACAACAATATAGCTGATGCTTATTTTTCAATCAATTCAAATCATCTTTAATTAGTCTAGCTGATGCATTTTTAGTAAACCGACGAAATCGTTGAGTTATGATATCAGTGACCAGAGCTCGTCAACACCATAATTTCCACGAGCCGAATAAGAACGAATTAATCATCAAGAGTAATAATTGGCAGATCACGAAGATCATCTCTTTGAGAAGAACTTCTCCAAAACCCAGTACTATAAAACTTATCCCACATTTCAATCTCCAAATCTTGAATCTCTTTCCCAGCAGATAACATAATCGTACCGGATTTATTACTAATCAATTCACCTGATGTATCATTGTCTTCATCACCCCATTCATCACTAACAACACCCAACGGATGAATTTGAATATCAGGTTCGTCACAACCGCAACGACATCTTTTCTTCTGTTGTTGTTGCTGAAAGATACCATTTTTCTTCAATCTTTTTATCCTTTTATTCTTCAATGCTTTTCTACATAATCCCGCTGGTAGTTTATATACAGCAAGCACTAATAAATTCATAATCCCACATGGACAACAACAACATATTGCTGCACATTCTGCTGCTGTTCCACCAGCTACTTCTGCAAATCTTTTACTTCCTCCTGTTGTTGATGATGATTGCAAATTTCTTCTTAAACTTACTCCTCCTGGTGTTAATGATGATGATCCTTTTGTTAGTAAAGGTTGTCTCCTATCCGTCATTGATTGTCTTAAAACAATTTGTCGTGTCATTTTTCTTCCAGACCCTTGTGAGATTGATAATGAAAGTGTCTCAACCTTCTAAAGGATCTGCAAGAGCAAAGGTCATGAAAGATGAAACAAAACCAGCTCCATTACTCTAATGGAGGTTTCATTTTGGTTTTGTGTTGATAGTTACAAACATGCATTAATTAATCCATTCAGATTTGGAATACGTTTAATTTTAATCTTCCACTAATGTTTTTGGTCCCGTAATGTATGTTCTATCAATCAATTTTTATTTTCAAACTCAAAACTCGTTGGAATTTATTCTAATTTACTTAATTAAGAAAGGTCAAAGATAATCTATTAATAGTTACCTAACCAATCAATTGAGAATGTGAGATTTCTTCTTGCTGCTAATTGTTATTAACATCCTTTTACACTAAAGACTCAAAACCGCCAAAAAGAATTGGTTATTGATTTAATTAGTATCCTGAAAGACTCAAAATCGCCAAAGAAAATTGGTTAATAATCCGATGTCACTGTAAAATATAATAATGAGAAAGTTATTGGGTGATGAGACTTGAGTTCGGAATTCATAATTTATTTATCTACCAATACAAAAATAATTAAAAAACAAATAAATTAATACTCCCTCCATTCCTTTTACAAATCTACACATATTAATAGTTTCCTGAAAATTTAAAACTCCTAATTTTTAGTTCCTAGATTGAATATAAATTACGAATCCCGTTATAATTTACTTGGTGTTAGAATACGAGCATCCAACTCAAAACCAATTGGCAATGAGTGGAGAGGCCCTAAGAGATTATAAACCGCAGGATCTTAGATTGCCCAACAATGTGGGACTAATAATCTTAACACGCCCCTCACGTATAGCCTCGTTGGGTCTAACACGTGGACAATAAATTGGGTGACGCCGAGAGTAAAGTCGCGGTCAATGACTCGTCGCAAATAGCCTGTTCTGATATCATGTTAAAATACGAGCATCCAACTCAAAACCAATTGGCAATGAGTGGAGAGGCCCTAAGGAATTATAACCGCAGGATCTTAGATTGCCCAACAACGTGAGACTAATAATCTCAACACTTGGGATAAACCAAATATTTCATCCAAGAGTATATATCCTCCCTAGAATAGATTTAAAAATTAGAGTAACTATCTATCTGCTGATTACAATGAAAATTAATAGAATGGTGTGATTCCAAAGCAAGGCAAATCAGTGAGAACTTGGGGGAAGTACTTAAACTCTCGTCTATTTTGGAATACAAAAAAACCCTAAAACATCAAGTAAAATGAAATGGAGGGAGTATTGGTTAGTGATTTAAAGTAAAAAAACATGCAAATAAATAAATAAATATTGGTTGAATTCATCTCATCCTCCACTATAATAAAAACGATGTCATGCCCAACCTGAAAATTGCACTGCTAAATTTTATCAATTTAGCGAAGTATTAATTTATCGATAAATTAATAAGTTATTATTACATTGAAACATACCAAATTTAATTTTAAATTTCTAAAATAAGTGTGCAGTATCAAATATTTAGAGATTTTTTTTTATTTTATGAAAATAGAAGATATATTACTGCATAGACAGTTATCTACAGATTCAGTCTCATTTGGAACAAACTCAGGTTGAAATGTTTGTCCGATGGTTGAATCTGTATGATTAATGCTCACTGAAAAAGATACAGAGTTTGCATTAAAATTACATAGTTCATACGCTTTGACTGTGTCATAGGCTATTGCAGGAATTAAAAACTAAGGAGGGTCTTGAAAACTTGAACTGATGGACACTTCTTTTCTTCCTTCCTTGTAAGAAGATCAGCCACTTTGTTTTCCTTTCTGTTTACGAACTGAAATCCTCCAAAAGATACTAATTGTCTTGCTTTCTTCTTAACTTCATCTAAAATAGCCACACATTTCCAGCTGATTGATGTTTCCTTTTCTTGTAGATACCTAATAGTTGCTTGATTGTCTTCTTCAATGACTAGATTTTCCAGTTTATTCGTAATGGCTCACTCTGTTGTCTGTAGCAAAGCTACAACTTCTGCTTCCTCGGTCGATGCAGTCCTGCATTTTCCCATTCCTTCTCATTTGAAAGTACCCGTCCAGTTGCATAAGATAAAACCAAAGCCAGCATCAGTTTTGGCAGAAATCCATGAAGCATCACAATTTATCTTGGGTGTATTAGGAATTGGAAACTTCCAACAATCCTGAGATTGTGATGTATTACTACAGTGTTATGATTATGTATTATTTTTTACTGGACGACAATAATCAAAATGCCTTGTGATATCTAAAGCTAGTTGCTCCGGAGTTCTGTTTTTATTTTCAAAGACTCTAACACAACGTTCTTTCCAAATAAACCAGCACTTAGTTGCAGCTAGTGCCATAGAGATAGAACTTAGTTTTACTTTCCTCCACACATTATAGATGTCTAATAAAGAGAGACTATCATCGTTAGAGTTAGAGAAAACTCCATGTACAGGCATGGGTGGTAAGTTCCATGCATACTGCTTTGGCATAGACACAATAAAAAAACAGGTGAAAAGTTAATTCTTCTTTTTGTTGACAGAATACACATTTTGTGTCTATCCCCAATTTATGTCTTGTTGATAGAGAATCTTGTAGACATTTCCAGATGAATAGCTTAATTTTCTGAGAAGTATCCATACTCCGTAGACCTTTCCAAAATCTTTAGATTGAGTAGAGGTAGTGCAAGATTGATTTTGTAGTTTTGCATATAGAGATTTCACAGTAACTTAAGTCTTCATTCTTTGTTAGTGTCCACCTGATTTTATCTTTTTTCAGAATCCCATCTTTAGATAAGTAGAGTTTGATGTTCAAGATATCTTCCACTAAAGGTTTTTCAAAAATAGAGTTCAGTAAGTCATTATTCCACTTTTTAGTGTCAGAGTTGATTAACTATGATACATGTTATGTTTGAATTTCTTCTAAGAATAGATTTAGCCAAAATCTCTTTCTTGTTTGGTAGCCGTCTATCTTCCCATATGTTTATTGAAGTGCCATCCCCCACTTCCCATATGCTATATTTTTTTATATGTTTTATACCTTGTAAGATACAGTTCCATATCCAAGAGGCTTTGGATTTCTTCTCAGAGAGAAGAGCTCCAGATTTTTTGAAATATTCGACTTTTAGAATTTGATCCCACATATCATTAGGCTTAGTCACTAATCTCCAGGCTATTCTACTTATCATAGCCTGATTCATTTTGTTAGCCTCCTTAAACCCTAAACCTCCTTGATCTGTAGTTCTACACACGAAGTCAAAAGACATGATGTACATACCTCTAGAGTTTTTATTTTTGCCCCACCAAAAGTATCTTTGAATGTCATTGATTCTTTTAGTTATTTTCTTAGGTAAATCAAAGCAGCCCATAGAAAATATTGATAGATTTATTCAACACTATTTTACTTGGCTGAGATAAGGTTTTTCCCAACCAGTTTTTGATTCGTTGTTCCATTTTTTCGATGATGTTATCAAAAGCTTTGAGTTTTTATCTAACCATGAATAAAGGAACTCCTAGGTGAGTGCCTTTAATGTTTTTTTTTTTTTAATCTTTAGCATTCCACAAATTATCCCTTGATGTCTGTTGTGGACTTTCTTACTAAAGAAAAGTCCAGATTTAAAGAAGTTTATTACTTGCCTAGAGCCAGTACTGAATAAATTGATAACATCTAGAATATTTTTACAACTTCATAGGTCATCTTTCATAGAACGAACTATTTCATGGGCAACAATTATGTTTTCCGAAATCTGCCTTGAAGATGAAAGGCAAACTGTAATGGAGAGATTATTTTTTCGAGACTTTGTTTGAACCTATTAGACATAAGATTTGCTATTACTTTATAAGGGGTATTACACAGACCAATTGGTCTGAAGTCTGTCGTAGATTTTGGGTTTTCAATCTTAGGAATGAGAAACATAAAAGTCTTGTTTAAATTTCTATGAAGATGTTTATTTTTTAAAGAGTCTTGCATATTACTGCCACCAGTTGGGGGCATACAATCCCCCAATTATGTTTGAAAAAGATAATCGGGAAGCCATCATGACCTGACGCTTTATTTGATTTTAGATTTTTTACTACATTCAAAATTTCCTCCATGGAAGGGATATCAGTTAAAGCTAGGTTTTCTTCTACTGTTATGCAAGGTTTTATATGATTGAAAATTTGTGCATCAGTATTTGAGCTAGACTCAGAAAAAACCCAAAGAAGTAAGAAGTTAGAACCTCCTCAATTCCACTTCTAGATTTAACTACATTGTCATTTTTATTTTGAATACAGTCAATGTGATTTGTTTTCCTTCTTTTTAAAGTTGCTAGATGAAAAAATGTTATATTTCTTTCACCCAAGGCTATTATGTTGTTTCTAGAATGTTGTTTTGCTATTTCTTCCCGTGTGTCATACAAAGCTTCTAGTTCTAAAGTTTTTTTTGCTTATCAAGTTAATGTTTGTATTTACATATAGTTTTCATCAAAATCTTTATTTTTTTTAATTGGTTTTCCAGAGACTTTATAATGACCTCTATGCAAGAAGGTTCCTTCAGCCAAGTGTCGTAGAATTTAAAAGTTGGAGCCAAATGCTTATACCTAGATGATAAAGAAAGAAAAATAGGACCATGGTCAGAACCTATAACAACTAGGTTTTCCAGAGAGGCTTCACTGAATTCTATAGTCCATTCAGTATTAGCCAAGGCTCTATCAAGCCTTTGCTTGATGCTAGCCGTCCTCTCTCTCTTATTGCTCCATGTAAAAATGTTTACTTTGTAGCCTAAGTCATCTAAACCAGTTCTTTGAATTAAGTTTATAGCTGGTTCATTTTTTTTCTTACTATAGGGAATGCCACCCTCTTTTTCCTCTTGAAAATGATGTTTAATTCTCCTATTACTAGCCATGGCATTTTGTTTAGATTAATCCTTTGAGATATGTCTTCTAAATACCCGATAATCTCTAATTTTAGTTCACTTTTTGGTGACCCATAAAAACATGTCAGTAACAATTCCTTTGAATGGAAATTGTTTTTTACAATTACATCGATCACATTAAGGTTTGACTGAACTATTTCAAAGTGAAACCCATCCACCCAAGCAATTGCTAGTCCCCTAACTATTCCATTTGGGTCTACAATGTGGGTGTTAGGAAAGTAATTTAGTATGCTCCTTATTAAGCCCCTCTTTGATTTAGTTTCAGAGAGGAACAAAACATCTGGTTTTTCAATTTTTATCAGTGTATTAAGGTGTTGTTGAGTTTTTTTTTTCTGGATACACCCTTGTGTGTTCCATGCAAGTATTTTCATAATGAATCTAAAAAATAATTGGTAATTTAACTAGCACAAGTTATAAGACCAGAGTCTCAAAGCACAGATTGGTAGTAGTATCATAATGGTAAGCACAAAGGTTCCCAAATGTAGAAAATATAAAAAGAAGAACAAAAGAATTTTTTGTATGGGTTTCGAAATGCTATGAACAAAATTAAGAATCACTTAGAGAATCTTTAGGGATAACGGAGATAAAAGAAATTGCCAGAATGAAGAGAGACATACCTGGATTTTTCTTTCCCCCTTTCTACAGCCTGAACTTGTAACTTTTCAATCTTGTCATTTATAGATGGGCTATTTTGTGTTTCCTCCCCCGATAAGATCGCTAATTAGCGTTTCCTCCCCAAAAAGATTGAAATTAGTGTTTCTTCCCATCATTAGTCTTTCCATCCATTGTTAGGTTAGCTGAGTCAGCACCTATGCACGCATGACATAGATTATACACGTTTTTCTTGATCTTTCGAAAATACCCTCAAATGTTCTCCTGAATCTCCTCCTTCTCCGGCACCATTACGCTGGCCTTTTCCGCCATAAATCACTACACCAACTTCAGTAATTTGTAACACTAGTTCGTCACACTCATAGATGTAACAAAAGATGTCACACATATTAATGTGACAAAACACAAAAGTGTGACATTAATTCATAATTTAATTATCTAAAATCATCTCATATTTTTAAGTGTGACTTTAAAATGGATCCGAAAAACATTATTCTGAGTTGTATTTTATTTATTTACTTTTTGGTTTTTATATCAGTTAGATTACTTTTCGGTTTAAGGTCAAAAACTGAAAGCCAACCATGTTTTTTTTTTCCTGAAGTGGCCTCGCCTCCCACGTTTCCCTCACCTCTTTTATTTTCTTCCTAGATGTAGAAAAAAACAAGAAACAAGTTACCGACTTCATCCTGATGCAACTCCAAGATTTTTCAATCTCCTTGTAAGTCTAATCAATGTAGTCGTGCATTGACATTGAGATAGGAGATCTAATTAGGTTTTTCTGGAAAAAAAATAGAAAAATTAGTTAGAGGATCTAATTTTTCTAGGGTTTGTGATTTGGATAGAATAAATGTTGTTTCGATTTAGGGGTTTGATATTTCTCTAGCATTCTTTGTAGCAGCGGATATTTATCAAGGACCGTATGGTTGCTCATTAATCCATTGCGAAACAGGTTAGGGCTTTGCTTGCATATAGTAGATTCTCTTTCAAAATATGATTATTATTTAAAGGATTTTTATTTTTGAATTTGGATTATATTTGAAACTGAATAGGTATAAAAATGAAGCTTTGTACGATGTTGAATTCGGATGATTGCCAAGGAACCCATAGAAATTATTATTTGTACGGAGGAATCCAGTGTAGATGAAAACATGTATGAGAGAGTATTTAGTTACTGGATTGGTAAGCACCAAATCACTATTTCTTAGATTTTGTTTTTTGTATGCAAGAAAAAGATGGCACATCTCCGGAGACTGTATTGCTTTTGTCCACAACCATTTATACTGTTCCGTTAGTATGTTGTGTACTTGAAAATTTGATGAAGAGCCTAACTATGCAAAATATATCTTCCTGTTTCATAGAATCATAGGGACAAATCCCCGCAGCAGTCTGATAAACACGGATGGGAGCACTGGCTTGATTTCCCAAGTTTATGGAGTTTTCCCCTATTTCCTTTAACAGGTGAGTATTTGGCAGCTGTATAAATTTGTTGGGCTGTCTACAGTATGGATTCATTGTGTTATGTGATGCTAAAGGATATCGCCGCCTGTTTGGAGCAATGGGTAAGAACTATTATATTAGTGCTGTAGCCGGAGCTAATAATGGGAGCTCCTTAGTAGTGATGTCTAAAGGTTGGTTCACTATTGTGTTTCACTTGGTTTGGCCGTTTTGGACAAAAAGAAAAAGGAAGTGCCCACTTTGTTTGTTATTCTATTTGTCTCTACTGTAACTTTTGGATTATCGATTTATGGCTCAATATGTTTTTCTTATAATAATTAATAATTTTGTGGTGGAAACCTTAGGTTAAGATATATTGTCAAATATTACCATCCATTTTCGTATATAGATTTTTATCTTCTAGGTTGAAACCGTTTCTCAATTTGGTGTTATTTTTCCATCTTTTCGTGGTGTGACTAGAGTTCTCCGCAGCGAAGGATGGCTTTTGTTGTAGTAAGTGAATTTGTAGTTTTATATTTTCCTTCTCTTAAAATTTGTAGTGTTCCATCATTTTATTTTATTTGTACTGTTAGCACAGAGAGCTCGTATATTAATACATCAATTAATTGAAATCATTGTCAGCATTATAACGATAATGGATTTTAAGCGATGGGAACATTTATACGAAGGAGGATCTAAGTCTAAGGGAAGAACAGTTGCTATGCCACTTCGTCCCAGGTTAGTTTTTCTAGCAAAACACCCTGATTCTCATGTGTTGTAGCATTGATCCCTATTTGTTCTCTGCTCTTATACTTGTAAGCTTGTGCAGGAGGACCTTCACTAGTGCTTGCATATACAGAGCCTTTTGCTGCACCACATCCTAAGTTGTATGTAAATAGAAGTATTCATAATCTTCTTTGCAGCGGGAAAAACAAAACAAGAAAAGAGTATATAGGTTTAGGTATACACACTGATGAACAAGCAGTTTAAGATATTCATTGTTTAGTGTTTAAGAGTGTGTTTAAGATATTAGTTGATGTTGAAACAGACTTGTTTTTGTAATTTAATTCTTATAAAATTGATTGGGTACTACTATTTTTTTTAATTATGCACATAATTTTGTGGATTTTGCAAAAAGTCAAACAATGTGGTGGGTTGGGGAAAGTCGATCTACGTATCCGAGACAGGCTGGGGAAATAAAAATAAATATTTTTTTTTGTTTATTAATACCAAATTTTTTACACTAATATATGTCAGATATTTGATACACTTTTTAGTGTGATTTAAATTAATTAAAGTCACACTTATTAGTGTGAGCACTAATGTGTAACAAAAGAATAACACCATATTTATTACACTTATATGTGTGACATTAAATAGGAAGTCACACATATTTGTGTAACAAATGTCTGATTTGGTGTAGTGAATCAACACCAAAACTTATTAACCTCAGAAATCAAATCCACCATTGTTACTGATCCTTTTCCGCCATTAATCATCACCTGAACTACAATTAACCCCAGAAATCAAATCCACCATTGTTACTGATACTGCAACAATCTAATTCATCTGGTAAAACGTACAAACCAGCTCTGACTCATCAATTTCTTCTTAGTATTTTTGCTATAAAATTTCTTACCGTATCAAAACCCCAAAACAAATCCATATGAGAACCCCCAAATTTGTTGTTGTCAAACCATCAAATAGGATTTGAAGCTGTAATATTGGGAAGGAAATTAGCGTAAAATTTGCTGTCTACAGCAACAACAGCTGTTCCATACACCACCGATACTAATTTCATTCATATTTTTTCTCTACCCATCTGCAATTACCAGCACAGAGGCAACCATGTTCTTTCCCCAATTACAGAATCATCACGACCCATCTCCTCCAATCATACTCAAATTCCATATGTTACTGTCAAACCCTAAATCCACCAAACAACCACCATCTACAAATTAAACGCATATACAACCATAAACTCCTACAATTCCGTTAAATTTGAACCGAACCCATCTTTAATTCATCACCCGAATCATTCAATACTGTCACCAAGTTGCTTCATAAAAAACATCAGATCCCCTAATTTCTAACCATCAAATCCATTTCCTCTCTTCCGTTTTTATTGACAGCAACAATTCTCCGCTATAATTATACCACCAAACTCAACCAAATCGATTCCATCATCAGCAGATATGATCTTTGATAAACCCTTTTTTAAATTCAATTTATCACCTCAACCAACAACAAAAACAATTCTTCCATCACCTTAATCAAACCCCATTAATCTTCTTACAAACTTCAAGTACTTATGATCTTCAAATCTATTACAAATACTCGGTGAATACCCATCTGAGTCCATGGTTTCCGGCAGCAGCAGATAGGGCAGAGGTCTTGGTGTTGTTGAGAAGATAAGGGCTAAGTGAATACGACTCAGTTTGTAGGGTTAAGAATTAGGATCGGCTGTTGGCACCCGACTCAGCTAGGTGTATGAGATCTATTTTTATTTTAGTCGAGGGTATTTTGGGAAAGTGACGAAACACGTGTACAGTTTCTTCCACGCGTCCAAAGGCGCTGACTCAGCTAACCGAGCAATGGATGGAAAAACTAACGATGAGAGGAAACACTAATTTCAATCTTGGCAGGGGAGGAAACGCAAAATAGCCCTTTATAGATTCATTGGATGCAATAGAAGACTAATGAGAGTCCAAAGAGTCAAAAGATTCAGAGATTGAAATGCTAAAATCGGGTTTAGGAGAATCAATCGATTGAGATGAGTCAGAAAATGTAATACAGAAAGCAGGCTTTGGAAGATCACTTTGTAAAGAAATATCTTCTTCCGGCGTGAAGAATTGTTCAACTGAATCCTCAATGTGAACCAAATCGTTTTCCAAAGGTACAAAGTCTTCATGATTAGGAAGAGAGGATAAAATATGGTTAACCACATCTTGTAAAAGATCCGATTTTTGAATTTTGAAGTCTATATCTGAAATATCTTGGTATGGAGAGAGAGAGATGAGAAAATAGGCTTCCATGGAGATTCCCAAATCCCCTGTCTTTTGCCTAGAATTGAATTTTCAGTATCTATAAGTTCCACATCCTCGTCCCTCTCCTCATCAGAGATAACCTGAAAAGTACTGATAGACGAATAATGAGAAAGATAGTCTGGTGAAGGAGAAAGAAAGCCAATAACTTGGAAGACCGAGTCTGGTAATGTGTATTGCTGTGGTATATACACCATATATAAGCCGCATCGGAAAAAGTTTCCCTGTCTATTTGCTCATATTTGCTCATTAATGAGCACCTTGAAATTAGATGCCCAGCTTTGAGACTCAACTTTAGAGACCGAGTCTGGGCCCTCATCATAAATACTCTCTCGAGGAAAGTTATTTTTAACCGCACAAGAGTCTTCAATGTGACCTAGATGGTTACAGTAGTTACAAATTCTAAATGGCAGGTCCATGTACATAAACGATATACGAGATTCAGGGTGCTTGCCTACTTTCACTCTAGCAGTAGACATTTTATTTTCAATTCAAATTATTTTATAATTATTTTATGGCATATTATGTGTATAAATGTATATACTTTAATGTCAAAACTAAAATAAGAAAAAGAAAACACAGTAAAATCATTTCGCAGCTTCTCAAGGGAGTACACAAAAATTACAGATGAAGTCCAATGTACTATAAATATGAAAACAAAATAAAATAATCATAGATGCGTATTTTAATAAGCACCATAATATAATGTTATCATACTGATTATTAATTTATATATTAGTTGGGCGCTATTAGAAACTATTTTTTTTTATTATCTTGTAAATTTAGCGGGGTTATTAATTTAACACACTGGCCTAAGTCGAGACTGACAAAAAATATTATCTTAGCGAAATTATTAATTTATCGCGGATTAATTTAACGAAGTTCTACTGTAAAGGCCTTTGAATAATTGAACTAGTTGTCTAATTTTTCTAGAGTTACTAACCAGTGAAACATTATTGAATAATTACTTAATAATAAGAACATCCTTGAGTTCTCTATCTTCCTGATGATAATCATCAATTTTGTTACAGTTTTCCAGTCGCAGCAAAACCTTGTCGATATCTTCAAGTTTTAACCTTTTGGTCTCTGGAACATAGAAGTAGATGAAAAAGACCACTACTGCTGAAAACAAACACAAAAAAAGAGCATTTGTGCAACTGAAAGATAGCTCCCCAAGCTGTCGAAGAGAAAATCTTTGAAGACCAGTAAGCAATATTGGCCATTGTCAAACAAACAGTTTTATATTTCGTTGGAAAATTATGTACATTGCTAACGCCAACAATGCTAACAATCCCATACACGTTGCTTTTTCTTCATCAGTATTGTCATCTCCATACACGTTTCTCTTCCCCCGTTGATCTCAAGTGTTTGACTCTTATAGAACAACTGTCAATGGGGTCGTATCGGAATTTGATAATTGAAAGTGTCCGTGAAATATCCACATCGTCCACAAGGCCCCACATCCCTGCAGGAGAATAAAACCCAGATTTTCTCCACTGAAGAAAAAGTTCAAAAATGTTACTGCAACTTCACTGGGGAACACATATCTTTCAGTTCTGAAACCCAAATCCATGACATGCAAGGAAATCATTATATCTTTTGATATCATGAAAATCATGTCAAGTCAAACAAAGATGGTGGCAGAGCCCGGATTTCCAGATAAAAGCCCAAAGTAAAAAAATTTGACATAATTTTTTTAACATATGTTAAAAAATCAATTATTCAACAATAATTATTTTTATATTGACCGTGTTTGGTAAAGTTTATGATTATCTATTTATGATTATAGATAATCATAAATTGATAAATGATTCTGATATAATCATTTTTATAATAAATTTTCACAAACACTTTTTTTCTTCAAATAATTGATTATCTTAGAATGATGATCTCAAAAAGGAGAGGAAATAACAATGGTCTAGGATTTTTTTTAGTCCTATGTTGTTTTTTTGTCTCTCTTCTGATAGTTTAGAAAAAATATGAAGAAAAAAATTCAATTTAAGTTTGTAAGAGAAAATAATTGATTATAATAAATTTTCAAAGCAATTTTTTTCTATTTATGAAAATAATGGATTTTTTCAATTATGACTAAAATAATTAATTATTATAATTTTTTTTTATGATTTTAAATATATTTTATTCCCTGTTATAACAAAAATTATACAAAGCTTTTGGTTGGTAACCTAACAACAAGCTGTGCTCCAACACCTCTTTGAATAGCAACGTCTATTCTATGAAAATGAAAGCTACCAAAACCACTACTAACGTCGTTACTAACTAAACAATTCTTCAGACGCTTGAAAAAACACTTGACTTTGTTATAATGGTTACCAACCACATATAGAATCCATTATAATCTGTATATTATGTTATGGGCTAATAATCCATTAAAATAATGGTTACTAAACATCCCATTAGTTCCTAGTGATAATTCAAGTTTTATCTGACATTGTAGTATCAGACTATCCATACGTTTGAAGTATTTTCTTATCTCTTTGTGTTTGTTAGGAAAAACACCATGCGATATGCTATTCCACTTAGCTATAGCTTACTTATAGCAAAAGACAAGTATTATGGGACATCACTTGACTTTACTGCGGCGAATCGTTTGCCATAGCTGAAGAGTGGAACAAATCTGTTCCTCCTTTAAGCTAGGTTTTGCCTCACGGAAATGCTCAACGAAAACTCATTTTCCGTTACTTTCACTTTTTAATCTATTTTTACTCCTAATATTTCTCTTTTTAACTATCTTTGTTCAATAAAATTTCCTTTTTCTCTATTATATTTCTTTTGTTTTCTCTTAAATATATTTTCATCCATAACAAATATTTATAGTAGAAAACTAAAAAAGAAATGGAGACTCGGCTACCGTATTGCACTACTCGCAGGAAAATTTAATTTCCGTCTTTATAGGCTTAGCCATGGAAGTCTCCCTTAATGAGGTGCATTTTCACTCTCATTTGGCTTGCCTGCATTTAAGCCATAGCTAAGTTAAACACCGGACCACAATGCTATTTATAGGCTAAGAGATGGAAGTCTCTCTTAATGAGGTGCATTTTCACTCTCATTTGGCTTGCCTGCATTTAAGCCATAGCTAAGTTAAACACCGGACCACAATGCTATTTATAGGCTAAGAGATGGAAGTCTCTCTTAATGAGGTGCATTTTCACTCTCATTTCGGGCTGCATTTAAGCCATAGCTAAGTTAAACACCCGACCACAATGCTTGGCCATATAGTATTGTCGATGGAATGCGAAAAGTAATTTGGGCTTTTCATGGGGGTGTAAAACTGTTATATTTTTTGATTTGGGCTTGCAAAACTACAAGCCTAATGGAGAGTTCGTGTAGCTTCATAGCACCATGAAAGTGTATGACTTTGACTTCTCACCTGAAAAGAAGTCAAAGTCATACACTTTTCTGCAACTTCACTGGCGAACCCATCCCTCCTTTACGAAACCCAGATGCATGAAACCGCAACGCGCAACGGATTTATGGAAAAAACAACGTCGGCATTGATTACCATCCAGAAGTATGTATTCACAAATCAAACAAAAATGAAATCAGTTTCCCATGAAAGAGTTGGAGCAAGATGAAGATCAAGAACTCGTTATCATTACAGCACGTTTCAAGCTAAAATTAAATTTTCTGATGGTAATACAAGTGGTTTGAATTTCGTCTCTATCTTTTCTTCATTAGGTGATAAATCTTAAGATAATTAAAATTAATTTTGAATTTTTAGGTGATAATGAGGGATTTATACAGACTAATGTTTATACTCGAGTTAGGGTTTGACTGATCAGTGAACAACTGAACGCATTATACACATCCATATATAAAGTCACTGAATACTAATTAGGCCCATCACTAAAGGTTGGTCATACTCGTTCTGAGGACGAGCAGGATCACCTTAAAATTAACATAACGTCAATGAGTGCATTCAAGCAGCATCATTTATTCTGTATAATTGGTGTGTTTTTTTTATATTATTATTATTATTATCATTATTTGTATTGTACATCGTACTAATAACGAAACTATTAGCGTAAGAAACAAAAAATCCTCTTAGCTAGACTAGATACCTACGATCACATGTCATGCTTATCTTAGTCTTTTCAAAAACTCCAGAGCAAAGCATGTGCATTCTGCACTTTACTGATCCAGCTAATATTTGATTAATTAGCGTGGAGATAATCATGGAAGTTCTCAGTTCGATAATCTTATCAGCTCTCGGATATTCATGATGCAAGCGTAAATTGTTTTGAACTATCTTTTGGCCGGCTGCAAATTAAGCCATCAAAGCCACGAAAAACGGACTAGGAGTAAGAATCTTCTGAAACACCACTGTGCTATTCTGACTATAGGTTCCTCGTGTTGTTTCTCTAATGTAGTAAAATCTTTAGATAATAAAACAACAATTTGATCAGGAAAAGTGCTTAGCAATTTAACCTACTAATGTTTACATTTAAGATAATGTAGACCTTGATCGAACAGCTTATGTCCTGTTTCATGAGTAACATGAGCCAAGAGTGCGGCATTTCACGTTTTGATTTGGTCACAGTACGTACTAGCATGGCCGAATTTAGGATCTTCGCAAGAAACGTACTTTGCTTGTAAAATGTCTTCCCCTGACATCCCACACCAGCCTGAGCAATTATGCTGGTGTTACGACTTGCTTACGATGCTACCAAAAGATAAGACTCCGACCAGAATTCCAACTTTCACAACCAGTTTGACTACAGATGATATAAAGCAGCTGATGAGTTATAGCGAAGAAACTATTATCCAAAGCATCCAATGCCAAACTTTGAATCCCCGAATCAGTCATTAAAAAACTATTATCCAAAGCACCCAATGCCAAACTCTGAATCCCACTACATGTGCCGCTTCCACAAACTTTCTTATATTTTCCTAATTTAAATATAGTGTATAATTAATACAAATTAGATTGATTATGTATCACAGTTACTCTAGTAATTGGAATCTGAATATGTAGATCTAGATCTAGTTCATGCATTAACCTTCTCATCATCTTTATTATATACTATACAGCTTCTTCTGTTTTTGTGCCACATCAAAATTCTTATTCAGCCATGGAACATACTCTTCTACCTCATGTAATTGTTATGCAGAGTCCAGGTATGGGTCATTTCATACCAGTCACTGAGTTTACTAAGCGACTCGTTCTTGATAATGGTTTCTCAGCCACACTCATTATTCCAACAGAAACTAATTCTCCATTCGAAGCACTAAAACTAGCTCTCACTTCTCTACCAAGTGCTATCAATCCAATCTTTTTACCTCCTGTTGATTTGAGTGACCTTCCTAATGATGCTAACATCATGATTCATATTTTTTCGACTGTGCATCGGTCTCTCCCTTCTCTTTCTGATGCAATTAGAACCATTACTACAACTCACAGAGTCGTCTCTCTTGTTGTTGATCTTTTCTGTACAGATGCTATTAAAATTGCTGGTGAATTTAATATCAATGCTTATATTTTCTCTTCATCATTTGCTATGGATTTGTCTTCGATTTACCATTCACCCAAACTAGGCTTACTCTTGTGAGTTTAGAGATGTACCTGACCGGATTCAGATTCCAGGTTGTGTACCAATCCGAGGGGTCGATCTTATGGAGCCATTTCAAGATAGAAAGACGGAGAAGTATGCAGGGTTATTACAATACTCGAAAAAGTTAAATTTGGGTAGGGGCATCTTCATAAATAGCTTTGAGGATATTGAAGCTTTTGAGGCTCTGAATGGGAGACAATGGGATAATCCACCGGTTTATTGGACCACTTATTAGAACAGGTGTACGCGGTGACGGATCTGATAGGTCAGGTTGTTTGAAGTGGTTAGATAATCAACCACCTGCATCTGTTCTGTTCGTGTCATTCGGTAGCGGTGGAACTCTCTCTAGTGACCAACTAATTGAATTGGCTCTAGGGTTGGAAATGAGTGAACAAAAGTTTTTGTTGTTTTTAAGACGTCCTATTCCCAGTGAAAAGGCTGCAAGTTCATCTTACTTGAGTGTTCAAAGCATTGAGGATCCTTCTGAAGTCTTACCAAAAGGGTTCTTGGATAGAACCCGAAAATCGGGTTTGGTTGTTTCTTCATGGGCACCACAGATTGAAATCCTTAATCATGGATCAACAGGTGGGTTTTTAACCCACTGTGGTTGGAACTCAACCCTTGAAAGTATCGTGCATGGTGTCCCTTTAATTGCATGGCCACTCTTTGCAGAGCAGAAGATGAATGCAGTGATGCTTACAGATGCTATTAAGGTAGCTTTAAGACCGAAACCAATGGAAAGTGGGCTAATAGGACGTGATGAGATTTGTAGGGTTGTTAGGGGACTTATGGAAGGAGAAGAAGGGAAGATACTTAAGAGTAAGATGAGAGAACTTAAATGTGTTGCGACTAGCACTTTGGCTCAAGGTGGCTCCTCGTTCAAAACATTTGCGGACGTTGTAAAGGCATGGAAAAGCTATTAGATATCGCGCACTGAGGATAAATAGAAGACCAGGCATGGAGGAAATGAAGCAGAAGAACCTAGCTATAAAATTAGCAGTCACACTTGATTCCATTATGAATGTCAGTTAAGTTCTTCCGCCAAGTCTCTATTATTAATTTTGCTTCGAATGATTGCAGTAGCTTTCGATTTTATAGATTTTCTTTCTATATAGTTACCATTTCCAAACTAACTTTATCATTGGATTGCTTAATCTTTCAATCTCATATGATGAGCGTCTGCAGGCCCACCAAATAGGTTGTTGACGCGAGAAACCGGGCTCAGTTCAGTGAGCATTGTGATTCTTATTCCTGAACTTGAAGGCTGAAGCATCTCGCTAGCTAGCATTTGTGGTAACCTATTTTTAATAGCGTTCAAGAAACCTGGTAAATCTAATTTGGTGAACCTAATGAATTGTAATTTGCCAAGTTAAAATAAAAGATGTTATGTTTGAGAATTGGATTGTGATAACTGATTACTAAAAGTGTCGGTGAAATATCAGCACGGCTCACATGACCCTACATCCCCTGTAGACAGGACAAAAAAACTCAGATTTTCTCCACTGAAAGAAGTCAAAGTCAAAAACCCAGTTCACCAAACCGCACCACTCAAAGAAACCACTATGGAATTATACAAAGTACTGTACGGCATTGATTAGTTACCATTGCGGAAGTATGTATTTACGGATTAGACGAAACGAAAGACCATAGTCTATCAATTTAAGTGTCAACGATATACAGAAGATCCTTGCAAGATTGAATGTTTATTTGATGAAAATTGCCTCTCAAAATTTATGGGAGTGATGTTACGGTACATAACCGGAGTTGCAACCCTATGAATAATGTTCGTATAATGTATATATGCATGTCCCAATCAGTTTTAATATTTTCTGTCTAACACTCTAATCGTGAAATTGTCAAAAGAATGAGCTAGGCGTAATTAGTATATTACTTTCTTATATTCTATTAGCAAGATAGAGATGAAAACAATTATTTCTTCTAGAAACGCGATAATCTTAGTGTGTTCATTTTTAATAACAAAAAGTCCAGTTCACGAAGACTTTAAACTACTACTATCAAGTTAACAAAAGCCAAGTATCAACATGCCAGCATGAATACATATATATTACTCCAGGTAAAAGGATCAAAGATCACAATCTTTTCGTGGGACGATGATTATTGCTTTTGTTTGTCCTTAATCAAACTCTTGGAAGTATTAATTATCCCTAATTAATTCAAACTTGTAAACGCATTACATGAGTCATATCTCTCTGTATCTCCGATCTCTGTTTGGTGGACCTGTAAATTTTGGGTTTGTCAAGCAGCTACAAGTATGGTGAAAATTAAATACTGTTAATATACTTCTACTGTGATGAAGGTCAAGGGAGCTTTCAAGATTAGAATGGAACGGGAAAAATGCAACGAATAGGAAGGAAAAAGATTGGGTAGAGGTCAAAGATCTCGTGCTAGACGGCTATAGGATGCGGCAGTTTTGTCTTGCCTTGTTTTGTGTTACTTTGCTAGCTGTGTTTTGAGTTTTGGCTTGTTAGCTCGCTCTTTTTTGTGTTGCTTTGCTAGCGGTGTGTTTTGAGTTTTGGCTCGTCAGCTTGCTCATTTGTACGCCTTTGGCACTTCTCATTTTGTTTCTCTTTTTTTCATTTATCAATAATATTTTAACCTTTTCTAGTTAAAAAAAAAAAAAAACTTCTACTGTGATGGTACCAAATTAACATTCTGCTTCAAAAAAAAAAATTAAAAAAATTAAAATTCATCAACAAATATATCAGCCCTTTCTTTTACTATAGAACCATCAATATTATCACATTTAATTACAAAGCAAACTCTACTTAAGATCGATAACAGATAAACTAGCAAGCATCTAAAACTAACGCTACGTTGTCGCACCAGAGAGAAATGGAGAGAGATTGTTTGGAGAATCCGAAGATTTCAAACTCACACACAAAGATGCTCCAAGAAGCCATTAATTAAGTATTGTTTTTAGAACAGGAGCCAGGATGATGCAACATGGTTGACTTGACAGATAAGAAGCACCATCTGACCACCTTACATATGTAGGTGGATGGTAGTTACTGCCTAAATAAGATAAGTTAACGGGAGTGGAGGATCTAGTAACTATAGCATGAAAGGCTAGCTAGCCTCTTGACAATAATGCTATATATGCCATCATGTCAGAAAGCCAAAAAAGTAGCAATTCATTTCACGCGAAGTCCAGCTATCAGTAGTTTTGAGTTGCTTTGCAGATCTCTGGTGAGTTTCCATAAATGCTGGATAAGTTGAAAAGCTCTGGTTGGAGGAAAAAGATTGTCTAGTGAATTCTTCTCCAAGTGCAGCTGCTATTTGTTGTGCACTGAATTCATCTATGGTGTTCATATATGAATATTGGTTGATAAATATTAGATCCTCCATTCCCTACACAAAATCAAAAATAAAACGGTGGATCTTTAGAGACGACTAGAAAGAGGGAGCCATATGCACTAAGAGTAATAAAAGATAAATACCATGTCTGATAAGCATTGAGTGGACGAGTTCTCCATTGTTGATGACTGACTATTATGAGAAAACAAAAGAGCTACTGTGCAAGTCAATGTTAGCAGGTCTTAAAAGCAGTAGCATGGGTAGGACAATGAACTCATACCTTAAAAAATGATTGAAGATTTTGAAGAGTTTGTCAAATCCATAGAATTGGTTTTATACCTCAGTCGACAGAACTTAAGCACTTTAATTTCAACGTGTGAACACATCAGTTGTCTTGTCATTGTTTCCTTTCCTGTTCTGCTGTTCATATTATGTCTGTTTCTACTCATAAATGAATAATTTCTCACACAAATTGATGGCGTGATCCGATTGGATCACATATGTGTTTCTACTTTTAATTATTTTCTAATTTTTATTTAGAATTTCTTGCTAATGACTAGGGAGATTAATTAATGCATGCAGGCTGCAGCACCGGAAAACAGATTTTTGTATGTTTAAATTTTTTTGTCGTCACCTGTGAACGGTGAATTACAGAATCTAATTCATGGCACATTTTGTATGTGGTGGGTCGACTGTTGACAGCAACGTATAGCTCAAAATACATGAGTTTTGGTTTTTAAATATAAACAGATCTCCTACGTACTGTAGTAAACCGCACATTTTGAATTGTTGGCATCATGAATCATTTATAAATTGTTTATTCGTTTTACGCGATGAAGATAAGGAAATGTCATCTACGATAGTAATAACTTAAATTAATAACATTTTGGCTCATGTGCGCTATAATCTGGTTACATAAGTCCTCCTGTAGAATAATCAAAAAAAAAAAAAGTCCTCCTGTAGAGCAAGCCGTTTCGCGATGTGCTATTCAAGTAATTTTCAAAAGTCAGGCACAAAATTCTTTTTGGTTGACAGAGGAAAAAGGAAACACTTTTGAGTGTTCGACACTTCGTTTTCCCCGTATTCATCGACAATCAATTTGGGAAATACAAATTCTTGTAACTACTGGAAATTTAGGAGTACACCCAAATAGTAACAAAGCAAATTTAAGCCATAATTCAAGTAATCGAGATAGTAATATTTCTTTGTTTATTAGATTGGAATCTCAATGATGATGATATTACAAGTATTGAGACTCACAAAAACCCTAACTTACTTTCTCTCAACATGACCCCTCCCAATACAAAATATTCAACCCCTTTTACAATGAACCAAGGTCTCTATTTATAGACAAAGCTAAGTAGTGGAGTACAACTCATTTTACTTCGCCGGAAGTCACACAATTCACGTCATTCTGCTTTATAGTTCGCCCAAACCATTTTCAATAAAGTTATTCCCTTCTTTTCACAGATAACTTCGGTAACTTGTCGATACAACTGTCCTGTTTCTTGCGTAACAATTCACCTTCGTCTGAAACTACTTCGTCTTATTGCTTCTTCGCTAACTGCTTTCTCGCTTGATCAATTTTATCTCACCCGCTGATTAATCATACATATTTCGTAGATCTAATATTCGTAAATGTAGCTATGACACTTGATTTGACTTATCACTGACATCTACCCTCGGGGTTGATAAAAGATCTTCTGCTTAAGATTTACTTCGCCTATTTCGTTCAACCTCGTTCGACCACGTGGCGAGTAGGATTTCTGTACATACATTTTGCCTTTTCTCATTCCATTCGTAAGGATTTAAGGATGGAAAGAGAATCTTGCATTAAATTCGTAACCGCCATGTCTCTGTTATTCTCGCTTCTATGTCCCCCACGATTTTTGTAATCGCTCATAACCGGTTCCACTTCTTCCACTAACTCCTAGACCTTCCTTTGCCAGTTACCTCTCGATTCCACTATAAATACCCGGCTTCCTTTTTCCTCTCTTATTTTCTCTCAAACTTCATCTTCCATCCCGCTACGGCTGTTGCTGCTGTTGTCGTTCTTCCCTTTCTGTTACTTATCTTTTCTGTTGCAACTTCCTTTTCACTTCAGATCTTCTTAATCTTCGAAGTAATGGCTCCAAACAAAACTCCGTCTCTATCATCATCCAAAACCCTCGAAGATTTCCAGGCCGATCGAGTTTGAGAAGAAGGGCTTGACTTTAACTCCGGCAATCGACTCATCGGTTTCTCCACATGTTACTGCAACCAAGCTCATGGAATTGAATTATAGGTGGATTTAGTCTGAATCTTGGTCTTCTTCCAGAATGATCATCACCCTCAGACAGCTGAAGGCAGGCCTTTCTTTCCCTTTGTATGACCCTACTAACCCTATGTTCTACGAGATACTGGTCAAGCTCTTGCGAGGTGTTTATCAGTTGTGTGGGAATGCAATTGGTATTTTGAATGAGTTCGTGGTACACTCCAAGGGTGGTCCTTCTCAGATTCCTTTAGTTGCGAAGGAATTCGACCCTTAAGATTATAACATAGACTCCTTCGTAGTGAACTATACTGATAAAACCATGACCACGAGGAAGTATCAGGAGTGGGGTATCAAGATCGCTCGGCAACATATGGATGATCCTTCTAAAGATCTTATTCAAGATGTGGAGCCGTTCGGTCGTGCGAGGAATGATCGTCTTCGTTTTTCCAATGACGAAGATTGGATGATGTTCCCCTTGATTGTGGAAGGTCATTTGGTCTGGGGAATTGATGAGAATGGTGAAATTCGTACTGGCCCTCTTCCTAAGCACAATCATTAAAGAAACTTCAAATAGTAAACACCAAAAAACTAGATCTAGAGCTCCAAAAACTCATTAATGGAGTTTCTTGTAAACACTAAATATTTTAGTGAGAAATCATGGATGTAGATCTATTCAAGATCGAACCATGTAATAATCATGAGTCTCATTTAGATTTTTAGCACTTATGTTTCATTTCGATTATGAATAAATGTTTAGATATAAGATTTGGAATAGAAATGATGATTTGGGTATGTATGGATTTTCCGTAGTTACAATTCTACTCTTGAGATCTTGATGTCTGACCATCAGACTTGCCTCGAATGAAAACATTGGCTGAATTGTTCTTAAATAATTTAGTAATATTGTCTGAATGTTAGCCACTTAGCCATATATTTCGGATGATGAGGTTATATTTTTTAAGTTATACCGGATGTTTTTTATTTTTTTAATCGGCAAAGAAGAATGCATATACTGGAACTTATGTTCTAAACACAAAAATAACGAGAGTATCCAAGTGTTCACAAACAATGTTCGCGTTTACCCATGCACGTATAAAGGAGAGTAAATCATAAATAAAACTACATTGAAACGATGACTCATCGACTCAGAGCCTTCGGGCTCGTCCTTGTCTAGTCATGGGGAGTAATTTAGTTATTCTTATGTTCGAGAAGTATAATAAATCAAAGCATAATAATAAAGACAAAAAATAAAGTGATGAATGTAATGAGACGCTGATTTACGTGGTTCAGCACTAAGGCCTACGTCCATGGGGGTTGGTGTTTCACTATGAGTTTTAGGTGTTATAATGATAGTCAAAATGACTCTGTGTGAATAGCGAAGCTGAGGGGGAAATAAGACTCATACTTACTCTTCTTATTTCTCTCTCCTATGATCTTCTCTTCTCTCACTAAAAATTGGTCGACCCCTTCTCTCTTAGTGGAGAGGGGTATTTATAGGGATATTACATGGAGTCCACTATCAGAGTTCTTATAACCTTATCTTCTTGATCTTAGTATTGATCCCGTTGTTATCTTCGTTCTCGACCGATGGCTTCAACGGTCATGTATGGTTACGATGGGTCACCTCTTTCTCCTCCATAGACTGATTGACACGTACCCTATACTTACGGTGTTTAATGCGGGTGGTTGGGGCAGTCCGCACGCGTCATACAGATGTCTGATGCCCCTGTCACATCCTCGTCAGTGAGACCAATCCTCACCATTGATCTTGTATCCTCCTCGAGATGGGATAAAGCAGATTTATGGGTATTCTTCAGTACTTCGCGGTAGCTCGTTCCTTCAGTGACCCTTGATTCTTAGCCATCAGATCAGTGGCTGATGAACATATATAGATGACTGATGCCTCTTGGGTGTTGAGACGTGGCATCATGCCTTGATGTCCCAAGATGTGTGCCCTCCACGTGTAAACCTTCTGACACGTGGAGAGTGATGAATTATGTATATACAATTTGCCCCTTTTCTTCTGACTTGGATGTTAGTCAAAGTTAGAAGAAAACTGTCTTCTCACCTTCTTCATCTCTCCATAATAACTTCCCCTAGATTTTTTAGGGAACGTTTCCCACTCCTTGCAATAACTTCTTCTTGAATCATGGGACGGTTTTATCATATTTGGTGCTATAAATAGGAGAGAGGGTGTCGTTGAAATGAATTTTATTCCTTCTTCATTCTCTTGTCAGTTCATAACTCCTCATTCTCTGAACCTCTTCATTCTTTTCTTTTTTTCTTTAGTTATCAACTTCTGTTGGTGCTGTAAGATTCTTGGAGGTCCACTGCTGTCGCTGCTCATCAGGTGTTTGCGGACCATCTTCATCCTCTTTTCAATACTTCTGATTCAGGTATGAAGGTCTTCTAATTATTATTCACTTTTGATTGATCTTCTTTTTCTGCTACTGTATCTGGGTTTCGTGATGAAGCACAAATATATAAAAGTATATATACTTTCCCATGTTCTTTATCACGAAACCTATGGATTCCTCGTTGAACATTAAAGCCTGTCTGAATTAGGGATCCTCATTTTTGTGGATTTTAGGGTTTCTGGGTTTTATTGAGTTACTCATCTCTGAGTTTCTGATGAACTATAGAAGTCTACAAGATCTTGTTTATGAACTTCATCATTTTCTTTATCTGATCTTCGCAATACCTCTACGCCTTTTGCAGTAATGTCTGACCGTCATCGGGTTCCTTATCAAACTCCACCATCGAGACCCTACAGATCTCCTCCGCCTAGAAGTCCTGATATATCACCGCCAAAGGGTGGCCCATCTAAACCTTCCCAGCCGGATCTTCGTTCTCATAAAACTTCATCATCGTCAGGTCCTAGGGTTCCGACTACGAAGAAGGGGGATCCTCCGAAGGGTCCTCAGGGTTCTCGATATGTTGTTAACCGTCCTCAAGCTTCTCAACGTGATGAACCGACGAATACGCCGTCTTCTTCTCCTCATCGTGCTGAACCGCTAAATGTGCAGCCTTTTCGTTCCGTTGTCCCTATTACGACGCAACCTTCGAGATCTAAAGCTTCTACTAAAGCTGCTACGCCGATGGCAGATCCACCGAGGGATCCCTCTATAGGATCAGAATCTCGCAACGATAATATTTCAGCGAAATTATCAACAACACAATACAACAGCGTCGCAGAACAATTTCAGGAAGAATATAATAAATGACGTCAGCTAAGATCACGAGAAAGATGTGATAGTCCTGCGAAAATTAGAGATCTTGCGAAATTAATATTTGTAAGGTTGCGAGAATGTCGCAAATCATACCCGAAAATAAAGGATAGATTAGATGTCACCCATTATGTATTTTCCTATAAATAGTCGTTCAAGTTGTAAAGAGAGGGGAGAGATCTTTTTTGAGTAAGAAACAAGTAAATATGAGAGAGAAAGTCTAGAGCAGAGATCATTCTTGATTTCTTTATCTTTTCTTGTAAGAACGTTCAAAGATTGATCAATAAAATTAAGAGTGTAAACCTAAAAATGAGTTGATTAATAATGAAATCATATGAGGGGTGTAGTGTAGGATTTCCTGCAACTACATAATGGCGCTAGAAACAGGTATATTGAAGATCGAAAGTTGAAGATTGTTGTTGAGAATATTCAAATCAAGAAAGTGATTAAATAAATCAGTGAATCAGTTAGAAGAAAGATGAATAGAATTAATGAAGATGACAAAAAATTGGAGTGTAATATGATAACAAAAACGATGGTTAATGAATTCCATGAAAACATCAAAGGAAGAATACATAAACGAAATTTTGAAGGAAGGAAAATTATGGCGGTAGAAAAGACATCACCCTTGAAAGATTGGGAAAAGCAAAAAATTACATTCATGGCGGCAGAAATACCAAAAGAAAATTTGAACCACACATCTCCTTTGGTTATCACAGTGCCTATTACGCGAAAAGAGAAGGAGACAACGAAAAAATCCACAGGAGAATGGATATTGAACAGAACTTTAATCGATACAGGAAGTTCAGTGGATATAATATTTTATCACGCATTCCGGGGAATGAGATTTAAAGATGAAGAAATGTCCAGTTCAACATATTTTGTTCACGTCTTTGGAAAATCCACAACAAAACCTAAAGGAGAGATAGTGGTACGAATTCCACTTGGAGAAATCGAAACACATGTAACGTTGTGCGTGGAGGATATGGAATCGCCATATAATATGTTATTAGGAAGACCATGGATACATGCGATAAAAGCTGTGGTATCAACGTTGCATCAATGTATTAAATTCCCCACACCAAATGGAATAGGTGAAATCAGAGGAGATGTTGACAATGCGAAATTATGTCATCAAATTGAAGTAAAGCATTATGAAGGACAAGCAAAAAAGAAACAATTTCGAAGAAAGTTGGAAAAAGAAGCAAAGAAAGAAGAAGAATTTAGAGTATACATGATAAGGGCAAAAGAAGGCAAAGGAATACCCAGCGAAATTTCGGAAGAAGGAGAAGGACCTATGAAAACAATAAAAGAACCAACACCAATGGGAGAACCTAAACCCAGTTACACTGCCGCGGAACCAACAAAAGAAATAAACGTTGGGACTATAGAGGAACCTCTAGTATTGAAAATTGGAACCAAAATGGATATGGAAGAAGAAGAAAGAACTGTTAACTTGTTGCGAGAATATAAAGATGTTTTCGCAGGAAGCATGGATGAGATACTTGGAATAGATCCATCAATTGCATGCCACAAGTTGGAGATTAACAAAAATGTGAGACCATTTAAACATAGAATAAGAAAAATTGCAACAACTTATCATTCCCAAATAGAAGAAGAACTACAGAAAATGCTTGAGGCGGGAATCATAAGAGAAGCTAAATACCCAGAATGGATAGCAAATATGGTCATTGTCCCAAAGAAAAACAAAGTAATCAGTATTTGCATAGATTTCACTGATTTAAACAAAGCTTACGCCAAAGATAGTTTTCCGTTACCAGATATTCCTCAAATGGTGGAATCCGCAGTGGGAAATGATAGGGTATCATCTTTAGATGGGTACAAAGGGTATAACCAAATCCCTCTCGCTGAAGAAAATAAAGAACATACTGCTTTCTTTTCCCCTAGAGGTTTATATTGTTACACGAAAATGCCATTTGGTTTGCGAAATGGGAGCGACATACCAAAGAATGGTAGAGAAGGTGTTCGCAAAATGGATACACAAAACATTAGAAGTATACGTGGATGACATGTTAGTAAAGAGTAAAGAAGCTAAAGACCATGTACAAGACCTGAGGGAGATTTTTGAACAAATGCGGTATAACATTAAATTGAATCCTGAGAAGTGTACTATTGGAGTTGCATCGGGAAAATTTTTAGGCTACATTGTATCAAAGGAAGGAATACAGGTTGATCCAGAAAAAGTGCAAGCAGTTCGTGACATGCCAACACCAGCAACAATAAAAGATGTACAGAAGTTGAATGGGCTTCTAGCTTCGCTGGGGAGATTCATTTCGCGATCATCAGACAAATGCAAATATTTTTTCGATATACTCAGAAGGGTGCGAAATTTAAATGGACTGATGAATGTGAAAAAGCTTTTCAAGGATCAAAGAACATCTTATGAATACAACTATTTTACAAAAAGCAGAATCAGGAGAAGAATTATTGATCTATCTTGCGACGACGTCGCATGCATTAAGTGTTGTGTTATTGCGAGTAGACGCAGGAGTGGAGAAACCCATTTATTACATTAGCAAAACTTTTAATACTGCCGAGAAGAATTACTCAAAGATTGAAAGTTAATCTTAGCATTAGTTTATGCATCATTTAAGCTCCGCATATACTTTCAAGCACACAAGATAAAGGTATTAACAAAAGTACCAATTGAATCAGTGATGAAGAATTCTAAAAGATCAGGAAGAGTGGAGAGATGGAATGCACAAGTAGGCCACTTTGATATTAAATATGAAATTTTGTCTTCACCAAAATCACAAGTTGTTGCAGATTTCTTGGCAGAATTTCCTTTAGAAGAAGATGAAGCAGTAGAGTAGAAGAAATGATGGATGTAGAAGAAGAACATGGAGATCCAAAAGATTTATTAACAGAACCAAATAGATGGGAGATATTGGTAGATGGATCATCAAATGGAGAAGGAAATGGAGTTGGAATTGTTTTAATTTCGCCAGAAGGAAAAATGGATTTTTCATTCAGATTGGAATTGCATCCACTAATAATGAAACAGAATATGAAGCTGTGATACATGCCTTAAAATTCGCAATAGAAATGAAACTAGAAAATGCCAGGATCACTAGTGATTCGCAGCTAGTTATTCGCCAAATAAAGGGAGAGTATACTACAAATGAACCATCCTTGAAGAAATACAAGAAGCTGGTTGAAGAATTGTCAGCGAAAATCCCAAAAATAAAATGGAGGCACATTTCAAGAAAGGATAACAGACTCGCAGACGCTTTTGCTTTCATCTCAAGCATGATGACAGATCCAACTGCGAGATGCATAAAAATACAAACACTTCTGTCACCATCAATCAATAAAGAAGAAGAAGACGTGGACGTGATGATAATAGACAATGAAGAAGAAGAACAAATGAACAATATCGCAGACTGGAGAATGGAACTTCATGCATATTTGGCGAAAGGAGAAACACCAAGAAATAGATTGGAAACACACAAGTTAAAAAGCCGTGCAACGAATTATGAATTAAGAGATGGGTTGCTATACCGAAAATCCTTTAATGGACCATCACTCAGATGTTTGACACGGAGAGAGGAGAAAAGGTGCTAAAAATGTTACATAGTGGGGATGCTGGCAATCATAGTGGAGGAAGATCTTTGGCACATAGAGCAAAAATGCAAGGTTATTACTGGCCATACATGGAAGATGCAAAAAATATCAAGACGTTGCGAAGATTGTCAGCGGCATGGAAAGAAAATACATGCACCTGGAGCACCATTGTCATCTTCAACCAGTGTGTGGCCTTTTGGAAAGTGGGGCTTAGATATTTGGGGCCATTTTTACCAGGATCTGGACAAAGAAGATACTTAATAGTCGCAACAGATTATTTCACAAAATGGACAGAAGTGAAGGCAGTACACATATTCGCGACAAAGATATCTTTACATTCATATTCGAAAATATCATTTGCAGATTCGGAATTCCTGCACAGTTGGTATCTGATAATGGGAAAAATTTGAAGGACAGAATATAGAAATGCTACTTAATGCATTCAAGATAAAATGTGGAAAGTCTACTCCTTTGTATCCACAAGCTAATGGGCAAGTAGAAGCAACAAACAAAACAATTGCAGATATATTAAAGAAGAAATTGGAAGGACATCACAGAGCATGGTGCGAACAAGTACATAATGCAGTATGGGCTTATAATACAACTAGAAGAGAAGCTACTGGAATGTCACCTTTTTGTTTAACATACGGAGTTGAAGCGGTGTTACCAACAGAAGTTGTTATTCCGACAACAAAAAGAGAAGCTTGGGAGAAAAATCTTAGTGCGGGCTTGATTTTAAATAAACTTGATGAATTAGAAGAAAGAAGAGAAAAAGCTTTACAACATATGGAGAATTATCAGCGAAGATTAGCCCGAGAATATAATAAACGTGTCAAAATACGCGAATTTCAACCAGAAGATTTAGTTCTGCGAGAAACACCAATATATCAGCGAGAAAATGGTGGAAAATTAGCGAAAAAATGGGATGGACCTTACATCATTAAGGAAATAGTTGGAACATGAGCTTATAGATTAATGGATCCAGAAGGAAGAGATGTTGTTCATAGATTGGACAGACCATGGAACAGGTTGTACTTAAAAAGATATTGTCCGTAAAAAGCTTTGAGAAGTTATGGATTATGAAAGAATAATTGCAAGATTACTCATATTAAAACAAGATCATGATGTGCGAAATTTTCGCAGAGATAATCACAGAACAATGACATAAAAGAAAGGGGCTAACCTTTATGGTGTACACCCTAGTTCGCGAATAAAATTCCGCAAGAGGCAAATGTAAGACCTAAAGTACGTCATATTAGGGGGTACCTGTTGCATGGCTCGGGGAAAGGCTACACCTCCACCGGAACCTGAGTCATGGAGATTTGGGGTCAATAAAGCCCATCCGGGAGAGGCACCTTGGGCGACTAAGGTAATAAGGACTCTCCCAAGGAGTGCAGATCTGATCAAGGCGCCGAGGTACACGGTTGAGTCAAGAGTGTCAGGGACGTTTGAAGCGTACCTTGCCATTCTTGACAAGTCTTGGCTTATACTGCACTCGGCCTGAAGAAAACCCCACTTAGGGTGCAGTCTCGTAACCATAAGCCCTATAGGTAAAAGGGATAAGAGGCTGCGAAAACAACTGGTTGTTGTTAAGACTGGATGGGAGGAGCTAACCTTGTATGGTAGAAGTACGCCTCCTTGAAGGGGCAACCAGGGGGAGATAAGGGCGGCACCCTCCATTAGGGAGCTGATAAGTGTCTTAAGACGCAAATGTCATGAGGCTTTTTATTCGCAAGGATATTAAGGCTTGTCATATTTGTGCAACAATCCTGAAGAGGCAATAATACAAAAGAAAAGGATAAGACGAGATCAATGGGTTTTCGCATGAAAGTGCGAAGACGTCCTGCGATTTCGTCGCAAGACGGCAATGTCATGGGGCTTTATTTTCGCAAGAATATTTAGGCCTGTCATATTGTCGCAACATTCCTGAAGAGGCCATAATACAAAAGAAAAATTTAAGGCAAGATCAATGGGTTTTTGCATGAAAGTGCAAGGACGTCCTGCGATTTTGTCGCAATGACAAGAGGTGGCATAATAAGACCTTTAATTAGGAAGGAAAAATAAGACCATATGATAAAACAAAATATTTATAAGTATTCGTAACAGATTATTTTTTGCAAGAAAGATAATGAGAGGCAAGTATGGGAATCAATACACAAGAAGCATTATCTTTCTCATCAATAAAATATTAAAAAGAAAAGTTGATTCCAAAGTTGGTTGAAAAATGTAACTCGCAAAAGTGATAAAAATAAGACAGTTCAAGAAGAAAAAGATAGATATGAAGCTCAAGCTTCAGTATTAATTTCTTGGGCTGAAGTCCTTCATTTCGGTTTTGATCTTCGCCTTGACTAGCATCTTGATTATCGCCAGCAATTACTTCTTTAGGAGAAATTTCTTTCTCATTTTGATTAACACCAGCAGATGCTTCTTTAGAAGGAATCTCTTCTTCATCTTCCAAGAAATTATCCTGTGCACCGCTTTCGTAATCATAATCACTATTAGCAGGACGAGGAACTTCATCATCATCTACTTTTAAAGGATCAATTGATGTAGGAAAAAGAGATTTAGAAAATAAAATGTCATTTACAAGGACTTCAGCCCGGAGATGAACTTGGCGAAGAAGTGCTCTCTGATGATTCCTATCTTGAATATCCTTAAAATAAGCAAGATAATCAAGTCTTCTTTCTGCTCGGTCGCGAGAACCAGTAAGGGCAGAGACGAGCAATGCATTTTCTTTGCGAATTTTGGCATATTTGGACTCCAAAACAGAAATGGAAGAATGAAGATTCTTCTCAGACTCTGCGAAAGATAGAATACAAAATTTCATTAAGATAAGAATTCAGAAAGATATGACAAAGAAAAGATAATTAAGGCAGTCAAACTATTATGACTACCTTCCTTTTGCGAACTAAGGTGTTGAATCAAGGACAGACAACTATTCTCCCAACGGTCCATTGCGTCATCAAATTTATCTCCAACTAAACCTTTAAGTCGAGACTGAATATTTTTCTCTTTAGAAATAAGAAAGGCATTTTTCTTCGCAAGAGAAGAATAAGATTCTTCTAATTTGGAATATTGTTCTTTAAGATGATTCGCCTTTACACTTAAAGCTATTCTAACTTGAATGAGTGTATATCTTTCGGCGATAGATGACTCTGTTACTTCTTTAAGTTCATTTCTCAAAGAGCGAAGAGATTGCTCTTGGTCATCACATAGTTTTTGAAGAATACTAAGTTGTTTCGAAGATATCGCCATCTTGTTTAAATAAGTTCTCTTCTCTTAGGATAAGGTTTTATTCTCATCTGATAAAGTTTCCACCCCTAAATTATCTTTAGTTAAAGAATAAGAAAGACGAGATACTTCATTACTTAATAAATCTTGTCTTTGAACTAATTGGGTGTTTTCATTGGTAAGATTATTTATATGATCAAGAGAATATGAATAGAGGTTATCTAATTGGTTATATTGATCCATCAAGATTTCTTAATCAACACGGGCTTCTTCAACAGCAGATTCAAATTGACATCTCTCCATTATTCGTTCCTGGTTTAAAGCTTAACATGCGAAAGAGGGATTTCAAGGATAATTAAATATGGGAAGGATAAAACCATTAAAAAGACAAATTAAAGACACGGATAAGAAAATCATACCTCTCAATTCATCATTCTTCTTGCGAAGATTGTCACGATCCAGCAAAACATTCTGAAGCTTCTGATTTTCAAGACGAAGAGCATTACATTCTTTTTCCAAAGCTGTCTGCGAAGCAGCTCTGTCAGAACCCAAATGCTTTCTCAAAATTTCGCAAACATTAGACTTGATAGGATCAATAGAAGACTTCTTGACATCGTCCAGAACTTCAGATAAAACTTTGAAGGCAATATCTATCCCTTCCACGGTTTCTTTCGAAAGAGGAAGAGACTTAGGTAGAGAACTGGTAGAGATAGAAGGTTGAGAAACATTCTCAATGGGAAGAGAAGAGGTTTCATTCACAGCAGGATCAACAAGGGGAGTTTCAATCATTGAAAGGTCAGCTGAAGAAATGAAGTCTGAGGCATCTTTTCCGCGAATTGGAGATAAAAGTTTATCTTGCGAAGATGTCGCAAGAGATTTAGAAGAGATGAGTAAGTGGAAGGGAACAGAAGTTGGAACAGTTTTAAGGTGGCGAGATTTCTTGAGAGGTTTATTAACATCTTTATCACCCTGCAAATTACAATCCAGATAAGAAACAGAGAAACAATATTGTTATTAGAAAAGGATAGTGTTTCTTACTACCTTCTCATTCGCAGACTTTCTTTTATGCGCAACAACCTTATGCTGCGATTTGGGAATGTTAGGGTTCTGAACTGTAAATCTAGTGTTGGAGGCGCTTTTGCTGAAATAACAAGAGTATGGGAATCACATAAACAACATCAAATAAGGCAATAAACAAGATCAATTTCAGTAAAACTCATAAAGAAGACAAAAGAAAACTAACCTTGATGAATCCATGGAAGACAATAGCAGGGAGATTTTTTCGAAGAAAATTACGAACTATGAAGATCTGTAGAAAAAATAGTATGAAGATGAAGAAGAACTTAAAAAGATTGAAGAAGAAAGAAGAAAAGTTGCAATAATGGAATTTGCAGAAGAACGATGAAGTTGCAGAGAAAATAAAAACAAAGAAAAAGAAAGTGAGAAGGAATATATATAGAGGGAATTTCTCCTCGAGAAAATAAACACGATTAATACGGAAAGATATAAGCGGTTAAAAGCAACGGTTACAAAAGACGTGTCGAGAAATAAATGGAAGAAAGAATACATGTAATAAATGCAGAATATGAAGAGGATAACAACTGCGACATTTCTCACATCATTCTCTACTTCACAGAAAAGATATGAGAAGAGGCAAGATGTAGGATAAGAATCTCGCAACGACAATATTTTAGCGAAATTATCAACAACACAATACAACAGCGTTGCAGAACAATTTCAGGAAGAATATAATAAATGACGTCAGCTAAGATCACGAGAAAGATGTGATAGTCCTGCGAAAATTAGAGAGCTTGCGAAATTAATATTTGTAAGGTTGCGAGAATGTCGCAAATCATACCCGAAAATAAAGGATAGATTAGCTTTCACCCATTATGTATTCCCCTATAAATAGTCGTTCAAGTTGTAAAGAGAGGGGAGAGATATTTTTTGAGTAAGAAACAAGTAAATAAGAGAGAGAAAGTCTAGAGCAGAGATCATTCTTGATTTCTTTATCTTTTCTTGTAAGAACCTTCAAAGATTGATAAATAAAATTAAGAGTGTAAACCTAAAAATGAGTTGATTAATAATGAAATTGATAGACGCATTTATGTGTCTATTTTGTTCTCAATGTTCCGTATTGTTAGACTCGATTAAATACTTATTGTGTTATTTTACGTTTTTGTAGATGTTTTTGGAAAAATAAGCTCTTGCGGCGAAATTGGCTCGATAAGTTGTGTTTTACACCCCAGGATAGAGACTAAAAACACCTCAGAAATGCGCCGGAGGAACCCAGAAAAAATGCTGGAAACACTCCAGAAAAATTCGGACTCCAGCAACGGATAAGGGCGACCACTGGATAAGGGGTGACCTTCTTAACAAATTCAAAAAAAATATTTTGGCGGGAAATTATTTCTTTTCACAGGCAGATTTTTCGATAGGATTTTGGAGGAGTTTTTGTGTGATTCAATCACTGAAACTTCATGGGTAGATGAGATATGTCATAGAAAAGATGGTATGGGTGTTTGTTTCGATCAAATTTGGCTGGATAACTTGGTTTAATCCAAACAATGAGTTGGAGGATATACACAAACTTATACGAGTTTAAACGTGTACTGCTCGTGATTGGAAGACTTAATCAATATTCTGGAGCGTGAAGATGGTATAAAAGGAAATAAACACAACTGAGAACGCGTGAAAATCATAAAACAGGGAAGAAAATCTTCCCGAAAATATGATGTGGATAGTGTTGATGAAGAATTTGAAATTTGTAGGCATAGTGATCAAGAATTTGTTACTCTAAATGAACTTTATGATGATAGTGTTATTTCTGGTTCAAATCCCGATAATTTTAATGATTATTCACCTATTCAAAAGGACGAGGATTTTATTAGAGATACCACCTCTTTAGATGATGTAGTATTTCCTTTTGATTACGAAGTCGATTATGGTTTAGAGGAACGAGTTTATTTTGAGAATACTGTTTTAGAGTCTAGCGATTTAGAAACAATGGTCTTAGACGAATAAAATGAACTCGTAGAGCTATTAAATATGAGTGAGGATGCGTCACTTGAGTATAACCTAGAAGAAGCAATTGACTATTTTCAGGATTCCAACGATCTAGAAATTAATGAAATTGTAGCTAGTCTATCTAGAGATACCCAAAAATATAAGTTTGGGGGTGATTATCATTCCCCTTGTGCCATACCTTTAGCTCTTACAAAGATCCCTCAGTCGGGACTTGAAATTTGTGCCTCAGCCATCTTACAAGATTATCTTCATACACTTTTTCCATAGGAGAGCTCAGTTGTTAGAAACCCATCCTCTGGTTGATGTGGTTTTCCCAGGCTATGATACCCTTATTGACTTTGTTTTCCCACCAAATAGTTTTCTTCCAAATGTGGGAACGTTTATATTTCAAATGTGTCGAATATTTAGTTGTGAGACTAAACCTAAATTCTTTAGGAAATTAGAATCAACACATTTTCTTAAGAATGACTACAACCCTCACTGTGGTCAATTATGTAAGTCAAACCTGATTGACTTAGAGGATCCTCAATTATTTAGGTTATTATTATGTGCTTCTAAATTTTTATTTGAGTTTTTACAGACTCTAGGACCTAATAATTCGGATCTCACTTTTGAGGAGGTGCAGCCTAAAGAAATATATTTAGACCCTTTTATAGAACCTGAACCTGAACCCCAATTAGATGTAGTTGTCTTAAACTTGGTAAGGGCATGCTAGTCTTGTTCATTTTCTTGGTTTACTGCAGTTTCCTTTGGTCAGCTCTATTTGGTTTTGAAGACCCACAGTTATTCCGGCTACTGTTATACGGTTCGAGTTGACTAATCCTTTCCTAAGTCTGACTGAAGACTTTAAAATTATCACTTCTTGGGAGGTAACCATGCTCATGCAACATGGTAATATCTTTCCTTAACTCTTTTTCTTCAAGTGGTAACAGTTTCTCCTTGTTCATGCTTTTAATTTTATCTTTAGAACATCGAGGACAATGTTAGATTTAAGTTTGGGGGTGGGTAAGAACTTTTTAGTTGCACTTTTGAAACTTCTAGCGTCACATGGTATCCGGTTAGCTAAGTTTACATACTGTTTCTCACCGAAAAGATAGAAATTGGAATGCTAGGGATAACAACCTTTTGAGACATTAGAGAAAAAGACATTGAGATCCTTGAAATTCAGGAGAGAACTTGTTCCTTTTAGAGGGTAACCGTAATGGACCTAACTATACATGAGGGAAAGGCAAGTAGGTCAGGAAATACCAGAAAGACAAAAAAACCTCACAATGTAGTCTTAGTTACTGGATTGCTACTCTCTCTCAGTAGAAACTTATCATCATCAACAAGCGGAGCGACATCAAAATCTATGAAGAAAGTTGAAGACGTTTTAGGTTTAGAAGCAACAATAGAAAAGAATAATTCAAAAATCAAAGTTGAAGTTATAAGAGCAAATAATATAAGTTGTTAGAATCCATGATACCAAGACATCACAAGTTGCGAAGATCCAAGTTTTGAAAGTCCTTCTCTCATGGATATGTAAATTGTTGTCTTGTAATTTTTGTTTCCAAAAAAAAAAAAAAAAAAAAAAAAAATGAAAAAAATCATCGTTACGTTTTGTTCAATAAGGCCAAAGGGAAGTAGAAATTTATAAGTCAAGCAAGAAATCGAAGAGAAGAGTTAATTGTCAAGGTTCTATGAGGTTCGATAGTTTATCATCAACAGTTGGAGACCGAAGAAGACGTTGTTTCTACTGAGCACTATGAAAGAGTCGAAGAAAGATACATTTGGTTGCTTTGTTAGTCCTCTTTCAATCTGGCACAAGATCTTTCTAGCACTGGTTTAACTCATCACACGTAATTAGTCCAGCTGTGTAGCAGATGTCCCTCTCATCTTTCTCTCTCTCCTAATCTTATCCAGCTGTAAAGCAGCGGACGCATCTTACAATGTTTATCTAGCTGTGTAGCGGATATCTCTTTATCTAACAGTGTTGCGGATGTGTCTCCCCTTTTCTTCAGTCAGCTTTAGAGCTGACACCTTTAATTTCTCTGGCATTCTAGTTACTTGGAGATATGTTGAGAATATGTATGTCCTCATAGCTCTTTGGATACTTGTGACCAATTAGAAGTAATGGTTTTGTGGGTACACCTCTGGTAAACCCTCTCGAGATTAACTCAGTTACTAGGGACACCAAGTGAGTTAGGATTTTATTTTTGCTCGAGGACTAGCAAATAATAAGTTTGGAGGTATTTGATAGACGCATTTATGTGTCTATTTTGTTCTCAATGTTCTGTATTGTTAGACTCGATTAAATACTTATTGTGTTATTTTATGTTTAATAGATGTTTTTGGAAAAATAAGCTCTTGCGGCGAAATTGGCTCGAAAACTGGTGTTTTACACCCCAGGATAGAGACTAAAAACACCCCAGAAATGCGCCGGAGGAACCCAGAAAAAATGCTGGAAACACCCCAGAAAAATTACTTAAGGCACCCCAAAGGAATGTGTTATTTGGACTCCAGCAACGGATAAGGGGTGACCATTGGATAAGGGGTGACCTTCTTCACAAATTCAAAAAAATATTTTGGCGGGAAAATATTTCTTTTCACAGGCAGATTTTTCGATCGGATTTTCGAGGAGTTTTTGTGCGATTCAATCGTTGAAACTTCATGGGTAGATGTGATATGTCATAGAAAAGCTGGTATGGGTGTTTGTTTCGATCAAATTTGGCTGGATAACTTGGTTTAATCCAAACAGTGAGTTGGAGGATAAACACAAACTTACACGAGTTTAAACGTGTACTGCTCGTGATTGGAAGACTTAATCAATATTCTAGAGCGTGAAGAAGGTATAAAAGGAAAGAAACACAGCTGAGAACGCGTGAAAATCATAAAACAGGGAAGAAAATCTTCCCGAAAATATTTTTTATCACCCGAGTAAAGAGAGGATTATCTCGAGTTATGGAGGAGATTTCTTGTGTTGTAGGTGTATAAAAAGGGTCTTGAGGTATCATAGAAGTGGTGTAGAGAGTCTGGGGGGCTGAGGAGAGCCAGAGAAGAAGAAATTCGAGTTTTCCCAAACTCGGTTTCTGCTGCTGCTGATGATGATGAACATGAAGAACACGAAGAACGAACCTTCAGTTGCGGCAGTTCTTCAGCGACAGCGGAATAGTGACTACAACACCTAGGTTTTATCGTTTATTCTGTAACGCCTTTTGTGCGTCGCAGATTACAGTTTCACACCTTTTTCTCTCCATTGTAAACACCATTTGAGCTATAAATAAATCTTTTGAGCGTGTTTTTATCATGATGAGTTAAACCCAACGCTGGGACGACGGAGGAAACCAAAATTCATCATGCGGTAAATTCATTTAATTCTTTATTTGACTATTTGCATTGAATTAAAATTAAAAAAAAAAATCTTAATTAATTGTCATTTCGTTTGATGGTTTATGCTTAGGATTAATTCTTTTGATATGCCATGCTTAAGATTTACAATTAATATTTTAAGAATCTACCTTAGGCAAAGAAATAGAGTCAAAATACTTGTTGAATGAGCTATAATGGTTTAGAATAAATAGGTGAATCGCATGAATTTGAATATTTGGTGGAATCCTAGTCCCAGTACCTCTCACCATTGTTAACATTATTTGTATATTTTTTTTATTAAATTTAAAAATCGAACCTTCACAAGTCTTAGACGAACTCTACTACTACAACAACTTTGAAATCATATCAGAAATCATATGAGGGGTGTAGTGTAGGATTTCCTGCAACTACACCCTCGACCAAGAGAAAAGGTGCGGATATGAGTCCTCGTTGTCTCAGCCATACGAAGTGTTCCAGTTGCCAAGAAGAAGGTCACTTTTAAGCATGTGGACCTTGAAGAGTTCAAAGTGAAACATGAGCTCGAAGCTTTTGACGTTAGGTTTTATGCACCGGATTATGATCTTTCTTATGATATGATCACAAACTATAAGTATGATGAGTTTCATTTTCTTACCACGGTGGGGGCCTTCGAAGCTGGTTTGATGCTGCCTCTGTATAGGTCAGGGGACTCTTTTTATTACGATGCTCTTTCCAGTCGCGAAGGTTCCACTCCTAATACCCATTGTCGCTTGGTGGTTCAGTCGCGAAGGTTATACTCATAATACCCATTGTCGCTCGGTGGTTCAGTTGAGTGGAAACTATCTTCGAACGCTGAAAGAATGTTATCTTCAGAGTAAGGGTGAGGCGATGATGATGTGCTACGTTCCTAATCACGCTAAAAAGGCTTTGTACACTCCTGCAAACTTTAATGCCTCTTTTGGAGATTATGTCAATAGTAGAAATCGTAATCAATGGAGTGTCGGTTTTCGTACAATTGCTGCTCCTCATGGTGAAGTTCGTCTTTTAAGCGAGGTAAGTGACTCAAAGCTTCGCTACATTCCTGGTACAGAGGGGACTTCCCAACAAAAACTTTTTCCCAATCGTGAGAGGCTCAAGCGTGATCATGATTATGAGTGGCATGCCACCGTTATTGAAGTCATCGGTCCTTGGGCTTATGGTTGGGTACCTAGTCAGCATGGATGGCGCCCTGTTGCTGGTAGCCAGCCTCGTGAGAGTGATCCTACTTGTTATGGTGACTTCTGCCCCTGGCGGTTAAACTTTGCTGGCATGAACTTTGATTATGCTGGTGATGAAGAAGAGAGTTCCGATGTGGTTCCTCTCCCGAAGGATACTGCCGTTGTCATGGTATGGTCCCTTATGTTGCCCCTTTTCTTCTTAGTTTGAGATAACTCGAAGTATGGAGAAATTAATTGTCGTGATGATATATTGAGTATCATGTTTTTAGGAGAAGAAGAAGATTGGCCCAGTTCAGTCTTCCACCGCTGCTGTGGAGGAGATAGATGTTCCTGATGAGGTTACCATCCCTGTGAACGATGAATATGCTGAGGAAGAAGAGGATGTTACCGATGATGAGGAATGTACGGAGACCTCTCCTCATAATCACGGGGATGATGAAAATACCGATGGTGGTGCTAATGATGAGGAGATTGCCCCTGGTGGTGATGGTACTGGTGGGGAGAAGATTATGTCTGATGTTCCCATGAACAATCCTCCCCTTGGATCGGTGGAAGGTCAGGGTAATATGGATGCTTAGATTCAGTCGACAAACCCTAATCAAGAATTTTCTTTTGGTATAATTTATTCCACTAGTGGTCCGGTGGACATTAACACTATTATGGGGTTAGTTGCGGAGTTTTCTTTGGTCTCGCCAAATGATGAATGGGATGTTCTTGGCGGGGAAGGTGAGAAGACAGCTGGTGAGGAAGATAGCTCTGATGGTAAGGACGTTGAAGCCCTTGCTAACAAGGAAATTGAAACCAAGAAAAATTCTGATGGTCGCAAGAACGGTGTTGATGAGGGGGCTTCCACCGATGCTTCGGAAGGCTTCGAAAAAGCCATGATGCATGACGGTGATGATGTTATACTTAACTTGTTAATGAAGAAAAATTTGATGTTCGTGCCTAACCTTGCTCCGGTAATTCCTGGTGAGAAGAACTCTGATGCCTTCACTCGCCAGAGAATGCAGCTATCATCTCACGATGAGGTTGCAGAAATATGAAAGAAGGATTTAAAGGCTACTGCTACCAGTCTTCTAGTCGATTCACCGTCCTCCATTGCTAATATGATGGCGATAGCCGATGAGTATCAGTATGGTTTTCCTCAGCAGCGTATTCTTGAGGTGAGTTTTCGTAGGTCCCTTTGGATTGGTTGATGTGATGAGTCCTTTTATTAACAGTCATTACCTGTTTTTCGATGTAGATGATGAGGAGCGAACACTGCAACCATACTCTGTACCAGTTCTTCAAGGAGAAGGCTCTTAAACTGGAGTTAAAGCTTCGTCATAGAGAGGAGGAGTTGAATGCATCTGAGGCACTCGTTGTTGCTAAGGACAAGGAGATACTGGATTTGAATAATATGTTGAAGGGGAAAGAGCATCTTGGTGCTGAAGAGAAGAAGCTTCGTCTTGAGCTTGCACTTCCTCGAAGTGATCTAGAGAAGGCTCGTAACGATGCTTCATATTCCTAAGGTTTGTTTTCTTTCCTTGTTCTCCTCTTCGTCTCTCTATTTCGTCTTCTTAGTGTGCTATCTGAGTCTCCCTTCCCTATCTTCAGCGGGTGATATCAGAAGAGAGTTAGCATGGCTTCGGAATGATAGGACTCGACGGGCTTCTCGGATCAGAGAGTTGGTGCAGGAAATTAAAGATGAGGCTGATAAGTGGAATGCCCGGGCCGACGAGCATAATGTCCAGGTGGATGAGTGGCGAGAGAGGAGGATCCAAATGGTCGATATGCAGATCGTTGCCAGTCAACGGTGTCCTACTGTGGACTCGTGAGAATCTGCGTGAGGCTCGTGAGGATATTTCTAGTTTAAAGACCAAGGTAATAAACTTGGAAGAATATTTGCGCCAAGCTCGTTCGTCTCATGACCCTGAAGTCAAGGATTATATACAACGACTTGTTCGATAAAGGGATGATGCCAGATCTGAGGCCCATGCTCTTAGTAATTCCTTTAGCGCTTCTCGGGTTGATGTGGTTCGTTTAGTGGAATCTGAGAAGGATCTTGAAGTCAATATGTATAGGCTTACTAAGGGGATAGAAGAAATGAGCACCGAAGTTAACCGCCTCCATCATCTAGACTCCATGAAGCAGGTAGAGTTGGATGAGTGTCAGTTTTCTCTCACAAATCTTCGGTTGGATTATAAGAAAATTTCGGACGAGTATGATTTTCTTGACGAAGCCCGGGATGTTGTAGTTAATGAATATGAAATTTCTTCGGCTAGAGTCGAAGGTATATATTTGTTTGGTCGTGAATGGATTCGTAACTTTATTTTTCTAACTTAATTACTTCTTCTTTTTCAGAGCTCCAGGGACAACTTAACCTTGCAAATGAAAAGCTTGAAAAGGATCAATCTTCCTTAGTGGAGCATCAGGGTAAGACTAAGTATTATGAGGGTTTGGCTGGGTCTTGGGACGTAGCAGCAAAGGAGACAGCTAAGCAGATAGCTCGACTGCATTCTTTGCTATCACAATATGAACTTAGGGCCACCGTTATTGCACACAAGGCTCGTTGTCAACTGGCTGAATAAATTAAAAAGACCATAACCAGGATCGAACAGAGTCTTCTGAAAGATCATAACATCTTGAAGAACTACCCTCGTCTTCCTACGCCTGAGCCCTTGGCTTACTCTTCTGTTCCTTCTTCGGGCGGAAGTGTCCCTTCGCCTCAAAAGAAGGACCCTACTGATCACGTTGGTTCTTCCAAGGGGAAGTAGATTTCCATATTTGTAATAGAAAGTTGATCTTTGTTGATTACTTGGCTTCAGACCCTTTTTTGTTTTAGTGTGTTTTTTGTGTTTCTTGTTTAACTTCCCGAACTTGTAATCAACTTTTATGGAATGATTCATCGTTTATTTGATATGTACAACTCTAATTTATCTGCATGGTTAATTCAATTACTTCTTTTAGACGATGAGAAAATCTAGTTGAAGGAATAAATAAATTTAGTATAGAATTTTTGATGGCAATAACGAGGATAAGCACCTTCGTTACTGACTTTGGACCTGTCACCCCGCTGGCTAACCCTTGGCCAGAGGATTACCAGACGGTGGGGGTTGATGCAGCGTTCCCGGATATGTAATGCGTTACTGCAATATTTACATGCATTCATTCCGCTGAACCACTGTCTTTTTGATTGGTTGGTTATTTCTTTCTGCTGGAAGCCTTCCCCATGGTCCTACATTCATAGATGCTGATAGGGGAGTCCCGAGAGATTGTATATGGTTATTTTCTCCAATAATAATTTTGCAAAAGGCTTGTTTGATTGATAAGGTGAGGTATGTTATTCCTCGTCCAGAGATAGAAACATGTCAAGCGGGTACGCTGTCTTCTTCTTCTGGTTCTCTTCACGCAGATGCAGAACTCCGCTGCTTTTACGGATAGTATGCTTGAGATATTTCGTATTCCACGGGTGTCTGAGGACTTCTCCTTTCAGGTTACGCAAGTAGTAGGATCCATTTCCTGCGATATCATGTATAACAAAAGGTCCTCCCCATGATGGTGCTAACTTGCCCCACTTTTTCTCTCGCTGGTATTGGGGTATAGTTCTCAGCACATATTGTCTTTCTACAAAGTTTCTAAGTTTAACCTTCTTATTGTATTCCCTTGCTAATCTTCGTTGGTAATTATCCATCCTCTGTAGCGCCGTCTCTCTTCTTTCTTCCAGATCATCAAGCCTTTCTAACATCATGTCCGTTGTGAGATTCTTCTCCCATGATTCGATCTTTGTGGTTGGCTTGATGATTTCTGTTGGGATGACGACTTCGACCCCATAAGTGAGGAGGAACGGTGATACTCCGGTAGCGGACCTTCGAGTTGTTCGGTATGCCTATAACACGTTGTGTAGTTGTTCACACCACCTTCCCTTGTGTTCATCCAGCTGCTTCTTGAGGATAAGAGTGAGGGTCTTATTTGTAGCCTCGGCCTGGCCATTACTCTGGGGATAGATGGGGGTTGATTTTTTCTTTCTGATCTTGAAAGTATCAAAGAGCATTATATGTTCTTCCCCTGTAATTGCTTGCCATTGTCGGAGACAATTTCCGCGGGGATGCCAAATATGCAAATGATGTTTTGAAAGATAAATGTAAATACATCCACGTCTCGGATTCTAGCTAGGAATTTGGCCTCTACCCACTTGATGAAATAGTCCGTAGCTATGATCAAGAATCGTCTTTTCCCTGACCCATCGATCATGGGTCCAACGATATCTATTCCCCAGTTTGAGAAGGGCCAAGGACTATCTACAAAATTCAGCTTCGTTGCAGGAGCATGAATCTTCTTAGCGAACCGCTGGCATTCCTCGCAACTCCTAGACATTCTAGCAAAATCTCGTATCATCTGTGGCCAATAGTATCCTTGCATTTTTGCTTTATCCGCCAGTGATCTCATTCCATTATGGTTACCTGCGTCCCCATAATGGATATCCTTCAAAATACGATGTCCTTCCTATCTTGACAGGTATCGTATTAGTGGTCTGAGGAAGGATTTCTTGTATGACTCCATCACGAAGATCGTATCTTCCCGCCTTTGATTGTATCTTTTTGGCTTGCTTCAAGTCTGTAGGCAGCGAACCTTCTTTGAGGTAGACGTGAACCTCGGTTCTCCAGTCTTCTTCGTTGTTGAAGTCCTCATCTTCGTTTGCCCTTGTCATAATGTCATCTTCGTGGAAGTTGTCGGCGATATCCTCCCCTACATCGTCGTCAGCGATATCCTCCCCTACATCGTCTTCACGATTTGTAGAGAAGGATTCTTGTGGAGTAATTGAAGGCTCGTATACTCTCGTTATCTTGATTGCCTTGACGCTCTCATCTTTCAACATGGATGATATGTATGCTAAAGTATCATCATGCCTGAGGTCTCTTCTTCATAAGTGCCCGAACTTGATGCTAAGTATTTGGGATGCGAGAGTCTGGACCAGGGCCATGTACGCTGAAAGGGTCTCGTCGTAGACATTGTATTCTAGTCCTATTTGTCGTATGACTAGTTGTGAATCGCTTGTCAGGCGTACATCGGTTATTCCCATTTCTATTATTAAACGAAGAGCATGTACATAGCTTCGTATTCTACGATGTTGTTGGTATGCCCTTTGAACTCCAGCCTCAGCGCGTGTACGATCCTTTCTCCAGTGGGGGTGGTGATTACGATGCCTATGCCCGCACCTTCTCTATTCATTGATCCGTCAACGAAGACCTCCCATCGTCTTTGTCTTGTGGGTTCGAGAATATCAACTGGATCTTTCCCGTCCTCTGCTTCTGGTATGCCCCTCACTTCCTCATCATTGTCCAGGGGAAAATCTGCTAGAAAATCCGCCAGGACTTGCGATTTTTGGGAATGTTGGATCTCATGGATGATGTTGAACTGATCGAGATGAGTATTCCATTTTGTTATCCTTCCTACTTTCCCAGCGCTCTTGAGAACAACCTCCAATGGTGCTTTGCACGGAACACGAATTTAGTGAGTCAAAAAATAAGTTCTTAGCTTTTGGGTTGCCCATACTAGTGCCAAGATGAGTTGTTCGATCTTCGTATAATTTTTTTCTACCGTGTTGAGAGTCTTGCTGACGTAATAAATTGGATGCTCTATCTTCGTGTTCGTTTTGACCAATACCGCGCTGACTGCATCCTATGTTGCTGTTATGTAGAGAGCCAATGCCTCATCGGGATCGGGCTTTGGTAGGATCGGGATTGTGGCTAGATATTCTTTGATCTTTTGGAAAGCTTCTTCGCATTCTGCGGTCCATCAAAACTTTCTCCCTTTTTTGAGGATGTTGAAGAAATGTTTGCATTTGTCCGATGACCTGGCGATGAATCTACCAGAGCCGCTAAGGATCCGTTGAGTTTTTGGAATTCTTTCAGGTTCTTCGGGGATGGCATCTCTACGATGGTCTGGATTTTAGCGGGATCTACTTCGATTCCCCTCTTCATTATTAGGTATCAGAGGAACTTCCCTGAGGTGACGCCGAATGTGCATTTTTCCGGATTTAGTTTCATGTTGTGCTTCCTCATTGCTTCAAAGATATCCCTCAGGTCTTGATGGTGGTCCTTGCGCAACTTACTTTTGACAAGCATATCATCAACATAGACTTCTAGGGTGTTCCCAATCCAAGGCTTGAAGATAGCATCAACCATCCTCAGGTATGTTTCCCCTGCATTTCTAATTCCGAAGGGCATCCTTGTGTAACAATAGAGGCCGTGCGGGGCGTAAAATGCTTTATGTTGTTGATATTCTTCTGCAAGGGATACTTGGTTATAACCCGAATATCCATCCATGAATGATAGTTCTTCGTATCCTTCGACGGCTTCCACCAGTTGATCGATGCTTGAGAGCGGGTAACTATCATTTGGACATGCCTTATTGAGGTTGGTGAAATCGATGCATATTCTTACTCCTCTGTTCTTTTTTGGTACTATGACCATATTCGATATCCACGTTGGATATTTGACTTCCTTGATGAATCCTGCTTCTAACAATTTGCGGAGCTCCTTTTCAATGGCTTGATGATACTTTGGTGCTACCTTTCGTACTTTTTGCCTGAAGGATGTGGTGCATGGATTTATACGAAGTTCATGATGGATTATCTTCGGGTCGATTCCGGGCATGTCTCCTAATTTCCACGCTAAGATGTTCGCGTATTCCATGAGTAACTTGATTAAATCCATCTCTCTTTCTTTATCCATTAACGTCCATATCTTGATCATCTTCAGGTTCTCTTCGGTCCCTATATTGATCTTCTTCAGGGGTTCCACAGATGTGAATGTAGGCTTCGGTTCCCCTAGGAGAGGGACGTTCTTTAATTGCTATTTGGTAGGCTCTTCAGCCCCCTTAGTTGTTAAGGTGCTTTCTTCGGTGTTTATAACGATGCTTTCCTTCGTTAGACTTTTTCCGGAGACTTCTTCGAGATAAAGGTCAATTGCTTTTTCCTTGTAAGCCTATTTGTTTCGGTTTCTTCAGGATTTACGTTACTCATCTTGTTCGTTATTGAGTTGATTTTGTATATCCTGGCATTCTCAAGCGGTGACCTGATCTCCCTTTATTTCCATTACCCCTTCGGGTGTTGGAAATCTAAGGTACTGATGATAGGTCGCTGCTACTCCTTTGAGATTGTGCACCCATCTTCGGCCGATGATAGCGTTGTAGGGGGAAGGAGCGTTCACTATACTGAATCGAGTATCAACCTTCATAGGTCCTGCATCCACTTGTAAAACAATATCTCCCAAGGGTTTTGTCGGTGCCCCATTGAATTCGTAGATGGTGTAATAAGAAGACATAAGTTGCCCTTCGTTCAACTCCATCCGCTTGAACGTGTCGTAGAACAGAACATTAACCTAACTCCCTCAGTCGACGAGGATCTTCCTAATAGTGCATCCCGCCACGGGTAATGTGAGGACCAAGGGATCGTTGTGGTCTTCCATGTCTTCCTCGATATCTTCGTCATCGAAATTGATAGGTGCGTTCATACAATGCTCATGTTCGTCCACTTCTACCCCATCGATCTTGTACAACTTGCAATAATCCTCGAATTTTTTTCTTAGCCTTTTTACTATCTGGGAATTCAGCGATGGTCCAGTAGCTTCGGAACAAGAGATGGTGTTGATGATTCGATTTACTTCTGGGAGTTGGACTTGCTTGCTTCGCTTAGCCCTCTCTTCGGTTTCAGCCTTCTGTATGTATTGCTTGAGGTCACCAGCGTTGATCAGCTTCTGGATCATTATCTTGAGATTCTTGCATTTCTCGGTTTGGTGCCTGTTGAATCAGTGGTATTCACAGTAATCCCTTGACTTCTCGGTCCTTGGGGTAGTTTTCCTTTGGACCATGGCCATTCCAGATTTTCCCGATCCTTGATTTCCCTCAGGATGGGAGTGTAATTGGTGTTCAGCTTCGTGTAAACTTGATCTTCGAACTTCCGGTCATCTCGCCGACGATCGTCTCTTCGTCCTCTCCTATCTTCGTTAGGACGCTCAGTGGAACCGCTCCTTTTTGACCTGCTGGCCTGCTCTACCGAATGCGTCCAATAAGATCTTTGAGCCTGGACTCTGGGTTTTTCCCGTTGAGTCTCTTCTAGACTGGCATTCTTTTCGATGATTACTCTAAGGTCTCCTTCGGTCGTGGGAACACTTCCATGAATCTCGAAAAATAGCGGGTTCATCCTATCCAATCCCCACTTGTAGCAGTTAATGTTGACCACCGGATCTACGTTCCCTATCGCATGCCAAATCTTATGTCATCTGTAAGTATATTCCCTGGTTTTTTCTTTGTAGGCGATCGCCAATGAGAATAACTTGTCCATCCCTGCGTTAACAGCCTTTTTGTACATGTATGTTCCCAAGAACTTCTCAGTAAGCTGATCGTAGGAGTCGATGATGTTGGGTGGAAGATTATCGAACCAGGATATGGCCGATCCTTTCAAACTTGAAGGGAAATATCTACAGAGTACTGCGTAATCTTGATCCCATCGTGCCAGCATGCTATTGTAATACTGAAGATGGACCGCGGGATCGCTGGATCCATCGTAACACTCAAACGCTGGGATATGGAACTTCTGAGGAATGAGAGCTCTGGACAGATGTGGGACCAATGGGGTGGTGTTGGCTTCTTTCATCACCTCTTCTAGTCTTTCTCCTCCTTGTCTTGCTTTCAGTTGTTTGATTTCTGCCATCATTTCAGCACGGAGGTCCTCCATTGCACGCTGGTGGTCTTCTCGGACTGTTGGTTGTTCTGATCTTCGGTTCTCACTGTCATAATAGTCTGAATTTTATGGCACGTAATCTGGGTCTGATGACCTATTTCCTCTGGTTTCTCCTCGGTCAATGGCTCAGGATTTCTCATGACGATCCTACGGTCATGGTTCGGTAATGGTGCTTTATAATTTGCTTCATCGTGCTGATGCGCTGCTCCAATGCTTTGGGAAATCTTGTCCTTGAGCTCTTGGTTTTCTCGGGCTAGCAATGCCACAACTTCTGCATATGTCTTCTGGTTCTTCTTCAATTTTTCAAGCTCCGCTATCAGTTGGGGGGAATGATTCGATCCTTGATTTGAAGTTACGACCCGCCCTTGCCCCCCAATTGACATAGTGCGATCCTCATCAAATTTTTGGATTAAGGGATGAGGTGGGTCGGAATTCAGCAGCTGTAATTCCACATGTGGAAGCGTCGGTTGTGAAGTTGGTAGAGTCTGGTTCTGATCGTTTGTTGGTGGCATCCCAAGGGCTGGCTGCTGCATCGTTGATTCCGCAAATCCTTCTCGTTGTTGGTGAGCACGGAGAGCTGCAGCTTCCTTTGCTGCTTCAGCTTTGGATGCCATAGTTTGAGTGCTGCCGTCGTCTCAATGTTGACATCTTGGGGTGAAGTGATTTCCGCTGCATCTGGCTTCTGGTTTGGTATCTTCGTCTTTTCACCCTTTTGTTTGTTGCGCGTCATAACTGGTGTCGTCCTTGGTGTTTCTTTGGACGATGCCTTGGTTTTTCCCGTATCCTTCGTTTTTTCCATCTTCGACCTCTTTGACTGCACATGTAGAACATCATCGAAAATCCAATATCCAAGTGGGTCATGTTAGTAAAGTTAATTCAAATTTGAAGGTCATAAGCATAACTCCACCAAAAGCTTTGGAGGGATCGCGAAAGGAGAAAACTGTCTTTGAAAGGGAAGATCCAATAATTATAAACATAAATCTATTCACAGATCTGAAAAACATTTTAAGGGAAGTGAAAATCGATCGGTTTTAAGTATGACAAACGTGAAAAATTCTAAGAAAAGTGCCGATATTTAAGTTTTAAGCATGGAATGTGTGCAACACTCTAAAGAAAGCATAGATCCATAAGTTTCGAATTCGGAAAACATGGAAAACTCTAGAAAATGCGTAGATCTGTGAGTTTTAAGCTTCGAAAACAAGGATAACTTCTAAGAAAAGTATAGATTTATGAGTATTACTTAAATCCGGATAAAATAATTGTTAATCATGTGAAGAAAATTGTTTTTGAAAGAACGATTTTGACTGTCAGCTTAATCCGAACACTATTATTTAAAGAATAGCACAGGGAGCCAAAAATGGGTAAAATCACAGGATAAGATAAATCTTTTACCAGGATAGAGTCCCTGTTTCTAGCGTCATATTGTGAACACAGAAATAACGAGAGTATCCAAGTGTTCAAAAACAATGTTCGCGTTTACCCATGCACATATAAAGGAGAGTAAATCATAAATAAAACTACATTGAAACGATGACTCATCGACTCAGAGCCTTCGGGCTCGTCCTTGTCTAGTCATGGGGAGTAATTTAGTTATTCCTAAGTTCGAGAAGTATAATAAATCAAAGCATAATAATAAAGACAGAAAATAAAGTGATGAATATAAATGAGACGCTGATTTACGTGGTTCAGCACTAAGGCCTATGTCCATGGGGGTTGGTGTTTCACTATGAGTTTTAGGTGTTACAATGATAATCAAAATGACTCTGTGTGAATAGCGAAGCAGAGGGGGAAATAAGACTCATACTTACTCTTCCTATTTCTCTCTCCTATGATCTTCTCTTCTCTCACTAAAAATTGGTCGACCCCTTCTCTCTCAGTGGAGAGGGGTATTTATAGGAATATTACATGGGATCCACTATCAGAGTTAATTATAACCTTATCTTCTTGATCTTAGTGTTGATCCCACTCATATCTTCGTTCTCAACCGATGGCTCCAACGGTCATGTATGATTACGATGGATCACCTCTTTCTCCTCCATAGACTAATTGACACGTACCATATACTTAGGGTGTTTAATGCGGGTGGTTGGGGCGGTCTGCACGCGTCAGACAGATGTCTGATTCCCCTATCACATCCTCGTCAGTGAGACCAATCCTCACCATTGATCTTGTATCCTCCTCAAGATGGGATAAAGCAGATCTATGGGTATTCTTCAGTACTTCACGGTGGCTCGTTCTTTCAGTGCTCCTTGATTCTTAGCCATCGGATCAGTCGCTGATGAACATATGTAGATGACAGATGCCTCTTGGGTGTTGAGACGTGGCATCATGCCTTGATGTCCGAAGCTGTGTGTCCTCCACGTGTAAACCTTCTGACACGTGGCGAGTGATAAATTATGTATATACATATAGTAGCATATACTAGTCAATGGATCAAGGTCACGTTTCACCCGTAGCAGGAGTCTATTTGTTTTTTTTTAAAGCTTGTACTTGTACCTGTTATCCATACCAAGATGTACTCTTTCGGATATCTGTCTGTTAATTAACTTGTCAAATGGGGGCGTTTGCCTTAATACATTTTTCTCTTTAATACATTTCAACCTTCTCCTCAAAAAGAAAAAAAGAAAAGAAAAAGAGTTCTACAGCTCTACTTTATTTTTTCCTGCAAAGAAACAAATTTTATTTTAAAAGCAAACAAGGTTAAGATAAATATGGAAGTCTATTACAGACTGCATTCATACATATAGGTCTACTCCATTTTTGCATTACATCCCAAGATTGGTTATCTATTGGCATATATTTTCAGATACGTATTTTTATTACTCAGCTCCTTATTGCATAAAGTCATACTTATCACAAATTTGAAAAGGCTTAATCTCGATCGATTTGTTTTAGTTTATTCTTTCCAACCAACTAGTACCCTCAATATCAGGTAGATGCATGCCTAACATGTGGATAATTGTTCGTCTCATCATGTTCAGTGAGTGAACACTGTACATGATAAAATTTGGGAAGAAATTACTCCCAAAATGGGAAAAATTAGGTCTAACTAATTTAGTTGGCTCTAGAGGAATTTGCTCTTAGCTGAATTTGTTATTTTTCGGTGAGAAAAACAATTTTTTGATCTTAGACAAAAGACAAAACAAAAAACTGTTTTTAAAGACAAAAGCTTAGAGTGGATATAGAAAAACCGTTTGTTTGATTTTCAGATCATTTTTTTCCAGTGTGTTTTGATGAAATTTTTTTTATTGCCGAAAACTGAATTCATATAGGGTTTAGCTGTTTAGAAACCTCGAGCAGACTTCTCGCCGGATTCAAGAACAATTTTTTGACAGAAATAGTTAAATGTCGAATTATATAGCGAAGTAGGATTCAAGCTCAAAATGTTAAAAGCACTTGAATATTTCAATTAACGATAATGTGTTATTCATTCTTCGATAGCTAACATTTTCCATACGTATGCAGAAAGGTAGACCGATCTCTCTCGAACAACAACATTTTAGTTTCTACTAATTAGCAAGGAACAATAAGGAAAATCGATGTATAGTCACAAAGCTTTCACCTTTGTTCCCCTGAAGTGCCACCACATATGTTAGCCCTTGTCGACCCGTGACCTCAAAATTTAATCTTTCTGAACATCCCAAAAGTACGCACATCAGGCAAATCATAAAAAGGATTTTTTTTTTCTGCCAAATCATAAAATTTTATTACCAAATAGGCCAATACTAACAAAATCATTTATAAAATTGGTAACAAAAATAAGAAACAATCAGATACTGAAGAAATCTTACAAGGAGTGGATTGGATTTCTAGTCTATCCAAAAAGCCTGCAGGTGGACTTGGGTCTTCTACCAATTTCATTGTTGAAATTTTTGGAACGATTTTTTGGGATCATGGTTTTTTTGGGGACCATGGTTTTATTTTGGGTAAACACATTAGAAGTAATTCTAGGTCACCACATATCTAGTTATTTATTAATACCTAATCTACCCTCTTAATTAATTTAGGTTATGATTAGTGAAATGATTTTGTTAAAAATAATTAGTGAGATTAAATTAAAAGATGGGTTTATTATTAGTTGAGTAGAATTATTGTGAGTGTAGAGTTAGAGAAGATGAAGGAGAAAAACATGGAAAATAAAAAAAAATTCCAATTCACCCCCTTTGAGTATTCAAGTGATGAAAACTCATCTGATTCTTCATCTCCATCCTCTCCTAGAATATTTATTAATCTTCAAAATGATCCGGATTTGGCTTATTTCTTAGATGGTGATTGTATTCTTCCCCAAAATGAAACTCAAGATGAAAATGATGGATTTTATCAACCACAACCGGAGGAAGAGTATTTGGGTGAACAGGTATGCTCCAAACTTAGATAATGTATGTTGAATTGGTAAAAACTTCCCCAAAAATGTAAATTTTTGAACTGGATTTTGCACAGTTCGTTTACATTATATGAAGAACATGTAACCGAACTGTTCTGAAGGTGTAGTTCGGTTGCCTTGTGAGATGAATAAGTAACCTAACTCATTTGAAGATGTAGTTCGGTTACTTTATCCAAACAGGCAGGTTACCGAACTCCACATTAATGGAAGTTCTGAGATGCAGTGTTATGTTCGGTTGGTTTGCAACTAACCGAACTTTACGTAAAAATAAAGTTTAACTAAGTGTATACAGTTCGGTTGGTTCGCAAACGGCATGTACCAACTATCTAACCGAACTATGTTTAATAAGTTCGGTTGTTTCGCAAACTTGAACCTAACAGCATAACCAATAGAACTTAACAAACAAAAAAAATCTGAAGTTCCAGTGTCTAGTTCGGTTATCTACATAAAATACAAAGTAACCGAACTATGTTCCTTTTATTAGTTCGGTTGTTGGGATAAAATTCACATGTTACCGAACTCGGTTCCTTTTATTTGTTCGGTTGCTTTGCAACTTGCTTAACCAACAGAACAATGAGTTCGGTTTCCCCGATAAAATTATTATGTGACCGAACTTATTTGTGATTGCATTGATGTTGTTACATTTCTTGTAGATGGAATCACAACCTATACAAATGTATGATCAACCTTCTCCGATTGGTATGTTGTTCGAAGATACATCTACTCACTATGCGAATGAGTTGGTATTTGACTTACCTATTGATGCGAAGAATTGGGCTAGAGAACATGCCAAGAGAGTCAATTGCGTCTTGGTTTTGAATGGAAAAGAAAGCAACACTCGTTTTGAAATGGTTTGTGAGAGAAGTGGAGATCCCGATGTTAGTCGCAAGAGGAAGGGTTATGAGTATAAAGGAAAGACGACGAGGAAGAACACAACGTGCTCAAAGAAAATCAAATGTCCGTTCAAGCTAGTATTTAGCAAGAGAAAATTAACGACGAAATGGTTTCTAGCTATGGATAAGGTGGTAGGTCGTCATAACCACCCTCGTCCGGATGATATTGAAGGGCATGCAATGGCCGCAAGGCTCACTCCTCGAGAAATGGAAAAAATAGCTGAGTATAGGAAATTGTGTATTCCACCTTCCACAATGTTTCGCTTATTAAAGCAAGATAACCCGGGTAACGTAACATCTTTGTACACCATTTACAATGCAATTGAGACGATTAAAAGGAATGAATGGAAGGATAGAAAAGTAATGCAACAATTATTTTTTTTTGGCTCAAGAGAAAGGCTACGCGGTTCAAAAGAAGGTAGGTCCGGAAGAAGAAATAACTCATCTCTTCATTGCCCATCCGAAGAGTGTTCAATTGGCTCAATCATTCCATGAAGTTCTTATAATGGATTGCACTTACAATACAAACAAATACGAGATGCCATTGTTAAACATTGTTGGTCGTACGTCGACGAAGTCACCGTTTACCTTTGCTTTTTGTTTTCTAAAGGACGAGCAAGAACCAAGTTACACTTGGGCGCTACAACAAGTGAAGGCGATCTACCGAGATGATGATATCCCCGAGGTTATCATGACGGACAATGACGTAGCATTGATGAACGCAATATAGAAAGTCTTCCCATTAGCACATAATATGCTTTGTACATTTCATATATGGTGCAATGTGATGAATAGGTGCAAGCCTCAACCTTGTCCACCTAAGAGGAAAGGATTGGAAGAGATTAGTAAGCTACCGGAAGATGAACAAGCGGATGCAAAAGAGGAATTCGATAAACAATACGCCATAAATCACGCTAAATGTAAATAGAGTTCGGTTACTCAATTATTTTTTCGAGAAAACCGAACTCCACATATATATGTAAATAGCCAAGAGTTCGGTTTGTCAAAGTTTTTTGCAAACAAACCGAACATATTGGAACAAGTTCGGTTATGTGGGTACTAAACATATAGGAAAAAAAAGAACAGTTCGGTTACATGGCCAAATTTTATTTTTTTTTGTAATAAGGGTACAGTTCGATTACATGGCAGTTTTAAACATTTATGCGAAACAACCGAACAAAGGTGCTAGAGTTCGGTAGTGTGGGTACTAGAAATTTTGGGAAAAATCAAACAGTTCGGTTGCATGGATTTTTTTCCTATTTTTGGTAATATGGCTATAGTTCGGTTACATGGCAGTTCAGCAATTTTTTGCGAAACAACCGAACTCACGAGTTCGGTAACCTAGTTTTCAATCCTAAAAAACCGAACTGTTCTTCGTGTTCTTCGTTTCATGGAGTTCGGTTAAGAAACTGGGGCAACAATAAAAGACGCTATAACCGAACTAAACATTGTTACTTCAATTTGAACCCTATTTTGATGATTTCTAATCAATTGAATCGATGAAAATCAAATTAAAAGGGTTTCTCGGGAAATACCTGCGAATCGGTCCCATGGAAGAATCAGGCTTCTTACTGCGTCTATTATACTGGATTATGGATTCACTTGGCTCTTCCACTTCTTTATGAATCTCAAAATCACTTGGCTGATTTGCTAGATGTCCTAATGGGGGACCTGTTCCTGGGAGTCTTTTGGTTTTCTTTCGAAGAACCATTCTTATAGTCGATTGATTAATCGACGATGAAAATTTTATGAATCGACGATTAATCGATGAAGATGACGTTGAAATGGGGAAGAAGAGAAGAATAAGAGGGAGAATAGTTTTCTCCTCAAAATTATTTTCTTTTTTTCCTTTTTTGGGTGCGGCTATGTTTAGTTTAGGTTTTGAATTAGGTTTAGTTTAGGTTTTGTTTTAGATTAAATTAGAGACAGTTATTAAGTTATGGTTAATTTTAATTAGGGTAAGGGCCAAATTAGTAATCTCATAATTTTAGGACATCCTTTGAAATTGTAGGGTAGGCGACCTAATAGGACCATGGTCCCCCAAAAAAATCATGTTACCTAAAAAATCGTTCAATTTTTGCTATCATTTCTAGAACGGGCTGTTTGTCAGGGGATCCAAATAACCAAGTGAATTCTGATTCTAGATCAATTATTCATTCATTTACAAACTGACAAACTAACAATCTGATGGTTGATGCCATCAAATTAATAATTGGCCCAACCGACCAACTTTCTTACCCATTCCCACATCCCTTCTCCGCTCTAACTCATCTCTACAATAATAGACCTTTACAGGTACTGGAATTGTGTCAAATCCGACCGACCGTCTGCCAGTTCCCGAACCTGACACAACCATACCCGCAACAGAATTGATCGTTCTCTTGTACATGCTAAGCCATTTCGCTTGCATATACCCATTTCTTCTCCACGGTGGAATGTGCATATCATTTTTCTTCAACGATTGCTTACTAGCCTCGCACATTATTCTCACTACTTGTTTTAGTTTATCTGGTTTCCCCACAAATATTTGTGGAAATTCTTCAAGCAAAGTAATGTAACGATTCGTTGGTCTAGCAATGGCGAATTCTCCAACAAGATTTACTTCAACAATGTAACGGTTTCCTGAGACAATCACATCTACATACTCGAAGGTTCCAGCTGGAAATCGACCCGTCTTTTCCCATCTCGATTTGCAGAGACCTGAATGTCAATACATACAGAAAAAACACATAAATATCGCACCCTTCGAGTGTGTGGCATTTTTATATAAATTCTAATGACAAAAAAAAAAGTAAATAGTTACCTGCATCAAAACCTCTTTGACGTAATCTAGTCATTAATCGTCTCTTAAATCCGTCTTCAGAAGAACTCATTCCGATATCTTTAAAAGCTACTTCGGTTTCATCGCGAATTTTTCTTCTAACTTGAGAATCACCATCTCCAAATCCTAATAACAGGTCTTTTAACATATCTTTAGTTTCAGAATCATCCATAAACTCATCCAAATCATCATCATCAGCTCCTTTCTTCTTCTCTTTAACTTTAACTACCTTTTTTTCATGCTCTTGAAACTCGATTTCATTATCATCATATCCTCGCTCAAGAAACGAATCAACCAAGTCAGAAAGATCATCAGGTGAAGTAGTATTATCCCCTACTGCTGAATGTTCACTTCCGCTACTCTCTGCACACATTCTTGCCTTAGCTCCTTCATTAAACGCTTCTGCTATTCTCTTAAATCTCATTCCTAGATTTTTCCCCATTGTTGTTGATGTTGATTTCATCAAGTACAATTGCAGATACTTATCTAAATAATCTTTTGATTTTCGGTTTCTTTTTTCCTCTTTTGGGGTGATCGACTTATTGAAGACACTGAGATGCTTGATATAAGTTTATATAGAGACTAAAAAAGAGACCAAATTCACGTCCGTGAATCAATGAGTCCGTATACACGTCTATGTTCATTTATCTCCTTTGAAGGGACCCGATATTATGAATGCAACGGTGTCTAATGCAAACAAAGATAAGTTTGTTATTTAGAAGGGTCATCTGTTTGGTTCTCTTGAAAGGTAAACGAACCTAGCCTTGTTTGCGTCCGTATTCTTAATTAACCCTTGAAATTTGAATGTACCCTCTTAAAAGCACGCCTCTCACTGCAGTGCCCATGAACCCAAAATTTAATACACCAGCGCCTAACCTCGTTAAAAATTAGGGAGTACAGTACTGCTGTACTGGGATTATACAAACAAGGGATTTTTTCTTGCACTCATGTGACATTCGCTCAAAATGCAGGCTACTCAAGATGATCGAATCAAGAACGATACTGGATCATTGAGTAAAGAACACAATCAGACAATTTTTATGGCCTAAATCCCTGATTTTGATTTTCAGTGTTGCCAACGATTAAACAGCTGTGTCTGGAATAAACGTCAATCTTATGGAACTCTTTGGTGTCTTGAACTTCTTAACCGTTACGGAAAGCACACCTTTATAATTATTTTGTTTTATTTATTTATCATTGATTATTGAGTAAATAAAAATAAAATCGGAAAACCAAAGCATTACAAAAGATTGAACGGGGTCTAGCCACAAACTGAGCTCCAACACCCTTTTGAATGGCCACCCCTTTTTTATGAAAAAGAAAACCACCAGAACCATCGCTTGCCACATTATTCACCAAATAATTCTTCAACCTTTTCAAAAAGATAATAGTATCTTCAACAAGCTCCCCTAAGGTTGAGAAGGCCAGGATACCAAAGCCATAACCGTGCGCCACACAGTTTTCCAAATACTTTGTGTCACTATGGAAAAAACAGTGATCAACTACTCCCGAAAAGAGTTGTCATACGTCTACGACGACGTTTATCGATAGGTTGCACAAGGGGGTTGTAGAAAATCCTCAAATCTTTACAACCCTTCAGTTATAGTCGTAAACATGGTTGTCGATTAGTTTTGTACAATGCTTGCTTCAGTTGTGAATGTATTTCAAAATTTCTTCTTAATGCCTAACACGACTCATATCTGGGTTGTGAAAATAACTCTTACACTACACTTGTTTGGGTTGTAGCACATTCGTCGACAACTATGGTTAGAGTTGTATGTCAATTCTTTGACAACAATGGGAAGAGTTGTATGACAGTTCTTTGACAAGTGTGGGAAGGGTTGTATGTCATCTTGTTGACAACTATGGGAAGGGTTGTATGTCAGCTCGTTGATAACTTTAATTCTGAGTCGTGGTACATATTGGATTTTTTTAAAATTTTTTTTTTTTTGAGAATTTAGGTACAAAATTAAATCTGTAATACTTTAATAACCATCTATTTACCAAAAACAAAATACATAAATTTGCTTCTACCAGCTCAACTATGTATTACAGTATCACCAGAATTACGCCAGCACCTGCAACTCAGTTTCATACATTGCAACCCTAAGCATACATCTAGTATTCTAGTTCACACACATCTCATTCAATTACTCATTGCAACTAGCGCCATCTCTGTCAGTCCCAATTCAGATCATTGGTGTAGCTTCTGCAACACACAGCCATTTCATATTCTTCAGCATCACTCACAAAAACTTATCATTGTCTCAGCAGTTGTAACCCTTGAACACCATAGGCCGCCAACACCTCCATTTTCACTCCACAGTCCACCTGCAATGTCTCAGACCACCACCTTCACAATTCAAATCATTGGTTTAGCAGACTCTCATCATCTCCAGTGTTCATAATTCACAACCATTATAGTTCTCAGCTCAACCATCACCAAATCTGCATCTGCATCACTTGCATAATCATGTGTAGTACCATACTGACAAGCAGCAACATCAACTCCACCTGCATCACAACATCTCCTTCATGACCTAACCATTCTCTGCAGCACAACCATTGCACCTTGCTGCCATATAATCTCAGCACCTGTAATTGGTACCTGTCCTAACATACATCTAGCCATTATTGAGACAACACAAACAATCCAGCTCTATACACTTCAACATCACCTAACTGCAATCCATTCATTCACCAGAGCAAACCCCATTCTTCTCAGCATCACTACCAGATTGCAGCTTCGCTAGTTATCACGAGCACCTTCCCTTCTGGATTAACTTCCAAAAACCTAATCAAACAGTAAACACATTTTTCAGTGGAAATTTAAAGATTTTTATAAGAAATTACAAAATTAGTAGGCAGTGTCAATCAAACGCATCTGGTAAGGAACTTTCTTTTCTTCCAAAGTAAGATGAACCCTTTGACGGAATGGACCTGAATTTCAAATAATCAAAAAAAAAAACCATGAAATTTCTCTGTGAAAATCTAAATTCTTCTAATTCTGTATTCTATCAAATTCATAAATTCATGTAACGAAAACTTATCTCAGGTGTACAATTCAGATTCATGACGAGAATCACTAACCAAATCAGAATCTAAATCAACACTACTCAAGGTAAAACATCTTTAAGAACTACAGATTTAAGATAAGAGATTACAGAATAACCATTTTGGGGCCAGGTAACGCATAACGTTGCACAAATCTTCTTAATTTGACAACGAGCAAGAAGAGCAGCAGAAATTCCGTCAATAACACTTCCAGATGGAAAATAATCCAAGCCTTTCACCATCACTTCACTATTTAACTTCTCCTCCATTGTTTCTAGTTTAAACCCTAATATCTCATCCGGAGGAAGATTCCCACGGAAATTTCAACTCACGATGGAATCAAGGATGAGTACTTTCTCTGGATAAATCTTGTTTCCATCGGTTGGTAGTTTTGCAACTGTATGAGATCTTTCTGAGGAGATCGAAGACTGAGTAAGCACTAAAAGGATCGATCTCCCGTCATCACCATTAATAGAGTAGATATTACATGATTTATCCTTTGTAGAAGGTTCAATTGAGTTTCCTGAAAAGGGTATTTCAGGTTGAATGAGTGATCCAATTAGGGTTTTTGAAGAGATTTGGTGAAGCAGATGAAGAGAGGTAGAGGAGATGGCGTTGATGAGTAAAGATCGGTTGAGTGAATAAAACGGATAGAATTTAGGTTATCTGTGGAGGAGAGGAAGAGTAGAGGAGAGATACAGAAAGAGAAAAACGGATAGGATTTAGGTTCGAGTTATTGAGGAAAAAATGAGTGAGTAAAAAATGAGTGAATGAGTGAAAAATGCCTCAAATTTTTTTTTTAGAACGAGTGAATCCGAAATGAAAATGATGGGAGGACCAGATTTCGTTTGATCCACTCATACAGATTAAGAAAAGATCTTGATGGATGAGATTGTATTTGGGATGCTCATACGGATTGAGAAGCATGTGTGTTTCTTTTTGTGCTAATACGAACTCATGTATTCGGTTTAATTATCAACCTTCGACATGAAAAAAAATCCAAAAAAAATATTAATAAATTTAGGACATTGTTATCGACATTATGATATAAAAAAATCCAAAAAATGTATAAGAATTAATCAGGAAAATGAAAAATGAATTCGATAATTGGTGTTTCTTTGTGCTTTCTCGTTGTGCTTTGTATTTGTGCTTCCGGTTTGAATTTCGAACTAGTCACATAGGTCATGAAGCAATTTTGACTAGTCATACAAGTCATGAACTTCAAATGTGGTATAACGACGAACAAACTAAGAACCAACAAGCTTCGGGTGGGTTTTGACTTCAAACCTAGCAGGATACATCATCGAAATCGATAAATGTGAAGCTCAGTGTCGATTCCAACTTCAAATGTAGTATAACGGCATACAAACTATGAACCAAGAAGCTCCAGGAAGGTTCTGACTTCAAACTTAACATGATAGATCATCGAAATCGATAAATATGAAGCTCAGTGTCGATTCGAACTTCAAATGTGGTATAACGACATACAAACTATGAACCAAGAAACTACGGGAGGGTTCTGACTTCAAACTTAAGATGATACATCATCGAAATCGATAAATATGAAGCTCAATGTCGATTCGAACTTCAAATGTAGTATAACGGCATACAAACTATGAACCAAGAAGCTCCAGGAAGGTTCTGACTTCAAACTTAACATGATACGTCATCGGAATCGATAAATATGAATATCAGTGTCGATTCGAACTTCAAATGTGGTATAACGGCATACAAACTATGAACCAAGAAGCTCCGGGAGGGTTCCAAATTCAAACTTAGCATGATACATCATTGGAATCGATAAATATGAAGCTCAATGTCAATTCGAACTTCAAAAGTGGTATAACGACATACAAGCTATGAGCCACTAAGAAACTTCGTCAACTTCGAGAAAGAAACTGTCTCCGGGATCGAAACCTGGCCAGGATTGGAGTACTATAAGTTTGAAACTTCAAAAGAACGATGAATTCAACCATTTACGGGTAAGATTCCATCAAAATATTCTCCAAAACCTTAAAAACACACAAGTTCGTCAACTTCGAGAAAGAAACTGTCTCCAGAATCGAAACCTGACTAGGATTGGACTACTATAAGTCTGAAACTTCGTAAGAACGACAACTTCGAGAAAGAAACTGTCTCCGAGATTGAAACCTGGCCAGGAGTGGACTACTATAAGTATGAAAATTCGTAAAAACGAGGAATCCAACTATTTACGAGTAAGATTCCATAAAAATATTCTCCGAAACCTTAAAGACACACAAATTCGTCAACTTCGACAAAGAAGTTGTCTTCGAGATCGAAAACTGGCCAGGATTGGAGTACTATGAGTCTAGAACTTCGTAAGAACGATGAATCCAACCATTTACGGGTAAGATTCCATCAGAATATTCTCCAAAACCTTAAGCACGTACAAATTCGTCAACTTCGAGAAAGAAACTGTCTCCGGGATCGAAACCTGCCCAGGAGTGGACTACTATAAGTCTGAAACTTCGTAAAAACGATGAATCCAACTATTTACGGGTGAGATTCCATAAGAATATTATCCGAAACCTTAAAGACACACAGATTCGTCAACTTCGACAAAGAAGTTGTCTTCGGGATCGAAAATTTGCCAGGATTGGAGTACTATAAGTCTGGAACTTCCTAAGAACGATGAATCCAACCATTTACGGGTAAGATTCCATCAGAATATTCTCCAAAACCTTAAACATGTACAAATTCGTCAATTTCGAGAAAGAAACTGTCTCCAAGATCGAAACCTGCCCAGGAGTGGACTACTATAAGTCTGAAACATCGTAAGAACGATGAATCCAACAATTTACGGTAAGATTCCATAAGAATATTCTGTGAAACCTTAAACACACACAAATTCATCAAATTCGAGAAAGAAACTGTCTCCGGGATCAAAACATGCCAGGATTGGGGTACTATAAGTCTGAAACTTCATAAGAACGATGAATCCAACCATTTACGAGTAAGATTCCATTAGAATATTCTCCAAAACATTAAACACGCACAAATTCGTCAACTTCAAGAAAGAAATTGTCTTCAGGATCGAAATCTGGCCAGGATTGGACTACTATAAGTCTGAAACTTCGTAAGAACGATGAATCCAACAATTTACGGTAAGATTCCATAAGAATATTCTCGGAAACCTTAAACACACACAAATTCGTCAAATTCGAGAAAGAAACTGTTTCCGGGATCAAAACCTGGCCAGGACTAGAGTACTATAAGTCTGAAACTTCATAAGAACGATGAATCCAACCATTTACGGGTAAGATTCCATTAGAATATTCTCCAAAACATTAAACACGCACAAATTCGTCAACTTCAAGAAAGAAACTGTCTCCGGGATCGAAATATGGCCAGGATTGGACTACTATATGTCTGAAACTTTGTAAGAACGATGAATCCAACCATTTACGGGTAAGATTCCATAAGTATATTCTCTGAAACCTTAAACGAACACAAATTTGTCAACTTCGAGAAAGAAACTGTCTCCGAGATCGAAACCTGTCCAGGGGTGGACTATTATAAGTCTGAAACTTCGTAAGAACGATGAAAATCCAACTATTTACGGGTAAGATTCCTTAAGAATATTCTCCGAAACCTTAAAGACACACAAATTCGTCAACTTCGACAAAGAAGTTGTCTTCGGGATCGAAACCTGGCCAGGATTGGAGTACTATAAGTCTTGAACTTCGTAAGGACGATGAATCCAACTATTTACGGGTTAGGTTCTATAAGAATATTCTCTGAAACCTTAAACACACACAAATTCGTCAACTTCAAGAAAGAAACTGTCGCCGGGATCGAAATCTGGCCAGGATTAGACTACTATAAGTCTGAAACTTCGTAAGAACGATAAATCCAACAATTTACGGTAAGATTCCATAAGAATATTCTTTGAAACCTTGAACACACACAAATTCGTCAAATTCGAGAAAGAAATTGTCTCCGGGATCAAAACCTGACCAGGATTGGAGGACTATAAGTCTGAAACTTCATAAGAACGATGAATCCGACCATTTACGGGTAACATTCCATTAGAATATACTCCAAAACATTAAACACGCACAAATTCGTCAACTTCAAGAAAGAAACTGTCTCCGGGATCGAAATATGGTAGGATTGGACTATTATAAGTCTGAAACTTCGTAAGAAAGATGAATCCAACCGCTTACGGGTAAGATTTCATAAGAATATTCTCTGAAACCTTAAACGAACAGAAATTCGTCAACTTCGAGAAAGAAACTGTCTCTGAGATCGAAACCTGACCAGGAGTGAACTACTATAGTCTGAAACTTCGTAAGAACGATGAATCCAACTATTTACGAGTAAGATTCCATAAGAATATTCTCTGAAACCTTAAACACACACAAATTCGTCAATTTCGAGAAAGCAACTGTCTCCGAGATCGAAACCTGGGCAGAATTGGATTACTTTAAGTCTAAAACTTCGTAAGAACGATGAATCGAATCATTTACGGGTTAGATTTCATCAGAATATTCTCTGAAACCTTAAACACACACAAAATTTAGCTGAAATGCGTACCAAAATAATTTTTAACAAAAAAGAGAAAAATTTAGTAGAAGTGAATTTTTTTTTTAGCAAAAGTGAAAAAACTTAGCAGAAGTAAAGAAAAAATTAGCAGAATTAAATTTTTTTTAGCAGAAGCGAAAATTTTTAGCAGGACGACAGAACCCCTACGAAGACTTTTTCTATGAGTTGTGAAAGGGTGTAGAAAAAATTACATTACAACCTTCTATTTAAACCTTACATCAATCTCTAACCGTACAATTGTCTTTTCCTCTTTTTCCTTTTTATCCTTATGTTTTATTTTATTTTTCTTCTTTTCCTTTTCCTTATCTTCTTCTCCTTCATCTTTTCAATCAAATTAGAAACCACCACAATCAATCCAGAGATTCAAATCATCACCAGGACCATCACCAGCAATAGGGAAAAAACGTAAGCTACTAAGGTAGGATTCATTATAATCCGGGTTTTGTTTATGATTTCAATAGGGTATGGAATTGATAAAGTTATCTTATCTTCATTACACTCACCTGAAGTTCAAAGAGGAAAGAAAGAGAGATGCATGGTTGTGCATTAAAGTTGTCCGAGAATCAATAAGAAATGATGCAGGATATGGAGATTTTGGTAGTTTGAATGGAGTTTTATGAAGATGATGCTGCTGGTGAGAAACGAGATGCGTTTTATGATTTCTGAAGTTGGGAAGGACATGGAGAATGAAATTGAATAGAAATTGAGATTCAAACTCAGATGCAGAACAATTAGGGTTCTTAGATGATGAAATGACGGTCTATGAATAGGAAGAATTGGGTTCGAATTGTGTTGAATGTTGTTTCTGTAATAATTTGAAGAATTAGGGCAAGGATTAAAATGGGTATTGACTGGGTTCGTGTTTGGTACAAGTTTTGACAGATATTTGATTCTGAAGCTGAGTTAGGGAGTTGCAGATGGGTTTGATGTCTAGCTGAGATTGTGCTGATTTAGGTAGGTGTTGTTGCTGATTGTTAATTAGATGGATATGTTGATGGTTGATAATGATGAGATGGGTTGGTGAAGCTGAGATGAGCAAGAACCAGTTGAAATTGTTCACTGCAATTCAATTGGCTTTACAGAGCTGAGTGCAATAATAAGTATTTGCAATGGGTTTGATGTGTTGGCTCAGAATTTAGTAAGATGATTAAGAAAGAGAACATGAATGACATATTTAGATATATGTTAGGACAAGGGAGAAGGATAAGATGCAGTTACAAGCTGAAGAGAAGATGGACTGGTGGTAATGAATTGCAGATTGGAGAAATTGGAGATTGCAGGTTATGGCACTGGTAGTTCGAAGTGATGGCAATGATGCTGGTCAATAAGGCTATAGTGCAGTGATGATGTAGTGCTGAATCTTGAGCTGAATGTCTACATGAAAGGATAGTCTGAAATAGTGTGTGATGATGCTTCTTGAGTGTGAAGTTGCAGGTGCTGGTATTGCAGCTGAGGAGAAGCAAGTTGTGAAGATGAAATATTACAGAGTAGTGTGGAGTTATTGTTTCGAGCTAATGGGTGCAGCTGGTGTTGTCTTGAGGTGCAGCTGGTATTGTCTTGGTTTTGGTGATGAATTGAGAAGGTAATGATTGGGCAAAACTAGATGTATGTTAGGATTGAAATATGGCAGTGTAATTTGTTGCTGGTACATGGCCTGACAGAGAGGGAGAATGATGTGCAAGGAATAGATTGTGTTGCTGTATGTGTTGAATGAATGGGTAGGTTTACATGGATTTGAAACTAGCAGTGGGTAGGTTTACATGGATTTGAAACTAGCAGGTCTTGATGCAGCTGCAATTTGTTGGTGCTGGTTTCAAGCCCGGATAAAGGAGGAGAGAAAAGAGGATTTGTTACTTAAATGCAGTTTTTCTGAAGTTATGTGCAGAAATTGGTGACTTAAATCATGCTTTGGTATCTAATTCTGCACTTGGCCTTTTTTGCAGTCAATGTCTTGCTTTTTTTGCAGTCAATATACTTCAGAACTGTGAGCGTTTGCAACTTCTTCAGGACTGGTCTTTGCTTCACCAAAACTTGCATGAATTTGGTACTTCAGTGGAGATATAGATATACTATGAGTGTTGATTGAAATGTGATTGCAGAGAATGTGTTGTATGTTTCAGGCATAGTGGCTGCATTCACTGGCCTTTTTTGTTAAGGCTCAGCTGAAATATATTTACATGTAGAAACAGAAGTAAAATATAACCACACATGTGAATGTGGAAAGATGCTTGGAACCCCAGACTTGGACAGATGAGGCTCAGGTTCGACTCTCCCGAGCTTCATTATTTTCAAAGTTAATTCTTCATTTTACAACCCTTGATGGTTGTGAATAGAGATCAAAAAACAAAACACAAATCTACCAGTATTGTGAATACGGAAGGATGGTTGATAACTTGTACTAACACGTAGTAGTAGGCTTGTGTTCGAATCTCTCTAACAGCTTTTGTCGAAAAATACTCGATAATATAATAGTCTCGCTAAAATAATAAAATTTTCCAGTCCCGACTCGGACCCTTAGTGCTAAAATAATAAATTCGATAAAATTATAATATAATATATTTCAAAAGTTCCCCTTAAACATTAATAGGTCCTAAATATAATATAAAATAATAATTTCAATAAAAAATCAAAAATAATTTTCATACACATTAATTTTTCTCCTACAATTTTATATAATTTTCTCAAAATATGATTTAATGTTGATTTGTTTTTCTCTGAAGTTAAAATCAAGTTGTATTTCATCCTTAGTAGGTCGTAGTGCACTAATTAAGATACCTTGTTTTTATTTTTTTAATATGGAAATTTTTGTTCTTTACAAAGAAATTTTTTATATTGAGAATTATTCTTTAAATTAATATATTATTATTATATGTATAAAATAATAAATTATTATCGATTAAGTAATATCTCTTTAAAATAATAAGATTTGGTGGTCCCAAACCTATTATTTTATAGAAGTTTTACTATAGTTAAAGTCTAAAGGTGGTCACTACTCTTTGCACACAAAATGTTGTGGTATAGATTCTCGTTACTACTCTTTGGTCCTCTTTGTCCTAAGAGTTGGACGTTTTTTAACTTTGACAACCATTATTTGATAAATGTAGTAAAATATGCCACCTTTCACAACTTTAAAAATACGAGTTGTCAAGTTACAGTTGTAGATAACTGTCTTTCCCGTAGTGTGTGTTTGCGTTGAATAACCTGAGAAATAGCTTGACCGAGAATAAAAGATCTGGTACCACTCCCTGTGAAAGGTGAGACACCAGTGACATCTAAACAAACATCTTGACCATTCTCCCAATTATAAACAAGAACATCAGCAGGCCTCAAAGCATTACCTCAATCTGGCAAGAAGCCAAGAGAAACTTCTTTCCTAACAGGTACACCAGCCTTGTAACAAATGTTAGCGAAAACATCTCGAACCAGGTCATGTCTGAATTTTAGCCCCACATCACTAGCACAATAAAATGCATGGTCACCAAAAATATTCATTTCTCTATTGCAGCTAGAGCTCAAACTGCCTTCATTGAAAATAGGTATACCAAGTCTATAACTACCACACTCCTGAACTGCCTCGGCCCGAGACTCTGATTGAGCCCACAAATGGGTAAGGCTAGAAGATAATCTTGAGCATGCTTGACTCTATTGGATTGCCATAGAATTCCATCACGTTTTGACATCTGAATGGAGGAGGGAATCTGCTTCTTTATAGCCTCAAAGTAAGTGACTGTCAGGGAATGCATGGAATGGAGGGAAATATCCTCGAGGCTATATATAGTAGGCAAACCACACACCTGAATGAAAGATTGTAAAGCATGTTGGTAAGAGTCGCTAGTGACAACAGGGCACACCCTGTTCAGGATGATCTGTTGGATAAAACGAGTTTGAGCATGTGACGTCAAAAAGCAATATTTACTTGTACCCGACATAGTGTATACTCGCAAACCACCATCCTTAATGGGAAGAGTAACAATACGTTGCTGAATTGGATAAATAATTTTTGGATTAAATTCTACACAGTTAACTCGGGATAGACGAATTCATATTTTTTGATACATTTTTGGACTAAACTGTTTTTTCCCTAAATTTTATGGATGGTTCCACCAAAATTTCCTTTATAGAGTGTCCACAGCCTCCCGACCTTTTAAGGAACTGAACCACCCATGAAATTAACGACAATGATTTATATCCCGCAGATTCCATCCCGAGTAAGTGAGAGTGAGAGAGAGTGTGTGGGACCCACACTTAACCCACCTCGTGCAAATCTGCCGGGTAATAAGGAGACCATCCATTTTCTTTCTTGCCGTACAACCCACGGGATCTAACCCGAGAAATGTGTATCACTTCCGTGAAATTATCGCACAGAGTCAAATGGATTTGTTTTTTCTGCATCTCATGACTTGCCATTAGGTGGATTTTTTTTTTTGTTTTTTTTTGTTTTTTTTTGTTTGCATCTGATGACCTGCCTTACAACACTATAGTGTACACCTAGTTAGCAATTCGGGATTCGGCAAACGTACGGAACGGCAAACGTACGAGTATTATACGGTTTTGTAAAATCCAGATTCGGTCCAAAATTCGGTCAACGGGACGTGATTCGTCAGTAATTCGGAACGGCATACGTACGTGTATAATTCGATTTATAAATGTGAGTTCGGCTCTGAAAATTCGGTATCTATATATAACAAATAATTTGTATTTATAAGGTCATAGACCAATTTTTATGCATATGTGTGAGTTATTTAAATAAAAAATAAACTTAATATGATGATATTAATAATATATACAACATTAGTTATCCAAGAGGACGTCGTATGGTGGTTTAGATGCTTGGTTAGTGAGTTTGAGATCTCTCTCACCTTCACCTTCAAATCTCTTCAGTCGTTTTTGTTTCATAAAAATTACAACACGTCTAATATTCGGTCGTGTATGCTCGGAAGGCAGTAAAGCCCAAAAAGTTGAGTCTTTGAAAAGTAAAAGCTAAAGAATTTATGGCGAATTAAGCGGACGTATCATTCGGAATACGTAAAATTCGTGAACGGTTCGCGAATAATCCGGGAATGCCACATAATACGCGATTTGGGTTCGGAGTTGCAAACGTACGCGAATAAAACGGTAAAATTCGCGATACGGAAAAATTCGCGAATGATTCGCGAATCATTCGCGAACTTACTAACTAGGAGTGTACATAGTTTTCTTTTTTTTTTTTGACCCAAACTAAAGTCTGTTCCCAGCGATGCTTATATTCCGAAGTTTGAAAGGTGAACAGTTATTTGGTTGTTGACTTGTGTCCCTTTGCGAATCCACGGAATAGAGAATCAGGAGGATCCATTAATGAATGGACATATGATTAATGTTAACAAAGATAGTATACCCTTGACAATTGGTCTCAGGAAAGTGGTCTGTGACTCTATCGTTATTCGTAACTTGTGAGTCTTTGAATAGTTTGGGGCACTCGAGCAGTAGCGTGTAATGCAAACGGACAGAGAGTTTATTACCAGTAAGGCAGATTTCGGTTCTTGAAAAGTAAATGAACCTAGCCTTGTTTGCGTCCATATTTCTTAGGATTCAATGATTAACGCGACTCTGTTTCGATATACTCTCAACACCCAGCAGTACCAACCTCACGGTTGTGTATACGTGTAGGGATTAAATCATTAGAACCTAAGAATTAGCAAATTTCTCAGAAACCATAGAAGTCTTACTTATTCACATGCCTAAACTAAACGGGAAATGGTTCATTTGTTCGAATATTTTTAAATCACGGTTCAAATAGACGAGTAAAAAATAATTTGGGTGAAATGGCAAAAAAAAAATAATAAGGATGAAACTAGTTTCATTATAGCTTAAATTTAAAAAATAGTAAAAATGAAACTGGATACATCATGTTTAAATTAAAATTAAAAAAAAATATTTGAAAATAGGCACGATGAAATTGGTTACATCCTGCCTATTTTTATATTTTTGGCCATTTAAACAGTATCAAAATCTAACTGTCCATTTCACCCAGAAATTATTGATTTTGATCTTTTTAACCAATTTTGTGTAAACTAAAAGGTCTGTTTGGCACATAATAATTTAGACAACATATTATTTTTTTGAAAACGCAAATGTTATCGTTTATTAGAAAAAGAAAGACTGCTAGAGCTCAACACTCAAGCCCAATTAATTACAATTACATATTGGGGTCAGCTCATGACGGCCTCCCAGTCCCAGCTAAGAATTAAATCCCTGAAAGTGTAATCCTTGAACCAATTACGAACAAAGACCCATAGATAAATGTAGAAATTGACGTTAAATCCCAAATTAGTTGGGCTTTGGACAATCTAGTCCTGTCCTCTCAGGTCTAGTATTAAGAGGTCCAACTTTACCATTTTTAGAACGAGTTAATCCTTTTATATACGATTCAGTCCAAAACAAGAAATATTGATGACAAACATACCCATAAGCTAAAAATGATATTCAAATGTCAATCGCTCCATTAGCTTCGTCGATATTGTTCTCTGCCTCTCCCTAATCTGTTCTTCCGTTTTCAGTTGAAATCCATTTTCAATATTCCTTTGTAACACAAGGTAAGCTTTCGATCGAACTCTGCTAATCACTAGTTGATCGATCTTTCGAACAAGAATTAGGTCTTTTTTGATTTGATTTGGGATTTAATTCATATTTGGGATAATCACTAGTTGATTGATCTTTCGAACAAGAATTATGGATTTTTTGTATTTGGTTTTGGAATTTAATTTAGATTTAGGCTAATCACTAGTTGATTGATCTCGAACTCCAACGAAGAAGAATTACTAGATAAAAACGTACACCCCTAGAAATTGCATCTGATCTCTTTAATATCCGTATCAATCACGAGTTTTTGGTATTTGGATAATTTGAATTCACTTGAATTCTTGCCTATCTTTAATGTCTTAGTTTATGCTTTTTTTTTTTTTTTAATTTTGGAAATGAAAATTATTCCTCTTTAAAGAATGTCTATACATTTCTATTATTGACTATTGCGAACTATACGTAGTTAGAAATTGCGTATGATGGTCTTGAGGAGATGTTCTAACCCAATTAATTTGGTGCCAGTGAAGCAAGAGGCTGTTGAAATTGCCTTAGGGTATAAACTATATCATTTGTCTTGTTTACAATTGAGAATGAATTATATGCATTAAGGTCAAAAATCAGTCGTTATTTTACTTTTTGATCTCATACAGTTTTGTTATTAAATTGGGGAAATATTTCTTCATTTTGTGTAGAGAGAACAAAATTGAATTAGAGAGTGATCCCATGGAGTTAAATCAGTTTTCTCAATGATCAATTTCAGCTTAGTATTGAACTTTGTAAACCGATATCTGAATAACACATCAACCATTTTCTCTTCTTTTGTTAATGTTGTTGCTGGAAAATCAGTTCCATATGTGAAGTTAGGTGATGAATGACTATGATTGATTATTTTTTGGAGTCCTAGTATGGGTACAAAAGTTGGGTTTGTTGTAAACACAAATTATAAATGATATTTGCATAGAATTGGCCATTTGGGTGCGGATTATACCAGAAAATGGTGAGGACTTATGGTGTTTGCCTTTAATGTGGACTTGCATTTCCAGGGATTAAATCCAAAGGCCCACAAAGAGAGTTTGATTTTTTTTATAAAGTCATTTCTATTTTTGGTGCATTGTATCAATTTTCCAAGGAGGAGCGGCGTGCTGGTACTCGGAGGTACATTACATATTTTGTGGATAGCAATTTAACTATTTTATTTTTGATGCTACAATGGGAACTTGGAAATGATCACATTTGATGTGAAATATATGGATGCGTACCCTAGGAACGTAAAACTACTAGAAATTGTAACTTCAAGGTAAGCCTATTTGGCTATTTGTACAACCAGTTGCAACAATATTTTGTCATTTATGTTTTGAGTTCACATGGCTTGCTAATACCTGGGAAAGATCAATTTAATCAATTTCAAGTTTGCACATGAACTCAGGTATTCAAGGTGAGTTTTGAGTTGGTAGCGTCCACAGTATCCATTATGATCATGTGGAAAAAGGGGAACAAGTGGTCAATAAAGATGAAAGGTTTGTTACGGTCATGCCTAGCTTTTTTTCTTACACATTTGTTTTTGAATTAGTAATGTGTACATAGTTATACACTCATTGATTCTTGACTTGTACGTAGTCGTACAATTTATGAAATTGACCAGTAACATTATGATCCCAATTCCCAAACGCCAACCCCTTATTTTCTTTTTTATTATTTTTAACTTTGATGCTTCGAATCAGGTTAGTGTAATCTCTATTGTCACCTAAAATGATTTTGTTTTCTTTCTATTTGTTGCTTGAATCATTCCCAGAGATTTGTTTTAGGAGCTGCATAAGAGGAGCTGTGTATCTTAGGTTAGTACCAATGAATTAAAATGTGCAACTTCTTTCTTCAAGATTACCACACATTAGTTTCTCTAGATTCTTAATGTGTACATGATTATACATTAGTTCCAAATATCATCTATAAAAATTTAGTATGTTATGTTAATATCAACGTATACACTTTATTATCGACATGGCCTTTCTTGTTCTTTGTTCTTTGTTATGTTAGTACTTGCAGACAATATTAATTGACAGGCTCAGGACATTTGTTTTGATTTCCTTGTTTTCTGGAACACTTTTTTGTCCTCTGGAGACTTTAGTTTTGAATTATTAATGTGTACAACTATGTACACATGTTGATTTTTAATGTGCACATAATTGTACACATGTTGAATTTTACTGTCCACATAATTGTACACCTATCGATCGTGACTTTTCGCATTTTTACTTTTGAAGCTTAGGTCCTTTTAAATCCTTATTCAGTAAAGACACCTATCGGAATGTTGTGGTTGTGATTGCTTCGTTGTTTCTGTCGATACTCAGGTCAGAATGGATTCGAGAAAGGAATTCAATTTCGGGAGTTTAATGTATGAGACCATACCTGCGCTTATAGAGGAAGAAATGAGAAAACATGACGCAAAAAAAATATTTATCGTTATCGCTATAATGAAGGAGGGGCATCTCAAGTTTGATTAAGTAGATGCACTGAATTGTGTTGCTTACATATGCTTTCTAATTTAAAGCATATCATGCAGTATTGGTCTTCTTTTCTATAAATTACCATGGAGATAGAATTGATTATTGGTCTTCTTTTATATAAATTTCAAGGAAATGACGGTTAACTATATGCACTTGCTTGGATAATTGTATTAGGTAATTAGTATATGTGACTTGATTTTATATTACTAGTAACTGCCCTTGATTTTCTTGGCTGCAATGCTGAAAAATGATCAATGGGTACCTGGTACTGCCAGGAAATTAAACACTTTGAAAGATTAGTTATGCCGACCACTTTTAGGAAAACAGAAAGGTAATCCAATTTTTTTTTTCTTCTCTTATGAATCGTTTTTCGTTTTTATGCTTAAATTGGACTATTGATGTCTGGATTGAAGAAATCTTTTCCTTATCAACTTTCGTAAACCAATATGATGTTACCCTTGATGTTTTTATATCATTAGTACTTTCTCAATACTAAGTTATCAGCCTTAGAATCCACATTTGCATTTTCTACTGCTTTTTTACCTTTTAAAAAAGATCAGCGTGCGAACTTGATCTTCTGCGGTTTTCATGTGTACATAGTTGTACACCTGTTTATTGTTAATGTGTACATGGTTCTACACATTAATATTATTGCATGTAGATTCCATTTTACGTGGTTGTTGGTTGCATAATGATGCGCCCAATGGACCTAAATTTCCAAGTTTTTGAGACAGCTACCCTTTTTGAAACATTGTTTAATAATTCTAGTTTATTTTACAAGAAATGAAACCTTATGATACCTTATTGGGTTTATTTGGCTATTTAATACTTTCAATAATCCTGATTACTTCTTGTTAAGATTTTTATTCTCTTATCTACCCATGAATGTTTGATCTACTTGGTCGTAGTTTACCATATAGTAGTGGAAGCTTGGAGATTTCATATATATATAATTGGCGGGTGAATTTTACCATAGTTAATGCTGGTGTACATAGTTCTACACCTGTTAGTTATTAATGTGTACATAGTCATACATCGGTTGATTGTTAATTCCATGAGAAGAATATCATTCGTAGAGATATAGGTTTTGCACATAATTTGTAAAGTGTTAATTATTTTGGCATGTAAATATAGGTGTTGAGCGTTGTATTTATTTTGTTGTTGGAGCTGATGTTGATGATGACAAGATTAGCTTTTTCTATCCCAAGTCAACCACGAGCTAATTGCAAGTGGAAGGGAGAAGATGGCTTCCATGATTTTTGGTGGAGGGGCACTAATAGTTGTTGCTGCAAGTATGCAACAGGTGTTGTAGCTCTTACTGCCTCTGAGATTAAGGGAATCCATAGTAAGTCTGTTGTTTCTTTCTCCTTCTCTTTTTTACTAACCACGGGTTTGATAATTAATGAAAATCATGCCCAAGTTTGATTACAATAATATTTTTTTTATGTATTAGTTTCTGTTGTCCTTGTTCAAATATTAGCTTAGTTTATAGAGTATTTGGTTACTAGAATCCGAAATATCGCTTTGTGGAATTCGTCTTATTGTAAGCAAATGTTAGTAGATTTAGTAGAAGATGCAGTTTGGCAGCGGTCGCCTTTGCTTGTTCGGGGTTGTGTTTTGGAAATGTTTTTCCGCTACGCTAAATTTGTTTCCGGTGTACAAAGTAGGTGTTTGTAGGGGCGTACATATTGGTATACCTATATAGTTCCCATGTAAAAAGTAGGTTTGTGTCAGGTTATCAATCAATAATTGATTTTATGCATGTTTTTAGGTGTGTATATGTTGGTGTGGTTGTGTAATAATTCCCATGAATAAAATAGGTTTGTATGTGGTTATAAATGATCAATTTTACGCATGTTTTGCAGGGGTGTACATATTGGTGTATCTGTGTAATTCCCATGATAACGAAGGATTGTGGTCGTTTATCAATAATTGATTTTATACATGTATTTTGGGGGTGTACATATTGGTGCACCTGTGTAATCTCTGGATAAATTCTTTGGAATTTCTGGATTTTTGTGAATGTACATGGTTATATACACTAGTGTAAACTATGATTTTATTAAAATGAAAATTATATAGTCATACGGGTAATCTTTTCGTAGATATCGAAAAGAGCTTAAAATTATATAGTCATATGGGTACTCTTTTCGTAGATATCGAAAAGAGCTTCCCGAATATATAAAATTTGCGAATTTTGGGCGAACGGTTCGAAAGATAAATCATTTTTTAATTATTTTTATATTATTTAAAATTGTTGACATCATCATGTGTCACTTTGGACTAAACAGTAAATATGTGGACTAAATTGTAAATTAGGAAGGTTATACGGGTACTTTCCATATTTTAAATATCTTTTGGACTAAATTGTACCTAGTTAACTCGGGACGAACTAATCTGTACTTTTTGACGCGGTTTTGGACTAAATCGTTTTTTTCCTAGATAAATAAGTCTTTTTATTTCGTTAATCATGGTCTCTATTTCTCCGTGCCTTTTATTAGCCATGACTCGGCGGCTCCTTTCGAGCCAAATGGTCCGTATAATTGCAAAGGGAAGTATGTTCCATATTTTTCTGACCGTCGGATCGTATAATATTTGCACAAAGACTATATTGAGTTTCAGTTATGGTGCATCCTCTTTTTATGAGGTTATCCACCGTAGGGATAGCATTTTGCACCACCAACCAAGCAAATAATTGAGTTTTCTTAGGAGCAAGGTTTCTCCAGATGAATTGAAAATCAGAAGTAGAGGTATTTGTATTTTTTTTTATCCACCATTCATAACCCCCTCTTGAACTAAATTTTGTGTTGGATCTGCAAGATATTATATCCTCTCCTGAATCCAAATTGGCGGGTCTCCTGGTGACTGAAGTAGTAGAGTGAATTCTCTCATCTCCTCTTCATTAGGTTATTTCTTCAGCTCAATATGCCATTTCCCCATTTTGAATTTAGATCTGCAACCTTTGCATCTTTAACAGCTGCTAATTTCAAAGCTTTTTTGTGTGAGAGAAAGAAAGGTGCAGAGTCCCACCATTTATCCTTCCAAAATTTTACTGCTCTTCAATTTGAAATTTCTATTGAGGAGTTCATTTTGAGCAGCATTTGTTCTGGTTGTATTGCTTTCCACTAACGTTTACCATGAGGTTTTGTGTATTCTTTAGCATATAAATCTTGAGTATTTGTTCGTGTTTTAACTTGAATCACTTTCCTCCAGAGTGCATTTTTTGCTAATACTAGTTAATAGTTGCCAAAGTTCATTAACTTAATCGAATAAGATTCCATATGTCTGGCTCAGGGTAATGAATTACATAGGGTTGTACCAAAGAACCTAATCCGGAAATTCGATCTTTTCCTAATACTAGTTAATAGTTGATGACACATTCCCTAAACAAATTCACGGTTTCTTGGCAAAAAGAACAAATATTTCGCCCTGCTCGCCACTTCTTCAAGTGGGATACCGAAAGTGAAACGACAAGGTAAAGAAGATGAAGTTTTGTATTATCAAAAACTTGAGTACAAGGGAGGATATCCCTATGTCTAAATAGGCCTAATACGCCTTTACAAATATGGTGAAAAGATTTTGCTAAATTAATATGTTTCCTAACATACAAGATTCTAATTTAACTACCGTATATGTAATAATATACATGCAAATCCCTTAATACCCCCCCCTCAAGTTGGAGCATGGAGATCACGAATTCCCAACTTGCGAAGAAGAAGCTCAAACTGAGGACGTCCAAGCGCTTTGGTGAAGATATCTGCAAGTTGAGCCGTTGTGCGAACATGAGAAGTGATAATAGCACCAGATTGAACTTGATCTCGTACATAGTGACAATCAATCTCAAATCTCTAATTAAGCATGCTAAAGAAATCAAATTGCATTGGAGATCAGGAACGAATAAAACACGGAATAATTTTATATTGTTTCCAAACACCACAGTGCCTTCGCATGGAGCATGAGAGTATGTGCCGTTTGGAAGCTTTACTGAAGAAAACCATATTTGATGAGTCTTAAATAAAAACTCTTTACATCCAGTCATATGTCGTGAAGCCCCTGTATCAAGTATCCATTTACTAGAAAGTTTATCCTTCGACTCATTATTCGAAGTTTTAAGCATCTGCACAGTAGTTTCCCATTGGATATCAGTAAGAATATTAGCAAGACCCACTCGATCTTGTAATGATAGAGATCCTCCACCGAAATTAGTGGTTGTGATCGCTAAATTAGCTCTGATACCATAATAAATTATGAGTATCGAGGGATCATAGATCAAACAGAAATGAAGTGAGACAGATATTTTAACGTGGTTCGGTCAACTCGACCTACGTCCACAAGCAACCCCGTAGGGTGAATATTATTGATCTCCAGACTGATTATACTAGGATGATTACATTTACATTGACAATCTCTATTTATAGAGTGAAAAGAGAATTGATTAAGATATTATTTTATTATAGAAAATATATCTTAATAAACTAGGATATATCCTAATTAACTAGAATATAAAAATATAATTAACTATATATCTTTATTACCTAAATAACTACCTAAAATACACAAGATATTTTCTTGGAAACTTGATTTGATCTCCGTCAATATTCTCCACTCCTTGATCTCCGTCGATCTTCTGATAACCAGGTTGATTCTTGACCATTTCATCTTGAACTTGACCACCTCGATATTCATATTCGTCAATATATTCTAACATCCCCCCACAAGTTAGACACGGAGAGAATCAAAGTGTTCAACTTGAACACCGGTTTAATGAATATAACTTTATCTTCGAACCATATGATGAAAAGAATGATGGTCTCTATGGTTATGCGAAAGCATCAAAATCAATATGGTGAGTATTTTTTTTTTGATACAATATATGTGATGTATCAAAAACAAAAAATCTAGCACACAGCTAATACTAATCTTTTAAGTGGTGAATAAACGACCACTGTCTGAGTTGAATATTACATCTTTAATGAACTACTATAAAGATGTTGAACAAAATCGACGAAAATGATATGCGGAAGCAGGTTGAGCGGATCTCCCCGCTCTGATACCATGAAACGACAAGGTAAAGAAGATGAAGTTTTGTATTATCAAAAACTTGAGGACAAGGGAGGATACTCCTATGTCTAAATAGGCCTAATACGTCTTTACAAATATGGTGAAAAGATTTTGCTAAATTAATATGTTTCCTAACATACAAGATTCCAATTTAACTACCGTATATGTAATAATATACATGCAAATCCCTTAATAGAAAGTGAAGGCTGTGAAGCCACTCGGCAACACTTCTGTTGAAATTCCTCATCACAAGTACAAATTTACCCAATTCGAAGTTCTGGAATCGCAGGCCATCAACACTTATTTGACCAGTACTCGTTTGGTCGAGCAGTTCAATCATTGATTAAACTCTCGGCAGCATATTTCCAGGTTTCAGATGATTCTTTTTGGGTTTTGTTACTATAACAAACGTCGTGGGTGTGCAATCAGTTGGAGAAATTTACAGGACCAAATATTTTGTAAGAAAATCCTTCTAAAATACGGTTTAGGAGAAGAAAAACGCATTATCTCCATTCAACAACTTATAGTACAATAACAGAAATGCACCTAAATAAGAACATAGAAAACTTTGCTCCATTTTCATCAAGCATCAATTGGTTAAAAACAAGATACGACCAAAATGAGATAACAACATTAACCGGAGAAAGCATAATTTCAACTAGAAATGCAAAATAACTAAGAATTACAGAAGGACAAAGGGAGATTTTATACCCAGGCAGTAGAAGACTAGAAGTTGTTGAAGTTCAGGGAATCCGTAACTTGAGCAACCTGATTTCAGGTGACATAAACAAACACTGGCAGCAACAACACAACTAAAACATGGGAATCCATAGCCTTGGCCCCAGCGGATTTTGGAATTTTCCTAGTATGTGAAATAGTTCTTGTTTTATTTAGGGTCGTAACTGCAGTTTCTATAACACATTCTTCACCTTGACCAACGATCGTGCAATTTGTCTCAATGGTTTTCTTAGTAGAATTTGTCTCGGTGATGCAGGGCATACTACAATTCCAGAAGATTCCGCTTAGAGGTTTGGTTTCCTAGTTTCAGTCTTTCTTATTTTTAGGATTCTTTTAGATTTCCTTTTAGTTTTCTGTTTCCTAGTTTAGTTATTCTTCAAGTCTATATAAAAGCTAGATTAAGTCTTGTAAGAGCTATCTATTACTCAATCAAATTATTAAACACAAAACTTATCTTTCTTTTCTTGCTTGAATTCTCTTCTCTTCTTGCTTATAGCAATCTAGTATTGCTTTCTTTTACCTTGTTCCACATTAGTTGGTATCAACCGCTTAGTTTTAGGTTTTCATCCTATAACTTGATCCTTTCCATCGCTTCCGCAACACCTTTCAGTCCTTTTTTTAGTTCCTTTTTGTATACAAAAAAAAAAAAAAAAAAAACAAAAAAAAAAAATGACTGCTCAACCAGTTACTCTAGCATCAATCGAAGCTCTCATCAAATCTCATACCGAGATTTTGGCAAAAAACATTACTGAAGCTCTTGAGAAGTCCATGGAGGACAAATTAGGGTTAAGAGATACCAAGCTTGACACCATGCAGAATCAACTTTTGAAGGTTGCAAAACATATAAATCTAGATTTGGATATGCCTGAGCTTGTAGACTTAGAAGGAAAAACTAAAGAAGATATACTTCAGTTTTTACAGAATGATGAAGTACCTGAAGATGTATTGCGTACTTTAAACATTAAGAAACCGTATGAAGGTTTCATAGGTCATTCAAAGATGAAGATAGTTTCTCCTGCACTTGACAGTGATGATGAAGATGAACGTGAGAACGATCTAGAGAAGAATTGGATTGAAGAACGACGTTTAAAAACTGGTCACAACCCTTACAGTTCTTTACCAGAATATAAACTAAAAGCTGATATTCCCAACTTCTCTGGAAATTTTCGTATTGAAGAACTAACTGATTGGTTCTTTGAAGTAGAAGCTTTTTTCGAATTCATGGAAGTCCCTGAAGATTCTATGGTTAAACTTGTGACATACAAACTCAAAGGAGGAGCTGCAGCTTGGTGGGATAAGACCTGTGATAATCGTAGAAACGCTAAAAAACCGAAAATACGTACTTGGAAACGTATGAAAACTTTGATCAGGGATAAGTTCTTACCTAGAGACTTTATGCAGCAACTTTTCATCAAATTACAAAACATTCAGCAGGGGGGACGAACTGTTGAAGAATATGTGTCAGATTTTTATAATTTGGTCGCACGAAATCAAATCAAAGAATCTGAAGAACAATTAGTTGCAAGATTCATTGAGGGACTGAATAGATTAATACAAAATGGTATGACTCATTCAGTTTTTACTATGGTCGAAGCTGTGCAGCAAGCTATTAAGATAGAAAATCGTCTTATTCATCCTTCTAGGATTTATCCATCCAGACAAGGGTGTTATCAAAATACTTACAGGGGTACCAATTCATCTCAAAACTTTTCTCCAGATACTGTTTTGAGTATTCCCAGGCCTCTTTATGATGATGTTAGCCATTCACATCGACAACCTAGCCATATTGTGCCTTATACTCCACCTCTGGCTACACCTATCTTAGCCAATCCAATTGATCTTCAGCCGGTTCAGCAGTCTCACTCTCTGCAACCAACTCCTCCTACTACAGGGAATCGGTTTCATAACAGGCAACAACAATTTCCACTGCAACAACGAGCTAATAATGCTTATACAAAATTTCGTGGAGATAAGTGCAATAAATGTCAGCAATCGGGGCACACTTCTAGTGATTGTCGGAAATTCAATGCTTTGATTGGTGAACCTCAGTTCATTAATGAAGTCACTGGTGCGCTTAATGAGTTCGAAGATGAAGACTCACCTGGTGATGACGACGAGTTTGTTGGGATGATTCGTCCATTATTTCTTACTCAACAATGCAAGTCTCAGAGACACGGTATTTTTAAATCAAGATGTTATACTCGGGGTAAAATCTGCAACATGATAATTTATAGTGGCAGTGTGGATAATTATATTGATGATCACGTAGTTAAGAAGCTTGAACTACCAGTAACTTCTCATCCAGAACCTTACACTGTAGGATGGGTTAATGCCTCTAGCACACAGAAGATTACTCTTCAGTGTTATGTGTCATTATCTTTTGAGGGTTATGAAGACACAGTTCTATGTGATGTCATTAATATGACGGCAACCCATCTTCTTCTTGGCAGACCTTGGCAATACGATTTTCACGCGGTTCACAATGGATTCGAGAATACTTACACTTTTGTTCATAATGGGAAAACCAAGGTTCTTAGTCCATCCAATTCCACTTCAAACTCTTGTGCGCAGACTGATGCTGTCGTAGCCACTGTTATTCGTTCTTTGCACCCACAACATTCTTTACATTCCCATGAAGATTCTAAGTCTATGATTGAGTT